>NC_132956.1:602307-1204615 GCF_034638445.1 Ciconia boyciana | reverse complement strand
CGGCTGCGCAGACACGACGCGCTGGCGTGCCGGCGTGCGCCCTGGGGCGAGCAGAGCTATGGAGGGCTGACGTGTAAATCCGCAGCTGACCCTGAGCCCGCAGCCCTGCAAGGTGCTGACTCTTTGGAGCTTTCTGGCGCCTGCTCAGAAATATTTAAGCACGTGTTTAAAATGAAGATCCTCAAGGCCCAGCAAGTCAAGGGTCTGCTAATGTGTGTAAAGGTAAACACACGCTAAGTGCTTTGCTGGTCTGTAGCCAGGGGCCTGGCTCTGTAGGATCCCAACTCCTATTAAAATGTGGATTTTAGACCCAGCTGATAACAAACGTTGTCACGTGGCGTTCAGACCTGCTGCTGGATGTAGAGCTTTTCTGCTGTAGGGCTCTTCAGGCAACCGTTTGGAAACAGCTACAACTCCTCCCTCGCATAAGGACAGCAGTGAGGAGAAGAGAATGGTTATGATTATTTACTAATTAATCCAGTACAAATAGACACATGAATAGATGTTCATTTAAAATTCCTGCTGGTTCACAGGGCGGATGAGACCAGTGCCTTGCACGCCATCGAGGTGCTTGGCTTGGCTCCAGCCTGGGGGACCCTGCAGGAGAACCAGGTCTGAAAAAACAAACTCTGCTGTTAGGAGACATAAACATTGACAATTCTAAACAACCAAATGAAATAATGAAAGGAACCGTACTGCAGGCTTTAGTTAGCGCTGGAAAGATGTCAAAACAATGAAAACCAATGTATATACTGCTTATCTGAGCCCCTGATAAAGACGGCTCAAGGGACTGGGCCAGGTCTGGGGTTGTACTCTTGTAACGTATCTCTTTGCAAATATACACGCATATAATGTCACAATAAATCTGGAAAGCCGCTTGTGTGCAACTTGGAGAGCAGACAAATGATACAGAACAAGAAAGATCAGTGCAGCTGATAATCACTTGTGTTACCATTGTCAACCACAGCAGCAGCAATAACAACAGAAATATAGTGCTCTTCCCCTGCGGATGGCTCGGCACGGTGCAGAGGTGATCAGTGCCTCCCACTAAGGAACTGTGGTAGAGCTGTAGGGGCACCGAGCACCATATTCCCCCCAAGACTCTGAAAAATCAGAAACTGTGTAACTGAGAGCACAGAGTGCGGTTAGGTTCCCAGCTTTCATTTCAGTCTTGTTTCTTGCCCTCATAAATGTAAGTTAGAGCTTGAAAATGGGAGCTGATTTATGTTTGCTTGAGTCTACGCATGGTCTGAAAGCAGAGCTGGGCCGTGCCCGTCCTACCTCTGCCAAGGGCTGTGGGGAAAACCCACGCCGGCGGCACTCGGGACAAGACTGGTTCGTGGTGCTCTGTGCCAGTAAGGTGTTTGGTGCACGTACAAAACGGTTTTATAAAAACAGCATTTTACAGGGATGACTCACGTTACAGGGTCAGCTCTGTATCGGACCACCTTCTGCTCTAACTTACTCCCGTGGAAATCCAGATAATAGCATTAGCAGCTATGGCAGAGGAATATCAGAGCAGATGAGGAGAGAGTTTGGCCCGTGGAGCAGTCAATACTGCTAACGGCTAGCACTGCTCAGCGCTGCAAAACGCCTCATCTCCTCCCCACTGAGTTCAATTCCAGGAGTTTTCAAAAGTGCTATAATAATAATAATAACAACAAGTATTATGAATAACAAATAATTATAGTTGGCACTTCCTGACTTTTAATCATAGCCTCTGTTCCTGAACAAAAGTAGGGATGGGTAATTCTCAGTTGACCTTCAGACAGAAAGATAAGACGCACAGCTAAAAAAACATTGCAAACAGGACTCGGGATAATTTCACATAATCCTGACAATACAGTGCTAGCCCTCTGAGGCAGATGATGACATTCCGTGTATGAGCTGTTGCTAAGCTTTTGAAAAACATTTATTCTTTGGCCACAAGCTACTTCTGGTCTTTGTCGTTAGCAGAGACATTTATGTCAGAAAATGTTGTTCCTTTTAAAATTTTCTGTGGTAAAAGGCACTTGTTAGATGTCCAGCGTGAGCTTTAAATTAACACTAAACTGGATCTGTGCTGGAGGAGCTGCCGACTCCTCCATGTTACCAATTTAATTTTCAGCAGTGCCAGTCCTCCCGAAAGGGATTATCTCCGCGGTTTGGGGCACAAAGACCAGAGTCAAATTAATTTCCCGACAAGACACGCTATTGGCGCAGACCGTTTCCCTCCCAGTTCCTCGGCGCCGGTGTCAGCTCTGCTGAAATGGCAGGAGACGAGTGTGAACTCCAACAAGCCACGAACTGGCTGTTGCCATCTCTGCTGGCTGGCTCCTCGTTCTAGAAATGTCGCTTGCTGAAGGGTGTCAGTGAAACACTGGGGCTCTGCGACAGACCCGAATCTTTCTTGTAGTCGTGGTTCTTTACTTATTCCTTCACTTTCAGAAAACCTTTTCTTTAACAGCATGCTGGACAGATCCACTTCCAGCCTGCATGTTTAATTCAATGGCACTGAGTGCCACTTAGAAAGAGGAGCTTTAATTCCCTAGATTTTGCAGAATTAAAGCATGCTTATGTTATTTTGCTCTACCTTGCAATTATTTTTCTCAATTTCTTTTGAGGACAGGCTCACAACAGTCACTCTACTGAGTTACAAAAATCACACAAATTATTCCTAAACCTGAAATGCAAGCAGCTGGCTGGATGCCATTTGCACTGGAGGATTAAACCTTAGACTGCAAAAAAAAAAAAAAAAAAGAATTGGGAGTAGTTCAGAAAAGCACTGAGAGATCAGATTAACCTGGGCTGTGATACTGATGTGGCCGTGTGAAAGCAGGATATTTTCCAGGAGGCTCAGCTCTTCCCTTTCTGATCAGGGCCAGAATTACCTGGGAAAAATTTTTGCTTTTCTTCACCCAGCTCTTCACTTTTTCTGCCCCCTCGCCGGTGTGAACAGAGAAGTCCAATAACCCGACTGACCACTGGGCTTGCGTGATGGTTCAAGGTCTGGATCTTGAAAGAGGTTTAGGATATGCCCATGCTATGGATATTGGCTCAGATTTATCCTGCCAGCTTTAGCATCGAAGTCCGGTATCTCCGTCAGATCCCATTTGCTCTTGGCTCTCAGTCTACCCGGTGGCGAGAGGCTCTTTGCGATGGTGACTCACAGCAGGAGCCTGAGTCTTCGGTTTTATTCTTTGAATTATACTCTGGAGGTGCCTGTCTGTCCCCATGGGCCGCAGAGGAGGCTTACATAAATTACAGCTGTAATAAGGATGAATTTTTGGAAGCTTAGGGATGACCACTGCGGGGTGAAGTCCAGCCGTGGCTCCATATAAGCCGTTGTGTAGATGCGGTGCTTAGGGACATGCTTTAGTGGTGGACTTGGCAGTGCTGGGTTAACGGTTGGGCTCAGTGATCTTAAAGGTCTTTTCCAACCTAAACGATTCTGTGATTCTGTGATCTCCCACCTCAGCCAGCAGCAGGGGGTGAGGGTCGGCATGGGGAAAGGACGGAGAGCGAGCTGTTCCCGCGTTTCATTCATTCGTTCATTCTTAGTAGAGGTTAAAGTTTCTTGTTCGTGAAGAAAGGCGCCCACAGCTCGCCCAGCCCTCGCCGGCGGCCGCTGCCGATGGGGCGGAAGAGCACCGCTGCTCAACGCGATGGGCAGGGAGAAGCGGCCCCGGCCTAAATTGGGCTGTGCCTGGTCTGAAATTTTAAAAAGACTTAAATGCTTAGAATTTTAAGATGATGCCCCATAAGTTTCTGTTCTTTCTTCCTCCACCTCTCTTCTCCTCTTTGTGTCTATCAATAATAAATGTCTTCATGGAAAAGGTTTTTTAGGAGGTAACTTACGCCTATGTGAGGACATTATTATAAGTATAAAAATGGTATTTGGCAGCAGATGCGTGTCCCAGAGTGCAAGCGGTTTGGTTAATGGTTCTTTCATAGCAACACCTTAGGGAAAGCAATGCCGCGTGATCGGGACCTTGTAATGCTTTTGGATTATATTGGGAGGAAAAGCCAATGCAGGTGCACCCTGAAGATTCGCAGCTTGTCTGTCTCCACAGTCTTTGCTCCAGCTCTGTCCAGTGCAGTCGCATTTATTTCTCCTAAGAAAGAGTCGGGTCAGAGGAAAAAATACCCAGCCCGGTGGAGGGGCACAGCATCGGCAGCGCCTGGCCACGTGTGTGCCCTCACCCCTGCAGCTCGGCAGAAACCTGTGCTGATTTACCTCATTCCCCCTCGTTTCCTGCCTCCAAAGAGAACAGTGAAAATATGCCAAAGGCTGCGCTTCCTGCGAAGGACAGCGCGTGGTAATTACTGGTACAGAAGCTGAGTGTGTTCAATTTTGAGGTAATTATAAATCTATTTAGGAAATCAAAGAAGCCACAATGTATTTTTAAAGCAGAGTATTTTCTACTTGACACAGATAAAACCAGGTAAACATAGCAATAAAAGAAATATTTAGCCTTCTCATGTGGGCAGTCTTCAGCATCACGTAAAAGCAGTGCATTTAACCTTCACGTGATTTAAAGATAACATTCTCTTATTAGATGCTGATAATTAGTCATCAAATGCAGAACAGAGCATGTAGCAAAATGAACCCACAATTATTTCACTCCAGAGGATTGATCTCTCCTTTCATGAGCTAATCACCCAAACATTTTTGTAACGTGGCCAAGGTATTAACAGTTCCTCAGCATTCTCTCACAGCATTGCATCGTTGTAAGAACCTTTCTGTAGTGAAGCAAAAATTGGCATTTTGCATCTCCCCTTTCCTCTACTGGACACTGTGCCCAGCCACTGCATCCGAACCCCGATGTATCTGCTGCCATCACATCTTACAAATGGAAAAATAATTGAGGAGAGAGCAAAATGGGGTAAGCTCGTCCCAGATGTAGTCCATCTTCATTTGCAAGGTAAATATGGGCTGTGTGATACATGTTTACAGCTGTGATAAGGGGAAGGGAAGCCGTTTGAAGGCAGTAAATGAAATAAGGACACGCAAGTACCACGAGAGCACTCTGCAAATGCCAGTTAGTCGGACTTCCTGGGGTGGGAAGAGCAAAGGAAAATAACGTGAGAACTGTTCTGCGGGTTTTGTGTTGGTTTCTTTGGTTTTTCATTACCAAAGAAAGGTGTCGACCTAAGCGCTGGTGATAGCCATATGCTTCTTGTCCGTATGAGGCGGCGACTGACCGATAAACACTCTGCTCTCTGGCAGCCTGTTGCCATTGCGCAGGCGCAGAGTGGCCGGGAGCGTGTCCCTTGATGGGCTGCTTCCAGCAGCAAGGGCACAAGTCACCGAACAGCCAGCAGCTCCCTGCGAAGTAGGGTCATAAGTTACCTTCCGACCTTATTGTTGTGGTGTTATTGTAACCTCTGGGTAACTCCCCCCTTCACATCTGCTTTATTTGAAGTGCTTTCAGAATGAGAAATGCAAATTCACCAATTTGTGAAACCCCTTTGTAGTTCATATTAAAAAAAAAAAGAAAATCCCTGTAACTGTTTTGGGTAGGACGGCAGGGAGCTGCGAAGGCAGCAGAGGAATGAAGTGAAGGGCTGGAAAGGGACGGGGTGCTCTCCCCTTGCTAGCCGGTGGCACAGAGCTCAGCGCGGGCTGGTGGTCCCATCTTCTGCTTTCACCCCACTTCTACAGCTGATGCTGCCACAGGCACAGAGCTGCCAAGGCCTGAGCTTATATCCTGGCGAGCTGCAGCCCTGGGAACTAGAGCAGGATGGCCGCATCTCACAAAATGCGGCACGGAGAAAAATCCTTCGCCGCACAGGCACATGCAAACTGACATCTCGAGGATCCTTCTCCATTATTAGCTTTTGTGCTTTGATTTAAATTCATTTCAGTTTGATACAACACTAGTCTTCACAGAGTCCTGAAAAAGAAGAAAGTCTAATAGATCAGCTCGCTACATGTTATAATGTAATAATAATGGTGTGCTACAGCAGCTGAGCAGTGCGGTATTGATCCGTGCAGCCTCTGAGGGGATGCTGAGCAGAAGTGCGTTCCTGGAACCAGGCTTTGTTAAAGCAAACCCAATTTAAATACAAAATCCTCCCATGGATGAGGAAGGAGAGTCCCCTGGGCTAGCAGCCAGGGCTCGCTGGTGGTGGGGTGTCTCTTTAGGTAATTCTCCCTGACTGTCCTGCTTGTCACCCTGTCCCCCACAGCATGTAGAGATGAGAGGGACTGAAAATACCCGTCATTTGGTAAGAATAATTAACAGGGTCTCATTGTCACGCAGAAGAAACAAACCACAGTACAGAAGCTGAGCTTGGCTTTGCTGAATGCAGATGGTCGCAGACATGTGAAAGGACGAAGCAGCCGTTGGAAGCCCTCCTGTGCCGGCTGCCCAGCCCGGCGTGCGCACCGCGGCGTGCTCCTCCGGCCCTGCCTGGACTCCTCTGGTCTCTCCCGCTCTCCCCAAACCGGTTTTGCCAGGTGATGCAGAGCATTACTAGAGCAATCGGAAATGTTTGTCCCATCGAGTAACCACAGAAACTGGTCCTCTCCATTCACCAGCCTCATTGGTCTGGCTGGATTTAGAAGCTAAAAATAAATGGTGGGAGTGCTGTTCAGAAAGACAAAGGTGCTTCCTTGGCCCGTAGCTTTGCAGCTCTAAAAACCCAATAAATCCTGACGTGTTGCAAGCGACCGACCATCCTTCGTTAGGCCTGACGTTACGTGAGCGGTGGTGCCGAGCTGCGGTCCCCAGGGCAGCTCTGAGCGGCCGGCGGTGCAGGCCTGGGAGCCAGCACAGCAGGTGCTGCAGACGTGCAGGTTTATGGGGACCCTCCCTGGAACAGCCTTCCGTGCTGCAGCTTGTGCTTGGAAGGTTGTTGGGTCTAAATGCACTGGCTGGTTTATTTGTTTAAATAATGATTCAGTATTAAGAAAGCCAAAGCCATGAGTGGCGAGTGGTGCGGTGAGCTCCCGCTCGCAGGGAGCGGTGCCTGTGCCGGTCTCTCTTCTAAGCTGGAAGTGTTGAATAACACTTTCCCCAGTACTCCAAAAGCAGTGGATATTCAATTTATTCCTCTGTAATGTCGAGGCTTTGGGAAAAAACAAGTCAAAATTTCCCAAATCAAGGGTCATGATCTCCAGAGGGACTCCAGGTCTGCAAGTGGGATTGCTGAAGGGGAGGCTTGGGACTTGCTGGGACCCTGGGCGGAGAGCAAGAAACGCAGCCGGGAGCAGTGATGGGATTAGGGCATTTGCAAGGAACTTCAGTGTCTGAACTCCGCCATGAATACCTGTTTCCAACACACCAGCCGTTCCCAGCACACCGAGTTACCTGCGCATCGTGGCCGTGAGATGGGCAGCGGTCTTTGGCCGGTGTAATTTGGGATCAAATCGTTTCTGAGAAGGTGGCACTTTGGGCGTCCGTCGCGATCCTGGGGCAGGTTTCACCGGCGAGGCCGGGGCTCTGTCGTGCTCTCGTCCCTCCGCCAGCCCCAGCATGCATCGGACGGCAGCGGGAGCGAGCTGTCCCTGCCGGGCTGTCTGCAGGCAGGCATCGCGTCCCCGGGGAGCTGCTTGGGCTCTCTCTGCCGCTAAAGAACAAGCAGAACACAGCACCGTTATTCTGGACTTGGCTCGGTTATGAGGGGAAGGGGAGCTGCTGGAGTCAATGCCGCGCGAGCAGAAGGAGCTGCGCCCGAGCCAAGGGGTGACACAGCTTCCAGTGTTCAAGCCTGGGCTCCCACAGGGACCGAGCCCGCGTTCACGCTCGCCGCTATGCACTCCAATCGCTCTCTGGGCTCACCATCAAATCTGGGGTATAACCAGGCTTTAAAAGGCAATTTGCTCCTCATTCGAATGGAATTAAAGATACATTGTGAGTGTTGTGTGGTAATGCCGCAGCTGTGCGCCAGGTTCACTTGGAACATGGCAGTGAATAAAATGAAATATGAGTTTTATTGATCTTGTCTGCACCGCGTTGTTATTCACACAGAGTGAAATTCACCCTTAGGCACAGGACAAACATTAGAATTGGGCAAAACATGTCATCTGAATGTTTTATTTGTTGAAAAAAAAAAATGCAGGTTTGAATCGGCTGAAAGTACTTGTGAATTCATGTTGCATTTGTCAAAGCCTTTCAGCATGTAAAAACTCCAAAAACATTTTTCAGAAAGTCAAAACATTTACTATTGATGTTTATTAAATGCAACATCTACCTTTTTAAGGTCTGAAATAACATTTAAAAAAAATATTAGTAAGATTTACTTCAAAAATAATACTAACCCCTGAAAAATGAACCAGTATTTTGCTTAGATTGAAAATCAACAAAATACAAAACTCAGAAACAAATTTTGGGGGACACTCAGTTTTGAAAGAAAACATATTTTTCAGGTTGATTCATGATATTTTCCCCACTCTCTTGGTTTAGCCCATGAAAAATCAATTACCCCAGGTCTGCTGAGCTGGAGCACAGGGTTTGTACACTTGATTTCAGGCACAAGCCTGGCTGATGCTCCAAGGCCCTGTTTCAGAAAGTGTTGACCTTGGTGCAACCTTTCTGTCTCTGGGCTTGGTTTTCACTTGGTTTTCTAAGCTTTTCCTAAGTGTTATGAAACAAGAAGTGAATCTCGGGGCATCGGGGTGCTGTTGCACATTGAGACTACACAGAAATATGTGAACAGAATAAAAGAAACAGGGGTTAGAGGATTAGCGTGAATTGGCAATAGCCTTACATCAGTGTACGGGAGAGCAGAGTCAGGTTTAAAAGAAATTCTGTAATAATTTAATGTACATTATTAAATAATATAGATCTCGATGCAGCTGGTGGTACTCCTGCCTGCAACAGTACTGTCTTGTACCTTTTATTTTTAATAGCTGACAATGTTCCCCTCTGTTCATTAATCTTGCATTGAGGCGTTGTTCTGCAGTGGGCAGGCACGGATGCCAATGCCGCCGTCTCGCCAGCACGTCGTCGCAAATTGCCAGCGGGAAGGAAAACCTCTTCGGGCACCGGTCCCTGGCACCGGCGCCCCGGGAGAGCCCCGGGGGCAGGGCGGGGAGGCGGCGGGGCTGCAGCGTGGGCACCGCGCCAGCGTCCTGCGCCGGGGTCCTGCTTGGCGGGTGAGGGAGCGGCTGGCGCGAAGAGGAGAGGGCAAACGCGGCCCACGCGCAGCAGAGGGGCCTGGGAGAAGGGGAGCAGGCAAGGAGGCTGGCTGGGCGCCCTGCCGCCACGGGCACGCAGCGCTTTGTCGCGAGGGCTCCGCAGGGTGACCCTGTGCTCGCAGCCACGGGGGCTTCTGCTGTCACCGTCGTCCCGGAGAGGGCCGACGACGTCTCGCGCAAGCCTCCGCGCGGCGCGCTCGCCCGGGTACGCGCCGGGGTAGCGGCCGGCGCCGGGACTGGCCGCAGGGGTGGTCTGAGCCAAGCTGCCAGCCCTGCCCCTGCAGCAGCCCCGCGTCCAGGTGACCCCCAAACTTCGTAACTTCATCTGCCGGCTTTGGCGTGCCACGGAACGAGTTACTTGCACCGGCAGGATACGATGGAAGCACAGCCCTCAAAAAGGAGAAAAAAAGAGATGATGTGATCCTAAAGGGATCGTGGGAATAAACCGAGACAGCTAGGGATTTATTCTGTGAAATCTATCACATTTGTCGGGGATCTGCTGAATAGGAGTCTAATCAGCTGTTAGAGACTATTTTTCCAGCACCTCCTCTATCATCTACTTTGTTCATTTTTTCCATCAACCATATATGGCCTCCATGTCAAAACATCATTTTACCATTATTGTCTATTTCCAGGATGTCTTTTATTATCCTGATCTCATTTTGCAGCCCAGAAGCTGGCACGGGGCTGGCTGTATTCCCTCAGATTTATGAAAGACTGCAGCAAGAGGGAACAGCCTTTCTCCTCCCGCTCAGCCGGTCCCACTCGTGCAAACCGAGGCACTCCACCAAACAGACTGGGCACATCCAAACCGGCCGGGCGTCCTCGGCAGCTGGGCTTGCTCCCGTGTGCACACAACTGTGGTGGATGCTTTAAAAAAACAATAATAAAAAAAGTCCTGAATCACACGTGAAGAAGATAAGATGAGTTTAAATTTACTTGTGGAAGTAATTACAAAAGTGCGTATTTTTCAGCAAAAGACCGTACAATGTCTGGGTGGAGTGCGCTGTACAGCTTCGAGACGTGTCTCTCCCCACACCAGCCCCTCTATTTCTCCTCCCTCTTGGCGAGGAGCCCGTGGCTTTCGTTGCAGTGATGGAACACGAAGGCTCTGCCCGTCGACTGGTGCCTGCTGCAGTGAGGACCGCTGGCGTGAACGCTCTCTGCAGAGCCTGGCAGATGTGCTAACCCAGCCTTCCGCAGATTGAATAAATCTTTTGCAGTTTAAGCCATTAAAATTTTAATAACAGCTACAGCCAAACAGAAGCAGAGGGGAATGTTTGAAGGGTATCCCGACTTAGAAATCTTTTCAAAATATTAGCGAGAAGCCTGGTTAATGTGCCTCTGCTTTGCTATACATATGATTATTTAGGTTTTAATCTGTCAAAGAGATGCAGTTCTTAGGTTCTGGCCAGCTAATTCTCTGCCCCGGCATTTACACTTCATAATAAAAAACATTTAAGCCTTTGGGGAAATGAGTTTAGCTCCTTCAATTGCTGAATAATTAAGGGTGACCCTTGTCAAAGACGTGGTGTGTGCTATATATCATTGGATTACCTGTCTGGTTGGCAGCATTTTGCAGGCATTTTAGAGCTCTTATTATATGTTGTTTTTCATTTAGATGCAATTTCTTTTGTAATGAGGCAGAACTTATTTTCCAGCCCCTACAGGTGGCTTTGTCAGCTCTCCAAATTGCGCGTGAAGAGGCAGGTTCCCAATTGATCTCTCAATTAGGGCTTTGTTGATATTGGATAAATGAGGGTTCACCTGGTTTGGACGCGGCCTTGTCTGGTCGTGGGCCAAGACTTTAACTTGAAAGACCACACATTAAAAAAAAAAAAAAAAGTCTATCTCTTTGGTGTTGCTTTTTCCCCTTGATTGCACAGGCCGAGCACATGGGCTGCTGATTTGTGGCTGAAGCCGTGAATGCATGAACACAAAATCAAAGATTCAGGTGTAAATCTAGAGCAAATTATGTCACGAAGTTAGCACACCAGTAACCAGATCTTCTTACGCAGCGTAGCAGAGAGGTGAGATTGCAGGATGCAGATAAAGGGTTCCCAAATAAGCACGCCAGGTTGTTAACTCTGCTGCCTGCCTGACGTTTGCTGGGGAAGCCCGCGGGAGCTGCGTCTCTTGCCCCTGAGCGGACCTTCGTTTCACCTGTCAAGGTAACGACACCATAAAATGTTCCTTCAGGCGTCGCGGTCGGTGGATCTTTTGCTTTAGGTCACGTCGTTTACCCTGTGTTGCAGCGATTTATTGCGATGTGCCTGAGCTTCGCGGCAGTCACGGCCGTGGGAAGCGATGTGTCCCTGCGTCCGGGTGCTCACCGACAGCCCGGTCCTTCGCCAGCTGCTTGCAGCTCAGCAGGTCTTTTTTATGAGACAAGGCTTTGCTGACCCGGTCGCAGCAGATTGCAGCTGCCTAGGTTCTAATATTTGCATTTATACTTTTGGTTACAGAATATGTTTTGAGGAAAGAGCCTCCTCTGGGGAAAGGCAGAAGGCGGCAGCGATCTAGCGAGAGGTGGCTTAGAGACCTCGTCCCTGCTGACGGCCAGAGAATCGTCACACCAAAGCTGTATGTGACACTGACCCGTTCGGCATCAGTTTGGAGGGTGCTGCAGAGCACGCCAAGAAAGGTAGGAGCAGGACCTGCTGCCTTAGTTTTCACAAGAAATGCTCTATTTCTTTGTGGGAAAACCACGTGCTGAAGCCGCGTGGTTATTTGTAGTGCTGACCGCAACCGCGCAGGCTGCAGCACAGCTCCGCTCGCCCTCCCAGCCTGCGGGATGGGAAGGAGCTCCGGGTTACGACAAACCCGACGGCTGGGATGCGCTCGGCTGCTCTCCCGAGACCCGCTGGCCAAGGGCTGCCGGTCCCGAGTGCCGCACTGGAAAAATGAAGTGCAGGTTGTGCCTAGAGCTCCCACGGGCGCTGCCCAGGGGGCTGGCTTCCCCTTGAGTAGAAGGGGAGGAAAACAGTGTTTGCAGTACAGATGAGCCACCGGTTCACCCAGAAGCACGATCTGTTTTAAGCAGGTAATTAACTCAGGCTTATTGACCACAGCCCAAACGCCTAATGGAAGAAGTCTGGAAACTGCTCAAAAAATTATTTCCTGCTAAATCAAAAGCTGGCTCTTGCCGAGATGAAAGAGAGGTTAATTTACAAAGGTGGTCACAAAGTTTAATAGCAGTTTAATTTTTTTGAAATATGTATGTGTTGCTATAGTCTGACATGCAACAGTCCTGGAACAGACCTGCTGTCTAATTTTACTCCTGTCATGTGTATGGTTGGGGTTTATGTGCAACAATTCATTCGATGGCAGGCTCCAAGTAGTAGATTTACAGTAAAAATCAATGGGAGGTTATAGGCCTGGTCTGAGTTTACGTCACTTTGACACCGCACGTGTGAGACCGAATTCCGCTTCCCCAGCCCGCTCGTGGCCGTGCAGGGCCCGGCTGTGCCCCGGCTGCGGGGCCGCGGAGGGCGGAGGTGGCCTCGGCCGTGCCGAGCGTGGGGAGACGGGACGAGATGGAGCTGCCCCAATCTTTGACCGTCCTTGTCGTAAACATTTTTCCCCTTGTATCGGAGTTTCCCTGGCTGCTGCCGGCAGCCTGCTTTCCTCCCCCAGCCTTCTGGTGCGAAGATGACCTTTCCTGACTTCTTTAGCCACTCTCCAGATCTTTAAGCAAGAATAACAGCTGCTCTGGAGATGGGTCACCTCTTCTAATCTGATGGAAAAGTTTGTCTGCCGATGCGAACACATGCCCCCAGAAATTAAATCTGCAATTAATCACGTGGAAAGTATGAGAACAGGCTGGGTGAGTTCCTTACTGTCTCTTAAAGACAAGATCTTCCTTTCCCTTGGTTCTCCACAGCTAGCAACAGTTCCTTAACTTCTCACACCATTCCTCTGTATTAAAAACCTTCAGTTTTAATTTCACTGCTTTAAGCAAAGGCAGCGCTTCTTACTGTTCTTGGGTTGTGCTCCTGGTGCTTTGTAAAGCAGTTGTTTCACAGGGCAATTACGTGTGTGCCGGGTGTGTGTAACCGCCACTGCTCCCAGCGACCACGCACAAATCCATGAGTTTTCGAAGGTATGCTGTATTAAACATAAAGATGTTTGAATTAGCTTGTTACATGATAACACCAATGGAATGGCATCTCCATTAATAATATTATGAGCTTTCCTAGGGAGCTGTAACCTCTTTGGTATACATGAATTCAGTAATAACTGTAATTATTATGAAGTTATTATAAAACATGATGTCTCACTCTGCCAATTCAAGGGCAATAAGTGTGAAAAACAGCTTTTCTCTTGATTGCGCATTACTCGCTCTTCCCTCAGTTACGAAGCAGCTCTCAGATTTAGAGGGGCGATGCAGCAGGATGAGCAGCTCGGGTAGCGACAGTTTGCCTTTCCCTGCACCGGGCAATGTGGGGGACCCATACCGCTCCCCCCAAGCCTTCCTGGCTGTACGCCGGGGCTCCACGCAGCCCCCCGGGAGCTGCTCTCCCGGCCCTTTCCGCAGCACTGGTTACAGCCTGGGCGCAGTCCGGGAGCCCCCGGGCACAGCACCCGCCGGCACCCGCAGGCGCAGGGCAGCGTCCTGCCCGGCTCGGGAGGCTGGCAGTAAAAGCAATCCCATCGCTCGAGCAAGTGTGTTTGCGTTGGGCGTTTATGGCTCTCTTGGCAGCCACCAGACCTGTGTCCATCCTCCTTTTCTGTCTCCAGCTTTGTTCCTTAAATACATAGCTTCCTGGAGGGAGGATCCAGCCTGGCTCTTGCACGGCAGCTTGGGCGTTCGGCCGTGCCTGCGAGCACTCGCTGCACCTTCGCCTTCCCTCTGTTTATTGCCCCTTTAAAATACCTCCACGGAGTCCGTTTACTTTTTAATGCAGCAGATGAAAAACAATTCTGTCAAGATTTTCTTGTGATTCTCTGCCAATGACATCATTGCAGTGATGCGAGATCAGAGCCCAGCAGAACCCAGGAATCCTTCTGTGGGATCCGTCTGCCTTTCGGATGATGCACGCGGGCCCTTTTATGCACATCTTCAGACGTGTCACCGCAACGTGCTGCTTGGATCTTTCCCAGCAGAATGAGCTGAAGTAAACTTGATAATGAGAAGAGCCTTGATGTTCACCTGCTCCCGCTCATACTGGAGGAAAAAATAAAGACTTTCGTATTCAGATGAATTGCTGGTTCCATTCAATCTGCCCGAATGCTGAGGGGTGCACAGCTTCACAGCAGGCGACAGCGAGCACCATTGCACCTCTGGGCTTCGTGCTCCATCTCTGCAGGTCCTGCAGTCAACACTCTGCTCCTCTTTTAGCTCAAAATGCTGAGCACAAACATTTGATTCATCAAATCTTTTTAATGAGAAGCTAAAAATAGCAGTTTAAAGTCCTCAATCATAGATAATTAGTCTTGCATTTATTTTTCAACAGATGTTCTTTCCCTGTTGCTTTTGAATAGGGGAGTGTTGAATAGTGTCGCTGTCTGCACGAGCAGTCGGGGAGGGCGGGAACCTGCAGGATTTCAGCTTTCCCACGGGAATGCTTTAGGAAGGCACTGCAGTGATTCCCCACAGCACCTTGGCTCCAGCCTCCACAGACACATCTTCTTTCCCGTGGACAAGGGCTGAATTCCCCAGGGAGTTTTCACTTGGAATTTTTAGAGGCATAAGAGGTTAGTAGGAGGAAATCCATTTCTCCTGCTTGGAGGCACTGAGGGAATTAAGACTGCCACGAGATGATGGATCAGCAAAATTTTCCCTAGGAGATCAGATTAATAGGGATTATAGAAAAGTTGCAGTATATTTATCAAAAGAAAAAAAATTAAATACCTCCTCCCACCATCAGAACTGATTGTAAATTAGGTAAATCTGTTTTCCTTTAAAAGAATAATAACCATATATCAGACTTCCAGAATCTATATCCCTGAGGGCTCCAAGAATGTATACTATTAATCTTGGCTACAGGAACAGCACACATCTTCTATGTTAATGATTGTGCATCTTATTTGCCCTTTATATCTGGACTGATCGGGCACAGAAGTCCGTTAGATAAGACAGAAAGCTGAGAGGTGAAGCAGTTCGTGGTGATTCAGGCTTGGACCATCTGGAGGAGAGAACATCCGGAGGCACGGCGAGAGCCTGAGGAGCGGCAAGAAGGGCTTATGAAGTCCTAAAACCCCTTTACACTGAAAGTCAGTGTTTGCTGCTGCCTGGCAGGGAGGAAAGAGGAGCTGCACAAAACGGTTGTTATTTTCTCTTCTTCACTTCTATTGTGGATTTTCCTGAATGAATTAGAGGCTGCCAGCATACGCTGTCACAGCAGAATGGCAGAACAAAAACACTTCTGAACCTGGACTTGAATTTGCCTGCAAAAATAAAGATGCAGTTAAAGAGAGTTGTGACATTTCCTTTGCTTTCAAAGGGACTGCCAAGGTTTTCAGGCTTTTGTTTCATCTTTTCCTTTCCTAGGTGTTAAATTATTCCTAGTTTCCGTATTGTAAATTTACATTAAGATGGCGACTGCGATGAATTAAAGTGTCTGTGTGTGTCTAAAAACTTGCGGAGGCCTCGGCTCCCCCTTCGCAGCCGCGCCGGGCCACGGCGGCAACTGCTGCAGCTGGGGACGAGGAGGCAGCGAAGCCGGGGGGTTTCCTCTCCTCCCGCCTGCCCGCCTGCCAGCTCCCCCGGCACTCTGCCAGCACAGCCAGCCTCTCCTGCGGGCTGCCAGCCTCTCCTGCGGGCTACCAGCCTCTCCTGCGGGCTGCCAGCCTCTCCTGTGGGCTGCCAGCCTCTCCTGCGGGCTGCTAGCCTCTCCTGCGGGCTGCCGGCCTCTTCTGCGGGCTGCCGGCCTCTCCTGCGGGCTACCGGCCTCTCCTGCGGGCTGCCAGCCTCTCCTGCGGGCTACCAGCCTCTCCTGCGGGCTGCCAGCCTCTCCTGCGGGCTGCCAGCCTCTCCTGCGGGCTGCTAGCCTCTCCTGTGGGCTACCAGCCTCTCCTGCGGGCTTAGCTCCCTGTGACTATCTGTGCACCTATCTATTGCATCTCTTGCTCCTTACCTACACCTGACTGCGAGCTCTGCTGACTTCAGCCTGGGACCCGGGGAGGTTTGAGGCTCCGTGCAGATGTGTTTTTCCAGAGCTCTGAGAAAAGAAGTCCCTTTCCACAAACCCTGCAGTTTGTTCCTAATTCCAGTGCAATTGCACGACAGTGAGGTGTGTTTATTACATTTTATCTTTTCTGTGCAGCTCTTTTATAATGAAGAGTTGGATTTCGGAAAAAGCAGACAGACATTTTACGCAGAAGCCCTGCCACCAAGGTCTGAAATGTTTAAAGCTGATTGTGTAGTAATGGTTCTGGCAGAAATGATAGAGGGCTGAATGTACGAAACACCAGCGTGAGCCTGACTTGATCCCACTGCCCGTGAATGTTTTAACCTCATTTATCCTCTAGGTACTTACAGAACCATTTTACATTTGTGCACTTAAAGGATTAAATAAAATAAATGGAGATGATTATTACTGCCCAGCAAAGCTAATATTCAAACACATGGTGTTTCGTTGCAACTGGAATTGTATTTGTGCTGTTTCCATACTCTGCAAGCTTTCCAAAAAGGGGATGATGAATCATACAATCTCTGGCTCTCTGCTGCTAATGAGAAACCTCTTAGCAATATGCTCTTTACAGTCCCCTCTCAAGCAATAACTGGTACACTGATGCTCTTCTTCTTCAGTGTCAAAATGAGATGCGAACCGCATGACACATACAAGCGCTGATGTACAGTCTGCAAATGGCTCCGGGATTCTTCAAATATTTGATGTATGTAATAGGTAGGGAATCCGTCTGTTATACACATTGCTCACTTCAGCGATGGGCGGAAATACTGCCGTTTCGCATGAATAGTTACGAAGCAATGTTTTCTGACCATGAAACAATCCACTTTAAAGGCTAAGTCTCTAAACTTGCCTCAATTCTGAAGGTTTGAAATCTGGAAGATGATGGTTCGCTCTGTATTTTCATGGGTCCTCAATCCACGTCACTCGGCTTATTGCTCCGTAAGGGAAGAATGAATTGAATTAATTTTGTTGCTGAGCTTTGAACCCGGCAGGTAAAACCCTGCGGTTTTGCAGAGGCCCGTGCTGAAGAGCTGCTCCGCGTGGAGGGGAGCACCGCGTCAGGCTGGGCAGCCTGTGCCGCTTCACTCTCTGAAGCAATTAGCGCTCGCGCGGGTGACGCGGGGCGCGGAGGCAGCGCCAGCGGCCCTTCCACGCTGGCTCCGAAGCCGGCTGCGGGGACGCGCGTGGGCTCGGCAGGACGCAGGCAGAGCAGGCTGCCCGCGGGAGCCTCTGCAAGCGCTGCGCGAAGCAGGAAAATGAAACCTGCTCGTGGCAGCCCGGGCTCCTTTAGTGCTTCTTGGGGTAGGATGGCTGCTTTGTTATTGTGCCTGTGTGATTCAGAGCTTTCCTAAATGGAACAGAGAGACGAGAGGCATGCTTGTCAAACCCCTTCTAGTACTGCTTTTCCATCTGCTGTCTCGGATGTTTAAGATGTGCAGTGCGAGCCCTCTCCTGGGTGTAGCTAATGCATCTAGATCCCTTTGCTGTATTAATGGCATTATTTTCCTCCGGCTGTGAAGTACTCAGGGCTTATATTATGACAAGATTCAAGCACTCAGTTGTCAGGCTGAGGTGCTGGATGTCTGTTTTCAAAAGGCTGGTTTGCAACCACATGGGAGGGGAAGAAGAAAGATAAACGGAAGAACTTTTTTAAAGGCAAGAAAGCACATCACCCCCTGCCAGCACCTTCAGACCCTCTTCCCCGCAAAAAGCCTTTCTTGGGAGTACCAAAGCGCTGGGACTCCCCAGGACTTGCCTGCGAGGTTGTCATTTCTCCCCAGCTGGCAGAACTTATGCTTGGACGTGCACCCGTGAGTCGACCCATGGGTACGTCTAGAAACCTCCAACGCCCCATCCCGAAGGCCCGCACCAGCGCAGCCTGCTCTGCCCGGGGAGCTCGGGGCTGCCCCGAGGAGGGTCCTGCCCTCCCCTCCCCTCCCCTCCCCTTGCCTCCCCTCCCCTCCCCAGACCTGAACCGCCCCAGGTCAGCACACACAGCCAGGAAATGTTCTCCTCTCAGCATCTCAGCGCATGCCTTCCTCTCCTCTCTCAGCATCTCAGGGCGAAAATTCAATCTGTAACTGTTCTGACTTATTAGAAAAAAAATCGCTTTAGAATGATGAGGAATTTACAGAAGTGCGTTTTGGTTTATGTTTTTTTAATATATATTTTAATACTCATCTGTTTTTCTTAGCTGCCTTTCTGAACACTGTGAAAGAAAAGCTAGTTTTCCTCTGTGAAATAACACTGTACTCTTAGCCAGGGGCACTATCTCTACGGCAGCAGTAAACATATATGAACATATATTTTTGTCTGTTCTCTGGGGCATCCAGGTATCAGCCATCGCTGGAGGCAGGATGGCAAACAAGCGGGAGAAAAGCAAGTCCTCAGCCCCTTACCTTCCAGCCCACGTGTGTCACTGAAGAGGACAGCAAATGTTGTCTTTTCAAAACTAGAAAGTTGTTCTTATTTTGGTCGCAGTTATTAAGCGAATTGTTTGGAGCTGTGCTTTGTAAATAATGCAAAACAGTAACGGAAAGTGAGAAGCCGTGTGTGCTGTAGGGTACGCGATAGACAGTTGTCACAGTAACTGCTCGGTTTTGCCTGTATTTGGTTATTCTGTTAGCGCTAAAGGCACAAACAAGGAACGGGAGACTCATCTGCGGTTTGGCAGCAGCGTGGCTATTACAAAGGCGCGTCGGCGGGGCCGGTCAGCGCAGCCGTGCCAGTGTGGCAGGAGGTGCGGGCACTGCGCAGCCTGGCTTGCTGGGCCGCTGCGGTACGTACCGAAGGGAGGTCACAGAGAAAAGGTCTCTTTCCTATGTATTTTAAATTGCCAATAACATCCTGTAGTCGTTAAATTAGTTCTAACGGCAGAAAAGTAATTTTAAGTGCAAATCCCGACCCTGCCCATCTTCATTTATGCATGTATCCTGTGGTGCCATTGACATGACTAGAAACCCATACCTGATGGAGGAATGTTTGGAGAAGCAATCATGTTTAATATTCAGACTTTTAACAATGAGAAAACAGCTAAAAGTTCCTGTATTTATGACTTTCATACTCTTTCCATTCCCTAATGATCCTTTGTCTTCTACAAACAAGATTTCTTTGGCAAGTGGTAGCAAGGCGCTCGAGTCTCAAATGCGATTACGAATCTTGAATCAGGGTTTGTTTTGAACTGGGGATTCAAGTAACAAATAATTTTTCTGGTTGGTCATCTCCAGGATAACACAGCGGGGATTTTTTATTTATTTGGTGGGCTGCTGACAAGGAGCCGACTGGATTTTGCTGCCCTGCTCTTGCCTGCGGTGCCGGAAGGAGGGCAGCAGCAGCCGGCGTGCCAACGCGAGGGGCTGCCAGGGTGGCCGGGGAAAGCTCTTCCCTCTCGTCCGAAGCAGACACCGGTTTCTCTGGGCTCAGGGCAGGCTGAGGGCAGGGCATCAGGCTGGACACAGCCTCTGTGCAAGGCTGGGGGCTGGCCCCACGGCAGCCACGGGGCTGGGTTCAGCCTTGCCGCTAGTAAGGCTTCTCTGAGGGTGTTCACGACTGGGACCAAAGCGGGCTTCGTGTGCGTTATGGAAAAGCACTCGCTCATACAGAGGCGTGCACGCAGGCTGGAGGAGAGAATATTAATGTAATGCTTGCCCTGGGCCCAGGCAGAGCTTTCTGTTGATCCCAAAAGTCTCCATAAGATTCGTATTAATATAATGATTGGCAAGATCCTTGAACGTAATTACACATATTAAAAACCTTCTGAGTTCTGCCCAACAGCAATTTAGGAGAGAAACTTGATTTATTAATTTAAGTGTGATTTCTTGTCTGTTATTATAATGAGTCAGAAAGACTGAAAACCTGCTAATTAAAACTCATAACACTTCTGAGCAGCAACAAACTTACATATTGCAAAGCAAATACTGATAGAGCCTTCCAAAAAGAAAAATTGGAAGAAAATGCCGTTGCCCCTTGAAAGCGAGACTCTCCTTGTGCTTTTCCTAGAAGAAAAATATGGGAAAATTACAACATGTATATTTTTCTTGCTATATTGAAATCTTGTCCTTGCAGCCAGGGCAAAACCGTAACAATGGGACGTTGGCTGCAATATGCCTTTCTATTCATTGGCAAAAAAACAAGGCGAGAAGCTTGAGGAGGGTGTAAACGCAAAGACATCAAATGGCAGCGGTCTGCCTTGGCAGGAGCAAGCGCACGTGTGAGGGAGCAGCAGAGAATTAGGTCTTTTGTGTGTTTCTTCTGTCTCCCACTCAGCCTCGAAATGTTGCTTCTCCTACTGTAGAAGGAAGGTAATAACGTGTACCTGTGCTGTGACTTTACGACAAAACATTTCATTTAATCCACAGCAATACCTCGAGAACTGGCAAACACAGAAATCTGCAGGTGTCCCACCCCTGTACAGGTAGCTGTCTGCATTCTTTGTAATAGAACTGGTGTTACTTAAAATACTAGAAGTTTGGCTGGAGTGAAGCTGTGCCTGAGCAGAATGGCTCAATTTTAATTAGCCAGAGCCTGCGTTAAATATTGTTAACCAATATTGTCAAGGCTTAAGTGATTGTTCCGTAATTTGTTAAGGTTCTCCCACAGTTGACATTTCCTGCTCTTTCCTTTAAGCAAGACTGACTGGAAGTTTATGATGCTGGGAGATGGGGAAGAGGGGAGTACTTCCCCAGGCTGGGGATGGACGGGGACAGGCAGCGTGCTGCCTGCGCCCGGGCTGGGGTGCCGGGGCCGGGGTGCCCGCCCGTCCCCGCAGAGCCTTTCTGGGGCGGGAGGCTCTGCGGGGACAGCAGGGGCTCAGCTGCGGGCGGTTTGGTGATCACCCGCTCCCAGCCGCTCCTTACCCAGGCACGCACAGAAGCAACCTGTGGCCCTGCTGCCGGCTTTCCCTGCAGGCGTGGGAGGAGGGCTGAGGTTCCCGAGGGCTGTGGATGGGCTTCTCGTTCGAGGGTTCTTTAAGGTACTTCCAAACTTTTCCTTTAGCAAGAAGAGGCTTCTTGTATTTTTATTTCCATTCTTAAAAGATAGGCAAAGCATCATTTAAGTCTTTGCTTGATAGTAAAATTTGTAGGAAGGTATTAGTTTTAACTCGAAGTAGGCTTAAATAAAAAGCGAGCCTGTCTGCTGGGGAAGCGGGGGCGGTGGCAGCGATGCTGGGGGTTCCGTGCCTCCCGGGGGGCTCGGTGCCAGCCAGGAGCCGTCTGGGGAGCCTGTGGAGAATCGACTGAAATTATGGCCGGGGTGCCTGGAAGTCAGCCTCGCTCTCCCTTCCAGATGCCGGTGTGTTAAGGCAAAGAGCTGCCGTGCCTTTGGGAGACTCCAGAAATAGGAGAAAAATCTCTGGCTTTTTGCTGGGAGAGAAAGAGGTAGTTAAATTGCAAGAGGAGGTGATATATGGGTCTAGTTGGATATCGGCCTCCCAAGAGACTATCAAGCTAACTCATTCGGCTATAGTGTACCTATAAAGCTTAATGTTTCTATCCATAATGTCCTTGTTCGGGCTAAGTGTATTTCTCTCTTAGGGAAAGTGAGTGGAAAGGGACTTTCTGCCATGTGTGTGGGAGGAGGGTGGCTGGGTACCAGCCGGCTCCGGCTGGGCGCTGGGGAAGGGGCTGCCTTTCTTCCTCCCTTCCCGGAGCCTCTCCCCGTCCCGCAGCGAGCGCCCGGCTCTGCCGCAGGGAGCAGGCGGTCGTAAATCCAGTACCTGCCAGCGCAGTCATACAGTGCCCTCCCCGAGAGTTCCGTTAATGGCCAGAACTGTAGCTTTTCTGGAGAGCATGCCAGGGCCATCAGGGAAGGCAGAGTAAACAAAAAAAGTCAGCAACCACGCGATGGGTGCCTGTGAGCTGGGATGGCAGCTTTCTGCCTGGGGGAGCATCCCTGCAGCAGCCTGGGAAGTCAGGGGTGACGCTCAGGTGTTGTGCTCAAGGGCTCGTGAGCTGCGGTTCAGCCAGGCTGCAGCAGCGAGGTTGCTCTGTGCTGGTGAGGGCCCTGCCGTGGACTCTGCCGGGATGCACGTCCCACCGGCGTGTCCCTGGTTAGGAGTCCTTGAATGGCTGGGGATCCTGGGACAGCTGGAGCAATGCTCCGACCAGCGTTTGCTAGTTTTATATTTTACATCCATAATGGCTCACTTCTGGAAGCGCTTTCCTTCCCGTTTGATTGCACCTCCTAGTCAGAGTACAGAAGGCTTAAACGGTTCACAGCTTCTTGAGTAAACACCCGTCAGAAGCGGCAGAAGGACGCTGAAAGCTTCTGCTTCCACCGACAGCACGTGAACGTGCCCCGCACCCCGCCTTCCTCTCCCGCACCTCCTCCCGAACAGTGCTCTCTGTAGGGTTAAACTTCGCTGTAGTGTAAACAAAAAATAAAAAGCAGTAGCTTGACTCCGTGCTCAACTGGAGCGGCTTGGGTCCTGCTGGCTGTGGAATGAGGACTGACTGCCCAGTGTCCTGCCCAGGTTATGAAGCAAAAAACCCTAAGTCTTTGCAAGGAGCAGTGCTGGCCTTAGGAGGAGTTTGTCATTCCTCGCCAAATACTCATTACTTTAAGCAACTAATGTCAGATCAAGATCGAGCAACACTCTGGTCTAAACTTTATGCCTTTCCCCGTAATAATTACGGTTCAGCTCAGTGCATTATAGAGGCCTTTGACTTTACTTTGAAACAGGCATTGCTGAGTGGTGCCAAAGACAGTGACTAAAATGAAAAATCTTTGATCTAACTCAATATCACAACTTCTTTTTTTTTATATTAACATAATCTCTGTACTGAAATTAATCTGTGGTGTGGCTGCAGTGTGTTGAAGATTATATGTATTAGCATTCAAGATGATGACTTTTTTTTTTCTAAGCAGTAGCAATTCTTACTTTTTAAGCAGCTCCTATTTTAGGAGTATATCTATTTTGCCCTACAAAATATCCTCAGGAAAAGTTCAGGACATATTTGCAGAGAAACTGTGTTTACTTCTTTGGATAAAACCAGCTGTAGGTATGACTGTGCCAGCTGCTGACGACTGGCAGGTCTGAGCCTACCCCGCGCTCTACGTTAGGCCGGTTCATTGGAGAACAGGACAGGATTTTTGACTGTTTTGTCCTTTATTCCAGCCCTAGACACCGGCCTTGACCCTGCAGCGAGACTTCAAAGCTCCCAGCTCGTGAGCGAGGTGCAGCAGCTTCTCCGCTCGGAGACGGCTTCAGCTTGTTCAGGTACCAGACGGCTCCTCGGTCGGTCGTGGAAGCATTGTGTGCGCTGGGGAGGCCAAGAGGGAATTAACGAAGCACAAACCCTCTCGCGTAACGCCCTTGTCTGCGCGGGCTGAGGAGCTCTGGGGGCAAACTGGCACAGAATTGCCCAGGGAACGTTTGCGTTAGATGCCAGCCTTAAAGCAAGTTCACTCCTGTAGGAGAAAATTCAATACAACTTTTGAGTGGCTGCAAAGTTTTGTGAAAAATTCTATGATTCTATGAAAATGCATTTTCAGTGAGGACAATAAAATAAACACGTACTAGCTCGACTGGCGGGTGTGCTCTGGATGTATCGCATTGCCAGGGTGTGATTAACCAGCCCCCGTGTGTTACTGAACTCGCCCCTGGGGCAATGCTCAGCATCTCTGCTGCTGCTGAAAAAGGTCTTTTTTTCTCCCCGTGCCCGTCCGGTCTTATTCATGGAGTGGTGTGTGCATCTCGCCTGCTGTAGGGTAGTGACCAAAACCGACCTAAAGAACATTTGGGGCTTTTTAGTCCCTCGGCGTGGCACTGAAAGCTGTTTCACAGCCTCCTTTTGCAGTGGTGCTCATCACAAAGTTACCTCGGCCGTGGATGCTGTGTGTATCTCGACGAGGGTTTGCTTCGAGCCTGCGTGACGCTGGTGGGCTCCGATTCGGGTGTGGGCAGGTGGGTGTTGTCACCATGTCCCTCAAAATGGGTTTCAGCTGGAAAAACAGCCATGTTGTTGATTTCTTTTGTGAAGAAAAAACTGTCATGGGGCACCCATCCTGCACGGAACTTCTTTTCCTCTATGATAATCACTTCAGTCAGAAGTATTCAGCTAGTTGCAGATGCCTGGAGATCTTGTTTTGCAATGAGCAATTGCATTAACAGGAGCAAAAATATCTGCTTTACATAAAACATTAGAACAAGTTTCATTTTTGGCTTTTCGTTTGCCTTCTTAGCTAACAAAATAAGCAAAATCTGTATTCAAAAAGACAGTATTTTCCAGCAGATTCATTACAAGCGACTGTAACTGACAACTGATGCTATTAGCAAGGATATGTATTTCTTATTTAAAGTATTTCCATCCTAAAAGTAAAATGTCCATTCTATAAGTCTATTCATATACAGTTCATTAAACTAGAAACAACTATATCATTAGGAAACAACAACAATTCATTAGTCTTAATGGGATTTAATAAAGTTCCTAAGCAAGGATTCTTCAGAGAATTAATTACAATATACTAATCAGGAAAAAAATCCAGTTCATCACTGAGATATATTTCTCCAACTCAGGAGCTGTGAAGCATCCACAACTTTCAGAACATCCCCCCGGCCAGGCGGGATTTTTCCCCAGCCCGTGGCGATGCGGGCTGCCACGGCTGGGCAGTTTACAAGTGAGTGTCGCTGTTTTGTAAGCACTGAATTTCCAGGCAAAAGCAACATTATTAATCACTTCGCAGCCACAAACGTTCTGCCGGGAGGAGCTGGATTAAGCAGAGCCTGGCAGCCTGAGCCGACTGCTATCGCTGATCCATAGGTACCGGGGAAAGCGAATCCCATCACTTCTGCTGGTGCCCCCGCGTGTCCCCGTGGCTGCGGCCGTGCCGGGGCGGTTGCGGTCATCCCCGGGAAGGTCCGGTTCTTCTTAACCCAGCGAAAGTGTAAATGAGAGTGTCTGAATTTTATAGTCTCTAACAAGATCCGTTGTTTCTCATCAGGGATTTTCATCCATGCCTGGTTTTTTTCCACTTAGATGGTTAGCCATTTTCATATTAATTAAACAGCAGCTTTCTGCAGGCACTGATTGAATCATCGAGCAACACCTGCCACAATACAGGGAATAAAAGGGAAAAGCTGTATTATTTTTAATGCAAATGGCTTCAATTCAGACATATGTGATCAAATTTAACTGACAATTAATTTATAAATGAATAAAGTGAAAGGGTCAGTAATATAACAAATGACACCGTCATTGTCAGTGTCATATTTAAGTGAATCAGATTTTTAAAAATGACATGAGCATTGCAAGTGTTAACTATTGTTAGCTATTAAAAGTCAGGAGCAAGGATTTTAGAAGATAGCAAAAGATGACCGGTGCACCTGCAAAATATGCAAAAAAGAGCATTAGTTCTTGCCGTCGTAGCAGAGCAATTATTGCTGTGTCACAGCTAGCAGGAATGACGGTGTGAATGGGGGGAGCATGGGGTGACCAGGCGTTTTGCTCTTCTCGGTGTGGTCTGGGGCTCCCAGTAACAGGGGAACGGGAAATAATCTGTTCTTTAGTTCGTGACATGCTCTGTGGGTGTAATCCAGCATCTGCGCAGGCCCACAAACGTCTCTGTTCATGGAGGCAGCCCTGATTTTCACTCTGGGAGAAACTACCAGCTGGCCGTTTATGTTGAAAAGGTCCAAAATAGTGACAGTTTTGGACCAAAATGAATTCTTCCTGTTTTCAGCGGTGGGGCATTCTGAAGGAGCGCCGACGCTGCTGCAGGTTTCCCTGGGCTGGGACAGGAGCTGCTTGTGCCCCGGGGCTGGGCTGGGCGCTGAGCTGCTCTGCCGCCGGTGCCTCCTGGGGTGCTCCCGCTCACCAGCACCCACCTCGGCGGTTACGCTGGAGCGTGGTGCCTCTCCAGCCTGGCACCCCAATTATGGGGAGGGGAATAAGCTCTGTATGAGCACAGAGCACTGGAAACCACTAGCGTGATCTCAGGGGGCTAGTTTATCCTGGGAGCACTCTGTGACTTGCATACTGCAAATAAATCTGTAAATCAATAAATATAATGTGTAGAAGTCCCAGCTATCTGGTTCGCACCGCCTAATTTAAGCCTAGTTTATGTTCATTATAAACTAATCTTTGAAGTAGTCCCCGATGCAGTTTCACAAGCGCTGTGATAGAGATCTGCCTTCTCCTCTGGTGTCTGATGTGCATCTGTCAGGGGTTTTGTAAGAACATGTTGAAATCCATGTTGACATCCTTGACTAAAAGGACAACCCACCTTATCAGTCTGACTCCAGCTCCCTGTCTCAGGCACTTTAAGAAATACAGAAGATGTACATTTATCACAGACCAGCGTTAGGCAGCTTCCCCTCGGCTCGCCTCGCCTTTCCCGGCTCAGGGTAGCAATGCTGCACGTCAGTAAGGTCTTTGGAGTAATTTCGTACTGTAGTTGTGTAATGACTTTAGCATCTTTTGTGAAATCCTGGACTATTCACTCCCTCGGATAGCATATCCCTTTATCTCCTGTAGTGGGGCTTTCTTTTTTTGCTTGTTTCCTGATTATTATTTTTTTTTTTTACCTTTCTGCTGCCATGTCACTGAGCTGAAAGGCTAATAAAGAATGATTAAGCACTGGAGAGAATATTTTACAGGGATAGACTTAAGGAGCTCAGTCTGTTTATCTTATCAAAAAGAAGCTTGTAACTTAATTTCAGTGGATAAGTATCTTCACAGGGAGGAAGCTCCAGGTACTGAAAGGCTTTTTCTTCAGAGAAAGGCACAAAAAGACCCAATAGCTTTAAGCTGAAGCCAGAAAAATCCAGTTAACAAGGTAGAAATTTTGAACTTTGAGGATCATTAACTACTAGGAAAATTTGGCTAGCTACTCCCTTCTCTGGATGTCTTCAGATCCAGATCTAACACTTTCCTGAATGATCCGGTCCAATGGCGCTCATCAATACAGAGGAAAGCACTTGATTGCCTGCTACCTCCTGGGCATCCCTCAGGGCAGCCCAAGCTAACTTTACAGTCTGGGTCCACGAGTATCCCACGTCCTTCCTGCGATGCTTTACCTGGGCTGCGACGGCAGGGGTTGGTCTGGCAGCTGAAGCGTTGGACGCTTGCCCTGGCTGGCCAGGCAGGCTGGAGGGACCAGCGAGGAGCAGGGCTCTCGGTTCAAACCAGTGCTGCTTTCTGGGGTGGTTCTGCGTCTGGGCCCGGCCGATTCACGCCAGGTCAGGATCTGTTTCGTATGCTGGGGGGGGGGCTTGAAATACGGATGGCGTAAGAGAATGAGACAGCGAGCCCAGCAACACGTTCCCATCACCAGGCAGCGATGTCTGAGGATGCAGTTGCAAGCATCCCACGATGAGCTTTGCATTTTTAAAGGTTACTGACTCAGCCTTTGCAAGCGGGGAAAGCAGCTTAAAAGTACATGGAGACATTAATTGGTCATTTGAACTTTGCCTGGAGGGCCCTTCCAGCAGGGACAGTATGCCGCTGCTGACTCAGTGCAGCTGAAGTCAAAAGACGACGGATTCCACCAAAGAAGCCTCAGCAAGGAGGAGGAAGGCCAGCTGCTTTGGACAGGGACTGCCAGTTCGTTCGGGCAAGGCGGTTCTGCCCCTTTGCTTGCTTGTGCAGGAGAACACAAACGTGGAAACTTTCCCTTCTCCCCTAGTTTCTCTGCTCAGTCCTACCAAGTTTTAGCCCCAGAAGATGAGCAAGGACATTTCTTTACTCTTTCCCCTCTGTACTTGCAGAGGTCGGCTTATGGAGCAACGGGTGGGGTGGGACGAGCAGATACGGACAGATGTGCAACAGCAGCTTTCTCTAATGACCGACTGCAAATGCTTGTAGGTGGGATCTTGAACTCTCCTTCTCCTGTGGTCTCACGTGAAGCCATTCAGTTATTGAGGTACCTAAGAGAAACCTGCAAATGCACTGCTTGCACACAGAAATGGATTAAACTGTCTCTGCAATTACTTGCTGTCTGGAAAACCACGGGTGAGAGGAAGGAAACTCAGGCGTACAAGGGCTAAAATCAGGCCATTACTCTTCACCCAGAGAACATTTTAAATATTATGGAGTTATTTGTGAGTGATAGCGTATGATTTTTGCAACAACTAACCTGCAGTAACAGGGTTTTGCAAAGTATTTCTCAATTGGAGCCAGAGCAGAATGTTGCCATGGAGATGGGAAGCAGCTGGGTGATATTTTTTCTTCTGCAAATATATTGTTGCAAAACACAAACGGGGAAAGAAAAGGAGCCACCTCGTCTTTGAAGAAGCAAAAACTTCAGTTTTAGGTTGTCACACAGAGGCAGAAATAGTTCTCTTGGACCGTGGGGGTTCAGGTGTCTCCCATGAGGCACGAAGCCCAGAGCAGGGCTCTGCAGAGCAGGCTTGAACTCGGAAGGGGACATGGGGCCATGCTGCGGCCCCCCGTGAAGTTACCATGTCAGAAATAAAAGCAGTAGATTTTCCTGTGATTGAAGGCCTATGTAAATCCAAGGTCACCAGAACCACTTCTGTGGCTGCTGCTTATCATTTAATGAAGATAAAAAAGAGCAATTAAGTTTAGTTTGGCAATTTGGCACATTAGCATTAATCTTCAATGAAATCAGAAGGTGTTTGTGTTTTGTGTAAGCTCGGCTAATGTATCATTTTATTACTAACAAGCGGAAGCCATAATTACTCTTCTGTTTGACAGAATTTGTGGATGATTTTATTGACAGCTCCCCATGTTATTTATGCATACAAGTCATTTACTTAAGGGAAACTTTAACACTGAGTATTTATTCAACTTCCCTAATTCACATCCCTTCCTACCCAGCAAATGGCAGGGCTTTGGGTGATCTCCATTGAAAATTTCAGTATCAATCCAGAAATCATATAACCTATTTTAAAAGTCCACAATCTCGTATGAAGAACTTCAAAAGTAACTCATTCAAATATTTTCACCCCAGGACCTCAACAAGTTCGCAGGGCTGGGTCCCGCAGCTCTTGGGCTCAGCTGCCCCTCGCAGCGATGCGCCGAGGGGCATTCATCAGCGTGACGGAGAATCGCTCGGGGCCGGGCAGCGCCTGGCAGCGCCGCTCTCCCCGCCTGCCGCGGGCGCAGCGTGGGCTGGGCTGCGGCACGGGATGCGCCACCTGCAAACGCGGGAGCAGAATGCACCCCAGCTCTCAGGGTTCACCCCCAAATTACCAACGCTTTAGCACTGGAACTTCTCAGGAAGATTTTCAGGACTTAGTGTTCTCAGAAAAAACGTATTTCAGCTTGTGTTTTAAATTTGGACGTAGCTACAAAATACTACAATTCCTAGAGGACAAATATTTTTTGAATAACATTATTAATTGGAGAGGATTCTAAAAGATTTTGGGGAAATAAAACCAGAAACCTTCATTCCTGGAACTGCATTAGAATGAGCTGGAAACCGTCTTCTGGGCCTGGGGGAGGAGTGATCGGACGCGTTGTTACTGCCATTGGTTTATTTTCAGTGTTTGTCTGTAAACTTGTAGGGTTTAGCTGGCAAGCGAGAGAGAAGAGGAACACCAGCAGCCAGGCAATCCTAGAATATCTGATTGGAAAAAAGCTACTGAAACTTCCAGCAGGTTCCCAGCAGAGAAGAACGGAGCGAAAGCTCCTGAGAGTGCAGTGCACTAAGGAGCAGGGGTTCGGGGAGCTGGGGCGGCTTTGTGCCTTCGCTCCGGGAGCCACACGGCCGCGTAGGGGTTGGGCTGCCTTGGCTTTTCTAATAACACATTTAGCCCACGTGTTTGGGCTAAAAAACATTCAGGGAGCTTAAACCATGTAGACGGAAGGCCAGAAGGCAAAAGAGAGAAAGCAATGGGTTTTGGCCAAGACGTTTGGCCAAAGGTGTTGGGTTTGCTGCTCCTGGAGCAATGCCAGCATCACCTCTAGCATCCGGCTATGCCAAATCCGGGAAACCGTGGCACCTCGCTCTCCCGGATGCGCTGCGGTGATGGCAACGGCAGTTGCATGTGCAAGGATGGGCCTGCCCTTGGTTTTGACTTATTCTTTGGTTCAGTTCTTAAGTACTAGTATCATCCTAAAGTGAACTGCACTTGCTGTTTATTTAGCAAGGCAAAGAACATTTTATGATTTTATCACACAAAAAGAATAAATTTGAAATACATTAGGAAGTGGCCCTGACTTACGGCTAGGTTATACTGATGGGTTGCACAGATTGCATTTGGCATTCACGACTACTTTCAGCACTTAATGACTTAGCTTTAATGTTTTTTATTTCTTTTTATTAAAAAAATATCCCACAAGACCATAGGGTTCATTACAGGGCTGGGTTGGGGCTATGCAAGGCATTTCTAAACTCATAGCAACGCTGTATATTAAATATTCATAACTGCAGCTACCATTTGCCGTTGATAAGGACATTGATTTTTCTCTGGAAGCCCAAGAATTATTTGTGGCATTTATTGTCTGCTGGGATGCTTTTACATAAAAGTTTGGGAAAATATTAAGCATTGTGCATGCTTTTGGTTTTATACCTTTCTACAGCAGGGAAAATAAAGCCCAAAATATAATTTAGTTAAATAGTGTTTCTCAGGACTGGACTTACTAATGCAAAAGAAATTACAAGTCAGGAGCAACCCATGCAAGCACGTAACAGCCAGCAAGGCAGCAGCACCCGTGACTCTCAGATTTTACTTTGGTTTTGCACATACCTATTTTATAGAAAAGCTTGTAACAAGATGAAACGCTCCCCTGGAGATACTCCCTTGTGGGGCTGAGAGAGCCATCAGAGGAGATGAGTCATGGTGCTAAATGCACTTTTGGCAGACAATCTCCTGCCGTAATGGCGAGCGTAACGGGAACCGGTGTGAAATGGGCTGCCGTGGAGGTATACTGGTCCTTGTGCTGAGCCGGTACTCCCAGCATGAACTGTGTCCATCGGTACCTTGCTCCAATACCTACTAGTTCAGTTTCATCGTTGCAGTTGAGATGGGCCTTGGGTGAATAACGGCTGTAGGGACCGGGGGGAGGCGTTTCGGGAGGATGTGTTTTGGTTTGGGAGCCCCAACTCCGCCAAGGCAGCCGGGAGGGAGGGTTCGTTCCCGCACAGCACCTCGCCGTGCTCTCCCCGGCTCCCCAGCCTCCTGCTTGCTTTCTTTTCAAAGATCTGCACTGGAATTTAAACTGAATTAAATGGAACTTCAAATCTGAGGTGAAATAAGGGCAATTAGCTGGAGCCTGGAACAGGTCAGTAGCTTGAAATGGTGCCTGATCCATTGCCTTCGTAACGCCTCTTGCTCTGTGCCCTGCAGGGCTCACCAGCCTGGACTCTCGCGTCTTTCCTTTGGCTGCTGGGGCTTTTCTCTTCATCGGAAAAGAACATGTTTCCCTTTCTTCAACCCACCTACGTTGACTGCAAATGCCGAAGCTGCTGAGCCCTCAGTGGCGCAGTGCTGGGTAGGGTTGTGTGGGAGTGTATGTGCAGAGGGTTATTGTTTTAGCACTCGTGGTGTTTCTTGCAAATTACGGGGCGCTGTATAGCGTCCTCCCTGCTGCGATCTTTGCAGATGATCCTAACGCTTTGCTTACACTGTGCTGCGAGGTCGGGCCTGATGGAAATGTTGTTCTCTAAGCTGGGAGAGCACAGCTGCACGGTTCTCTTCTCTCCCTAGTAGGGAAGTTGAGCTGATTTCTGGAAAGAAAAGCTGCTTTTTCTCTCAGTAGCAAAGTGCAACACTTTATTTCCAGAGATTTCAGTGTGTCCGAAACCAGAATGGACCACTGCATCACCCCGTGAGCCCCAGGCCACAAGTTTTCACCCGCTGATGACCCTGGTGCTGTACCCCTGACTTGGCTATGGGAAGGACCCCAGTGCCTGGGGACTCTGCGTGCCCGGGGCAGGGAGAGGCTAATGTGCAGCTCAGCCACGTGCCTGCCAGCGACCGTTGTTGCTGTGAAAACCCCGACTGAGGGTCTGTTTGGCTGTTTCTCATTTGCAGCTAAGGTCAAACGTGACCAATGCATGGGATCTGCTAAGCAAGATGCCTGTTCCTCCGACGCCAGCTCAGCCAAGGCGGTGCCCTTTACACTCCGCATCCTTGTGAAAAGCAGCAGTGAGTTAGGAAATGCCCAGGGAATATCCACCAAATTATCCACCTCATTTGACCCTGATTAGCTTCTAAAATGTGTTTGGGTTGGCAGCCTGGGGCTGCCTACTGATGGGATGACTCCCATAAGGTGCCCAGCATTTCCTGCAGCTGCGAGACTTCAACTTAACTCAATCTCTGGAAAGGTTACAGTGGCTCCACTAAAACATCTGCTCTGGCTTTAGAGGTATTATACTGATAAACTCTGTAAGAAGGGTCAATACAAAAGCTAAAAATGCCTGTTTGAATGTGCCCACGCTCTGAGCGCGTTCTCTGTGCAGAGGGGCGGTCTGTTCCTGAAAGAAGTGCACAAAGCTTTGCGCTGTGGTCTAATATTATGGAGAAGCACCTCCTCTTGCTGTTTTTAGTCTATTAGAGCAAGTCCTGGAAAGGAAATGAGAGCCACAGGGGAATGAAAGCAAACCACAAGCCACTTCGCTGTTCGTACGCTCGAGCCTGCTAGGGTTTTTTTTAAAGGACCTTGTTCTGCGGACGACTGATTACTGCATCAGCACCGAGTGGTTTTCACTAGGATGGGATAGCATAATAACAAGTGTTTGCTGCACATCAAGGGGAGCCCCATGGGAGATAATCCTTATAAATAATCTAGACACTGTCAGCTCCTATCTTCTCCTCTCTGCTATGGAGAAGGGTAGGGAACAACAGAAGGAATGAGCAGCTAGCCCAGCCGGTCTTGGATTTGGAGGTGAAGAAACAGGAGGAGACACAGGGAAAACCTTGGCATTTATGCACCACCTTAATGCACACAAAAAGGCATCTGTTCACTTAAAGTACATTTGCTTGCTTGTTCTTATCAGACCTGAAAAAGCGTATACTGATATTATGAGATCTTTGGCCCTTTGAAACAGAAGCACTGACCGTGAAGCCATCTCGTACGTGGGAAGCCCTGGCTGGGAGCTCAGATTTCACTGTGGCTGGAGAGAAACTGGCTCGATCTCACATTTCCTGGACGTAACCCCCTTTGTTATTTTCCTTACCAAAGGCGATTTCTTACTGCAGAACCTCTCCACTGCTATTCCCGTGTCCCTGGCAGAGTCCTCCACCGCATCTCCTAGCGCTGCTCTGCTCCTTGCCCATGCCATCCAGACAGTGCCGGTGGCCAAACCGAGCTACCCCGTGAGATGTAGCTGCCTTGCAGCACAGTAGGGTGTGTAGCAAACCACATGGCTGCCCAATGGCCAGCGCATCCGCTGAGGCTTCCCAAGCAAGGGCCTGCGAGTGTGACACCTCCAGGGCCTTGCACTCGGCTGGGGCTCCGTCAGTGTGAACAAACCAACCTCCTCTCCTGGGAGGAAGCGCGTCCTCCCTCGCCTGCCACGCAGTAATCAAAGCGCTCTCCTACTTGCAGAGAGAGCACGGACACAGCAGCCGTAAGACTCAGGTTGTCATGGTGGAAGATGAAAGTACAATACCCAGAGTCTGGAACTTTTGGCTTACAGAATGACGTGTTGTGTCTAAGGTGGAGGATGAGTCTGAGCTTAAGAAATTGTTTATTTATAGTTTCTGTTGAAAGTCTCTTTGGTGACTATTGCTTTTGAATTTGGGCTTCACAAGTTTCAAACAATTATTCTGGGGAAAAAAGGACAAAAGGAGACAGGAAAGTTTTCAAAAGCAAATCTTGCCATCTTTCAAATGGAAGTTTTTGCCGTGGTTGGAATTGTCACCAGCTGCTTATACTCAGATCTCTGAAAACGGGGTGGAGAGAGAGAAGCGGGGTCCCTGTCGTGATGCAGTGGCTCTTCCCCAGGGTGCCTGTTGGTACCAGGAGCTTTATAATGGCTATACATGCGCATCTTTTTCCAGCTGAAAGGAGCCTTTCCAACGAGATGAAATAAGCCTCCAAATTTCTATTTCCTTGTTTCTGGGACCATCTCGGTGACGGCTATGAGGATGCAGTTTCTTGCTTGGTGTTTCAAGCGTGCAGCTTGCCATGGCCAAAGGAAGGCACGGACCACTGCAGGGGCGGCTTTGCTCTGTGCTGCAGCTGCAGCGTGCTGCACGAAGCCGGAGAGCGGCTTTCGCTGTGGGACTCCACGGCGTCGGGGCAGAGCAAGGGCTCGTGCGGTTTATTCCCCTGCCCTGTAATCACTTTATTTTCCATTGGTTATGAACATTGCCTGTGTCAGAAAAGTTCACGGGCCTATTTCATTGGAAGGTGAAGAAATGAAAAAATGATCCCTAATTGCTTTATGCCAGTGAGCTGAAAACACCCGAATGGATTATGTCTGTTCTCTCCTTGAAACCTGCTCCCAACACTCACGCGTGCAAAACCTGGGAAACAAGCTTGCTCTCCTTCCCTTTTGTATCCATCACATTTACAAAGACAATTCCTCCAGGATGACCCTATTAATTTATTAAAGAGATTACAAATCTTCTCCCTAAACCAAAAAGGGCCAAGTGCAATCTGCCACAAGCATCTGTTCCTGCTCCTGTGAGCTGACCTGAGCTCCCCTCCTTGTACGTGGGCGCTTCCCGGGCAGGGAGCGCTTTCCCCGTCGGTGAGGCAGCGGTCGCTGATTTGCCGTGTCCCTCTGGGTGGGAATGAGCCAGCAGCCGGTACACAGAATCACAGAATCGTAGAGGTTGGAAAAGACCTTTAAGATCATCAAGTCCAACCGTAAACCTAACACTACCAAGCCCACCACTGCACCATGTCCCTGAGCACCTCATCCAAACGGCTTTTAAATCCCTCCAGGGATGGCGACTCAACCACTGCCCTGGGCAGCCTGTGCCAATGCTGGAGAACCCTTTCAGTGAAGTAAAATTTCCCAATATCCAGTCTAAACCTCCCCTGATGCAACTTGAGGCCATTTCCTCTTGTCCTATGGCTTGTTACTTGGGAGAAGAGATGGACCCCCACCTCTCCGCACCCTCCTGTCAGGCAGTTGTAGAGAGCGATGAGGTCTCCCCTCAGCCTCCTTTTCTCCAGGCTGAACCACCCCGGGTCCCTCAGCCGCTCCCCATCAGCCTTGTGCTCCAGACCCTTCCCCAGCTCCGTTGCCCTTCTCTGGACACGCTCCAGCCCCTCCATGTCTCTCTTGTCGTGGGGGGCCCAACACTGAACACAGCATTCGAGGTGCGGCCTCACCAGTGCCCAGTACGGGGGACGATCACTGCCCTAATAAAACACGAACACGTGAGCGGCAGCGTTAAGGCTTACCCACTTCTGTACCTAAAGGCAGTGGTTTTTCTTTAGTTCCTTGATAACCTCATACGAGTTGCCCATAATTCTCATAACTGGGAAAAGGAATACTGGTGGTTTTGGTCTGCTTTTTTCTCTTTCTTCTTGTTTAAATACTTGCATAATAATCGGGGCTGCTCTGTCAGTGCAGGGGATCTTTCACTGCTGCTTGGGTCTAGAGCCCAGATCATTCTTACAAAAGCTCTGCGGATCTGTATAAATTGAGGAGAACAATCTAATCTTGAAAAAAGTGTACATATTATATAAAATGAACAGATGGGTAGTGCAGAAAACTCCATTTAGAGTCTACTTGGAGGGAGGTGGGTAATTCTCTGAACTTCTGAGAATCTCTTCTGTTTTTTAAATTAGCAATATTATATACAGACAACCAGAGCACAGGGGACCCTCACTGTAATTGAGACATTATGACTTGTTTACAGAGGCAATGATTATAAGATTATGTACTTTTCTATGAAATTTCTTGTAAGGGAGTCCAGCTGTTGTGTAGCGGTTGCGGTGCCTCCGGAAGGCTTTGCTCGGGGAGTGGGCGGAAGAGTTGCCTCCTTCCTGGGACACGTTTTCTCAATTACAGTGATTGTTTCCACTGCTTCAAATCCTGTGCTGAAACAATGTTGTGGTTTGGTTGGGGTTTTTTGTTGTTGTTTTTTTTTTTTAATTCAGCATTGAATGTTATTGTCGCAGCAGCTTGCGTGTTTCTCCCCTCTGTTGCCTATGTGTTTGCCAGAGCTTTGCATTAAAGATGCGCTCGGCGGAGCGGTGCAGCTAACCCGCGAGGACGAGGCAGCAGCGATTCTTTGTTCGGGTGCGTTGTCTTCGCATTATGCCCTTGGTTACACCCGTGCAACTGCACTAAAGGGTAATGGGGTTGCACAGATGTAAGTGAGGAAACCATTTGGCCTGCACACTCACTTTATTACTGCTGGCGATGCATAAAATGCTGAGCCTCGGTCGTCAGCTGGGAGCCCTGTGGGGCTCAGCCCTCCCCTCCGCAGTTTATTCCTCCTGGAAATGTAGAAGGGACTCGGGGTGAGCTTCCAAACCCCCATGGGGAAAGTGTCCCTGGGGAAAGGCAGCGTGGTCCCTCTCACCATCCTGGTGAGGTGAGCCACGTGTCCCCGCTGCCAGGAGGGGCTGCCCCGACCCCCATCCCATCCATCCCATCCCATCCATCCCATCCATCCCATCCCATCCCATCCATCCCTTCCCATGCCCTCAGCATGCACACCCCCCTCCCTGGGCGCCTGTTTGCAGAGCGACGGGTGGGAGGCTTAGTGTTAAAAAATAATGAAACCGTCCTGATCTAGCCTAGCGCTTTTACTGTGGAGTGGCAAGCTTCGTGTTGCCTTTCCTGGAACAAAGCTGGTCTCTGTGGGGAAAAGTGGAGCGGAGAGAGAGGAAAAAGAAAATAGAGAGTCTTAGCTAGATGGGCCTCAGATGATTTCACAGCCTGCTTAAAATGCTCGTGCCATCTTCCCCGCCTGCTGCTGCGGTGTCAGGAGTCGCAGGCTGAGCAGGAGGCGCGGGGGCAGAGCCCCTCGCAGGGCGGGACGGGGCTGGCACCCCGAGGGGTTTGCTTCAGCGGCTCGGGGCTGTTGGGAGCTCGCTGTGATTACAGCAGCACTGTTCCCAGAGCTGGTGCTTGCAGGTGTCAGCGTTCATTCTTTTGGGTAAACATCCCTCGCAAGAAATGGATGTATCGGATGCAAAACCAGAGTCTGAGCTGAGACAAAGCCCAGTTATCACTTAGGCTTACACTAGGCAGGAGTATGCCAAGCCAGTAGAGAAGCTGAGAATGAGAGCGAGAAAGGGTCTTGTGGTTTTGGGGGTTCTGTGGTATTTTTTTCCCCCCTGCTGCAGTGACAAATCAAGTAAGTGGTGTGGGTAGATCATTAGATCCTTCATGTGGGTATGTCTCACTTAGGTTTTAATGTATGGAAGTAGGTGCTTAGCTCTGGGGTGTATGGACGAAAATACTTCAGTCCTGGGCAACAATAACGCACATCTCTTGCGCTACTTTTCCTCCTGATGTTGCAGCTATTCTAGATATGCAGATCTTTTTATGTAAGCTCTTTCTTCTTGGTTATTTCAAGTTTCAGCAGAGTAAGACACTTTGGCTAGCTGTGAGGAACGTCATCTCTGCTGCTCTTTCTACCCTGAGACCTCTCAGCACCCTGCTTTCCTGTTCATGAGACGCTGGATTTGCCCGATTCCTCCTCTTGGTACCACTGCCTCTTCTGTGTCAGGAACTGTCGGGGTTACAGCGTTTCATGGGAAAGCAGGGAAGGGAGCAAAGCATCAAGAATAGGGCAGGTGCTTACTTCTGCTGCAGTGAAAGCAGCAAGCTGTTTTTGTTATTCAGTCTTTCAGTTGCTCCCATTTATTTGTCCTAATCCTTAACTGGTTTTTGTCATTCCTTTAAAGCTGGCAGTCGTAGCGCTGCCTGCATTTCCCCCTCCAAAGACGTTTGGGAACGTACGAGGGGGCCAAATGCGGATGAGCCCCCTCCGGCTGAAAGCCGCTGGGCCCAGGGACCGAGCCGGGGCGCGGGCGGGAGGTGCCGGCGTGCTGCTGGCGAAGCGGCCGGCGCGGGGGCTCGGCACCGGCGCTTGGCGGGGACGACAGCTCTGCGCCGCGAGCAGCAGCGCTTCCGTTTATGAGGCTCTTGTGAAGAGCTCGAACAGCGCAGGCTGCCCGTCGCTCTCGGGACAGTTCGTAGCCCGATATCGCCTGTGCGCAGAGCTCCATCCTGGCTTGCTCTCGCCTCTTTTTTCCCCCCCTTTTTTAAGAAAACTGACTATGTCCCCCAACAGTTCCACATAACTGCGTTTTCTGAAGCGAGTGTTTGAAAGAAAGCGGTAGGGAGAATTTCTATGCCTTCTTGCTCAAGCAAGCTGCTTTAAGATTTAGTTTAATTCATTCGTGTTGAAGATATTTTTTGTTACTTGCATTTAACAGTTTGTCACAACTGAGCTCATAGAAAACGTACGCAATTTTTGAGTCGGTTTCAAAAGCAGGGAGGATGGGGAATTAATTGGCCATGTTAAAGGAGAAGCATCTGACACAAAATATATGATTGCAAAACTCGAATTTGCTTTGCGCAGAATATAATAAGGCAGATCTTGAAAAAGAGTCAAACATCAGTTCCCTTCAAAACTGGGAGATGAATCTGAGTCTATAGCAATTGGCAAAACAAAAAGAGGATGTATAATAAATAAATTACCAATCTTATGCCTGAAATTAACATTTTGACGCTTCTCCTTGATACACATTTCTGAGTTATGACAGACTCGAGATAATATGCAGTATTGTAATGTGATCACAGTCCTTTCCCAAAGACAGAAACCCAATGTGGTTAAAGGAATCTAAGAATAGAAGCTGAAACATAAAGCAGTAAATGTTCAAAACCGTGCATTACATAGAAGAGGAACACCTGAAACTTTGGCAGCGTGAGGGAGTTCTCTCCCAGCGCACAACGAGCACAGAAAACCCTCTGGAAATACCGATCTGGGCTTCAGGGTAAGCTGGGATGACAAGAAAGTGTGTTAAAAGTAGCAAATAACAAGCAGGAAAACATGCATGTGGCCTGACCTACTTGAAATGTGTATTTTTAAGTACTTGTTTCAGGTATTGTGTAGATCCTTTTGATGTTCTGTATCTGTAGTTCTACAGTCCCTCAGATCTCTCAAGCAGATAAGTTTGACGCTTTATTGGAAAATAAGTTGTTGCTTGTTTTTTTTTTTAAATAAGGATGGCGTTGATAGGACTTTTGAGTAATAGCCCATACTCAGACGCATATGAGACTAGTACACAGAATTTACACAAATATTCTCATACCTAAATCTGGAAATGCTTTAGGAATTTGAGCAGCATCAGCACTGTTACTGCTGCGGAAATGTCGGTAGTAGGTGGTAAAGAAGTCAGAGCTTTCTTCTGGAAGCTATAAACCTTGAGGATTTAAGTACACGTATTAGGAATTGTGCTGTATATGCACATCGACTGTGTATAGGGGCTAATACAGTGCGTTTTCACGCTAGCTAAACCAGAAGAAGTTGAGGGGCTCTCCCCTGGAGCAGGAGCAGCTCCTCTGGAGTTTCATGTCACTTCTGAAACTGGAGCTTCAGGTCTCAAAGTCACTTTGGGGCCTTTGAATACACCGCGCTACTTTCAGAAACGTCCGTAGCATTTATATCGTTGGAGGCGTCAGTCGTCAGACCAGCCCGGGCACGTGCCCACGCGCGGGCGCTGCAGGGCGAGTCGGGGAGAAGGGATCCTCGCTGCAGAGCTGCTGCCTTGCTCTGCGCTCAGGGACCGGCCCTAAACCCAGGGGCTTATCTCTTGAGGAGATCACATTTTTGTTATGTTTCTCTTTTCTCTGTTATTTACTTATTATCTTTTCCCAGAAATAACTCCTGGGTACGCATTAGGAGAATGTGAAATACATGGCTGCAACTGTTACAGCAATAAAAGGGAGGTAATGTCAGAAAGCAGCTTTGAACCATCCCTCTTCATTAAAAAATAATGCCTTGCCATCATGGATTTTGCAGAGAAAATTCCCTAAGCCTTAGTTTTTCTGATGTTCTAATAGATTCATAGTTTTTATTTTTAAAAAGGCCAGAGTAACAGCAAGAATTCTGTTAAAAACTGGACACTATAGGGAACAAATTTCCAGGGTCACAGCTTTAGAAACAACAGGGAAAGCCAGAAATATGGAAATTGCAGAATGCCCGCTTTGGGGGGCACGCGCAGGCGGGTGGCTCTGCCCCTCGCCTCTGGACTTCTGAGCACGGCAGAGAATCCTTGCTCTCCCGAGCACTGCAGCTGGATGCCTTGTGGTATTGCGTGCGTTGTTTCTAATGCTGCAATTTGTCAGTTGAGATCTAATTTTTATGAGTTTTATTTAAATGCCAACTAATTAATTATTCCAGGTGCACCATATTGAAAGATTCAGTAACTTATTTTTTCCTGATGTTGAACTAGTTTTCTGGAACCACGATCTCTAACATATTTTGTAAAACTCTCATATCTAATCAGCTAGTAGGTAAATTAATACAGAATTACAACTCATTAGCAAATGATGCATTGATGTCTAATAATTCCCTGCTTTCTTATTTGGAAGAAAGTAGGTTATGCTGTTATTGAGTTAGTGCATTAAGTTTCAATGCTTTTTGTCATAAGCATTAAGCGCTTTTTAAAATATGTGTTAATTAAGAGATTACACCCACATCAACATTAAAGCATTATAGTTACTGTAATTACGGAGCTAGACTCATTTCTCCGACCATGGCATAACACTGAAGAGTCCCATCGGTCCGATTTCAGTGGGATGACTCACGTAATGAAGAGCAACTTACCAAGACCCGGGCGGCATAACGAGGCAGTGGGAGCGGAGAGCTGCTCCGAGGCACCTTGTTCTGGTTCAAGGAGGGTGACGAGGTATTTCCCTGTACGGGAGGACTTTCATCGTTTGGAGGAGAGAGGACAGAAGCAGAGAGATGCTAGGAGGCTATAAAGTCACGATAGGTATAGAACATAGGAACTATTATCGGCTGTTTCTCAAAAATATGAACTAAAGGATCTGCTACAACTATCAAGAGAGGGTTTCAAACAATGAATTAAACTGTGGAGCTTGGTTTTGGTCTAGTGGAAAACATTAAGTTTTGCAAGTGATGTCTTGGTAGCCGCAACCTGTCAATACTAAATACAAACATCAAAGAACTAAAAGGCCTTTATTAAGGGTTCTAGTTTAGTTTGTTTTGTTTATTTAACTTGAGCATTTTCTAATCTCTGGGCAGCCTGATGAATGCAGCTCAGGTAGCAAAGTGGCACCCATTTTTATTTCATGCCATATCGCTACAAAGATAGACAGCAGAGAAGCCTTCTGTCTGGTGCCTCGGTGTAATACTACTTATCAACACCAGTTCGAAGCAAGCTCCATTTGTATAGGATCAACTTACCCCATTAAGCAATTTATCTTTGACAGGAATGAGGCTGATTATAAGAGGTAGAAATGCCTGCCAGGCAAGTAAATTTAATGACGTTTGTAATGGACTGCAGGAATATCAACCAAATGATCAAGAATATGCCACAAGAACCAGTTAATGAAGACTGTCCATCCACCTGTCTCCTGCTCAGATGATGCTCGCTGTTTCAGGTTTACATAACTTGCTTTCAGCAGGTCTCGATGCCTTTGCGGCCATCTGAGCAGGAGCCTTTTGACCCTCCCCAAAGCCGTGGCAGGGATGTCCACCCAGGGGTGCCTCGCCAGGGTGCACCCAGGAGCCGTTGGACATCTCCGGGCACGAGGCAATCTCTGGCACAGGGCCACCAAGTCTTCTCCCAAGCCTCCCCGTGCGGAGCAGAGCAAGGGGACACCATGGACCAAGGGACAGAAGTATATGAGGCAGAAAATCTATTTCTTCCCTTTAACCTTCAGGCTTCAGGGGTACATCCCTGCCCGCTGCTTTTAGTATCTGTTTACAGACCTGTTGTCCATGAATCCACCTAATTCCTTTTTCGTGCTGTAGCTTCACAGCCTCCCCTGGCAGCAGTTTCCAGTTCACTACCTGCTCTAAAAAATGAACGAAAAGCAGACAAGTCAAGAACCCTTCCTTTTATCGGTTTCAAACATCCTCCCTGCCAGCTTCAACGAGTTCTATTTTGAGGGATTTGGCGAATAACAGTTCTACATCGACCTTCTCTTCTGCCTTGATGATTTTGCAAAGCTCAGTCGTGTTCTTCTTGAGCCTCAAGAATGTGGGTCCCATTCACATGAATATCATTAAGAAAAAAGTACATTATACGTATTTATTGCTCCAGTTTGCACCAGTGGGCAGGGAGGGGGATGCCTGGATGGCTGCGCTGGGTGAAGAATGGAGCTAAAAAGGCCGGTTAACATTGTGGCCCTGAGCATTTATGCTATAAATGCATCAAAACATGTGTTAGTTTTAATTATCCCCACAGCCTCACAGAATCACTTCCCTGGTCAATTAATTTAATTACTTTTTGGATAATTATTTTTCTCAATGGTGCATTGGCTCCAGACTGTGATAGTTGTTGTGCTGCAGAACTATGAGATGGGAGAGACTTTGCCTTGGATGACACACAGAACATATCAGCAAAATACACATTTATAACACAGACACCTGAATTAATGACATCCCTTTGGAGTGAAATGGAACAATTCATCCTCTGGATGGGAGAGGGTAAAAAAAGCACCTCATGGCAACAGTAAAATTGCTCAAAACATGTCAAAAAGCCTTTTTTTTTTTTCCCCCCTCTGCAGCCTGCTTTGAGCTTGGTCTAAAATTCAGGAAAGCATTTAAGCGTACATTGAAGTGGGCTGCAGTGGGATTTAAGCATGCGCCTAAGTGGTGGGTGCTTTCTGAGTACAAGGCCTTGGTAGCAGCGCCTTTCAATCAGGATAAAGACAACAGCTTGTCTGCAAATGCTAAGTGAGACGATGAACTTGCACTGGTGTCAGTCTCAGCACCCTCACTGGAGCAGATGTGAAATCTGGAATTTACTAATGTAATTATAAACCCAAATATTTGCCAGCTTGGATCGGTTGCCTGAGATGAGGATGATGGAGTGATCATTAACAAACTGCTAGGACTAAGAGAGAGTCTTTGGAAAGTGATCTGTTAAAGTAATTGTGATCTTAAATGAAAGTCGTCATAACCCTGCCCACCTCAGCCCGGCCCCCTGTACGATTTACCACTGAAAAGCAGAGCAGGGAGTGATGTTAAAGCGGTTAACTTCAAACCTCTCCTGGTGCAAGTGCTGCGTCTGATCGGATAACGGTGTCTCAATCAGCTTCGCCGTCTGGGTGCAGGGAAACTTTGGGAGGTAAAATGCTCTGCACAAAAACGAGGAAAACCAACTTGTGCCCACCCAAACAGGAAATCTTGTAGAAATGCAATTATGTGTCAGAAAGAAAGTCTGCCAGTTATTTGGAGGAGAAGGTGCCAATAAACATTGCTGTTTCAGTTCTAGATCTGCCTCCCAACTCTCGGAGTGGTAACAGAATAAGGAGGTGATGCCCAATGAGAGCCTAAATATTGACAAAAAGTAGAAGAGGGCATTACTGGAGGTTTCCTAAATATACCAGCAAATGGCTGGTTCGGTTGGTTGCTGACATGCTCGGTGGCCTGTAATCCTGTGCTGCTGTTGCTCGTTGAAATAGTTCAGCTCAATTTTCTCAGCATATTCATCTATTCAGGCGGCTTCTTTCTCCAATACTCCTTAATAACCGCATTGATTCCTGAGCTTGCCCACTGGTTTGATCTTCTGTTTTCGAGGGCACCTGGCTCTGTCTGAATTAAGCTTGACATCTCTGTCATGATTTCCATGAAAATGGATGCTCTCTGGTGTCAGCAATGTCTGACTCCAGCCTGACCTCATCTCTGCAACACCCTTGGGTTTCCAGGCTTCTGCCCACACTGGAGCTCCATCTCCTGCTGAAAAGCAGACGGCCCTCCTGTAGGGACCTGACATGCCAGGAGAGAGAAATTGTTTTTGAGGTATTGCTAATTGGACCAGAAATGGAAATACCAGGGAAAAAAACTTAGAATAAAGCTAATGATTTTTAGATTTCTGGTTTAATTTTGCAGAACCAAGAGACTCAAGGCTTTGGAGAAGTACAGAAACTATCAGGGCCTTGTCAGGTTTCCTTGTCTTTATCCCAGTCATTAAGGTACCTTGTTTTGTTCATTTTTACTAACACATCTGTGATAAACTACTTGCCTTATCGTTATTTATTCTTCATCTGTCTAAAGTGCTTATATGTTCTAGTCAAATTTATCTTAACTTAGGATACTGACAGCCAAGGGCTACGCTTTCTGGGGTGGCAATATCTGAGCAGTCAGTCGCGGGCAGGGGTTCTTAGCCTGAGCACACCCTTACAGCCTCAGACTGCCTCGCTCTTTCTTACCTGGAACATCTATCTACTTAAAGAGCCTTTAACGGATCGCTGATATAAAAAGCACGATACCATATAAACCTATTACCTCTCTGGGGTAGATACGTATGATGGGATGCAAACTAAGATCTCTTCATGTGGTTGAGTACAGAGTTTTAAGTATAACTTTATAGTGGTTTAAAGCCTTTGGTCAAGTAGCCGAGTTTGATAATTGAGGTGATTTACTCGGGTGCACAGCTCTTCAGTTCACTCTCCGATATAAACAAGGTAATAAATTGAGTGCATGGGGACATGTCTATTAAAAGCCGAAGTAAGAATGAGTGAAACCCCAGGTGCATTGTCAAGATTAATATGCTTGCTGGATGAAACTGGGCTGGTGCCAGCTAACAGGATGACGGAGTGATGAAACAAGATAATATGGTTTGACTGTCAACAACAGAAAAACAAATAGAAAGCGACGCGCGAAGGGGAAAAGTACGAAACGTGCTAATAAGTTGAATAACCAGATATCACACAGTTTCCATGAAAATGTAATTTTTTAGCGATAAAACATATCTACATAGCGTGTGACTCCCTTTCTTTTGAACATGAGAGCATTTTTGATTTTAACCTCCGAAGCATCTGGATTGATGGTGTACCCCTGGCATGACAGTAATGGATCCCCTATTGTTATCAATTTTGTTCAACAGATGTTAGTAAGAGACAAGGAAGAAAAATGAGAAGGAATATTGGACAAGAAAAGCTACTTAATGTGAATTTTCTCACTAGCAAAAAGCTTATTATTAAAAACTCAATTAGAAGAATTAGAGAACCAGCTTAGGACACTTCCGCCGGTGCCACAGCAGAAGCAGCTATCCCGCATTTGGGGGACAGCAGACGAGACCGCGATCCTGTTGAATAGGTGGGGGATGAAAAAAGACGTCGCTGTTTCGGAGGGTTAGTGATGGGACCGGGCGGCTACCGGGGCAGATCTCCCCGCCCTGGGGGCGGATGGGCTCGGGGAGGGCCTGGAAACCCCTTGAAATCCTCCATTTGTGTTGCCTGGTCTCGCCATCTCCCGTGTTCACCGTCCCTTGTGCAAACAGTGCGCAGTGATGGAGAGAGGCACCAGGTCTGCGTAAAAATGCTGGTAGTAACAGCCAGCATCATTTATTTAGACATACACATATATAATGTTGCGCACTCCCAAACCCACTAAAAAGGCACCTTCCCGTAAGCCATAATTACCATCGTCATAATGTAAAAGTGCTCACATGAAAAAATAATAACTAAAATGTGGTATAAACCAGCACAAAGGAGCACACCAAGCAATTAGGAGCATTTACCAGCCTTTGCCCACTTCAAAACAAGTGGAAAAGGATGTTTTTTGCAGTATGAGCGTACTGTAAGGTTTGGGCTAATTAGCGTAAGGAGTTTTTCTTGAGAGTTTGAGTTCTAGAAATGCACTCTGTAAGTTTTTTATAACCTGAAGTTTAACTCAAAGACCAGGCTTTTGGCGTAAGCAAGAAGAAAGAGTTTCACTCGTGAGGTGGACCTTTTTCTTGGAGAGTGATGAATCCAGCCCGTCCCAGGTTACACCTGGACGTGACGCAGAGGGCTAGGTCTGAAGCTCAGAAACGGGCCAGGAGAGACCGGTGGCTTGAATCGTCTTGAAATATTTTGCAAAACTGGACCCTGTCTGTGCACCGTGTCCTCTGCACGCAGCCTCTGGGAGCACTGGATGCAGCACCTGGGCAGGAGCCATCCATCTGCAGAAAGGTTTCCCTTAGCTCCGGGTGGAGACGCTTTCAAAAAACTCCTATTATCTGATTTCTTTCAGGCTAAGTTAGCCAAAGACAGACAGAATTGACACTGATAGCAGATATTATTTGTGCTCCAAAAATACTTCTGGTTTGCTCTGTAAGCTTTCTGTAACAGAGCAGTCCTCTTCTTGAGTACAAATGTTTGGAACAGAGTTAATTTTTCTGATCTGGTCTCTGATACAGAGGCATCCAAAGATATCCCCGTTCTCCTAAGGATGCAAACAGCGGCGAGGGCCCCACGGCAGGAGCGCACGTCCCCAGGCCTGCTTGGAGGCGGCTGCGCGGAGCGGCTCAGCTGCGCCGTGACGGGGAGCGGGACTGGGAGCGAGGCGCGTTCCCTTTCCGTCTGTATGAGCTCATAATCTGGTTCCCAGCGATCTTCAGGTGAATTCTGAGGCATAAGTAGAAACAGAATAGTGGTGTGGACCGAGTGTAAGCTTTTCCCTATTTGTAGATGATGATTAATGAAGGCTATCAGACATCCCACTTTAAAATCCTTTCCATCAGATAAAGCCCCTTCTGTCACCTCATTCCTTATTTTATTTCAATCCATTTTACCTCATCTTTCTTTTAATGTGAGCTGTCAGAAGCAGTCTTTGCTTTTTTGTATCTGTGTGTCACATTTGCTGACAACCCAAAAGAGAAGATTTCCAGAGTAAAGCCTCGGGAAGCGTGAGCGGGGCGTGGGTGTCGGTGCGCACAGCGGGGTGACAGCGTCGATGGGGCTCTGAGCCGTGGGGACGAGCGGCCAGCCCGTTGCTCCGGCGCAGGACCCGCCAGCTCCTCCGCTCCCCTTCGCCCTTGCTGTGTACGGGTCTCTGGGCTGTTTTAATTTACAGGATCGCATGCTCCGGAGCAGTAAGGTTTCCCCGGTGGGAAGGAGTTCCCATAACAGAGCTGTCTTAATAGAAAAGGTAACAACGCTCGTCTCCTCCCTCCCATGGAGTAATTTCATCAGGTAGCATTATGAAAGAAGCAAGCTTGCTCCTTAACAAGGTTATACAAAATAAAGAATATTTTCCAAACCAGAAGGCACTCGGAGCAGCTCAGCCTATTCTTCCACTTCGCCCATGCCCCTCTTCTCACCAGCCCTCCATTTCTCTGTCACAGGGCTCCTTCTTTTTTTCCTGTCGGCACATCTCAGAGATGGCAAATGGACTGCGTTTCCCTCCAGCTCGCTCTGCTTGGAGCTCCGACTACCACGGAGCACGTCGGCTCATACTAATGTTGTGCCGACAGCAGAGCTCGTGTGTGTGCGGGGTTATTGTGCGCTGGCTTTGGCTTGGCTCCCTGCTCACGCTGGGTGGATGAATGGCACAGGCGGCCGTTCAGGAATAAGTTCCTGCCAACATGAAAGCACCAAGTTCTCTTTCTCTTGACCGTACAGGCAGTCCTTTGCATCTTTAATGGAAAGCTCACAAACCCCCCAAAGTTGTATCTCGTTTTGCAGCAAAAATTACTGTGGAGATTTTTTTTTTTTAATGCAATTTTACTTATGTTTGTTACTCAGAGGACTCAGGCTTGTTGATTTTCATGGTGTGGAGCTGTGTTATGCAGATGCACAGCTTCCAGATAGATAGCTCAGAATGGAGGAAGATGAGCTTCTGTCTGTCTGTCCCCATACCGACTCTGCTGTCTCTCTTCCCTCCCATAAAGTAAGGCTAATAGTTTTACTTTGCTTTACAGAAATGAGGATACTAATGTGAAAGATTATGAATTCAGGAACTATGGTTACTGGAGATACCAGACTCATAGCCAGTGTTTATTCTCTTGCAAGTTCCTTGGGTATTAATAAAGGTGCTTGGAGAACATGTAGGCGCTTTCGTTGCAAGTGAATAAATAAATGTATGTATATTTGAGCACATGTGTGAGTATGTTCATAAACATGCATGGGATACTCATCCATTTTTGGGCTAAGTCAATAATTGTAGAAGAAACCAAATACCGAGAAAATTGAGAAAATGCTTAAGGACTTGCACAAAAAAATCTGAACGTTGTAAAGCATTCAGCCTCAGTGAACTTTGTTTAAACCAGTGGATCTTTTGGAAAAATATTAAAGGATGTAATCAAACTAGATAAAGCAGCAAATATTGACAGTATGGCTTGTCCAAAGCTCCTGAAGTAAAAGAATGAATTTGTGGTTACCGTAGTTTGTGGTTGACTTTTGCACTGCGAGAGAAAGGCCAGCGCTGCGACTCGCGTGCGCAGAACCGCTGTGCGGCTGGAGGAGTCAGCGGGAGGGGAGGAGGCGGCTTGCTCTGCTCGAAGGCTGGCACCGCGCCGAAGGTGGCCTCTGCCGTGGTCTGCTCCTACTCACCGCTGCGAGAATCTCGCTGGCACCTTCCTGGCAAACCCCTTAAGTTTTTGAGTGCTTCCAGGTTTGTCAGCAGCAATGAAGGCAGCTGCTAGCTCAGTATTTCTTCTCCATAGGCAAATTCAGTAGCTGATAATTAATTACTAACAGCAAGGAAAGAGGGTTAACTGTATTTCCTCTAGCTCCTGCAAATACACAGTTCCAGATGCAGGCGGAGGTTCGGCGGCTCCTCACCAGCTCATCCATTAGCTCGCGCTCGGAGGGGCAGGAAGACTATTCTATGTTCTCAGTGCTTAAGTGCTCAAAGATTAGCAGAAAGCAAACATGAAGGAGTAATAAGCATGATCTAATTGAAATTTCCTCTTGGATTTGAATGACTACTCAGAGACACTTCTCTCTAAGCCTTAATTGTCTGCTCTTAACTATTCTTCGTTTTGTAGTTTGAAAGATGTTTAGGTATAGTAGGCAAATACCTGACCTTCAAAACAGCAGAGAATGGAAAAATTAAACAGATTAATATGCCTGCTATTTCAGCGTGTGTGGTGGGTGGTATTTTTGGCTGCCAAAGCCCTATTCTGTGAATACGAGACATCAAGGCCACGGATATTTCAACACACATTTTATCAGCAGTGCAAACAGACACTTAACACAAGGCGTTTTGCATACAGAACTTAATGCATTCACTTCAGCAGGTTATTTTTAGCTCCCAAGTGCAGTCATGTGGACGGCTGATCTGTTTGTGTTGCCCCTGTAGATTGCAGACATATGTTGGAGTAAATGTGGCAGGGAAAGCATGACTGAGATAGGCATAAATCCTTTTAAGATCAATTATTGACATGCTCCTTAGAAAACCACCGCACTGAGTTCACTGGGCCAGGGAGGGAAGAGGAACGCTGGGGCTTGCTAATGAAACATGAGTCTCCTACCAGACACAGGGAGAGGGTTCTTTGGTGCTGCAAGCACTATAGGATGGGTTTAACGTTCATACGTTTAAATGCGATATGAATGCTAAAGAAAAGCAAGAAAAAGGAAGAACTAATGTAGTAAAGCCACAGAGAGGAAGATGCAGTTTAGTAGCATCTTTCAGTGTAGTCACTCAAATCCACAGCAATAGACTCATTAAAATGTGCTTGTACTGAATATAATCCAAGAAATGATCCAGAATAGACTGTTATTACAATGATCATAAAATGGGGTGAATGAGCTCAATTTTCATTTTAATGTAAATTGTTTTTAACTCTATAATAAATCTGATCTCAAAAATCAGTCATAAATACATACACTTGAAACAGTATGTTTTGCAATATAAAACAAATAACTCTAATCTCTGTGTGTGCTCGAAAACCAAGCAGTTGGGAAAGAAAAACCTTTGCACTGAAGGGAACATTTTGTTCCACCTAAAGTATATTTTCCTAACTCTTTGGATATATAAAAAAATTACTTAAAAATGCCTTGCATCAACTGAAACCAATTAAAAAGTAGTTTGGAGCTGCAAGGAAAACAAAAAACCTTATAAATGGTCTGTCTCTAATGAGCAGTTCTGTTTCTTTATCCTTCTTGATAAAAAAGGGAAACTCGGTGCACGGAGACTCCTGCTCGTCCTGGTGACGGAGCAAGGGCAATCGTTTCGCAGGGGCAGGTTCAAGGAGTTTCTAATCATCCAACTTCTTATTCACGGTTTAATAAACTCTCTTTGATTAATGGAACTGCGTGCTGGAATGGAGCTTCCCAGCACGCCAGCCTGGCATCTGCCTCTTCAAAGAGGAGTCAGGATCCGCTCACCAGGTGAGCAAGAGCATCCAAACAAGACCGATATCAAATGTTCTTGGTTGTTTTCCCTGGAGCAAAGTCATTTTGAGGCTGGCTGCCAGGCCAATTTTTGAATAAGCAGACATTGAAATGAAGAGGCCAGCCTCGAGAGAATACAGAGAAAAGATGTTTGATTCAAGGAAAAAGTTAAAATGGAAAAAAAGTCCATCTATAATTCTGTTATAAAGTAGAAAAAAGAAGGATAGGCCAAAATTTGATTCCATTCCTGTTTCATTTCTTAGACTTTAGCTGTCTCAAAGGAGTTTCTGTGTGCACTCTACAAACATTGTATAAGCCTTCAGATTCTCTTTTTTAAAAAAATTCTCTTCCTTAAAAAAAATAAAACCAAACCCAAAACCAACAACAAACCCCAACTTTAGGCCTGAATGGAAAAGCAGAGGCACACTGAACTGAGCATCGCTACAGATCTGCATTCCTCGTTCACTAGAGGGAGTGCAACTTGGGCAGTGGAACACGACATTGTTAGGTACTGGTTCTTGTGGTTTTCAGAACTAAAACTCAGATGACTTGTCATTATTGCTGTTGCTAAGTACAAAATATTTTGAAAAGACTCATAAGCATTGAATTGTCATTTCTAATCGTGGCTCAAAACTCCCAAATCAGTTGTAGCTTAGGTACTTGGAGAAACTCAGTAAAACAAGTCGGAAGAAGCATATAAGCAGGACTCAGAAGGGTTGTCCAGAAGGGTTGAACTCTTGAACTATATAAAGATAATGTAATCCACTAATACAGTAACGGGAGAAATGGGTGTATAAGATTGCTAGCAAATCCTTGTGCAAGTGACTGCAGGGTATTTGTCTCAGCAAGTTTCAAAGGAAGCCAGTGTTATCTCTTCTATCGTCTGTCAAACTCGGGGTGGGGAGAGAAGGAGTCACAGCAAAAAGCATCTCCCTGTTTCTGCCCCCATGAGAAGGAATTAAACGCATACAGCGGTGCCACAATTACGTTCCCACTAGCCCTGTGGTGCAGTAGCTGATGTGAAGGAGTACTGGCTTTTGCTGCGGTTTCCAGCAGGTCCGGAACTGAGTTCTGTTGTCAATAAATGTTGATGGAGAAAATCACTTTTTCTCCATCTATTTTTTGGTTGTTGATTTAAATTAGCCCTATGCCCTGCAGCTAGGCACAGCACAGGAGAACAGAACATGATAAATGCCATCATCATCTGCCTGGGCTAGCAGAAAACAAGTAACTTCCAGCACGTTAGCCAGGCCGGCGTTGGCAATGGTAATGCCCTCTCTGGCGACAAAGGACCTGCTGAAAACACTCTGCACTGCCTTGATAAATGGAGCTGCCTTCATGAATAGGTTATTCAATGATATACTGCGGTTTTAATTCATTCCACGTGTGCCCTGTGTACTGTTAGCAGCCACTGGAATAAGGAGCGCGCTGGGGATGGCCCGGGTGCAGCACAGTGGCCAACGCTGCTGACGGGTCAGCAGATCCCCTGGGCAATGTGCTTTGCGTGATGGCCCCTGCCATTTCTCAGCCGGACCCACCGCTGCAGAAACGCAGAAACAGTTTTCCCTTGACATACATCCTCCCTGGTCTCCTCTCCCTGCGTACTTTCAAACCTTCCCCTCTCCTCGGTGGCCCGTTGTCAGTGAAGAGGTGGCACCTCCTCAGCACCCGCCTGCGCCCGAGGCTGGCGTACGCCATTCCCCAGTGCCTGTGCTCGAGGGTTATGTTTGCAACGATTCTTAATGTGAGCCTCAATCTCTCTTGAGGTTGCACCTTCTAGGCCAGTATGACTTTGCTAGCAAAAAATGTCTGTGAGTAGGACCCAGAGTCTTTGGGAGCTCACCTGGTAATTTGCTTTGCACGTGTACTCTGCAAATGATGTTCCAGGTCAGTGGCCAAGAGGGGGTAAGTGCAGATCGACGCAGGAAATGGGTTATTTTATTACCCAAGCATCCACACTTGACAGTTTTAATACCCTACCCGCAGAGCAATCGCTCAGGCACCTGAGCACCAAGCCTGCATGACTGTACTGCTGAGCAGGAGGAGTATGGATTTTTACTCCATGTTCTCTAGGAAAGTGTATTGATTTGGCACAAAACATCAATAGGTCTGAGTAACTGAATAAAGAGTCTGAAGCCAGTCTTAAAAAATAATAATAATAATAATAAAAAGTGCAGTTGATAAGTGGAATGAGCCATTTATTATTCTGAATGCCACATTGGTCCACACCATTTGAATTCTTTGCTGAGTCTTTGTTGACTTCTCTTCTTGCCTCTCATGCAGTTTTCTTGTCTTCTTTTGGAATAAAACTTATTGGGACGAGGGAAGGAAGGGTAAGGGCTATCAGAGATTGGGGCTCTCTTATCTGCCTGTGTTTCTGGAGACTTTTCAGTGCTTTTCTTCTTATCTGTAGGTATTTGGGCTCACAAATACCAATGACACAGTCTTGAAAACACATCATTTCTTTGAAACCGAGGGAAAGAAAAGCTTCATACGTTTTCATTTCTGGTTTTCATCAAAATTTTATTCTTTGAAGCTTTCTGTTCATCTCCACAGCTTGCAGACAGCTCCGACAACTCCGCCTCTGTTCTCCAGTTCTCAGCCATTTTGATTTAAGAGGGAGGCTGGCATGAAAACAAGTGTGTAAGGCCTGAGGTTAGGAAAACGTTGTTATAAGTTTGTGCTTTTGTATACCTTAATGTCCGTGAATGACAACACGTTAACAGTGTTTTGCATTCCCTTAAACTTGCTTACGCAGGCCAGATGAGCTCTTTGCCAATTTGGGTGGTTAGGCTGTAAACCAGATGTGTGAAATCCAGCTCCAAAGCAATAAATGACTACTCAGTATAATCTGCTGTAATCTGTTAAATCTAGCAGGTTTTGGCCAATTCTCTGAAGTTATGGTCTAATGAGTCCTTATTCCTGCCCTGGGCTTTGGGCACAGTGTAGCATTCAGACAGCTGATCGGACCATTAAATCCATTTCCCCTTGGATTTATGCCGCCGCCTTTATTCAGCGCTTTCTGCGTTTTTGCCTCTACTTTAAGCTCTCTCATTTTCTCTGCTTTTACAAAGTGGCTTCAGAAAAAGAGGCAGAATAAAGTGGGAATTGTCTTTGGTAAAATAAACTGAAGAAAGTCAGATAATGCTGTTCAGTGTGTCCCTTCAAAGCACGGACCTGCGCCATTAGAGCCCCGTACGCCATCAGCAGACATGTCTTTTGCCAGGCAAAAATAAATATTCATGGGACTTAGGCTTGCTGGACAATTATTTGTAAAATGGCAACGTTTGTTTTGCTCCTTTTTTCCTTGTTTCCCACCGGCAGCAACGGGCCGTTACAGCGTGCGGTCCGCAGGCCGGGCGTGAAAGCGGTCAGGAACATGCAATGCAGCTCCTCCGAGCTGCCAGCCCGTGCCCTGAAGCACGGACCTGCTGTCCCCGTATCCCCTGGAAGGTCCTAATAATGCAGCGAGCGTGCATGACAGCACAGCATTGCGGGACCACCCTGCTTTCCCCATGTCCCCCATGGCTAGCACCGAACGGAGAGCAATGCTCTGCTGCATTCACAAAGGTGTCGGAGCAGATGTTAAAGCACAGAACGAGATGGACCGTTAGCGCTAACTTTTTTTTCCTGAAGATGGGGGATGTTGATGGACATGCCCATGGTCAGCCTGGGGGCTCGCAGCTCAGCCGGGCTGTCATCGAGGTGTTTTCTGCGCCAGTCTGATCCCCCATCCGTTTTGCAGCAGGGGTTGTTCATTCTGTTCTTGCTCTTGGGAAACTTGGAAGGTTGGATCCTCAGCAGCTGCCAAATGGCACCTTACCTGGGTGGGGGGACAGGCTCAGCACCAGCTACAGCCCAGCTTAACCAGGGAGATCTTTAGCCCTTTAATTTTTTCACTGTCGGTGGGCAAATTTACTGGTAGACAGGACTTGTGAACACTGGTGGAAAGAAAAAGGGTGTCTCTATTTCAAGCAGGGTATAATCAGGGAGGAAGAGTATATAAATAAAACGTCTTGCGTAAAATCTGGCAGGCTGAGGCTTTACATCTGCCTCGGGCTCGCAGAGGACAGGACGCCCTGTGCAGAGGAACGGTGTTGGTTGCGAGAGGAGAGGACGGAGTTCCTGGGCTCGCTCCTGGTGCTGCATGGCAAGCCAAGGATGTTATGGATTGGTGCTTCAAAACCTGTATAATTGGCAAGTAAAAGAGTGTGATTCATTTCCCTCCCTGGTTTCTGCGTTACGCCATCGGTTTGTATACCTGAGTTAACAGGAGTGAGTTATTTTGCTTGTCTATAAATTACCTTTTCCACAATTATGTGCTTTGCATGTAGCAGTTGCTCCTTTAATCGTCTTCTCTTTCTGCCGTGACTGGGGGCTGTTAGGTGGCCTGCTCTCTGGGGAGCCACGCTATTGTCTCTGCAGCCAGTAAATCCCTTTATTGCTTGTAAATGGCACCTGTGCAGCATTTGGAAGAATTGATTCTCCCTTCCCCTCGGGACATTTTTTCCCCCCATCTCTTCTTCAGTGCATCCCCCTCCAAACACACAGTCTGTCCTGGAGGGATGAGAGTTGCCCCTTACTGGAGATGCCCTCTGCACTAGGCTGTACCGTGTTTGTCAACAGAAAATTGTATCCGTCCGTACAATTCTGGTGAGAGAAAGCCATTTTCTAGAATGTAATAAACAATATATTTCTGTCTACAGTTCTCTGGTTCTACCTTTAAAAGCCTAGAGGAAAGCTGTTATTTTCTGCTAAGCTCTGTTAAGGTGTTAAAGCCATCTCTCCTGAGCCCTCCCCGCTCCGTCTCTCCCATCCATAGACACGGTCCGACGCCGTCTGGCCCCGTGGCTGTTAACGCACATCTCTGCCTAGCGTATGTGACACCCTGCCGCGGGGCTGGGCTCACCCTCTGACTGCCAGGCTGCCTCGGTGCCTGTCCCCAAAGTCACGGGGAGCTGGATCGTGTAAGCCTTGGCAAACTGGTCAAGGAGATCCTAGCTGGAGGCAAATTCTGACGTAAAAACTAATTTTATGCCATTTCTTCCTCCAGGAACAATAATGGCTTTTTCGTCCTGTTGGCGATGTCTCTGTTCATCGCTGGCTCCTCGCCCTGGCTGGGGGCTGTGCCGTGCCCTTGAGGCTGGTTGGCATGGCAGGAGCTGGGCAGGGGATGGTCCCAGCTTCCAGCCTCTGTTTACTGTATATGAAGGATTTTTTCCGTTCCTCTCCAGTGCTACTGCAGACTTTTGCAATTAGAACATCTTCATTAATGCCTGCTGTAGGCCTTTATAAATGTACTAAATATAAAGGGGAGAAACAAAAGAAATATTCGCTGAAAAAAAGCTGTAATTAACCAATGTCAGATGCTTGCAATGTAAATGGGAAATCTGAATAAAGACAATGGCGTGTATGAGTTAAGGATGTGAGTCAGCCCGAAGTCAGCGTGGATTGTAATAGCCGCCTCTGGATTGTAATAGTCGCCTCTGGATTGTCTCCAAGACCTAATGCTGTGCAAAAATAGGCTTCTATTTGTATTACACTAGCGAGGGACGTCCTGCACAGGCTATTTGGCCTTAGCGAGAGTTATACATTGGCTCTGAGGATGAGAGAAATTTCTCTCTTTCTGTGATATATGTGTACTTCAAGACTTTGTGTTTTGACTTTGAGATCAATGTTCAGGAGCACTCAAATCTGATTTTCATGAAGGATATGCTTTTGCACCATAACAAGTTGCAGCTGGAGTACCCAAAGGAACAGGTTTGATCAGAAACTTTGGCGTTTTGTTGTTGGGGGGGGGGTTTAATGTTTTCAAGTCCACGTGAGAACAGCATTCAGTGCTCGTCCTTCCCAGAGTTTGGGGTACGAAATGAAGTGACCGTATGTCTTTCATCGCATCTGTTCTACACATCCCTGATGTGCTCTGCTTTTCTTTTTAATGGCAAGATTTTTTTTCTTGAAGAAGAAAATGTATTTCTCAATGTTGCTGATTTGACCCCCTGTGGCATCTCGTGTTTCTTTTCAAGCGACTGATGCCTTTAGGAGAACGCAGGTAGATCTGCCATGCAGGCAGATGGGACATAAGCAGCTTGATTCACGAGGAGCAGCAGGATCGGGAGCACTCAGCAATGGTCAGAATGAATAGGTCAAGCCTTGCCCCATGAACGTTAGCCTGGAAAGATCCCCATACCAGTCTCGAGCCCATTGAGTTAAATGGCAGTTAAAACTCAGTTGCAGCCGCTATGCACAAGGTACCCCAGAGGATTTTCCACTAATACAGGTTAAATTAGCGGGCTTCTGTGGAATGCAGTAGGGTTCAGAAGAAATTACTCCACAGGTGTACAGTGTTAAATAGAGAATGATAACCATCCCGGAAAATTTAATAGTAAACTCTGTCCCCATGAGAGTTTTGTGGGGTGGCTCCGCAGGCCTGGCGGGAGGTGATCGTTCTGCCTGGGCCCCAGCTCGGTTCCCCGTGGGACCGTGTCCTGCAGGGAGCATCCGCTCCGACCACAGGCTGGAACTGCATGCCCAAGGTTAATTATAGCTTCCACGGACGTAGGCCACATTCAGCCGAGTTCTCACTGCAGGGCAATCAGCCAGCGAGCCCTTCACCTAGCAGAGGGAACAGATGGCAGTGATGATCTTTAATAGGCTGTCATAGAAATCAAAGTAATGAAGCAGCTGCACGTTTTTGCACTGGAGCGGTGGAGAGCAGAGTCTTCTATCGGTGCTGATGCTCTGCGCGTAGTAGGGAAGAAAATTGGCATTGTTTAGTTTGGGGAACAATTTCTTCTTCTTTCCTTTAAGCCTCCATCTAGCTGATTTCTTGTCTCACAAGCTAAAAAGGAGTTGACATGTTTCAAAATTTCCGTGACACCGTGGCAGCTGAGAGTGTTAAGGTTGCTTGGGCTTTTTCAATGATCAGTGTCTCAGAGGGGCTAAAGGAACGACTAGCAGGGACAACTTTGCCTTCAGATTACAGAAACATTTGTGTGGTAGATGGTCTGGTTGAGAAAAGCCTGCAGGGGAAAGCAAACAGAAAAAGCAACCAAGTTATAATTTAATGGGAAAACCCTTAGCAGAACCGTAAACAAGAGAATACCTGACTCAAGGGACACCACGGAGGAACGGCAGCGTGCTGCATTCGGAGGTGGGATGCTGGCAAAAGACTGGGATCCAGACTGCAAGGTCCCGAGAGACGGGCGGAGGACCCGGCTCATCCAGACAGCCGCACACCGGAGGGGAAGCCTCCTCACTCGAGAGCAATCTAGCCAGGACCCTTACGATGTTGTCAAAGGACCATTTATGGGTCCAAAATTAACCTCGGGAACTGCAAGGCACTTGCAGTGACAGAAGGGAGAAAGCTCAGTGAACCACGGGCGATTCCTGCGCCTCAGGTGCTCTCTGTTAGCGGGTGGTGGAACCTTTGCTCAGGTGGCCAAAGCAGGTGATTAAGAAGCCAGAAAGCCCAAATGTTACTGGCCCTGGGGGAAGCCGATGTCCTCCTCCAGCGTTTGCTCCTTTCCAGCATCTGCCTGGGTAGAAGGAGCTGAACCTGCAAACCGCTGCTCTGAGGACAGCATCAAAATTAACCCCTTTCTCTCCGCCTCACAGGCTCACGCGCAAACTGAATCACAGAACAACAAGTTTGTAATTAAAACAGCAGACGAAATAACCGTAAATCAGAGCCTGTCACGGCGCGATATCCAGCAGCTGAAGAGATAACCGTAAATAGAGCCTGACTGAAGTTCGCAGCAATAGGCAAAGACAATGGGTGAGGATAGTGCAGTAGACAGTGAATTATCTTTGCCATCTGCTTTTTGCTAACACCCATTTATAGAAGAAACTAACATTTGGAAACACTGAGTGCTGATTGTTGTGCCTGTGGAATAATTTTCCACTGGATACAATTAATCATTAAGCCAATAGAAGACTTATCCCAGCGTTGCTCCAGCTGCAACCAGAACACCTGCTGAAATTTCCAAGTTCAGCAAGCAGTGAGTTTTTAAAGGCTCCATCCTAAAGCTTGATCAGAAGTTCCAGGGTTCCCCCCGAAAGTGGAGAGGGAAGCTGGGATGACGATGTGAGCTCTGCAAGGAGTGGAGAGCTACTGGGAATTTTTAGGAGAAATGCCTTCATTTCTGCTGATGTAGCTTGTCCCAAAATTCGGGTTCGGCCATGCGCGTGGCTGGGGGGAAGGAGGCGGGCAGGGGATGCAGGCGTCTCCGCACACACGTGGAGCAAGACAACCCCTGCTTTGAGCACGTGGAATAAGCCAGGCGGGCTCGAGAGCAGCTAGTGGTAATCACAATCAATTACAGTTGATTAAAAGCCTCAAGATCCAATATATTGCAAAGAAAAACAAATAGCAACTCTGCAAAAAAGGTAATCAATAGCTAGCCAAGCAGCAAGCAATTAAAAGGGGAAAAATATCCCCATTCTCCCCGACTTGTGTCATATCCTTTCTTCAGCTTCTCAGAGCGTGTTGTTCCCAGCCCTAAGGCCAATGTGCGTGGGCGGAGGGCAGGCTGCTGTCCCCGCAGAGAGCACCCTGCCCCCCGGCGTCCCTGGCCGCGGGCCGGCCGTGCCTCTGGCACAGCGGGCAGCGCGGCTGGCACAGCCTGTGCCGCAGGGCCTCCGGAGCTCCCGGGTCTTTACAGCTGCTTTGCTCTCTCTGAGCAATTAAAGGAGCTGGAAACTTGCTCTGTGCCATACTTGGTGCTTGTAGAAAACATGGTTAGCGGGATCTGAGCCAAAGCTCGCCCAGCGCTGCGATGACAAGCAGAGAGCCTTGAGATTGCTGTCATGCAGACCATCTTGCTGATGGTCTCCAGCAAGAGAAGCGGGAGCTTCCAGCAGCTTCCTCGTGTGCTGGTAGCAAACAGAAAGCTCACAGTAGTTATCGCCAGTTTGTGCCGGCGAGAGCTGCGCTGCGTCGTGCGAGGTGTGGTCCTCCCCTGTTTTTAAGCACCAGCCTCGTGTATTGGTGTTCCCATCGTCAGGACACCAGCCCTGGCAGGAGCTGCTCCGCTGCCCTGTGGACCGCAGCGATGCTGGGGGCAAAGCCCAGGTCCCCGCTGGGCTGGAGGTTGGCACGGGGCAGGAGCAAGGTCCTGCCCTGCTTGGACGAGAGTCAGTGCCGCGGGACCGGACCGAAAGGTCTGGTGAAGGGATGCTGCTGTGTGCAGGCTCGGCTTCTGCTTCAGTGGTTCGGGTGAAATAGAAAAGTGCTGTAAACGGTCACGCAGTCACGGAAAAGCCACACTGGTAGGCTGGAAAAGTAGGACATTTGTTCTCTGAATTAGTTGGTGAATAACATCCCCAAAATATATTTTTTTCTGTATATGAACATCAAACTTGATTTTTCCACGAACTCCGAGATCTTTAGAACATAATTGTTTGGTTTGGTTTTTTTTTTTTTATTATTTTACTGGAAATCCTTCCCTTTCCTCTTTTTCTCAAATGGAAATACAGACAATAAAAGTAGGTTTTGTTTTGTTTTTTTTAAATTATTATCCATTATGTCTGGAAGACATTTTCTGCTGAGGATAGAAAAGCTATCAGGGATGAAGTTTTCAGCCTACTGCAGTGTTGGAAGAATAATATTCTTAAAGGATAAATTCCACGTAGCACAGGCCCTGTATTAACAAGTAGTTACGGGATTTGTGAAAATCCTGTTTTCCCCTCCAGGTGCAGCTCTCGGTGCTCCTGCGTGCCCTTCCCCTTCCCGCGTCCCTCCCTGCACGAGCACCTCGCTGGCCCGGCTCCGGGTGCTGGGAGCCTTCCACCAGCTCCCCGTGACTCGGTGCCTCCAGTTCCCAACGCTTGTGCGTCCGCCCCGTCGCTCGGGTTTGCTTCCTTGCTGTGATTCCCAGACGGCTCCTGACAGGCGTTGGGGTGCCAGCGAGGGTCTTTGCTCTCGCTCTGTTTCTGTGTGTTTTCAGAACAGCTCTTGGACGCTTCAAGTAACATTAAGAAAGAAAAAGAAAATCGATGCTAGTGTACAGCCCAGAGGGAAAGGAGGAAAGGAAGGGTTAGGGGGTTGAAGTTTATTGCCTGTTGAAACACCTTCCAGAGATAGCTTTAGTACCAGCATCTTGACTAAAATTTCAGATTTTTGAGACTTTTGTAATAAATGGGACCCTTGTCATTGAGACAGCAGATCACTGTTAGATACTTGCTCAGCCTGGAGTTCAGGTGCAAGGGATGCTGCATTTAGAGGTTGCACAAAGCGCACCCACAGAGAGGTTTCTACCCAAAAGCCAGGGCTGCCTTGCTTAATTAATGTGATAGAAAAGTTGACACTCTGGCATGAAGTGACAAAGAGAATTTTCTATGAAGAAAACTGAAAGTGAACAAGACGTTATAGAAACCATTAAAATTTTGCCTTTTTTGTTAGCAACAGCTTCTGGCAAGATGAATAATTTGGAAGTGAAAATCATATTTTGAGACAGAGCAGGAGCCCTTGATCTGAAACTAATTTGTTGTCAAAAAGAGTTAAAGGATTTTAAGTTGGGGTTTATCTCGAGCAATATAACACAATGTAAATACATATACCCGCCGAGCTTCTCCACTCTGCCACAACAACTTTATGCTACTCTAAATCCTCTTTAAAATGGTGTGAAGCCAATGAGGCAGGTCCAGCATATATCCATTCCTCTTTAGCTCCATATGCTCTGGCAAATAATCATGGCGGTGACTCAAAGCAGTTTTGGAAAAGCATGAAACCAGGTCACAGCAGAGGTCTGGGTGCGTGGTGGAAGGGCATTGGGCTGCATTGTGGGCGAGGATGAGGATGAGGTCCTGCACGGACAGAGCTAGCGGGCAGGAGTACCGAACCTGGACCCTTACTTATGTGACATTTTGGTTTTCTCCATCTGAACACCCATCTGGACAGCCCTCAGGGCTGACGCTCAGTGCCCAGGAGTGCAGTGCGGCTCCTTGAGCTCTGTTCCCACGGATGGCTGTGGTCTGGGGGGGGCCTGATCCTGGTCTGTAGTGAAGGTGACAAATCTTACCGGCCGTGAAAAGTCACTGGCACAGCAGTTCGAAACCTTCCTAGGAAATGAGCAAAGGAATTGATAAGGGTTGGTCACATTATTTATTGCCAACAATTTACACAAATAATTTTGATATTTTTGTTCAGTAAATTATTTGTGGTTGCTTTTTTTTGTCACTAATTGCCCAGCCATATAAATAGCAATATAATACTAAATTAATGATTAATTCAATGATCACCACCTTTCACCCCCAGTTGTACCTACGCGAACACAGCCGTTGTTCCCTTCTGGAATGGATATTGATTGCCCAGTGAATCACCCGCATCGTTATTCACAAGTCGCAAAGCTCCCATTTGGCTGCGATTTCCATGAAGGAAAAACTGATGGCGGAACACGGCCTGGGGGAAAACCTGAAGTGCGTCTTTTCCCATGCAATGAATACAGCCAGCAAACACGCTGGGACCCTGCCTTTCCAGCCACACCTCCCTTTTCTAGTCACATTCAGCCCCTCTTAGGATAGTACAGCAGCATCGTAGCTGGGCAAGTCATCTGAGCGCTGCCTGCTAGGGACGTCGACGGTCGTGGGGCGTCCTCCCCGTCCGCAGCCGGCCGGCTGCGATAGCCATCAGGGCTAATTCTTCTGCTGGAGCAGATGGGGCATCTCCACTGAAGTTAATGCAGAGGTGATGCTCCAGCGTGGAGCTTCTCAGCGGATGGGGGTGGATGGTGCTACGCTGCCTCACATCAGCTACGGCACCGGTTCCGTGTCAGGGTTATTTAATGTTTCCTGCTGAAATTGCCTCTCTCCTCGCCTGGAGTCGCGATCTCTGGTGCTGTCGGAGGAGCTCAGCCATCATTTGCGAAGTTGCGCTGCAACACAAGGCATTTCTGGACTGTCTGATGGCGAGCGGGATGGCTGTCAGATTCCTGTGTGTGCTGAGTAAACAGGATCACATAATAAAGACTTAATTATAAAACCTAATGGCGTAAGACTATTATGATTTGTGGAAAATTGGTCATTAACTGCGGGAGTATGAAAAACAAACATTTTTCCCTGACACTTCCACTCAGCCACACTGAACAAACACATGCTGGAAAATTTAGAAATGTAACGCATTATTCAAAGCGGTTAAACACGATGGGCTTAATTTTACTGGGCTTGTTTCTAGTTGCTGAAGTGAGTTTGGCTGACACATTTACAGCAGTTTTAAGCAGTTTTCCACAAAACAGAGCTGTGACCTGTTGGAGTTGGTGGGCAGCGATGGGCGTCTGCCTCCGGGGTGGGCTGAAAAATAACTTAATGAGGAGGCAGGGTTTCACCTTTCCAATCCGCCAGACACTCTCCCCTGCCATGAGGATAGCTCCCCACCTCTTCTCCCTGTCTGAGATAAAGCAGAAAACCTCCCAACTGGTATCAGCTGGGGTGACATGTGCCAACGCTCCCAATTAGCCTCCCAGATTCAAATTTGTATCCAATCATACATAGTATTAATGAGAATTAGGTCACTTTTAATTAGCTGCAGTTAACATAGTAGATTCCCCTCTCCCAAATACATCACTTCTTCTGATATTAGCCATCAAGTAGTCTTTCTCAGAGCAATTATCCCATCAAAACTGGTTGCTCTCATGGTTAACAGTTTTCATACTAATGCATTAATTGCCCCTGGCTTACCCACTGCCTAATCAGCAAGGTGGGTATTAGTTTCTGGAAGTGATTGATTTCAAGGGACTTAGCGCTTAATTACATTTTAGCAAAGTCTGTTTTGAATCCTTAGAGGAGAGAGACATTTTCTGTTTGGCTTTGAACTTATCGTGTTGGAGGGATCTAAGTATCTAAATTATTCCATTCATTCTTAAGCACGCTCGTCACGAGATGGTGGAGTTTTGTCACTTCTGATTCATCTTTGCCCAGAAGAGCTCACCCCAATTGTAGGGTTTGCATTAATAAGTAAGTTTGCTTTAAAAAATAACGATTACATTATATCTATCTGCATGTCAGGGATGGATAGAGTGATCTCTCAAAATGTAATTTGTATATCAATCAGTTAACTCAATGGTTTGGGATGAAATGTGCTATATAAATGCAAGACCATAATTTATCTTCTTTCTTCTTGTGTCTCAACATAATTGCACCTTTATTGCCCACTCTCGCTCACCAGAAACAAGAGCCGCGGGGCTGGGGCAGAAGGAGCGTCCATCGCAAGGGCTGCCTGGCTCTGACAGCGCTCATCTCGGTGGCTTCAGAGGACGTTATAGAAACCTCACGCAGCCAGGTCTGGAATAATCAGCTGCCAGACATTTTCCTTTTGCTTTCTCCACCTTGATTATCCAGAAATGGGACTAAACCCAGAAGTATGATATTAACATACCATGGGTTAAAAAAAAATATGGCACCATTATAACAATCCTGGAGAGGCTGTTTTCCTCCTTATCTTGCAGATCCCACGTATTTGTATAAACCCATAGGCTCAGTACGTCTTTGGTAGCTGCTTCCTCTGCACGGCATGAACTCATTTCTTTCACTACTTTTTGCCACTTTCTAATTGTATTGACGATTCCCACTGTGCTTGTATTGTCATCATGGTACAAGAAAGGACAAATAATATTTCCCTGGTTGGTCATTGCTGCAAGTCCAAATGTAAGTTCCCCATACAAAATCTGGTGTAAAAATAGATAACTTAGTTTAAATGAGAATTGATACAAGCCTTTCAGGACCCTCGGATGAGAGATAGCACATAAGGGGATTTAACCAAAGAAATTCCTTCTTGCTACAAGGACATAGAAAGGTAGCCGTGACCTTCCTCTCTCCTATGCTCCTGCTGTTTTACCAGCTTAGGGATTTGTCGTGGCATGCTGGAAAAGGGCTTGCGGAGGGTGGCATTTGTGGAGCTGGTGTTCTGGGGCCATCTCTGAATTGACCCTCACCACCTACTTGCCTACCACGAGCGGGCTGTGCTCAGCAATGCCCGTGGCCCTTGCAGTCGCAGGCCCTTAGGTCCATCCCTGCAGAGCTGCCTGTATTAATTTTGCGGTGGCAGCAGATGCCCCCACTGATCAGCAGGAGTCGGTCTCTGATTCCCCCTTACTGCTGTTGAAATTCACTTTTGTTATGATTAGAAATACTTTGGTATTACCTGCTTGCAACCCCAAAGCAAGAGATCTACAGCTAATGCAATGATTTGTAATGATGCAAGTAGCTTGTGGGAGAGGGAAAGGGAAATGGGAGGAAGAAAACCATTACAAGGCTTTTGTTTACAACCTTTAAGAATTTCTTTACAGTCAGGACCTTTTAAGAGAGAGAAGTACAGACGGATCTCTCTGTTCCTGTCATATTTTTGCCATGGACTTATTATTTCTTCTTAGAAATGGTCTCATTAATCAAATGTTCTGGGAATGCATGTGATCACTGGTATCAAAATCACTAATCGTCATTAAGAAGCAATGAAAATTCATCTTTGCCTACAGTATGCTAGACCTTACTTACAGCAGAAGACATTTTCCCCATCTTCTCCCCAGCTCTAAGCCAAATGCTGGCAGTAATACCAGGCACCTGCAGGTTCCAGGAGAGGGTTGCCAATTCCGAACATGAAGACCAAGGAAAGCATGTCCCGTGGGCTACACCTCATTGACATAATGTGCAACACTTACTATAGAGAGACAAATATTTGGGATCAGCTGTTGTACCCAAATTCCACATGGCTTACAAAGCATAGGTACCGAATCAAAGCCACAGCAGTTACCAGGAGGTGTCCTGTTCTGTGGTGGGTGCTTACACTTGAATTCCCTACGGATAAATTGCTTTGACCAGCTTTAACTTCTTTGGAGCAAGCAAGTAACAAACATACAAGTGAAGGAGGAATACAAGGAATTAAGCAATTCATGGCAAAGAAAGTCATCCCTCTTACGTCCTTCCACCAGCTTCCCCATCCGCACTCGCCTGCACCAGACCTCCGCTCTCGAGGGGCTGCAAGGCGGACCAGGCGGTGGCAAGACAAGTGGAGCTCCCGGGATGGAGGGTGCGTTGGAAGCTCAAAGCATCGTCATTGTAACCCTCCCGCGCCTAAATACCATCACAGCCGCTGCTTTCATCTGCCCTGCCCAAGTCCTGACACAGCCAAGAGCGGATGCCTGATTAAACATCGCACAGCACGAAGAGGCGCGTTACGTGCGGAGGCAGGAGCGGTGGCTGTGGCTGTCTGCAGGCTGACTGCATTCGGAAGAAAACCGGTGGAAGGGGAGGGGCTGGAGAAAGTGTTTTTATACTTGAAAAATGATAAAACTTTGATAACTTCAAGCCAGCTCAAACGGCAGACAGGCAGCTCAGACAAATGTATAAAACATCAAAAGCCACAGAATGGAGAGCAGTGCCTGAGAGCTCCAAATATAGCTTGCCGCAATGTAATTCATTCCTAAAGCAGAAAGGAGAAACTTCGCCGTAACGTGATGTGTTGCAGCCCCATTTCCACACGTGCAATGAGCCACCGTGAAAAGGATTGCAGAGACCTGTGTGTCACTCTGTAATTGACTACATTAAAAACCTCACAAAAATTAAAGGTGTGCATAATAAGTTAACAGAGGATCTGCTAAAAGTGTGATAAAACATTTTGCAGCTTGCTAAAGAGAGAAAGAAAAAACGCCCCACCCCAAAACCCAACATGTGAAGACTTTGAAATTATGACAAAGATAGAAAGGTTATATTTGGAATTCAGTTTTTGTAGTTCATTGTATAAGGTGTTGAATTGTTTTATTTGCGTTTACAATTTAACTATGAGGGGGTTTATTTATTGTTTCTTGGATGAGCGGGGTACAGCCGTTCCTACGACAGCAGCATGCAGCAAGAGAGAGCCTTCCAAAAGCATTTGCTTCTGGAAAAGCAAAACTCCTGACAGCCAGCGGGAGATGGAGGCCTGATTCTTGTCTCCACTTGAGCCCAGGCTCAGTGGGAGACTCGAGTCCTCTCGACCTCAATTACTTTAAAAAAATAAATCAGTGGAACTTGAGAATGCGCTCCCAGCTCCCGTGCCCTTAAAGGTGCTCGAGCGTGCGTTCCGAACCCACCCTCCAGCCCCGAAGGAGGGACCTCGGAGGCGCCGAGTGCTGCAGACCCCTCGTGGCCCCCGCAAAGGGGAGGTTTCCTGCTCTCGCCGTGCTGATGATTGCAGCTCATTAGCGGCCAGGGCAGACGCAGCATCAGCGGAGAAGAGCTCGGGCACTGCCCCACAGCAGCAGGAGCAGCCAGGAGCTTGATACAGGACAAGACACCCTATGGCACGATAATTATCCATTTGACTTTTCTGGAATTACCAGCTAATTTATTCCTTCTGACTCGGGCAATTCTTTTCAATAAGCTGTAAATATTACTGATTCATCTGGCTTTCGTTTCTGTATCATTAAACAGGAGAAGGTCTCTGGATAAGCAAGTGGGTGTAGTAAGAACCTCATTATTAGTCAACGCTAATTAATGTCCACTTAAACTAATTATTAACTAGGTTTAATAATTTGTAATTCTGATCTCACTAAATAACCAGAAATTATTACAGGGAATGCTCAGCCGAGAACTCAATTAACCATTTGTTGCGTAGGTCTTTTTTGTGAATGGCGTGGCAGTTGACAGTATCCTGTACGCCGTTAGCAAACAGCACTTCCTTGATAATTTATATCTATCCATAGATAGATTATATCCATAGATATAAATGATATCTACCTATAGATACAAATTTATATCTATCTATAGATAGAAATGTTATTAATCTGTTATTAAATCTGAACTGAAGGTTTAATTAGGCAGTTTAAAACACCGCTGTGTATTTGTCACGACCCAAGAGCCAGACGTAACGAGGACAGTTGCTCAGTGCTTTGCCTGGAGGAGCACCGGTCCCGCAGGACTGGGACGCCGGCGGGAGATGGCAAAGCTTCAGCGCGAGGTCGTGGCTTTGGGGTGCTCCCAACAGTCACCCAAAAAGCCCACCACAGACAGCATGAGGTGAAAGGTGTTACCGGCCAAACCCGTTTTGGATCCCTGTATGCTTTCCAAAGGAGTTAGGACATAATTCTTTTTTTTTCTTTGTAAAAGAGGTCTGGCTGACTGCGGTCCAGGCGTTGTTGCATCTCGCATCCCACGGGAATCCTCAGCCCAGGGCTCGAGGGAGCAGGGTTCTCCGTCTGCTTCTCCCCACAGAGACCAGCTTCCCTCGGAGATGGTTTTCAGAAGAGCGAGTCTGCCCAGGTAGGATTGAACCCGCGTTTCTAGAGCGGCCGGAGCGTTTCAAACCTGGTGTGCAAAGCACCGAGGCAGGACATCGCGACGGCGAGATTATCTTCACAGAAGCCATTAAGAGCACATAATAGGGAATTAGGAATCTTTCATCAGCAGTGTGGGGATGAGGAATAAGCGTGCACCTAATCTCTAAGCAGAAAGCTTCTACAGTGAGCATTTCTCTTTCTATTGGTGTGATTGTTAAATATACAAATTATGTGAAGATTAAAAAATCATTAAAATGCAATTATTTCAGTGATATAAGTTTATGTCTATATAAGTACATTAAAAGACCAACTTTGTAGGTCTTTATGTGCTTAATAAAACTGAATAATTTGCTGGAAAAAATCTTTGGTGGCAGTAGCAAGTAAATTTTGTATCTCCATTTGACTTCAAGCATACTCCAGGTATATAAAGAAAAAAGGTTACTGTATTTCAAACCACATGTTTCCATATTGGGATGAAGAACGACAATTCTGGAGCAGGAAAAAAAAAGAGAACTGTGTGTAGATTATCTCTCCCTCACAGCATGGTCTGAGGTTGAAACTGTTGCCAATGGAGAGTGCTCAGCCACAGATGGAAAAGGACAAAAAAAGCCCTAAACCACACATCCTCACCGACAAATTCTCAGGTGAACCACACAGAACGGTTTCGGCATCACCGCTGTGTTAAAAAGGGCTGAACCGTACTGGGTATTTCTGTCTGGCTCTGCAGTTTCACGGGGGCCAATGTGCCGAGCTGCTCCCCACGGGGTTTGGGAAATCTCTGGACGCGGGTGTGCAAGGAAGGGTAACACACGCCGGCAGTCTGCGGAAGGCTGAAGGAGATTGTTGACGCTCTCATTTGTAATTCTTTACGCTGTCTTTTGCTTGATGAGGAAACCTGACAGACGTAAGCCTCCCTCGGTCTGCCCCACATCGCAGGGTTTATTCAACAGGGTGTTGGGCCGTTGAGTGGAGACCTGAGACCTGATGGGCTTCCAGCACAGCGGCTTCACACCAGACCACGTCCGGGTGGCGACCTGACTTCTAGAGGAGATAAGCAAATACAGCCTCCAGCTGAAGCCGGGGCACCCATCCGTGATGAAGGTGCTCCAAGCCGGCTGGAAGAGATTTCTCTGTTAAAAGCTCTCTGGGGACTGGGGCTTACATGACGTCCGTGTCCACCTTCGAGGACCGTGTCGTGCCGGGACCATGTTGTGCCCTCGAGGGGGACAAACGCAGCAAGCGATTCCAACTCTTGCCTTACTGAGCGAGGCAGAAGCACGTGGCGAAAGGAAAAGTGTGAAAAAGATGGGTTTGTTTCTCCAAGAGGTGTTTTCAGAGAAGGTGGCTGCAAGATTTCATTAGCTGTTAATCATTTAACGAACAGAGTGGCATCTCCAAGTCAAACCTCACCCAGGATGAATAAATACATTGTGGTGAGGCTACAGCTTTGTGTTCATCCTTGTATGAAAGGGCAACTATAAAGCAGTCACATTGCCTCAATCTATAAAATCTGCAATTCACCATCATTAACAGAGATTACAGTGTGTTCCCTGGTCATATTTTAGAGAGTGATACCTATCCTGGTATTTATTTCTGCATACAAATGTGTGTAAATACAAGGATCTCTCCCTTTGCAGACAACGGGAGGAAAGAGACGCAAACGAAAAATGATGGAAAAGTAGAGGAACGTCAGTACAGTGAGCGTTGCAAGAACGCAGAAAAAACGCACTTCTCTTTAAATGGAAATGGGATAAAAATCTGCACAATCAAACCTGCACCTCCCTAGCACCGGGCTCGCTTTCCATTTTAATCCTTTTTCATCCTCCTCCTCCCAGGATGAAAGGGAAGAAAAAGTTCTCTAATCAGATTCATTTGTTACAAGTTGCTCATATGGGGCCCTATTTCTCTAGAAAGTGGTTTCCTCTGCGAACATGTGTCTCACTGTCAGTACAGCCATTAAAAGACCTTGTAGCACAATAGAAAACATTCATTGCAAAATCCAAATGCTCATTAAAATACTGAAGGGTGCTTAACAATCTGCAAGCACATATGTAATGGTATTTCTTGCGCTGGCTCTTCCAGTGTCGACTCTGAAGATGGTCTTATTGTGGCTTCTCACTATCCTCCTGTAGCGAGACCTCTCAGGAACTTTCACCCCTGAATGCAGTAACTTTCGCCGGCAGATGTGGATCAAGAACATTCTTCCCAAAGGAATCTCTGCCAAAAACCGAAATAGGATTTTTGTTTAGTCGTTTAATATTTTCCACAGTCTTTTTCTTTCTCTGCATATCTACCAGTTCTAGCAGGCCCATGGAGCGGGGTCAGGATCTGGCCAGGAAGCGTGTCCTGGCCTCCCGGGGTGCCCGGGTCCTTCTCCCCGTCCCCCCTGTCCCGCAGAGGGGCTGCCCAGGCTGCCAGGCGTCAGGGAGCGTGTCCCCACCCAGCTCATCTTCGACTTCATTCTGTTTATACAGTAATGAGGCCAATAAGGCGCAGTGCTGCGAGATGATATATCGAATGTCCCAATCCTTAGGGATTAGAGGACTTTATGGTAAAACAGATTATTAGTTAAACATTGGTGTGTTTGTGGCTGAGTAATTGCTTTACCTGAAATCCTCTTCAATCAGCGTCCTGTGCTGAAAGTGCCATGCATCATAAATAAGGGGTTTTAGCCTGGCTCTTTTGCAGCAGTCCCTGGAGATAGTAGAAGGAATCAATAACAAATTTAAGACCTGGCAGGTTTCAGGTTGCTTGAGCTCCTGAAGTCAGAAACCCCCATCACCCGCGACACAGGCTATAAGGACAAGCAAACACCAGTGAAAATGCTGTTTCCATGCTCATTTAACTGGAGAATAGAAGGTAAAAAGGCTGAGACTAATGTCCCACTTCTCACATCCACCCTTGCAGGTATATGGGAGGTGCAGACTGAAGAAAAATCTTTGCAAATTATGATTATTTTGGCAGGTCTGCCAAAGATGAACGTGCTCCGTCCAGAAGCAGGCAGCCTGCCAGGCTGCGTGCCGACAGGGACGCAGCCGAGATGCAGAGCAGCGGGGTTTGCTTGCCGCACGCTTTGGAAAGGGCTGGGCAGCTCAGAAGCCAAATTTCCGAGTGCTCGGGAGCTCAGGCAGGTATTAGATATATGTTTAGCTTCATCTCCATACGTAGACTGACATTTTATTCAGGGAATCTCTTTAGCCTTGAGTGGATGAGACCAAATACATGTATGCGAGCGCGCGGAAATACCGAAGCAGTTGTGTTCAAAGGCACAAGAGGATCTGTGTGTGTGTGTGTGTGTGTGTGTGTGCACGCACGCACAGTGTGAGCATCAGGGTGTAAGTGCATATACAGCAGAGATTTATCAAGTATGACTGTTTAGCAGAAAGGAGAAGAAAAATGAGAGATACACTTAAGAGTGGATGTGGATCAATAATTTTCTGAACAATAATTCTGTAGAAAAAGTGTGTGGGTCTATGCATGTGATGATCAATGGGAATTTTCAGCTGAGGAAGTATACTCTCTTTTTTGTTTCCTGCTCCTTTTTATTTTACTTCATGCTATTTTTGGTCTTTTATACCTGGGAGACTATCATTCAAAACTTTTTTCTTTTTCTAACGGGAACACTTTAATTCTTAAAATAACCCTTTGAGCTCTTCTGCTAGGAAATGCTCAACCGCTCGTCCTTTCACCGCTCCCCTCTCCTGCGAGCTGAGATTTGGGCAGCCCAGAGGTGCCCTCCTCTGCTGCCGACGGGCTCCCTTGTGCGGGACACGGCTCTGAGCGGGGCGAGGGACGAGCGGCCGGACCCAGGCTGTGCTGGGAGATGCGTGTCCTTCTCTGTGCTCTGTGACGACGATTGTCGCCGAGAAGCGATTCTCTTGCATACCCAGTGAATTGGCATATTAAGGACGTGGCTCACCCTGGCTAGCCCTCCTCTGTGGTCTCTGGCTAGGGACGGGCCCCTGGTTTAGAGATTGCCTTTCCCTATGCCTTCCGTTAGAGAGAGTTGGGTTGCTGAGCACAGGGCATGGCTTTGGGCAGGTGCTGGAAACTGCAGCGACCAGGAGCTTCTCCATTAGTGCCTTCCTCGGAGGACAGTGGTTTCCAAGGGCAAATCTGCCGAGGGACGGACTGTGCCCCGGGGCTCAGCCTGCGCCACCGAAGCCGTCTCCATCCTCTGCTCCCAGATAGCGTGACGCAGGGCGCCCGCGGCCGGCGCAGGGTCGGGTTTTGCTGGGCGGGACAGCCGTGGCAGGAGGGGACGGCGCAGGCACAGCTGCTGTGCCCAGACCGCAGCCCCTCTGCCCTGCTCCGGGGTGGCCCCCGGCCCCTGCAGCGCCCGCAGGCAGCCGGCTGCCAGCAGAACTGCTGCTCTCGGCTTTCCTCAGGAACCAAAGTGATTCAGTGCATCCCAAAAGCTCACCCAGGGACATTAAAGAAATGTCTTAACCACTTTAAGCTATTTTAAGAATAAGGGGAAAAAATACGAGCTCTGAGATACTAGCGTAACTCCTCCGAGCTGTAACCTTGCTGGGTAAAACCAAGGTTGCAGCACGTAAGCACCGAGAGTCCATTCAGCATTGCTGGAAGCTATTTCCTATTCCTCTTTTTCTCTTGCTGATTTATATTATTGCTGAGGAATGAAGTGTTAAAAGTAAATCAATAAACGGCGGCGAGGCTCTCCGTGGCCAGCAGTAGCTTTTTGTCACGTTGCAGTGTAAGGGCACGCAGCAGCCTCGCATTAACTTACGTGCCTGCCAACCCGCTGGCGCAATCCCCGGGAGCCGGGCGCTGTGCGGGGCACTCGCTGCTTTCTCCGTTTCATTCAAAACCCTTCTGGCCGCGGCCACGTGTGCTCTGCGCTGCGGACACCGGCAGAGACGGTGGAAGAGATCTGAAGGCATCTGGAATGGTGCTTCCAAAAATAGCTTATTGACATTAACGGGCCAGATCAAAGCAAAAAGGGTTGGAAAGCAGCCCAGGTGAAGGAGCGCATAAAAGGTAGAGTGGAATCATGCCAGTTAGGGATGGAGGAGAGGGGCAGGCAGGGAAGACCCCACTGAGCATGGGGGATCCGTACCAGGAGTCAGCTGAAGCGAGTGAAACGTGAGGCTGGGATGAGGCAGAGGCTGGAGAAACGCCTTCTCCAGGAGCCCGTGCTGTATCTGCTGCTGCCATTTACCTGCCGCTTTCCAAGGGTGGGGACAGAGGCACTTGGCAAAAATTAGTCAATAGTTTCTTCTCCTCGTAGTCTATCTAACTTAGGGTTAAAAGGCTGCTTTAGCCCAGCGCTCCAGCAGTGTCAGGAGCCCAGCGCCAGCACGGAGGGGCTGCCTTTCATCTTTGCAATCATCCAGGTATCCTCCAGGACTCCTTTAACCATTTTTCTAGGCTCATCACACTGAGAAGATGATCCGCAGTGCTCAACGCCATGTGTTCAGTGAGGCTGTTGGGATCCCAGGGGCTGTGGAATATTTATAGGAAATTATACAGCTGGTTGCGAGTTTGCTGTTGCTTTCCCCCCCCAAGAAATTCTTGTCCTTTTTAAACCCCGAGCAAAACAGTTTAAATAGATCAAGACTTGCTTCCAACATAGCTTGCAGTGTGACTTTCCCTCAAATAGAGGACGTTATTTCAAAATACATGATGCCCTGTCATTTGCTCAGATTTGTTCCCATTGACAGGCGTCAGCCTAGACAGATCGTCCTCCTGCTCCCTCCCGGATGGCATCAATCTGCGCTGAACGCGGCGACACCGCTGAGGCTTTGACCTTCACCTGGGCATTAACTGCAGAGCTCGCTGGTCGCCTCTGAGGAAGGCGAATGCCACCTTCATTTCAGAGATATGGAAGGGAAGAACAGAGCGGTTAAGTTGTGGCTGAACACGCTACTCAGCAGCAGAAATTCCTGCAGCTGGAGGCTCAGGCAGGTACCGCTCAGACCTACATCTCCCAGACATGGCCCGCAGCCCGCTGGGGTCTGCCCTGCTGCCAGGGCTGCGGGTGCGGCTCAGAGCAAGCGGTGGCACCTTCGAGGGGGAGCAGACGTTTGCTCTTCCTAGTGTTGGAATTTCAGTATCTCATTCTGTTCAGGCCAAGCTACTGCTGAGTCCCTCCACCCAGCATGGTTTTCATTTCTGTCCTCGATTGCTTGAGTTTGACAGCTCTTATTCATCCTCTCTCTGTGGCCGGCAACCTTGGCATTCAGCTGCCTCCTCTTCTCCCGAGGATGGTATTAATTAGATGCTAAAGCTGTCGCCATGCTACCACAGCAGAAAACCTTTGCAGCCGGTGACCCGTGTTCTCCCCGGTGCGCAGTGACTCTCGGCAGCTTTCCCGCGCCCGCTGCTCGCGCGGCCGGGCTTTCACTGCCGGGCACAGACCAAACCGCATCGCCAGAGACACGGCAAAAGCCGTCCTGGCTGATGGTCCCAGGTGCGGCCGTGAGGGTGGTAAAAGGCATCAGCAGAGTGGACAGATAAGGGTTTTGCAAAGCCTCGGAACAAGAGCGGGTGCTAGTCATGGCCAAAGCCAACGCCATGGTCCCCTCTCTATTCGCGTTCAGACAGGGGCTGTGAGCCCAGCTGGGGGCCGTAGCTGAGCACACACAGACGGGAACGCCAGTCCTCGCTCCCCGGGGTTGTTTATTCAGGTTCGCCAGTTTGGCTGAATTTAGCCCCTGTTTGGATATATCACGGCTTACTTGAGAATTACAAATCTAAATGGAGTCTGAGACTTAGAGATCTCATTATAATGAATGCTTATGTGGATTTTCAAGTTGGAGTTGGAATACTTTTGCATTCCTTTCAATTAATTACAAGCATCCAAGTTTTAGCAATGCCATGGTCAAATGCCACACTCATTTTCACCTTTTTTAAAAAAGTCAAGGAAGGCTGTGAGAAGATTTTCATTCTTAACACCGTGTTTCTGTGACATTTCAGCTCTTCGTGTCTGTAAGATGAAAAGAAATGCTGAGCCGTATTCACCTCGCTTTGCTGCTTGAGAGCTTGATTTTATGCACAAGTATTTTGTTAAATGTACCAAAAAAGAGGCAATCCAAGGCCTTATCTCATTTGAATCATAGTCCAGAGACATTTGTTACAGGGAGCAAAATCATATTATGAGCTGGTGGCAAATACAATAGCGAGTAAAAGGCAGGAGGGGAGGGATGGTATAAAAGTATAAAAGAGCAAGCGGAGCCCTCCCAGCAGGGCTGGCAGTGCCGCCGAGACGCTGCCCTGCGCCGTGCCTTCTGCCTCGCGCGGTAACAAACTCGATCCGTCCTGCAGAGCTCAGTTAAGATCATAAGGGACGTGGCAGCAGACGTCACAGGGAACGAGGGCCAGCTGGGGAACAGGCACCAAAAATTGTGTCAGAATGAAGAGTTTTCATTTCCAATTTCATAATTGTCGTAAAAATGACAAGCTCAGACGTCTGAGGGACTTACAGTGGCCTTATTGCTTACCATGGGCAACCAAAGAGATTTCTCCATATAACTACGTTCAGCTTGGGGCATCTGCCTTTCTGTATTTTGGAAATATTCAAAATTTTTACCTAGCAGAGTACTTTAACCTTTCCTACGTAGTGCATTTGGAAAATCAGTTGGCTACATTTCACAAGCAAAACACTGGGTTTTTTCCAGTTCTTTGTAGGTTTTCCTCAGCTCTTTGCAACCTATATGCTTGCAGACTTGTCTCTTTGGTTGGTGGATGTATGCACACGCATGCACGTACCAATCTGTGCAGAGGCTAATGCAGGTGCGTACGGAAACAGAACACATCTTGAGGTCGCAGACTTTGAGGAGGCACGCTTCGAAAGCAGTCTGATCTATTCAGTTCACATGGCATCAACTTTTTGTGTTGTTTCACATCTCACTGAGAGAGGCATGCACCTCATAAGGCTCAACAAGTCTTGGAAATATAAAGACAAAGCTCTCTCTTTCCTCCAGCAAGATGCTGCTGCTATTTAAGGTCTATTATCCTCCCTCTGCTCACACATTGCTACCATTAGTGTTACAAATGGGCTGGGCACACAGAGAAGAGAAGAGACCCCCAGGGTAGCAATTACTAGAACTGAATTGTCTGATGCAAAAGGCAGCATTACCCTGGTGTAATTTGATCATAAAATAAATTGCATTGCCCATAAACTTGCTGAACGGTAGAGTTTCCCCCACAGTTGTTTCCATGCATTTGGAGCCAGAAGTACCGCAGGGAAGTAGCCCAGCTCCGGCCTGCTGTGGCCACAGCCACACTGAGACTCCGAGGAAAATTGTCATGGAACATGAACAAATGAATATTCATAATGAGATTAAACTCATCTTTGACATGGTGCCAATGCTAATCTTCCCCAAACAGGCCTGGATGAAAACCGTGCAGAAAAACGTACCTACAGTCTTGAGCACCAGCTCTTGGGTCTCTCGCAGGAAGGTGCCGTCCCCTGTGGGGCCGGTGGGCTCCTGGCCCCCTCCCGCCCCGGCCCCTCTGGCTCCTGCCCCTGAGCCAGAGAGGAGCAGAGCACCCGGGGGGCAAAGCCAGCTCCGCGCGCAGAAGCCCTGGCACTTCCCCACCAGTCCCCCCCACCTCCCTGGACTCCACACCCAGCCTGGGTCCCCACCCAGCAAAATAGGCACCTCAGGCGCTGGAATTGTAGGCTTGATTGCAGGTCTCTCTGTTAGCCAGGTAAACGAGAGATTTGATTACAGGCCTCCTTTCGGGCAGGTAAATAACAGGCAATCATACCTCTCCGTAATGCGATTCTGGGGCTGTTAGAACTTCAACAGGTTTGAAGCGGGTCAGTGTTTGTACGGGGAACCTGCAGCAATAAAGCAATGAGAAGTGGTGGTTATACACCAGGATGCTCTGATAGGACCCAGCGTCCTATTTGATGCTAGCAAACATGGCTATATTTTAGATTAAACTGAAACTCCAATTATTTGTGGTTGTCAGAAATTCCAGTGTATAAAACAAATCTGCAGTCCAGGCAGAAAGCAGGCTGGGTGTTGTGCTGGACGCTCCCTTCTTCACTTCTCGGCTTTTATTGTTACGTATTGCTACAGATAATATCTGTGAGAATGCTAATTGCATCTTTAGTACACTGCTACGTGGTGATCAGATACCAAGGTGATAAATAGCAGGGACTAGAACAGAATAGCTGCTGTAAAACAGGCTTTTTAGTGCAAGGCTGGGCGTGCTGTATCTTGTATCTATAGTATCTCTCTAAATTTTTTCTATACTTTCTGCAAGAATCCGAAGTAGCAACCAGGTTCTTGTAAAAAGGGGGAAACGTACCCCGCACCCCTGGGGCTGAGGCCGTAGGCTGCTCCCCCTGTCTCCCTCCTGTCCAAGAGCCGGGCAGGGTGGCTGGGGCAGCCCTGCTCCCGCTCCAGCCCCTCCAGCCCCTCCAGCCCCTCCAGCCCCTCCAGCCCCTCCAGCCCCTCCAGCCCCCCGCGGCTGCTCCCGGCTCCCCGGCACCTTCGGGCGCTGCGGAAAATTCCCAGTGTCCCCGCATCTCCCTGCATCTCTTTTTCTGGCTGCTTTTGTCATCTTTCCCCTTGCTCCAGCCGCCCCCTTCCCGTCCCCCCCAGCACGTCGGGGGTCCCCGGCAGCGCGGCCGCTGCTGGGACGTGGCAGGAGGCGGGTGGCACCGCCGGGGGGACGGAGCCCAGCCCAGGGACCCCCGTTCAGGCGTTGGGGTGTCTGTCGGCACAGCCCCTCTCCTCCTGGCCCAGCTGGGAAACGTGAAGCCAGGGGGCGAGAAGTTGAATTTGTTTCCTATCTAAGGCATGTGACAATTGAATCAAATTACATACTTTTAAAATATATTTGACGTGCCAGTTCCCATTGTGGGGGCAGCAGGCTCTGAAGGTTTCCATTTATGGCCCCTAGATCTGTCTTAAACCAAGGATGTCTGCACTCTGTTGATTAAAAACCAGAGCAAGAAGCCACAGCAGCAGCAGGACGAGGAATCGACTCTCAGACACGCGGCGGAGCTGTGAGGCTGACCACGTAACAGCCCCATTTCTTGGAAGCAATCTGAAAAATCACATAATGCAGCAGCAGAGAGAAAATCACAGTCCGCCAAGAGATGTAAATTCAAGAAGAGCTTGATCTCCATGCCACTTGATGGGGAGATTTTTAACTAAAAGCAGTCATTGTTGATGAAGTTTTTGCTGCAAGCTGTGAACCAGGAGGTTCAAGAGCTTGCCAGGAGAAGACATCACCATGAATAAATAAATAAACCTGAGTGAAGACGAGAGATCTAAAGCATCTGAAATTTCAGTAGCTCTGATCACAGGCCTTCACTGCCACGCGTTTGATCTGCCAGTATAATCCTAAAATGGGAGCGGCCTACAAATTGAAGAATACGGATTTGCCTAAAAAACTAAGTCATGCATTTGAGAAGATCACACATTTTAATTACAGATGACTGTGGTATCTACAGCCGCCTTTTCCAGAGCAGGTACAACTGTTGTACTGAGGTTTTACTGTACAACGTCCAAGTTTTACCCCCCAAAATGCCACGGTGTCAGCATGCTAGCTTGAATGTTAACATTAGGAAATCCCTCCCGCTTCCCTCTGATCCAGCCTCAGCCCGACGCGCTGCTCTCAGGGACCCGGTTTCTCCGCGGGACCCCTTTTTAGTGGCGTTGGTGCTGCCGAGGCTGGGAGAGCAGAGCTGGGTGGGTTTCCCTGGAAAGGCTGTGCACTGCAGCGAGGCGGAGGAACAGATTTAACTGACAAAGTGTACACAGGGGAAGGGAAAATTGGGAGGGAGACTCATTTTTAGGAGTCTTTTCTGTAACTTTCCCATCAACGCTGCTTCTTCCCCGGCTCACCTCCGCTTTCGTTTCGGGTCCTCACCGCTCCTGTCAGGCTGGCAGAAAGGAGAGAGCTTGGGCAGGCGGCAGGATGGCTTATTTGAACGAGAATAGCAATAAACTGTTACGTTTAACATTAAAACCCATTCGTAATGCAGGAATGAAAGGAGTTTGAAAGGGATCTTGGAACCACCATATAGTTGCTAGAAAAGTCAAGGTTTTTCTCTTCTTTCTAAATATTCCAAGTGGAGGTGAAGGACCGGAGGAGGATGCAGGCAGGAGTCAAGGACAACGACATCCCGAGCCCACGCGCGGGGTGCTGCACGGGCAAGGCCCGAGGGCAAACTCCACCTCTGCCCAGCCCCGGGTTCCAGCAGCACTTTCTCTCCCCAGAACCGCCACTTTCCCTGGCAGATATTCGATATTACACAATATTTCATTTTCTGCTTTATTGTCTAAAAAAGCTGCTCGTTTGGGGGACTTGCGAGCACAAACTTTGTGTTTGTTTGAGGTTTACTCGTTACCGTTTTACAAACACCCGGCTGCGGGTATCATTCGGTGGTGCAACAGGCGCACGGTCACCATATCCACCAGCAACCCAGCCTGAGCAATGTGTGGAATAAGCAATTTCACACAGAATGCACGTACCCTGCACGTTTCATAAGCGACAGGTTGTTTGCTCCAGAGCCAGGGTACCAGCGCCCGTCTTGCTCGCTCCTCTTTTGACAGCTGAGCTACACCAACATCCCATCTGTTGCTGTACAATTACACCTTGATGCAGACAGTTTCCATAGTTTTGTGAATGTTTTCTACATCTTTTGATTGTCACAAGAGAAGAAAAGCTCCGTAACGTGTTGGGAATGAGGAGGAACCTGAGAGGAGACCAGAGGTTATCTCGGGAGACCAGAAAGGCTGCAGGAAAGCAATAATTTGATAATTTGGAGGTCCTTTGATGACAGACCAACTCCCTGTGGCTATGGAGAGGTATGTGAGAGCTGGAGGGATGATTTGGGGAAAAGTTTCATCATTTATATGCCTAACACTCCTTTCAGTGGGGGTAGTAGTATGTTTGTCTCCATTCCCTTTGGTGTTTATTAGTTGCAAATTTAGTAACTCATTAGGATTAATAAATTCATTCGGAGGTTACTTCCAGGTTAGCCTCATGATGAAATAAATGGCATTGGAAATCCAATTAGACACAGTGACACAATAATTATATGAGAACATAATGCCATCTCCGCAAAAGCAAGACAGGTGCAGAATTTCAAACCTTTTTGCCGTGGAAAACCACTAGATTACATGCAGTCAAATGGGATTTGCAGCTGTAAATTCATGCATTCGTGCTCATCCTAAGGTGGCAGTGGAATAACGATTGCTCGAGACAAGCCCAAAGATAAACACACTTTCAGGGTCACAGGCAGGAGACCTGATCTTATTAAAGTGTGTTCTAATACTTTTCAAGTTATTTTCCTTTCTGCAGTACGCTGTGTATGGCATGAATTCAGAGGCACAGAAGTTCTGTGTTATTTTTATAGAGATACTACTAAATCTGTTGACCCTGAACAGGTCTGGCAAACAGAGACTTTCTTATAAAAAGTAAATGAAAAAGAAATGAAAAGGTTTCAAATCTCTGAAAACAGATCATGGGAAATATCCTAAGAGCTGAGTATCTTACCTGTCGCAGACCTGCGTATACGGAACCCTGGTGCTGCACGCATGCAACCTGCGTGTTAGACATGCTGCTGCATTTTAGGGAGCTGGGACGGAGGTGACAAGGAGGTGCTATACAAGTTAGTTTAAATGCTTGGAATATAATTAACTAGTTTCCATGAAAAGCGCCAGTTTCTGTCCATCGGGTCCTGTACTGCCTTCAGGAGACGCGCTGCCGGTACCCGCGGGCACGCCGGGCAGACCTCATTAGGGGTTGTGCAATTACCAGCCCAGTTTTCAGGCAGCTTCAGGATCTGGACGTTGCAGTTCATCATGCAGTCCAGCGAGACCCAGAGAGCAGCTGGAAGATGAAAGACAGTTGGTGGCTATAGCCTGGTTATAAATATAGTCTTAATAACCTGGGGAATAACAGCATCAGGAGAAGCTGCTGTATATTCCTCCCAGGGCTGGCAGGACACCCCGTATTTTTTTAGTGGCTTTTGACCCAAAATAGGTGTGCCTTTTTTCCCCAACTTTCACATCCTTTCTTCTGGGTTTGAGGAAATGTAATATAATATTTTGCTGCAGGTTGCAATCACGATGACAGGAAAATAACCGGGAGCAGCTGGGCTTTGCAGTGCCGGTAGCAGTAGTTTGCCTTGTCTATAAAGCAGTTGAAAGGCAGGTCCCGAGGAGTAATTAGCACTACCCAGAACCGTGTACAGCCACTCCGCAAGAAAAGAGTGGGCTCACTGCAGCGTTATTACCTCCTGGTCCTTCATGCCAATTTTCTGATTAATAACATCCCAAGCCAGTTGATGCACTATTGATTCTAAATTCAATAAAAAGAACTGGTGGCTGCTGGCAAGACCACATCATTTTTCCTCTGAAAATGCAAGGCAGCAGCACGTTTCCAGGCAGGGTAAGGTGGTGGAGAAGCCCCCGGAGAGCTGCCGTCCTCCCTCGGGGGAGAGCCGGGGTCTGCTCCGCAGCGGTGGGCTCTCCTGCTCTGCCGGGGCTCAGACGGAAGGGCAGCACGGTGTCCCTCGATGTGGCAGCAGGTCCTGGTGCTCACTCCGGCAGTGCTGGAGGGGAGGAAGAGCGTCTCCGAGGTCCCCGTGCCGTTATCAAGACAGAAGGGTTTTGCCTAAGAAAGTAGCCCAGTAGTATGGAATTTTTTAATATTAAGCAGAACGGTTGTCTCCTGAGTTCCTGAAAGCAGCACAGGAAGAACAAGGTGCGTTTGTTTTTTTTCCAAAGAACCTGACTTTTCAAGTGTCAAAATTTTTCCCATAAAGATAGTTCATTGGTGTTTTAAAACACTCCAGTAAATCTAACGCCAAGAAAGAGAAATTGCCTGCTGGTTTCCTTCATCCCAGCTGCACGCTGGTAGAGAGGAGAGGGGAAAGGTATGAGAGAGGCCAAAGCACTTTGGTGGGTTGTACGGGAGAGGAAGCCCAAGCAATAAACAAAAGCTGTTCAGTCCTATTAACAACCTAGGAGAGAAAGGCAAATATATAACAGTGAGCAGAAGGCAGCTCAGAAAGTGTAGAGAAGCCAAGAAATATTGAGCTTTGATCCAGAGAGAACATTTCAACAAACACCGAATGCTTTGCAAATATTCAGTGCTTCCCGTAGCCAAAACACATGGCAAGGGAGGAGTAATGAGCACATCCCCGTTACTGCTGGATGGGCAGTAGCAAAGGGTTAATCGGCTTGCAGGAAAGGAGCACACATCTTCTGGCTCATTGACACTGGGAAAGGCATCCTTTTCTAACACAAAACTTCAGCTAAATACAATTTTCCACAGGAGCTGCCACCAGTGGCACCTCTGAACCTGCCCCTTCTCCCAGCTGCATCTGCACACCATGCTGCTGAGCAGGGGGAATACAAAGCGTTTTGTGCCTTATCGTGATGAAGGGAAACAGCAAAGTGAGTTTTTCCTGCTTTTTGGCAGGGAGTTGCATTCACTCAGGGCTGGATTTTCAAGGGCTGACAGAGAAGCTGTCAGGAGGGAGAGAGACGAGACTTAAAGTGTTGCTCTGGGTAAAACCAAAGCTCTGAGTGCTGGGCTCCAGCAGACCCCCAGGAGGGAGGTGACTTAGAGCCCAGACGTTCCATTTTCTCCTTCTATACTCGTTCAAAGCCACAGACCCACCACCGCTGGCCTGCTTTGCTGGGGCAGCGTTGCCCAGGTCTCCCACAAACTGCGGGCAGGGTCTGGGCAGAGCGGGGTTCATGCCGACACCTCCCCGCGAGCGCAGCGCGGGGGGCTTTAATCCAGCACAGCCTGCACCGAGTGGCATCACGCAGACGAGGAGCCCCCAGACTGAGGCACTGGCATAAGCACATGCAAATGTGATGAGCTGAGAATTAATAAAAGCCCAAGAAACAAACAAGCACGCAAGAAAAGGAGTACACGGTCATTGGAACAGTGGCCTCTCTTGGGGAAGCATTTGCAGTCCTGTCGGAGCTGGCCTGACCTGCCAGCCTCACAAGCATCCTCTAATAAAAGAGAATAAAGGAGGTTATCTATCTGCTCTATTGAGACCTTCAAATTTTCATCTTAATGGGACATGGTGCTTGACAGATTGAGCTCCACTGAGCAGCTCATTGTAAATTCAAATGCAGGCTCTGGGGCTTATTCGAGCCACTGAGCTTATTTTCTTCCCTTGTTTGCTGGCTGAGCAGGCGGCTGCCGGGAGTGATGACTCTGCGGTTTGTCAGCATCCGTTTTCTGAACATCAGGCTCTAATCTCTCTGCAGCCTCTCGCCTTCGCCTGCCTCCCACCCAAACAGGCGTGTGCAGGGGTAGGAGCTGCGTGGGTTGAAAGGGGAGATGCAGAGCCGGGGGGGGAAGGAAGAATGACGGGAGGACGACATACGTACTCATATTCACGTACAGATTTAATTTCACACGTGCGATCACACACGTGTAACGGGCAGAAAGCAAGCACGCAGGGTCTGCCAGCGCTTGGGAGGAAGCAGGCAGGGATCGCGGCGGGGTGCAAAGGAGGCAAAGGTGGGGGCACACGTGGGGGGCAGCCCCCGGCCGAGCCGCCAGCCTGGCAGAGCCGGGAGCTCCGGCTTGGAAGCCCCCGGCGATGCAGCAGGGCTTTGCTCGCCGGGCCGCGGGCCGGGGCAGGAGGAGCAGCGAGCTCCAGCCCGGGCTGCCGCTGGCATTTCAGCCGCGGTGCCAGCAGCTCTAAAGGCTCTGCCCTTGCTGTCTGCAGTCTCACCTGTACGGCAACGGAGCACCGGACCCTGTCCAGCTGGCAGGAGGAGAGAGGGGCTGCTGGTGGTGTGTGTGCTGGAAAAACAGATTTTTTTGTGCTTACCTCCCCAGACTGGTGTTCAGCCGCAAGCAGAGAAAGTCTGTTACTCTGAAGTCTGTTGCTCTAACACCACAGGGTTTGTGCCAAGCCCCCAGAGCGATTTACCTGAATTCTCAGGATTCTTCCAACTCCACGGTTCCTGCGTTTCCTGGGGTGCGGGGCCGTGCTGCAGCGAGCGGCATCTCCAGCCTGCGGGAGTCGTGGCCGGGCTGCCCCGGAGGGAAATCGCCTTTTTTGGCTGCAGAAGGGCACGAGCTTCTCACATTCAGGGCCTAATGCATTTCATAAAAACATATTCCAGCATGCCTAAGGGAGGAGGAAGAGTGTGGCAGCTGGAGGGGCTGCAGCGGGTCCTGCCGCCACCAGACCTCTGTGCCTCGTGCCCTCGGAAGCTGAACACAGAGCATGTGCCCTGAACAGCAAGAAAAAAGCCTTTAAAGCGTGTTCATCGTAGGTGGTGGTCTCCACAGAGCAGAAGTGGAGGGCTCATTGCCTAGGACCTGAAAGTTGGCTGGAGAAATTACTAGAAAATACTGGGAAAGCGTGCAGCAGGGGAAGCACCAAGGCAGGGGATCAGGCTGCAGGGAACCTAATTGCCCTTTCTGCCTGTGCCTGCTCTAAGCGCTTTCTGTGCCTGCAAAATGCCCCACAGGTCATAGATCTTTTCTTTCCTTCTCCCCACCTCATTAAAACTAGTCCCAGGCTTCTGAACACAAAGACACATCGATTCTTCCAAAAATTTAAAAGGAAAAAGGCAGTTGCCTCTTACTGGTTGGAAACGCAGTTCAGCCCATGGTTGGGTTTTGGCCAGATTCAGCAGAGGGAGACCATGGTTTTCTTTTAGCTGTGTTTTGCCTTGTGAAAACCAGACCAAGAATACCAATTTTGCTGCCTTATTTATTGTTCCTGATTTTCAGCAGTCTCTGGGATATGAATTATGTAGAAGATGCATTGCAAATGAACTGAAGCCCTGGCAGGTTTTAACACAGCCGGAGTACTCCCCGTGCCAAGCGTCCGGCTCCGTCCGTCTGCAGCAGCTCCTCCAGCAGCTCGCTCTCGTCCCGCCATCCTCCGGAGAGCATTTCACCGGTGAGCGTGGGGGCCTTTCCGAAACCTGTGGAAACTCAGCGGGCAAAGGGGGATGATAACCGCTGCGAGGCCCCGTGAAGCTCCCCAGGGCGAAGGGACCTGGTGCGGGCGCACGGGCTTCCATTGCCAGTTTGATCGCACGTCCGTGCCCCGTGTCCAAACAACCCAAATATGACCCAGTGATATAAATCTAACCACAAAACCAAGGGCGTCAATTCTCTCCTTAAAAATAAACTCTCATTTGTGACCTGGAGCCTGGAAGCTGCAGTGACTTTCTCAGCTTGCCACCAGGTCTTGGAGTGGCTGCCATTTTGTACACGCTTTTGGTTTTTAAACCCAAAGCTCTAGCATTTTTTGTTTAAATCCACATTTAAGCTTGCATTTGTGTGCACTAGGGGATGAGAGAAAGGTTTTATTGCTTGCATTATTTATGAATGGTATAATTTCAGGGCATCTGCATTAAAATAAGGTTCCAACTGGAAAATAATATTAAACAAGATAAGTGTGTATATTTGTTTCATAAATCCGTAAAACCTGGTTAACAATGGCGCTCATAATGCTTGTTGCATCATTAAAAGACTTCCTGTACCTGTGCCATGGCGCGGCACTGGATGCTTTGATGCATTAGGACAGTGCCCCGCAAAGCCGTTTGGTTTGCACTGAACTTCGCTGTGCAGCAGGGTATGCTTTAATCAAGGGTTTGCTTTTGTTTTTTAATTATTATTATTTTCTTTGTCTATGAATTTTGGAGCTGATAACAACACAAGAGACTGAAACTTTACTGTATGCTGCCAACGCAGCTGCTGGCTCCCAAAGCCATGACTAATACTTTCTGTTCACTCTTAAGGTTTTCTTACGGAATTCGTTGCTGTGCCATCCAACCGCTCGCTGGGAACGCTTTCTAACAAACATTGCCTCTTCCCTTGACGCGAGGCTGGTGTGCTCTAGGGTGCACTTCTGTACGAGCTGGTGGCTGACAACCCGCTGGGCAGCGGAACAGCCAGAAAAGAGACTTTTCTATCAATTTGCCCATGTTATTTGGTAACAAAGACTGACTTCCAAGCTAAAGGCTGAAGAGTAAAGGGCAGATGAGGACAGTTTCTTGGGTACAGTTAATGAACGGTCAGCCCCCTTTGGGTCTCCTTTCTGTGCTGAGTGCTGGTACTTTATTTCCTTGAGAAGAGTCAGTCTGGTGGGAACAGACTCTGTGGGGTTTCCCGGAGCCCGTGTGACAGAAAGCGGCGATGTTCTGGGTGTTACAAAAACCTCATCACCAGAGCCCCCGAATCTAAACCGGAGCTCTCACTGGTAGCACTTAGTGGGGTCACTAAAATCCGGAGTGATGCTGGGCAAGAGTCAGAGGAGAAAGAAGACTCCTGGGAGGTTGCAAGTAGCGGCTGCTCAGAGAAAGAAGAAAATATTTTAGATAAGAAAAATAAAAGGATCTCAGGAAATTCATATGCGGCTCCTAGTGAAACAGCAAGTGTGTCTCCCTTGCAGTGAGACTCTCCATATGGCTCCTCCACAAGTGGTGATAGAGAGAATTTTCTGCTGAAAAAAATAAGCCTGGAGGTGAAAACTTCAAAGGGGCTGAACTCTGAATCCAGCAAGAGCCTTATGCACATCCAGGAGCTGAGAAGAGCAAGTGTTGATAAAAAATCCTCGCCAAGCCTGTGATCAGCTTTCTCCTGCAGCCCCGCTGCGGTGGCAGACCGGGCTTTGGCCAGTGCCGGGGGGGACCAAATGCAAATCAAACCCTTTGAAATTACACGAACGTACTGTGTGAGAGGAGATGGAGGCGAGGACAGCAGAAGTGTCCGGTGCAGGGTGGTGCTGGGCAGGCTGAGTGAAATGCTTGGGGAACAGCCTGAGCTCCCCGGCCCTGAAGCCTGACTGATGTAGACTTTGAGCAGTGTTCAGGGCTCAAAATCAGGCGGGATAGTCACGAGAGAGCCACTTTCTTTTGGTGAAGAAAATCTATCTTTCAAGCTCACAATGGAAGATGTTGGGTGCTTTGAGCTTTTGATGCTCCTAAATGGTCTGAGGTTTTTCAAGACAAGTGGTTCCCAGAGGAGCAGACAAGCGCTGCGGGTTTGAAGCAGGGCGCGTTACAGCCAAGGAAAGATCCCCATGGACTCAGGTCCCTAATTACCCATTTTTGTATAGTACGTTACCGCTAAACTTTTGCAGGCATGTGTTCCTCTGCCTCGCTGGAATTATTAGCATATCCCAAAGGAAACATAGAAGCCCGGACAGGTTCTTGGCGAAGAAAGAAGCTGCACAGGACGGGCAGCAGAAGTCGGAGGAGCAGAAGGGAATGCTGCTTCTTGGCATGACGTTGCTCAAGAGCCCCATGCACTTGCTGGCGGCACACCAGCACCATGCTACGATCCTGCCGGCCAAGGCACAGGCACGGGGCATTGCAATTTAAGGGCAAGACCCTGCTCTGGATTATACCAGTATATCTCTGCCCCGTCTCCATAGATCTCAAGGTACCCAGAGCTCATGGCCACCATGGCCACCGTTTCACCTCTCCTGGAGCATCATGAAAGGAGAAGCCGCCCTGTTCAGCCCCGTAACTGCAGCTGGCGATGACAAATCCAACTGAGCTGAGCGAGAGCTGCGGGAGCCCAGCGTCTCTGGAAATTAGGCCACCTCTGTTTCCATGATGCATCCGAGCCTCGGTGGTTTGAAGCCTCTCCTTTGGTGCTGCTGTTCCTTCCAGGCAGGTGGAGGACGTGCACGGCCCCGCCAGGCAGGGGATGCTCAGCCCCGGCCGTGTCACCAGCCCGCACCGGTGCCTCGCTGCCCGTGGCGGCACCGCCTCTGCGGATCGCCGGGCTGCGGATCGCCTCTGCTTTCTGGTACTTTCCCCCCTGGAAAAGTTGAATTGCTGTATTGCTGGCACATGAAAGAAATAGGAGTTTTCTTGCTGCAAGCTATAGAAAGCAGGCTTCATTCAGTTCCTGAATAATTTAGAATACAAGCCTTTGATTAATTTCATGAGAAAAAGGAAACAAAGTTAGCTATAACTATAGGCCATTCAAAGTATGGATTGCCAGCAAAAATGTGCAAAGCGCTGTCATGAGAGGATTAATTACATAGATTAAATATTTTATAAGTTAAATAATGTGTATTTTTTGGAGACAAAATGGAATGTCATTTTTTCCCCCAAGACAGGGAAAGTAACTGTATTCACTTCCATTTAGCCCACAGAGCAACACAGACTCCAGTGACAGAGGAGGATGGATCAGGGCTGTAATTCCCATCTGGCACCAAAATCTATATTCCGAGCAGCATTTCATCTTCTCCCCAAGAGCCCGGCTCTGAGCTTTCAAGTCTCTGTCAGTTGTGAGGTTCTTCTAGGGGGAGAAGAAAAGGGTCTTAGCAATTGTTATTCTCTCTGTTATAGTCTTCCAAGGTCTGGAAGGAAAATGGACTGTGTCGGGTGGTTTTAATTATTGTGTTATTGTCCTGGAGGATAATGGCAGAGTCTTTCAAACTGTCTTCCTTTTTCCTTTGCAGAAAAGAAGACCTGAAGCCAGTTTCTGACTCTGAACTGTCCAGAAAGGTAAAGCCCTCTGCAGAAGAGTTTGCTTTACTCTGCTTTGCTTGCTTTACTCCGGAGATGCACACAGGGCATCTCCAGCCGCTACCCCGGGGAGTCACTGCTAGAGGCAGGGATGGAGCTGAGGTTTCCAAACCATCAGGTGGATTTGGCCATACAGGCCACTCTGCAAGCCCCATCCTGGGCAGGACCAGCACCCGAGCCCCAGATGGCTGACGGGTGCTGTGACCTCCCCGGAGCCGAGCCAGGAGGCACTTGACAGCACGCTCTGAATTCCCCGGGATACGCAGAAGTTTTGTCAGCTGCTCATTTGATGGAAACATTATGCACTTGACTCTCACTCCTAATTAAAAGCCTGCTCGCTGGGCTGTGTCTGCGGGTGCCTGGCCGGGAACAGGACCACAGATGGTGGGAGCCTGGGTATTTGCTGCTCGTCCTCCCCACTGAGAGCTCGTCAGCAGGGACGCTGACAGCCTTTCTCTCCCGAGCACTGTCCACCAGCAGTTCAGGTGAATGAAATAAGTCATTGGGTCAGAAGAGCGCACAGAAAAGTCCCCCTGGGAGACTTGGAGGAGGAGCAAGCACTCAGTTTTGTCTTAAATCAATTCTGCAAAACTGCTGACCTTGTTGCTGCAGAACTGTAGGTACAGGAAAACTTTGTAGTCTGGATTCAGGTTTAAATGTCTCATTACTTTTGAATATGCTTGGATAAATATTCCTTCTTTTATTCACCCAGTTCTGGAGACTCCCACGCTGCTCAGGCACAGACCAGCAGCCATGCCCCTGGGAGCCAGGACCAGCGAGAGCAGGGAAAGCCGGAGCCGGCTCCCATGGGAGCACTCCGTGGAAAGGCTCACCAGATTCTTAGCTTGGGCACTGAGTTTAGCCCACCAAACTCAGTTTAGTTCTCTGCTAAAAGGGGCAAAGTTTTGGCAAGCAAGGGTGAAACCTGCAAAACACATGGCAAGAGCAGGCTAAAAGGATGACCACCTTCCCCAGCAGCCAGAAGATTCACAGCTACTGGCAGTGATCCTTCAATTAGGCTTTAAGGAGGTGGGGAGGAGGAGGAGGAGAAGGAGAAGGAGAAGGAGGAGGAGGAGGAGAAGGAGAAGAAGGAGAAGGAGAAGGAGGAGAAGGAGAAGGAGAAGGAGAAGGAGAAGGAGAAGGAGAAGGCTCATTGAGGTCACCTGCTTCTTCAGAGAAAATAGAAATGGCAGCACAGGCAGGGGAAGGTTTTGGAGGGAGAAGGATGGTGGAAGGAGGATTTGCTGCTTGCTTGGCCTGTGAGTGGTTGTTTTTCCTGTATTTCTTGTGGGGGTTTTTTTTGTACTATTTCCTGAGGGTTTTGTCATGTTTTTTCTCCCTATTTAGTGTGGCAGGGAATGTGCTTGGGAGCTGGTGTGTGCGAGCAGTGCTTTGGGTCTATGATGCTTCCCTTAGCTTGGCTCGCTTTGTTGGTCGGTCTCAGGTTTAGTGCCCGTCAGTGCATGTGCTGCACAGGGTACTTGCATCGTGCTTTACTCTGCTGTGTGGGGAGAGGGGCGAATCTTTGTTAGTACAGGGACATCTAAGCATTCCGTAGTTATTTAGCACTGGAATATCTCTGTTGTGAAACAGAGAGAGGGAAGCTCCTCCTGTGGTCGCAGTCCCGGCATGCTTGGCGCCGCACAGATGCGGGCTGAGAAAGGCTGTTCTTGCGAGTCAGCTTGTGCTGTCTCCGTGGAGGAGAGAGGAGAAGGCTCCTCAGCTGCCTGCTGCTCTGCCTGCGGCTGCCAGCCCCCTGCGCTGGTCCCCTGTCCCCTCCGGCACCCGGCCCAGCAGTAGCCCAGGCTGGTCCGGGGCGTCTGCCGTCCTCTCCCGCAAGGCAGCGTGTCCCTGTGTCGGTGACGGGGCTTCTGCCTTTTATGACTGTGTTTTGCTGCATTTTAATGTCCCTGATGATCTGAGCAGAGTCATGGTCTGCTGGGGTTACCTTTCCTCCAGTCTTTTTGATTCGAAACTACTTCCATCCCAACCTGAGCTTTAATCTTTGTGTTGGTATTTATTGCTCGATTCAAGCCCAAAACATCTGACAGCTATTACATTTTCTTCTTATTGCAAATAGTTTATTTCCTAAAAGCTAAAAAAAAATGAACAGCCCCCCCCCCCCGCCTGTATAATCTCCATTTGGAGCTGACATGCATACTAATAAAGGCACGAAGGAAATCACCCTTGTGAGGCAAAAGAGAGATGGAGCCCAGGAATGAGTCTGAGCTAAGGATGCGCTCGCTGCCTGACCCTCTTTACGCTAATCTATGGCAATTAAATTATGGTATCTTCTATTTTACATTGAACAACGAGAGCTGCTAAAGAATGGCGATGCAGTCCTAGATACTCCTGTGAGCCTTCCATCTTTAAGTGTTTCTTGTGAATTTTGAAAAATAAACTGCACTTGCACTCTCTCAGTGTTGAAACAAAAGGTGGGGTTTAGTTTCATACCAGGGAGTTGTATAATGATTAATTATTTCAACATGATACACTGGAACTTTGGATGAGGCAGACAGGAATTTAGTTGGGGCTTTCATGCTACTGGGCAGTTTTGGGAAGCCCAGTTAGTGGTTAGCCTTCTCGGATAGAAAGGACACCCTGCCATTATCTGCATTTTTGATTCAATGATTTTCCTGTCCTGCCGCTGCCCGCTCCGTCCCCTGGGTCCTTCTCCCCCCTCGCTGGGCTCTGGCACCACGCGCCAGCTCCCCCTCGGCACCGCTCTCCCCGCGCCTCCAGAAGACCGGTCACCCCCACCGCCCCGCCGCGTTTCCAGTAAGCTGATGCATTCCCCGTTCGATCTCCTGCAAAGCCTTTCCCTGATGTGCTGAGCCCTCGCCTCTCCCAGCGCGACTGCGTCTCGGAGCAGCCGGGCTGCTCAAGAACATCCTTTGGCAAATGCACAAAAGCAGCGTGCGGGAAGTTAGAGCCGTGATGGAGCAGAAACCCTCCTCTGTCTGGGGGTGCTCAGCCCCGGCAGGAACCAGCCCTGCTCTGCCTGCTCCGGGTGCTCCTGCTGCGAGCGGGACCTCTGCCTTGGGGGCCGGGGAGGTTCATGCACACGCGTGCATGCCTGCTGCTTCGGTAATTTCTCAGTCCTTGTCCCATTTGTGCCACTCTTTCCTTAAGAAAAGGGAGTTAAGAGGCAATTTGCCTTGGAAAATTACAACTATGTTATTGATTGGGTAAAAAGGAACTGTTCTATTAAAGCTTACAATCCTGCATGTTTCTTTTCCTTACAAATATCCTATTACATGCTCAGAGACCACCCACACGCTTTACTGCTTTTACATAGGCCCTGCAATCTTTCATGCCAGTTGACTTCTCATTTCCAAATCCCTTTTCGCATTAAACACAGACCCACACACTCTGACCCATTTTTCTTTGAAATAAATCATAAGTCCATGCCAGCAATGACTCGAGGTGTTCTTCAGAATTTGTAAACAGCACTAAAGTCTTGTGGGAAATGTCACAAAGTGTTGGTCTGAATTTATTAAGTAGTTTCTCAGCTTAAATGTATATGTTCCTGTGTACAGCCTGACAACATTTCTACCTGTAATGGCATCTGATGGGCAGTTGGTCGCTGGGCGAACCGTGGGTCCTGAAAGCTCACGCAGAGACCTGCAGGTCGATGAAGGGGAAGCAGCTTTGTGGCTGCGCAGGCTGATTTCGTAAAGGGACCAAGAATCGGTTTTGCAGCTTACTAGTAACTTCACTTGATAAAAGAGAGGAAAAAATGCCATTTCTTTGGCCTTGGCCAGGATTTGCAGGGTCTTGCCTGCTTAAGGGATAGCCCTGACTCTGCGAAGATGCCAGCAGTTAAAGCAGCCGCAAGTAAAGCCCAAAGCTGTTCCCAGCTCTAAGGCGTGGGGGAAGAGCTGCCTTCCTTTGCAAAAGGGGAGCTGGTGCCTGGGTTTTGCAGCCGGCAAACTGAGCTGCGGGCGGCTCAGCAGCCCAGAAGTTCAGGCAGCTGCCTCTCCCTCTTGCTTCTCGTTCTCTTTCATTCCCCAGCATTTTCTTTTCTGCCCAACTGTATGCCCTTTTCAGTGCTATGGGCAATCATTCCCCCCCAGACTGCAAACCAGGCAGCACAATAAACCACATTATTCAGAAGTGACGAGCCTTTTTTTACCCAAAAGGAAAGGGTGTGACCCGGACCATGCTCTCGCGTGTCGCTCGGGAGTTGCGAGCAGCCCTGCTCGGCGCGGCGGGGCTGCACCTGTGCTGACCCAGGGGTGTTGCGGCTGAGGCAGCTTCTGTACATCTCAGCGGTGGTCGAGTGGGAGGTAAATGTGGGAGGATGCTTCCTCCTCATTTATGAACGCTCTCCTCCTGGCTCTGTAGAGGAACAATCCGCTATTTGAGACGTTTTCCAGTGTCACTAAATGAAACGCTGGTTGCAGAGGACAGCGAGCCACCCATGAGGAGATGTCTGGATAGGTTTTAGCGTGTTTTCCCTAATCTCCAGGCCTACAGTCTTGTTTTCCCAGGGCATCAGCTGGAATCCAGCCACTGCTATAATTAGTAGCATTTATGGAGATGCAGAGGATTTTGTGGCCACACCACACGGTTTCCATCCAGCTCCCTATCCTAATTCGAGTGCTGCCTTGCACCAGCTGCTTAGAGGGTGTAAGAAATACTAAGTAGGCAATTCCGGCATCAGAAAGATGTATTTCCCATTGAACCATGTTGGACATAAAAGCAGAACAGCTTTTAATTAAAATTTCTTCCACCAGCCATGTAGGGCCTGAACAAGGAACAGGAACAAAAACTCCCAGCACTTTGCTGTAATGAGAGAAAAGCATCTTTGAAGTCGGGAGTAGAAAACGCTGATGGGGAGCGGGCTGTGCCCACAGAGCCACGCAGGGAGCGGCGGGCAGGACAGCACGTGGCACACGTGGCTTTTTATCGGGGTTTTGCTGAAACATCAGCTGCAGGAGCCTTCCCTTGAGCCTTGTGGCCAGGTCATCAACTACAAGTCTTCTGCACGCCGTGGCCACACGGTCTCGTGAAGAGCTCGTGGAGGGGTAGAGAAAAGAGAGCAGACAGTTAATTTAATTTGCTAATTTAATTTTTGTTCAGTGTACATCAGCGCAGGTACCAAAAGAGATGGCTCAGACCCCGAGTGATCTTTTAACAGTTTTGTACCATGACAGCTGCTTGGCTGTAGCTTGAAAGGAGATGGGGCTGGAAGGGAGATCCCACCATCAGATCCCCGTGGCCAGGGCGTCTCTGACCCTACGCTGCGTCAGCGGAGGCTGCGTTAGCCTGGCAGGCATTTCCACTAGTGCAGCCCAAAGCGCTCTCAAAGGGCATCCTTCACTATAGGGTAGGTGTCATTCCTGGTGACTTGCATGACTGTAAAAGGTAATTTCGTGGCAGGGAGGCATGAGACAGCAGCACTGCTTCCCTGCTTTTCCTGGGAAGGAAAAGCACTATTTTGTGTGCACTATTAGTGTGTACTAATAAAACTATTAGAGAAAACAGTGTTCCAAGTTTATTGGGAATGAAAGTTCCTTAAGAGTTTATTATATCTGCTTGCTTTACTTTTGGAAGGTTTTGACCTGACTTGCAGCTAGCTGGTAGATAGATGCTGCCTTGCTTTCCAGATCTACTCAGGCAGAGGACGTCTGCTCCGCAGAGCACCCAGGCCGTCCTTTCAGAGGTTGCGGTGGGATCCCGCGATGCCGCCCAGCGTGGCATGCTGAGCGATCTGCCCGCCTTCACAGCTGGGACTAGACTCTCGTGGCAGGGCGAATCGCTGAGCGCTTGTGAAGATCTGCTCATGCTCTTGGCTTTGCCACCGGGATGCTTTCCCCTCTGCCCCGTGGAAGGAAGCACAGGGCTGTCCCTGGCTGTGACCCTGCCAAGGCAGGCTAGGTCCAGGCAGATGGGACCAGACCCATTTTCCCTCTTGCCCCCCCACGCCCCCGACTCTGACCCTTCTGGATTGTGCTTATCCCTTTGGATTGAGCAGTTTAAGGGAAAATATCTTGTGGCAGCTTTGCTCCTCCAGGAGCATCTTTGTGCATGCACGGGCACATTGCAAGTATAGCAAGTTCCTTGAAGAGCACGTTAAGTGTAAATATATAGCAACGCTGCTTAGAATAGTCCTCCAGAGAAAACCTGCATAAATACACATTCTACAGAAATCAAGTGAGAATGATAAAGGAAATGTTAAAATATTGCCCTGAGGGCTTCTGAACTGACTGAGAGGAACTAAGAGAGGACTTTGCTCCACGCACCAAGGGATTGTGATTAGCGAAAGCAGTTATGCAGCAAGAGGAGGAAAGCTGACGGGGCAGGAGGGGACGGAGCTGCGCGTAATCCGGAAAGCGTGTCAGGGTTAAACGCTGCTCTCTGTTTTGGATGCATCTGCATTCTTGAAGAGTTTATTGTTAGCAATTGCATTACAGCAGCACCTGAGGCTTTGAAATAAATGAGAGCGCTGCAGTGCTAAACATCATGCAGATGCAGCCGTCTCGAAAGGCTCTGCAGCCTGAACGGGGGCCAGGATGGTGCTCGCTGTCCTTCCCGCTGCGTGCGCTGTGAGCAAGGGCTGTGCTCTGCCGTGCGTGGGGGCTGGTGGGGAGCCATGGTTTGTCCTCTGCCACGCTCTGGGCCTGCCTCGGGAGACGTGGCTGCAGGATTCAAGCTTTTCTGCAGCACTCGGAGCTTTGGAGGAGCGTGCCAGGGCCGAGGCTGGTGCCTGTGGCTCGCTAACATGCCAGCCCCGAGAGGAGCCGTGTTCCCTGTTGCAGCATCCGACCTCAGCTGTGCCGGCGCAAGTGCAGGGGGGCTTCTCCGCCGCCGTGCACGGGACAGCACATGCTCGCAAAACCACAGAAGTACCAAGGGTTTCGGCTACTGCACCCCGACTTGCTGGTCGGTACACAGCTATGCCAGGGAGAATGATGAGCAAGACCCAGCAGGGGAGACCCTGGTCCATGAACAACCAGGTCGCAGCCCACAGCCTCATCCATCTCCCCAGCACCTTGCCCCCGGGGGGTGGGCCAGCACGAGGGATCCCCGCTGGCATCAGTCAGGCTGTACCTGCCTTACAGGCGAGATGCCTAACTGCAACAGCTGGCAATTGTCAGGAGCACCAAATTCAGTGTACGAGCAGGAAAAAATCAAAGCAGAAGAGTCTCTCTGTTCTCTTGGATTTAATGACAATGAATGAAATGAGCTTTAGCTGGCTTCTGTCACTGACGATGTATTTTCCAGATGCAAACAGCGTTTCTGAAACTACAGTGGTTACACAGAGGCAAGTTGGGAGTACATTAAATGAGTTCATCCTAGATGTGCGTGTGCGATTCCCAGCTGATCAATTACCTGCAGTGCCAGGCAGTGAGACATGCATTATTTGTGAGCTCCTCTATGGCCCGAACCCAAGATCCTGCTATAGATCAAGTTCAAAGTCAAGCCAAGCACTTTCCTCATAGCACGGCGTGAGGGCTGTGCCGGGCCCCAGGTCCCCCCCTCCTTGCAGCAGTAATAACACTTACAGTGTTTAAGGAACAAGAGGAGGACGGGTTTGCTGGGAGCAGGTCCCAGCCCTGCTGCAGCCTGCGCGGCAGAGGCAACGCCAGCCGAGTCGATTCACCTTCCAGCGCTGCTCAGCCCATGCTGGCTTTGTTCATACAGAGTTTTCTTCTTTGTTCAGAGCACCAATTATTGCTCTGTAAGACAGCATTCATCCAGCCCAAATTGTTCTACGCTGCACAGAATCTTTAAACAAATAGAAATGAAAAGGGCCTCAAGTTCCTGGGCCTGTGCAGAAAAATCCACTTCCTTCTGACGCTGCCATCTGTGCTGCTCTCCTGCCTTCCTCCAGTCGCCGTGCTGGGGAATTCTTGCACTCAAATTAATTGACATTCTGTCCCTTGTTTTCTGTCTGCTCCCAAGATAAGCTTAATAATGCCAAAGCTGATTTATACAGAGCTCCTTCTCAAATCTTTTTGGTTTGTAGCAATTTATCTGCTCTTGGCAAAGCCAGCGAGAGGAAAAAAAAAAAAAAAAAGCCCCATCCTTCCCTCCGTCCCCTTAGGGCCTTGCTGCCATGCAAATGTATGCTAACCTTTTATCACTTCTTCAGCCTCTGCTAGTGTTTTGTGTCTGTTACTGGTGCTTCTTGAGCCGTCTGCCCTTCCCAATGCCTCTTTGGGGCGAGAAGTGCCTTCAGGGATCGCTTTTACCCACATCTGACTCTTTGTTTCTTTTTCTCAAATTTTGCATCTCTGAGCTCAGTTTGCATTTGACATTTCTTATCCAACAATACTTACAGGAATTATATAGATTCTTGAAATGAAAGAGAAACATACAGGCTTAAGGGGAAAGCTGGAGCGCATAAAGATGTGTGATCTGGTTAGCGCACAGGCTAAGGAGACGTAAATGGCAGCCACTATCTGAAAAATGTAAGCACTGAAGAGAGGAAAAGAGGCCAGAGGACATGAGAAAGCAAACCCCTCAGTAACGAACCAGTTTCTCCACCTGATCACATCGGGTGAGCGGCCCAGCGCTTGTCCCTGCTGCAGTGACAGCATCGGGATTGGGCCCAGCTCCATCAGGGACGTCTTTGGCTCCTTCGCAGAAAGAAGCCGTCGGCAGCGGAGGGCCGGTTCTCGAGGGATGCTCGGGAAGCCGCTTCTGGGCATGTTAAAACAGGAGTTTCTGTTGAGTGTTCCTAGGGACAGTCTTCGACAGGACACCGGTGCAATACGCTGCTCTCAGACGGGTTTGCCGTGGCTGATGTCTCCACTCCAGTGCACGCTACAGGGGCAGCAAGAGAGGGAGGAGGAGGGTTGGCTTGGTTCCCAGTGAAGCCATCTTCAAAAGCTCCAAAGTGCGGGACAGGAGGGCCGCTCGTGTTGGCGCAGTGCCGTGCTTATGGGACAGCAATAAGCACAGGCTTCTGACAGAAATAAGAGCAGCCTTCCTCTCCTTATTTAGCTTCGGGCAGCTACTCTGTGCCTTCTTGAGTAGCTGCCACTGCTGCTCCATCTGTGCCTCCTCTGCTTACTACCTGCTCTGCTGGCTTCATCCTCCTTTGCATGAAGAGCCCTCCTACGAGGCTGCTGTGACCCCTGGTAAAGGGTCTCGGGGGGTACTGGCATGCGCCTTCCATCACCCCCTAAGGGTCCAAGCCCCCGGAGATGGCTTTGAAGGCACTGCTACTGACAGAAGCCCAGCTCTTCGCAGAGGGCAGCAGCGGGTGCCGGTGCTCCTCTGCACCGTTACCTTCTGTGGGGCTTTTACTTTAAGGTGAAGTGCCAAAGCATAATGTTCTCGTGTTGCGTAAGTGTTGACAAACCAAGTGGTTTTAATTGCTCTCCCTGGCAGCCAGCACGCTGCAACCTGTCCTCCTGGCAGCAGCGCGCAGCTCCGTGCCCGCAGCGAGGGTCGGCGGGCGCTGCCAGGCAGGAGGCGCGTGCGGGCAGCGCGCTGGGGGCTTCTGGCAGGAGAGGTGACTTCTGCTCGCTCTCGCCAGCTGCCCGTTTAATCCCATTTTGATTGGCACTTACTCTTCAGCAGGGCAGCCTGACTGACTCCAGCAGGCAGAGAGCCACTGGAGCAGACGGGCAAGGCTGCAGCTACCCGGCGGACTGCGCGCAGGTCCTCAATTGCATCCTTAGTCCAAGAGCGCTGGCAGAGCCAACCTCCATGAAGACAGGAGACTTCCAATTGAAGGAGATGCTTGTGGAGAGGGACACGTTGCTCAGTAGTGCTTGCCTGGGGGGAGGATTTAAAGAAATGCCTAGCAGTGCATCTGTGCCCTCCGTGTGACGTTAATTCACATGGGTAGCACCTCCCTCCAAATAGCCATGTTTGTTATTTGCAAACATAATTATATCTGGCTGCAACTATCCACTGCTGCTCTGCTTGTTTCCACTGGCCTTTACATTCGAAGATACAGAGCCTCGTGGGCTTACGGCTTCGGAAGGGCGCACGGACGCCGGCCTTTGAGGAGGGGTTGGAGCTCGGGCTGGGCTGCGAGCCGAGGCTTGCGCACCCCCTCCCTGCTGCTGACTCTGCCTCGGGGCGATGCCGTCCGAGAGGGGCAAGAGCATCTTCAACCAACGCGGGGGCTGCTCCATGGGCGGAGCGAGAGGATTTTGTGCTGCTGTAAGCACGCTAACACGTGGAGAAATGCTTTCCATTTTCACCTCCGGTTTCTGACTATAAGGTCAGTTTCTTCTGTCAGGAAATAAAAATCACCATTCCAATTGTGCTTTTGCAAAAGGAGGCATCTTTTTGCCCGTGACGGGCTCGCTGCTGCTGTCCAAGGCTGCGCTAGCCCTTCAGTGGGGGCTGATCCCGTGGCGAAACGGCTCCTCGGGCTCTGGGCTGGGGCTGATTTCCAGGCACCTCCATCCTGTATCCCCTCAGCACTGGTACTCTTCCAAAGAGGGGAGAAACAATCTGTTGGTGCTCGTGCTCCCTTTGCACATTATACAATTACATGGGAATTAATTTTAAAATGTGCCTTATCTTATTTGTGACTTCAGTCTCCCTTGGGGTAAGAGAAATCATGTTCAAACCAATTACTGCTCACCCAGGAATTGCTCTACCAGTTTCCTCCCATGTGAATATTATCGGTTAAATAACAGGCAGACTGAGTGCCTGGGATAAGGTGACAGACTTCTGACACTAGGTCTGATTTGTAGAGAGTGCATCATTTACATTAAAATTGTAATTATATTCATGTTCTTGGGCACAGCGCTTAATGAAAACCTCTTTGGTCTTTTCTCTGCGATCTCCATCCCTTTTCCACTCCTTTGAGCAGTACAGTACCGCCAGTCTCCGCTGCTTTTTCAGGCCCCGCTGTCTCTTGGTGTACATGGGGTTTTAATCTTTTACTCAGATGTGCTATTTCAGATCGTTTTATTTTCTGAACCCATATAACTGACAGAGATGTACTGTCTGTCTCCCAAACATCAGGATTCATGATTGTGCTGTGAAATGTTTGCTTTTAGTGCGCTCATAAAAACACAGGACAAGTCCAAGTAGAGCTGTCCTGGGGTTCGGCTGATCGATAAATCACAGCTTACGGGGCTGGTAGTTTCATTTCTGATCTTCATGCAATGGGATTTCTTCTCTGGATATATTTTTTTTCCTTTCTTTGTAGCATAATATAAAGTATTAAACAAAAAGTTTTCATAGTTGGAATGCAGATTTTGTTTGTGCTGGATCAGTGAGAAATAAACTTTTCTCCCTAAATCATATTGCTTCAAGAAATGTACTAATCTCAGGGGTAACAAGATTCATAACAACCAGTTTATGCCTGCAGTAGATCTGCAGACACCCTCCACTATTATATTAATGTGATATATGATGATGGGTGATGTAGTATGTACTTATTTTTCCTCATTTATAGTAAACCAGCTGCAGATAAATAAGGAGAGGATCAGGTGATTAACCCTTCGGGCTCGGTGAGCGGGCGAGGAGCTGCAGCCTCTGAGTCAAACTGCTGAACTGGCTGTGGGGGTTGGGTGGGGTGTGGATTTTTTGGGTGGGTTTTGGGTTTTTTTGTTTTTCTTTTTCCTGTTCAGATGGAAAAGAGATTTGGGAAACTGAAGATCTTGTGGTAATTTCCTGAAGAGGCGCAGCGACGTTAATCCTGCAGCTCTGGTCCATCCCGCGGTAGCAGCATGCTCTGGGCAGGGGTGCTGCACATCCAATTCATTTTTGTGCACTAAAATGTGGCACAACTTTGCCATGGTATTAAATACGTATCCTATTGCACCAAAGCAGCAACAGTGTGCCAGTAAATGCGGGAGTGATCAGGGTTCATGGTTTTTTCCATTGTACACAGTACAGCGGTACCAAATCAAGTCATGTCAGCAGAGCCCTGAGCCAGTCCCAGACTGAAGGTCTGTAAAAGCCGAGTACAAGGATGAATTAATAAAAAATGGGGGCTAGGGCTCGGAGGTTTGTGAATGCAAAGTGGAAATGCAGTGAGAGCAATAGATACAGGGGGTTTTTTGAAGTTTTTAAAAAAAAAATCTTGTCTTCCTCTGAGAGCCCAGCCCAGCTCCTCCAGGATGTTGTTCTAATTCAGCTGTTAGGGCTGGCTCTGCTGGGGGTGTTGGGGGGTTCTGTTCCAGAGACCTGTTTAGCTTTTGATAACTTTTCCCAATGAAACGCAAACTGAGGAGTTGAAATCTCCAATATTTTTCAAACATCCAGAATTTGAAGTAATCTTGTTTATAATTTCATACTTCAGAACATTTCAAACTTTTAGTACTAAATAACTAAAATGTATTTAAATAACAAAAGAAATATTTCAATTTAAAAATACCAGAGAGTGACAGTAAAAGAATTGCCAAATGTTCTCCAAAAGCGTGACGATTTGGGAGATTCGTTGCCCTCCTCTGCAAGGTGTCCTTCGGACACCTGGGTGTTATTGCAGGCAGGTTTAATTGGAGAACTCGCCCTGCTCTGCTCCTGCACCCAGAAGCCCAGTGACGATCTCGCTGGGGCCAAGAGGCCGGATGCTCGTCGGCTGCCCCACGTCTTGTGGGAGTTGGTGACCCAGCCCTGTACCTCTGGAAAGGCACACAGCGTCTGCATCTCCGACCCGTCCGACGCGCTGGGCGAGTCCTGCGGCCAGCCGGCGCCACACAGAAGGGACGAACTTTCCACGGCCACTTCGGAGCCTTTCGGATGGAGATGGAGGAAAATTCCCTCTCGGGACACGCTGCCACCGCTTTCCTCCATGTGGCAAACTCATCCCGCCAGCGAGGGCATCAGCAGGGCTCTTCTGGGAGGGGCTGTGCCCTGAGATGGTTTTTATAATTGTCATTTCTCTGTATGTAGAGAGGACGAGTAAGAGGAAAAGGCAGAAAGCAAAACGGGATAAATATGGAGCTGCCTCCTGACAGTTGCTGTAGCACTATTGGATGCTAATATTAAATTCATATTAAATTCAAACCAGCTCAGCAATGTGCAGTGTGCTTGCTGCAAAGCACCATAACTCCCGATATTTATGATGCCACAGTAACATAGAGGACACAGCCAGGATCTTCAGTGCTTCAAGTCAGAACCAGATCCCCAAGGAAAATATTCTGCCTTGTTTAAAGCAGTGGGCACTGGAGTCCAAAATGCCATTTCACATATCCAGCATTGCTACTAAATAATTTTATCCTTGGAAAATAAGTTTCTCTCTTCCATCTCACATTCCCTCCCAGTAACGTTATTCTAATGACAGTTTATATTTTATGGGACCAGTGTTCAGGTAACGACAGGTTTGATAAAAATCCATTTTGGCTGTCTTCATTAATGTTGTGGTTGGTGCCGTCACTTAACTGGAAGTCGCACATTACCGGCTTAGCACCAGCTGAGACTCCCTTTGCACGGGGGTAAATGATGATAAAAAATGGGCTCGGAAGAAGCCGGACCCCATAGCTGGGTCCTCGGGAGTCTCTGACCCGAGACGCTGCCAGCGAGCCCAGGGAGGACGGAGCTCGCGCTTGTCTTGCTGCAGTGCCACATCCAGCTCCTGATAACAAAATGAGCTTTACAGGAGAGTCCTATTTACTTAAGTGTCTCTGAGATGCTCCGAGATATATTTAAAGAAAATCAATTGCATGGAAGAGAGGGAATGGCTCGTAGCTGCTTCATCCTTCTGTGATTTCTAATAGCACCTTGGAGGAGCTGCACTTCCAAATTTGATTGAAAGGGAAAATCCTGTGTATCTACAGTAGCTACATCCCCACTCTATGAGCAGAAGCTGGGCTCAGAGGCAAGAGATTACTCATTTCCTAAAGCAAGCCAATTTATATTTTGAGCACAGGCAAAGCATTACAGAGAGCAAGGAGGAAAGCGTCGAGAGAGGCCAGGGCTGCCATGGCAGAGACCATTCTAACAAAGGCTTTGTGGTATGATTAATGCATATTTTGCACTTTCCACTTTCTAAACTAAGCATTACCAAAGATTTTTATTATTCTTACAAGTTATTACTACATACACTTTCTAAAAGGGGAAACTGAGGCATGCAAGCTGGAGGGACCCCCGTGGCCGATGCCTGTGCAGCCGCAAAGTCTCCACCTCCGGCCGGTTCCTTTCCCCCTCTCCCGTCCTGGGCATCTGCGCGTGGGGCTGGAGCCTCTGCGGGGGCTTTCGTGAGGCTGGAAAAGGCAGGGGAACAGGAACCAACTTTCTGCTTTTCATCCAGCTGCTTTTGCTCATCTCTGGAATAATGTGAAAATTAAAGGAGATTAACCCAATTATTTCTGAGCTCACAACGGTTTTATGGTTGGGCTTGGACTGGATCTAAGCACTTTTTTTTTTTTCAATCAGATCCTATTTTATCTCAGCACTTTCTACCCAAAGCCAAAAAGAGTATGTTCCAGCTCGCACCACGCTGTCCAGAACAGTTTGGCTGCAGCAGTGAGACACCAGCAGGATAAAAGGGGCTGCTCACAGTGAAATCCAATATATGGAAAGGGAAGGAAAAATTCAAAGCACCAAAAGCCCTGTACTGCTGAAACTTGTTTTCCTATTTGTTTCTCTTTGTTTTACCAAGGGAAATTTATGAGATGTCAGAGCTTGTTAATGTTGTTGATGTTGGAGGAGCAACAAGCACCCTGGGCTGAAAGGCTCCAAAAAAATAAAAATAACGGAGCGAGGGAGGTGGTTGCTCAAGGCCAAACTCATTAGCTCTGATCGTGCTCCTCGGCTGGGCTGGGTGGGTGGCAGCTCGGCCAGGCACGGGGCTGGGGACGCGGGCAGGGGAGCGGGGATGCTCCGGAGGGCCGGGGAGCACGGGGACCAGCCAGCGCTGGGCACGCGGGATCCGGCCGTGGGGTGCTCCGGGCGTGGGGAAATGGTACGGCAGTGCGTGTCTCCACGCGGGAGGATGGGTCTGCTCTCAAAGTGAGAGGTGGAAAGGAGAGCAAGAGGAAGAAAAAGCACATGCCAGGCACGCTGAGCGTCTAGTTGGGAGCTTTGTCAATAATTAAAGTCCCTCTCAACATGAAGAATAACAATGTCGTTAGCGCTCCCTGTATTTCAGTTGGCCTACAGCAGGAGCTGCTCTTTAGAGCTATTTTTTCCTGCCTGCATCCAGGCCGGAGGACGCAGCCATCGCCTGGGCAGGGCCGCGTGGTGCTGCAGGCTGGGGTCTCCCTGCAGCCCCTGGTGCCTGCGCCTGGGGGCCGTGGCCCCCCCAGCCTGGCCGGCGCTGTGGGAAGCGCAGGCTCTTCCAAGGGACGGACCGGACGGGACGGGACGGTGACTCCCTCCCTGCCTTTCCTCTGGGTGCCGGTGGAGCTGTGGAACGCGCCGAGAGCGTGTACCTGCGACTGCATGGCTCGCTCCGGGAGGGGAAGGTTATTCCCGGGGCTGATGAGAAGTATTGATCTAAGGATAATTAAAAGCCTTGCATTAAGAAACTCCAGCCTGCAGTGATGAGAATAAGCTAGCCTGCTCGGAGGAAGGCTGTGGAAGTAGCGCCAGTGAGACACAAGATGTCAAATCACTGCTCGCCATTAAATTACCTGATTAATTTAACCACTGTTTTGCTTGTGGTTGAGCCCTGTTTCTATGGACGTATCCGTTATTCATCAGGACTGTCCTGAATATTTTAAGCAAACAGTTTTTGTCCTGTGTGTTCCTTGGTGCTGTTGTGTTCTCCGAGCTGCCGTGTGCGACCCGGGTCCCAGCAGAAACCCGCAGCGCGGCTCAGGAGGAGAATTATTACCTCCAGGCTGGAAATGTCTGCAGAACTTTATCAACTCTCTTCCGCAGGGGTACAAGGATTGTACCTGAAATTGTACATAATTAATTGCATCGTGGGCTATTAATAGGCAAATGAAGAAACCAGACAAAGAGGGGCATGCAAGGGAATCAATTTTCTTTTTAATGCATTTCAGTTCTTCTGTTTGTGTGTTATGATAGATGCTAGCTGAAAGCAGATTATGTTAGACACAGCAACTAATAGGATGACAGTCTGAAGAAGACAAATATATTCATTATTGCGTTATGGCCATAGCACTCGGAAATGCAAAGCCATGGTTTTGGGGTATAGGCTTCGTTCCAATGACTTGATTATTTTTAAATGAAACTTGAAATCTTGCAGCTAGAAAATTCTTTTGCATAAGGTATGCGAAGTTTCCGTCCTATTCATTTAGCCGTGGTTACCCAAAACATCATCATTCTTTAAGTACATATATTTATGTCTACAATGCGGGGGGGGAAGTGAATATAGCTAATTCTTGCTGTCCTTCATTAAAGCGTATTTCCAGCTCTGGTTATTTGTCAACAAAGTTCCCCTGTGTATAACCACGCGGCAGATTCCTGGTGAGCCGTGCGAAAGGCGAAGCAGTCCCGCCCTGGCTGCGGCACCCTGCGGGCAGGCGCCTTCCCCAGCGCCGGGCGGGATTCGGTGAGAACTGCTGAAACGTGCAGCAGGGAACCAGAGCCTCCCCTTGACTTCTGCGTGCGCGTAATGGAATGGCTTTAGGCAGTGATGGTTAAAGGAACTCCATAGAAAAGCTGTTGGGTTTTTGATACATTCTGATAGTTTTTCTCGCAGCAGTACCGTAACCCTGCTGTGGAGACGGGCACGTCTTACCACGACGAGACGAGCCTGAGCACAGCCACGCTCGGTCTTTGCCGCCCTACGGCCACAGCCCTCCTGGGGTCCAGTACTGGGTCATATTGGAAATAGTCTCCAAAACCTGTCCCCTCTCTCTGGGGAAAGTGTTGACATTTAAATTCTTTGCACCTCTGTCTTTGAACAAAAATATTTTATACAGTTCTCTGAATAAAAGACACTCGCAAGGTTATTTTGGGAACAGTTTTGCAAGCTGGTTTCAAATTCAGCAGCACACTGAAGGGCTGTGAGCCGTGACTTTGCCTTGAGCCTGAATTAAATACATTTGCAGTTCCCAAGCACAAAACAAGCCCATGTCCTAGTGTCGCGCAGAGGCGACAGCAAACACTTCCATGGCCGCGTGGAGCCAAACCCCGCCGAGGGTGCATTCGTGATGGGTGCGCAGCGTATCCCACCCCACCAGCCATCGCTAAGGGACAATAGCAGAGCTGTAGTACACCTAGATGAGATAAACGCAGTAGTCCTGCAATTTGCCCTGAAATACTTAAGCAAAGTATTGTATCAAATATACTGTGGCCAGCAGGACCAGGGCAGTGATCGTCCCCTGTACTCGGCGCTGGTGAGGCCGCACCTCGAATGCTGTGTTCAGTGTTGGGCCCCCCACGACAAGAGAGACATGGAGGGGCTGGAGCGTGTCCAGAGAAGGGCAACGGAGCTGGGGAAGGGTCTGGAGCACAAGGCTGATGGGGAGCGGCTGAGGGACCTGGGGGTGTTCAGCCTGGAGAAAAGGAGGCTCAGGGAGACCTTATGGCTCTCCACAACTGCCTGAAAGGAGGGTGTAGAGAGGTGGGGGTCCATCTCTTCTCCCAAGTAACAAGCCATAAGACAAGAGGAAATGGCCTCAAGTTGCATCAGGGGAGGTTTAGTTTGGGTATTAGGAAAAATTTCTTTATTGAAAGGGTTCTCCAGCACTGGAACAGGCTGCCCAGGGCAGTGGTGGAGTCGCCATCCCTGGAGGGATTTAAAAGCCGTTTGGATGAGGTGCTCAGGGACATGGTGCAGTGGTGGGCTTGGTAGTGTTAGGTTTACGGTTGGACTCGATGATCTTAAAGGTCTTTTCCAACCTCTACGATTCTGTGAAATTATGTACTGTGACATTTTAATGATCCATCCATGAAGTTTGGTACAAAGCCTGTTCCTTTCCTCTGTTTTCACTCGAGCAGCTCTGTGCCGCAGAGCTGGGTCCGTTTAATGGGGAATCGGGCTGTGGGACTTGATGTGCACGTGTAGGAACAGGATACCGGCATCTATTACACGCCGAGGTGTTGATCAGCAGTAACTGAAAATCACTGCCTCTGTTAACTGCTGGGCAGCTCTCGTGAACGGGTGGAGGGGCTGCAGCAGCCCTGTCCTGCCAGTGCCGCGGCTGGTGCTGGGCTCTGAGGCTGCACACTGGGTTATTTTCCGTTCATGTTGTGGTGGGGCAGAGGAATTACGGTTTACAAGCCTAATTACCCCACTGTGAAATCTGCCTCAGGGTGGAAAGATTCAGTTACAGGTTTAGATCTTGGGAGGAAAAAAATAAAATCAAAATGACTCTTCTTTCCACCACTCACATTGAAATGAAACTCCCTGCCATAATCCTGGTGCAGTGTTTCTTTATACTAGTAATAAATCAGACCGTCTCAGCATCATTTTTTCTGGCCATGACCAGTGATTCATGTTAGAAAAGCAGTTCTCGTGTCAGTAGCAGTGAGTGATGCTGGCATTTCCAAACATGAGAGAGATGGCGGAGGCAGCCCCGATGAGACCTACTTCACCTCGAGCCCCCTGCTCGGCTGTGCCAGGCTCCAGCCCGGAGAGGTCCCGCAGGCACAGGAGGCATCTTGTGTGTCAGCGTTCCGCAGAGCAGCACGCAGGGACAGTTATTAACCAGAACTGCTTTTGGCACCCGATCAGTGCAGACTCGGTCTTTGCAGACTGGAGTTCACTTGGTCACTGTTTGAAATTTAATTATCACTAATAATATTAATATTACTCTGATGCAAATAGGGGAGAAATAGACGAATCAGTACAGATCTGTCTCTGCTGCTTGTCAGGGGGCGGCCAACGCTTTGGGGTGCAGCGCTCCCAGCAGCGATGCAGCGTGTAGGGGACCGTCCCCTGCTCGGCCGGGCAGCACGCTGTGCCCCCGCAGCACCCGCCCATGGCAGGAGCCACGGTGCAGGCTGGCGGCTCTGCCTCCGCGCAGGGCTCCGCTCCCAGCCAGCGCCGGGCTCACCGCCTGGGCACCGGCACCGTGGCTCAGCGGGGACACCTGGGCAGGTTCTCCAGGTTCTCAGGGATTTCTGAGATTTATACAACGCAGGCTTACTGATAAATGAACATTTTTTTAAATCACAAAGACTGAGAAATGAGAACCCTTAGAAACAGAACGTCGTTCTTCGGCAGGTTCTTTTATGGCTAGCTCCACGCACGTGCGTGTCCAGAGGTGGCACTGGAGAGGAAAGAGCCGAGTGTCGGGGCTCACAGCGGCTTGCCAAGCCTGTCCGAGCGCCTCCTGAGAACAGCTGCTTACAGCACGAGGGCACCCATGCAAAGGAGGCACTCGTGTCATTGGAAGCAACAATTAAAATCTCCCTCACGCTGTGTTTAGGGCTATTTTGGGGAGCCCGGGGAGTTCTTCATCTCAATGCAAGGTGCCATTTGTTAGAGGGGAGTGACTGCCGCTGGGCACGGCGGCTGCAATTGCCAAGCAGCGTGCGCTCCTAACTCGCAATTCAAAGATGTGCGTAGCAGGGACGTCTGTGCAGCTGGGAAAGAGATGGCAAAGTCAGATGCGAGTTGTAAGCTTATTTCTAGGAATCCGTCCTTGGGGAGCTGAAAGCCTGGGAGAGCTCAGCTGTGCCTTGCGGCCACCCTTCCCCTGTCGGAACTGCTGTCCGCAGCCTCCAGCACTGCTGGCAGCTGGGCCAGATGTTCTGCACGGAAACCGTGCCCTGCTTCTGCTCCCCTTCCCGCTGAAGGGTCGGGCATTCCTGCAGCTCGCCCAAGCAGCAGCTCAGTGACAGATTTTCTTTTTCTCTCCGGAGAGCTCTGTGCTAAGCTCTCCAGTTCCCCAGAGTCTCATCGGCGCAAGCTGAGCTTTCTCAAGTGGAAGCACAGCGCAGGTAATGTCATGGAGAGACAACGAGAGAGGTCACACCAGGCGTGCAGATCCTCATCGCTTCAGTGTCCTGGCTGGGGCGTTTCAAGTTTTCCTAAAAAATTGAGAATCCTTCTCTTGCCTGGTCATAGAAGAGGTTTCTGCCAGAAATGCAAAGCAACGTTCAGTTCTCCGTGAGCATGGCAAGGCGGTTTTAAAGGTGGTTGCCTTTGGTTTTTTTAATGGCAGCCCACAGCACCCCGATGAGCGCGGGCCTCTCCAGTGCTCCTCCCTGCCCCTTGTCTTTCCGTAAGTTCAACAAACTCCAGTTTTTAAATCAGAAGGGAGTAATGAGTGAGCAGTGCAGCGGGGGGGAGCGCAGCGGGGCGGTCAGAGGGACAGGGCTCGGCACGGTGATGCTCTCCCGGCAAGGCGGTGGGACTGCCGGGCTCAGCCCAGCGCGAAGGGGCTCGCCAAAATGGGAGCAGCAGTGGTGAGGATGGGGGATGCGGGGCCGAGCGAGCTGCATGTCACTTGGCGTGGTAGGGGGACGGGAGGAGAGGTGCTGTTTAGTCTGGTGCACGGACAGCTAGCACGAGTGCCGTGGTATGCGCGCCTGCTCCTCACTTATCTAGCACGGCATTTATCATGGTAATTATGGTATGCATTTCCGCATAAGCACTTGTCCTTGAAGGGCATTCTTGCTGCTGATACTCAGTTTGTTTGCGTGGGCAGCGACATGACGGATGACTCTGGGGGGGAAGCAGCCCTCCTTGAGACGCCCAGAAAGCCAAAGGCATGCATTACTACGAAGGCGCTCCGCAGTGCCTTCTGTTTCGTAGTTATTTCTATGTATCTTCATTTTGCATCTGATTTTTGTCTGCAGGAGTGTTTTGTTCTCTCAGGTCACTAATGTCAGCAACACAAATCTGATTTTTCAGGCTTTGGACTTTGTTTAGGTACCCCTTGAGTAAATGCTTCCCATCAGGAGACTCCGTCAAATCCATCAATCGAAGATTTGTTATTAGCAGTGGTTGTCTGGGCCGCAGCAGGCTGTCAAGGCCCCTGGAAGGGACCCGTCGCACCAGCCACCATCGTCACGCGTAACAAAGCCACAGGCTCTACCCTGGAGAGAGCGGAGCCTGAGCAGGTGAGAGAGGGAAATGGTGGGTACTGGAAAGACCCTGGGAAACATGGAGTGTCAGAGCGGCGATCACGGTTTGCACATCACATCATCTCGGGCTGTGTCTGCTTTTTTTTTCCATGAGAAAGGAAAACCTGATGGAAGTAAAAGTGTGGCTCAGTTAGACACAAAGATCTTTCTTTGCATTTATAAGGCATCTATCTATCACGGATCTATCTGTCTTTGGAGCTATCGTGCATGTCACTCACAGGCAGTGTATGGAAATAACCGTCTTATTTTGAGGATGAAGGTCATTGTCTACTTGGTTGTCCGAGAAACACTTCAGCATCTTTTGGAAATGAAAGAGAGGGAGCAATTCGGGATATTGTTTTAGCAGAAGGTTTGCAGCAATTCCTTGCTGGAGGTGAGGCATCCAATTTAAACAGTTTTCTTTCCCATAACCGAGCTTGCTGGGGCTCCAGGAACGTACTGTAGTGGTGACAAAACAGGACCCGCGCTTGCTGTGAGACGGGCAGGGAGCAGAGGGGTGACGCTGCACTGTCAGCTGAGCTCAGACTCTAAAAAGGAGATAACGTGCGGTATCTTCATGGACCACAGCACCTATTCCCTTTTCACGTACGCCAGTACAAATGAATAGCAGTCACCATGCAGAAAACAGGAACATCAGTGTAGAAAAATAAGATCTGGCTGCTGCATGCAGGTTTGCAGAGCTGGGACTGACTGCTAGAAGTGTGGTTTTACCAAGGGGTGAACTCAAAACTAAGAAAGGATTAAGTTTTTAAACAAGCTGCGCATGCAACAGCAGCCTAATTTGTGCATGCAGCTGGATATAAACTGGGTAGCTGAACATGCAGGTGTGTAATTGGCTGCAGAAGCGAGTGTTTGCATATGTAAATTTGCTGGCTGAGTAACTATTCATTCTCTAAAACTGGGTCTTCATCGGGGCTTTAGGTCAAGATGTTTTGCAATGAAGCATTGATAACTGCTTCCTCTAAACTCTGTTTTAAAGACGAACAATAGAAGTTATTGTGGACGACACACCAGCGAACCGGTACAGCTTATGCAAATATCTAACACTGCAAATGTAGCCCCTCACTGAATGCACAAACTAGAGACAAAATTAGCAAATTAGGCACTTACTTTCTACTTACATACATTCAAGCATACCCTAGAGTCATCAATGTGGGAAAATCCTCATTGAAGCCGCATCGCTAGCCGTTCGCACCGGCAACGCTCTTGCAAAAGAGCAAAATTAGGAGATTAATGCTCCCCCTCTTCTCTCCCTGAAACTTCTCCCAGCAGCAATGTCAACAGAACATGCAAAATTATTCAGAAAGCACTTGCTCCTACAGCAGCTGTACGCTCAGTTACTAATGCCGCATCCCAGGCGCACACCTATGTATGACCAACAGACCATTGTAGCTTGAAATCAAAATTAATTAAACCTTGTTTACCATTTGGAATTAGTGAGCTAATGAATATCATACCTCTGAGGCATCCATCTTGGTCAAATATGTTGTGCCTCACAGCTGTTCTTTTTGCCTAGATGAGGTTTGCTCCAGTTTTTATGAAGACGTCTACAAAGTAACAAGCCCTGCACTTATTTGACTCAAAAAAAAAAATTATAAAAGTTTTATTAGCTTCCAAGGAATTGGGTTTTCTACTTTTTGTCTGGCAATAAAAGTTGATTTGTTCTATATCTGCCTGATCGAGTACTTGGGTGCTGGCTATTACTTAAATCTAATGACTCTTCTTAAAAGACATTAAGGTTGTCTCCTGTGAGCAAACACGCTGGGTTTGTGAAATTACATACTGATTACTCTGTTATAAATGTGGTCACACCTCTGCTATTAAATTTTACCTGCATAAACAATTCCAGCACACAGACATACTGCTATACAGTTATTTATACCCACTTTATTAAGGTTATTTTTTCAGCAGTCGCGCTGCTTTTAAATCTGCCGTGGCTTATTTAGTACCCAGTGACAGAAAATTCGGTGTGTCACGCGGAAGCATCGCTTTTACCCCTCTATCTCTGGCCACCCGGCTTTATTTAATGCCGCGGGTGATGACAGAGAGCAAAAAGACAGGAGACAGCAGTCTGTCTTCCCAGAGAGCTGCCAGGCACTGCTTTTACCCATGCACATTTTCCTGCCCAGCCCGCGTTCCTGGCCGGGAGGCAGGGCAACTGCCCTCCTGCCAGACGGAACTTTTTCTTCTTTCTCGCCCGGCAGCGCTGCCCTGGCGTTCGGCGCGGCTCGGGGCCCCGTCCGGAGGCGGCTGCGCTGCGCGGGCCCCGCTGCCGCCGGGCAGCCCCGGCAGGGCCGCGCACCCCGGGGTGCCCAGCCGCGGGGTGCCCAGCCCCGGGATGCCCAGCCGCGGGGTGCCCTGCCCCGAGGTGCCCAGCCGCGGGATGCCCAGCCGCGGGATGCCCAGCCGCGGGGTGCCCGGCCGCGGGATGCCCAGCCCCGGGATGCCCAGCCGCGGGGTGCCCGGCCCCGAGGTGCCCAGCCGCGGGATGCCCAGCCGCGGGGTGCCCAGCCGCGGGATGCCCAGCCGCGGGGTGCCCAGCCGCGGGGTGCCCGGCCCCGAGGTGCCCAGCCGCGGGATGCCCAGCCGCGGGGTGCCCAGCCGCGGGATGCCCAGCCGCGGGGTGCCCAGCCCCGGGGTGCCCAGCCGCGGGGTGCCCGGCCCCGAGGTGCCCAGCCGCGGGATGCCCAGCCGCGGGGTGCCCAGCCGCGGGATGCCCGGCCCCAGGGTGCCCAGCCCCGGGATGCCCGGCCCCGGGATGCCCAGCCGCGGGATGCCCAGCCCCGGGGTGCCCAGCCGCGGGGTGCCCGGCCCCGGGATGCCCGGCCCCGGGGTGCCCAGCCGCGGGGTGCCCGGCCCCGGGGTGCCCAGCCGCGGGATGCCCAGCCGCGGGGTGCCCAGCCCCGGGGTGCCCTGCCCCGAGGTGCCCAGCCGCGGGATGCCCGGCCCCGGGATGCCCGGCCCCGGGGTGCCCAGCCGCGGGATGCCCAGCCGCGGGGTGCCCAGCCCCGGGATGCCCAGCCGCGGGATGCCCGGCCCCGGGGTGCCCAGCCGCGGGATGCCCGGCCCCGGGGTGCCCAGCCCCGGGGTGCCTAGTCCCGGGGTGCTCAGCCGCGGGGTGCCCAGCCCCGGGATGCCCGGCCCCGGGGTGCCCGGCCCCGGGAAGCCCGGCCCCGGGGTGCCCGGCCCCGGGATGCCCAGCCGCGGGGTGCCCAGCCCCGGGGTGCCCAGCCCCGGGCGCGGGAGGGACGCCTTGGCGCGGGGCTGCGTGGGCGCTGCCCTCTGCCTCGGGAGCGGGCCCCCGGCGCGGCCCTGGGAGCGCGGCACCGGGGCTGGCAGCCCCCGGGCAGGGCGGCGGCCGCGGGGAAGGCAGGGCAGCCCCCGGGGAAGGCAGGGCAGGCCCCGGGGAAGGCAGGGCAGCCCCCGGGGAAGGCAGGGCAGCCCCCGGCCCAGCCCGCGGGGAGAGTCGGGGACCTGCGGGGAGAGAAACTTCACACGGCCTCTTCCCTGGAGAAGCCGTTAGGTGAAAATCACAAACCCCAATCCTGACAAAGCACCCCGGTCAGAATAATGTGGATTAAAGCGTGCTTCCCTTATTGACATATTGCCTGTCAGAGTGGGGATATATATATTTTTTAAATGAGCATCCACTTCAAGCAAGTTCAGATGAGTAATACCGCTGTCAGCCCCGCGCAGGGGCAGTGTTTTGTGTAGAGATTAGCTCTTAAATAAGTGGTCCCTCCCCAGATAAAAGCCAGACCCAAGTCCTGACTGCAGGCTCCGCGTTGCTTAGCACTTGTTGCCACGCTACGGGAGAGCCCAGGGGCCGCGCGGCCGCCATCCCGCCGTGGCGCGGTGCGCTGGCCTGGCATTGAGAAAAACTGCCTGGATTTGGAGCAAATGGGCTGGTTTGAATATCGCGAAGGCAGCCAAAGCAAGAAGCGCAGATAGAAATTCAGTTTCGGTGCTTCCCAGACCTGGCGGGAGCAGAAGGGGAGGAGCAGAGAGGAGAGAGCTGTGTCAGGGATGTGCTTAACTGTGGATGTGACCTTGCTTTTGCTCGTCTTTTCCTTTGAGCTCCCCAATAAATCAGACACTTATCTCCGCTTATTGCTTATTTATGACTTCATTTAACCGGCAGTGCCAGTGAGGGGCGGGGGACGGGGGCCGCAGCCGCCCCTTGCAGTCGTGTAGCTCAGTGCTGTGCGCACACGCGCGCGTGTGCACGTCTCTGCATCACCATGAAAAATGGCAAGTGCAGTAAATGATAACAGAAAGGCCCTGCTGGGGACCTGCAGGCTCCGGCAGCAAATGTTACTCAGCCATCTGTTCAAACCGGTTGAACTCCTGTCCTTTTGTGCATTTTGCACAGACTTCACACCCTCGCAGAGCTTAGAGCGTGTACCCTGCAAAGTGGATACAGGTCTCACTCCCAGGGGCGCTTTGTCCCCTGCTCCAAGGACCAGGCTGCGTCCTCGGCGCGGCTGGGCTGGATCTGCAGCCTCCCGCCCTCGGCTTGAGCTGCCACATCCCCTGGGGTCAGTGGAGAGCGATGAGACGCTGCTGCTGCATGAGGATGCTCACGGTGGCTGCGGGTGTTTCTGCAGCACATGGCCCCACCTGCATCCCACAGCAGAGCTGCGTGCCGCCATCCCGCACAGCCCTCGGTACACGGCGGGGTTTAAGGACTGAGTTTAATACCACTACACTTCCTGGGATCAGGGAGCCTAGACCCTGGCTAGACTTACCCTTCTGAGGCAGTCAGTTAAATCAGGACAGTATATTCCAGGCAATCCTGTGCCTGACTCTTGCGGGAGACCAGACTAGATGACTGCAACGGTACTTTCTGGCTTTAAAATCTATGACTTTCTGAGTTCACTTTATGCTGGATGTAAACCTGATGAAGCACTGCGGGATGCAAGGACTTGTGGATAAATGCAGGGTGGAAGCAGATGGAGGCACGCTCTGCGCTGCTGTCTGTGCTGCTGCAGCTCAGGGTGGGAATACACATGTCCTTGTATTGATTATCTGTCCAAAATGTTTCATCTGGAGTTCACGGCACTGGCTAAAATATATATCTGGAGGAGTCTCAGATATGTGTTTTATGATTGCTTGCTAAAGAAGAGAAAATACAAATCACCTCTATGCAGCACTCTGACTCAGCCAGCGTGAGAACCAGTCCTCTGTCTCCAAGATGAAAGATTATTTGTAATCACATTAATAAGCAAACTGGAGACGAGCCTCTCCCAGCCTTAATGAAATGTCCATTGACTCCAGGTCTGACCCTGGATTCAGCATCCCTCAGCCCGGCTCACCTCTGCTCGTCTCCGCAGCCTGCCAGGCTCCAGGCTCCAGCTACAGGACCAGGATAAACCAGGTCTGAAGTGTTATCGTGTATAAAACTGGTAATAAGGCATTTTCTTTCACAAAACCCCTGGAGATCTAGCGTGAGCAGTGGTGTAGAGAAGCTAAATGTGACTAAGGACCCAGACCGACCTGCTAACCCTTCGCTTCCTTCAGTACAGCATGGGAACAGCGAAGGAGCAAGCGGGCGATGTTCAGCGCGGCAGAGGTGCCTGCCCGTGAGCACCCACGGGCTGCGGGCTCTGGCGGGGCTGCGGGGTCCGGAGCCGGGTGACGCGGCGAGGCAGGTCTCTGCTCCTCCCTCGGGAGAGGCAGCTCTGCAGAGGTGCCGTGGTTTTCTGCATGAGCTTCCTACACCGGCCTCAGTCTTCCAAAATGCTTGGGGGAAAGGCAGCCAAAATTAACAGAGCGCTAGATATCCCTGTGGCTCGAAGACGGATTTGCGTGACGGGTGTCTTGCTAGGAAACGCACGGGAAGGTGCGGGGTGATCTTCTCCCTCGGCAAGCACAGCACAGGGACGATCTGGATTAGGACGGCAGTGGGGCTCAGTGCATCGGGCGGTCAGTGCCAATCCCGCCCTCGGCGTTTGCTCTGAACGTGACTTCTCAGAAGCTGTTTGCTGACAGAGTCCCTTCAAGTCAGGTCCTTCAGAGCAGACCTGCGCTCGGCTGCTGTTTGCTCAGAGGCAATATGCTGTTTGTTGGCTGAGCTGTGCTGGCACAATGCTCTCGAGCCCCCTCCCTGCCTACAAACCCAGCGTCCTTTCCTCCTCTTGCTTATCATAAAAACGATTTTTAAATTAGCCAGCAAAGGGGATGTGCAGTGTCAGTAAAGAGCTCGTTTGGGGGTGCTACCCAACGCTGCGAAGTTTGCCCTAATTAGAGGCAGTGGCAAAGAGAGGGAAGGGAGACGAAGCTGCTCCTCTGCCTCCCCCCGCGCGCTGGGGCTGTGTGGGGTTTTATCCGCCAGGTGAGCGATTTATCCAAAGGCCTGTGGGAACCATCAGCAAAAGTACCAGAAACCAAACTTCCATTTAAACCCTAAAGCTTCACTTTTATGATCATTATTATTTTAAACTTCCTTAGCTTTTCCTGCCTTCATTTCCATCCAGAATAATGAGGGCCATATTAGCAGAAGGTGATTTAATTGCAGGAACTTTCGCAAAGCAAGGAGTCTCGTTTTCTTTAATCCAGAGCGTTAGCAATTCCCCACATGCTTATATTAATTTTAAGAATCAATAAAGCACAAACATGTCTAATTACCCTAAAATATTTTGCAAAATCAGAAGTCAGATTAGATTTTGCTTAAGCATCAAATAGAAATTTTAATGTCTGCTAGAATCGATATGTTACCCACGGGTCCCGAGATTTTCACTTACTTGCTTGATCATACATTATAATGAAGGTTTGTAATAACATTAAAATCTTCTTGAATGCATTTTCTGTATAATTTACCTTTTTTTCCCCTCTCTGTACCACAGAGATTCAAATATAATTACTGGGAAAAATAATGCACAGCTGCTTTTCTTGTCCTGTATTCTGAATTTACTTGCTGATGAACATCAGCCTGAAATATTTTGACTATTTAATTAAGGTCTTACTAAAAATACTTTAGCTGCATTATAATTCTTCCAAAGAGGGGGAGAGCTGCATGGCTGTCCTTACCGTTGGTCGCAGCGAGTGAAGCTGGGCAGGAATTATCTTCCTCTGTCCTTGAAAATCATGTCAGCGGGCATCAGTTTCCAGCCAAGACCATAATTCTCTAAGACCCGCTTCGTCCCGTGGTGCTGCCCGGTTCACTGGTGTCCCGGTGGGTGATGGGGTGGCCGCGGGGCACAGCCCATGCCGCGGGAGGAGGCCGGGGGCCCGGTGGGACAATGGGTGCGAGGGCGGCTCCGAATGAGCCGAGCTGCTTCCCGACGCCGATCATGCTCCCAATGCATGCAGAACTCTCTCTCTTCCCTTTTCCACGCTTTTCCTGCCCCCTCTGCCCCCAGCACGAACCGTATCGTGGATGGACAGAAGAAGTAGCTGAGGATGGACTCCGGATGGAGCAAGTCTCACGTTCTCAGTATTTTGCCTGTTCCCGAGGAGGGTTCCCATGGCCCTTCTCCATCCCTTGCCCCGGACTCCACTGGTAAGGACACGGAGACTTTTTGAGCAAAGCTGTGGTGCCAGGGGGATTGGCTGCAAACGGATTAAGCAAAGTTTGCCAACACACTCCACCGACCATTACCCTCATCACCCCACGTGCCTTGGCGGCCGTGATGGGATTTCTTCTGCTCCCTTTGCCTCTGTTTCCCCCACGCAAATGAAGAAAGCAATTAAATCCCTGAGTCGTGCTCCTGAAAGCCAGATGCTCTCTCGACCTCCAGCCCGGCAGGCTCAGCACCGAGCTGCCTTGGGGGCAGGCGGGGGCTCCCCGGGAAGCACCAGCAGTCGCCGTCTGCCCTCCTGGCTCCAGCTGAAGCAAAGGCCATGCCCCACAGATGTGCCAAAGGTGGAAACGAGGAGGAAAAACCCAGTGAAGATGTAAACAGAGTGGCTGGAGTACAAAGATCAAGCAGGATTGATTCGCCATGACTGAATGTTTTTCTCCGGCAGAGGCTCTGCTGTAGCTCGAGCAGGTAATCCTCCAAGGTGTAGGCTCGGCAAGTCCACGTCCCTGCGGCGTGGCAGAGGTTAGGCTGGCCAAGCAGGGAGCTGGCAGGAGAGCAGCGGCAGAAACGTGCGCACAGGAGCAAATTAAAGTGGGCAGAGAGGCTCGGGAGAGCCGGGCCGATAGCTGCGGGCGGCAGCCAGAATCTCCTCCTCTGCCGCCAGAGATGCCGCCTGCCTGCACCCGAAGAGCTTGCAAACAAGCGGGCTGTTGGCCCATTTGCTTGAACCTCCATCCCTGCTCTTCTTCTTGCGAGCACCCGGCTGCACGGGTGGGACAGCTCCGGTGCAAACCGTCCAAGCAGACCTGGGCACCCGCATGAGCTGCGAGTCGCTCTGGAGGCGAGCCGAGAGCTGACCGAGTGTCTGATAGTTGGGGGAGCTGAGACCCCCACCCCGCGGCAGCGGTCGGGCTCAGAGGCTCGGTCAGAGCAGTCCCTTCCCGGGAGGTTTCCCCGGGATGAGACGGGGAGGACGCTGCCGAGTGCCCCAGCCCCGCGGCAGGGAGGGATCCCACCCCACACAGGCCACTGAGGGGTCCCCCAGACTCTGCTCTGGGTGCTCAGGGAGATTCAGATAACTAATTAAGGTGCAAGTTTCATGCAGTTTGGTTAAATTGCTTGAAGCTTCCATTTAGATGGTGTTACTTGGAATTAAAGCAAAGTCAACGAAATCAAGTTAGTCCACCTTAATTCTAAACAAAAGTGTCTACGAAGGTATTTAATGCAATTTGACTAATCATTTAAAAGTTAATTTAGATTATTTTCCTGGTATCCTTGTGCACGCAGGCCCTCATTAACTTCAGCAGAACTTGGTGATGGACCCAGCCCTGAAGAGGCCGTGCAGCCCGACCTGCAGGGCTGCCTTTAGCGATGGAGCGGGAAGTGGTTTGCTGCCATCAGTGTTTATCATTTCTGTTTGGCTGAGTTTGGGTTTATTTGTTCATCTGTTTCACAAGACAAAGCAGTGCAGCAAAACTCCCCACCTCTGAGCTGTGTCGTGCAGCGAGAACAACCGAGCTGCTTCGAGGCACCCGCACCGGCTCGCGGAGCGCCCGGATTTGTTGCTTCGCCCTCTGCGACGGCCGCAGCTGCGGCAGCCCGGGCGCAGGCACTGCGCGAGCTCCCAGGGGCTGCCCCGACGCCTGCGATGGGCAGCCTGGCTCGGCAGCTCCGGCTGCTCGGGCTCTTGCACCCAAGGACGGTGCCAGCCCCAAGGCATCCCCCTGCCCTGGGACGTGCCCCAGGGCTTGCACCAAGCAGCCAGCGCACAGGCGTGGGTCTGTGCTTAAAGGAGGGCTCAGGAGTCCTGTCCCTCTCCGAAGGGCCGGGCTGTGTGTAGGCTCTGGATACTCCCTCCCACCATGGCAGAGTGTCACCGAGACCCGTGCTGCAGAAGAGGCAACTCTGCCTTTGCCATCCCAAGGATAACCAGAGCGTTACCATCTGTGTCAGCTGAGCACCTCAATTACTTAAAATAAATCCTGACTGCAATGCAGAATTGCAATTTTTTCCCTTCTGTCTTAGAAAAGGGGTAGGATCAAGTAGCTACAGAGAGCGGTCTGCCAAGTGTGCAGCAGTAAGCTATTATTTCTTCCAATTAAAAACGATATTAACATTTGTAGAGTACTGTCATTGAGTCTGTAACATTCTCTGCTAGATCTGCTTTACGTATGAATGAGAACATAACAGTCCGTTGCAGACAGATGGAAAATCACTTTTCTTTCTGATCTACCCTGTTCAGAGATGGAAGCAATAAAAGCTATAAGCCCCTTCTCAGAAAACCCACCGTTGTAAATCCTGTGCATGCCACCCGCGGGAACAGCGGTGTTAGCCGCAGCCGGGTCCAAGCCCAGCCGTCAGTGGAGTGTCCGACCCCAGCACGGAGGCGGAGGAGGGAGCGGGCTTTCTCCCTAACCAGAAAACCTCTGCCAAGAGTTTTGCAGTCTGTGATCATAAGTCATATGTGCCTCTCTGTCCTTTGGCAAGAGAGGGACATTTGCACTCTCCCACACACGCCATTTGCTCCTTCATCATGTCTGAAGATAAATTGATGATGACCTTACTCCGAAACAGAAGAGACAGTGGCCCCGTCTGCATGAATCCCCATCTCGCCATGCACTTTCAGATCTGACCTACCTTCAGACAAGAAGCAATTCCCCGGCCGTGGCAGGGAGGTCTGACTGCCACCACCACGGGTCCCCCCTGCCCGGGACAGCACCCCGCGCTGCCCAACCCGTGCTGCTCCCACTGACGTTTTTAGACCTCGGCTGAAGACGAATGATCCAGCTGTGACCTTCATTACTGAAGTCCAGGGATGTGAGTCCAAGGGAACTCACAGCAGGCTCCTCTTTTTTCAAGGACCAGGCACAGGCTGCCCGTGGGGGAAATGCCGCCCGCGGGGCTCCGGCCATCACAGCCCCTGCAAGGCACGCAGCGCCCGAGCCCGTCCCGCCCCACCGTATGGCTACAGCTCCCTTACGGAGGGAGAACACTGCTTAAGGCATGTAAGAGCTCATTGCCTTTGCGACCTGCATATTTTTTCCCTTGAATGCTCTGCCTGCTTCTGCTTGACATTATTAATCAGAGGACCATATGGCTCTGCTCGGTGCCTGCAATCCCTTTGGTGTCCCTGTATATGGCATGTGACATAAAAATGCTAATTATTTAAATTTGATACACTTGTTAATAAAGGGCCAGTGAATTTAGTTGTGATTGATTTAACCCTTCCTTGGGGATCTTCTTGCCAGGAGGCTGAGCACGACCGAGAGGGAGAGGAGCCTCCCTGCCCCGCCGGCTGGTTTCAATGGCCGTAGGAGAAGCTGGGGCTGGAGAAGAGGCAGGATTTTAAAATATTCTTGTACTTTGGCTGAGTGGGCAAGGGCTGTCCCAGGCTTGACAGGAATCCCTCCTGGCCAGCTCCAGAAAAGGGAATGCAAGGTGTCTAAAGTGGCACAGGTCTGTCCTCCATCTGGAAGGACGGCTGTCGTGCCGGGCATGCGGGAGCATCCCGGTGCTCGCCCGCCTGCCTGCCTCCACTTGGAGAACCCCAGGAGGAGCAGACGGACGTGCAGAGAAGCCTTTCCTGCTGTCAGCACCCCGGGCAGGAGGGCTGCAGCCCAGCCTGCCGAGGTCCACCCTTGGTGACAGTCCCGCCAACAAAACCAAAGGGCAATGCCACCCCATGGCGGGGCTCTCGTTGCTGCCAGTCATTTGCACGGGCGAGAAGATGGGAGCAGGCAGGCCCAAGCACCTTGCTACGATGGAGAAATTAGAGCTCCTGCCCTGCCGAGCGGCACCTTGGCTGCTGCGGACACCGCAGCTCCCGCTGCGGGTCTCGGTGCCCCGAGCTCTGCTCGCCCGTGCTGCGGCGGTTCAGCCTGCCGACCCGCCTTAGCAGAGCCGGGGCCCTCCCCGCGTCTCCCCCTTGCAGTCTCCCTCTCCCCGGGGGGCTGGGTCACCCCGAGGGTGGTTACGGGGCAGCTGCCCGTGAAGCCACCAAAGGGTGCCGCTCCGAGGGGGACCGGACTGTGGCTGCAAATGCTGCGGCCGGTTCACTGAAAACCAGTGGGGGGAAAAAATTGCCAATTGATTTCTTCCATCTTGGCCAGAAGAAGCTGGCGCTGCCTGCTCTGATCCTGCGCGTCCCGTCCATCGCTGCCATTTGGTCTGAAGTTTTCTGAGCATCACTGGGGGTGAACTCACAATATGTTTTTTCTAATCAGTGCAAATGAGCCTGACAAATATGACTTGTCACAGACTTTTGTTTCAAGGTGCTTAATTAATATTATCGCGTCTACAGGTGTCAAATTTGTCCCGTCACTGCTGATCTTGGGGCGTGGGAAGGCTGTGATTCATGGCTCCTGAACTTTTGCTCTGTGTAAGTTTAGTGCAGCCCAATTATCACCCAATGAGTTGTAGCCAGCTGTTCCAGCCTAGTGCACAAAAACATGAGCTTTCAGGGCTAAAGCTGGAGACACAAGTGTTTTCTGTCACCAGCCTCCACATCTTTCCCAGAAAAAATATGAGCAGTCACATCAAGAGAGCCTTTGCCTCGCTGTCCTTGGGCTCGCCAAGCCCTCGCAGCTTAAGAGATAACTAAAAGTTGTGCTGGTTTTCTGTAAAGTGCGACTGACCCTCATTTCCACATCCCTCCTTCCCCTTAATTGCTTCATTCTCTTCCAACCTCTCAGCTCGTTAAACCCAATGGTTTTGCTCTGTACATCACAAGCTGTTCCTGTTCTTGAAAAGATTCAGTTAAATGCCTTTTGCTGCTTTTGTATTGGAAATTTATGCAAAATTTATAAACAAAAATGTCCCGAGCAGAAATCTCACTTTTTTCTTCTAAAAATATTCAGAACAGGACTTGTGGAACATCAGGAATAATGACTCAGTCCAGCTAGATTTCAACAGTAAGGAGAAAAAAAGAACCTCTTGAGAGCGGCACATGTAGAAACGGCTACATTAAATATAAAAAAGAAAAAGAGTGTGTAAAACTTCCTAACTTATTAAATTTCCTGCACAGATCTATTAAACGGGATGTAAAGGAGCCACCGAGTCCTCACCACTTCCTAGCAAACCCCTCCTCTCAAGCGAAGCCACCGGGAAGGCGTCCGCCTGTGTCCCCGTGTCCCCGTGCCGGGGCCAGGGGCCGGAGGAGGCTGAGGGGCCGGGCGTGTTCTGGGCAGGGGTGCAGGGGGCAGGTACGGTGACCCACGCACAGGGTGTTGTGGTGACCCACGCGCGGGGTGTTGTGGTGACCCACGCGCAGGGTGTTGTGGTGACACACACACAGGGTGTTGTGGTGACCCACGCGCGGGGTGTTGTGGTGACCCACGCGCAGGGTGTTGTGGTGACCCACGCGCGGGGTGTTGTGGTGACCCACGCGCAGGGTGTTGTGGTGACCCACGCGCGGGGTGTTGGGGTGTTGTGGTGACCCACGCGCGGGGTGTTGTGGTGACACACACACAGGGTGTTGTGGTGACCCACGCACGGGGTGTTGTGGTGACACACGCACAGGGTGTTGTGGTGACCCATGCACGGGGTGTTGTGGTGACCCACGCGCGGGGTGTTGTGGTGTTGTGGTGACCCACGCGCGGGGTGTTGTGGTGACACACACACAGGGTGTTGTGGTGACCCACGCACAGGGTGTTGTGGTGACCCACGCGCAGGGTGTTGTGGTGACCCACACACAGGGTGTTGTGGTGACCCACGCGCGGGGTGTTGTGGTGACACACACACAGGGTGTTGTGGTGACACATGCACAGGGTGTTGTGGTGACCCACGCACAGGGTGTTGTGGTGACCCACGCGCGGGGTGTTGTGGTGACCCACGCGCAGGGTGTTGTGGTGACCCACGCACGGGGTGTTGTGGTGACCCACGCGCGGGGTGTTGTGGTGACCCACGCACGGGGTGTTGTGGTGACCCACGCGTGGGGTGTTGTGGTGACCCACGCACGGGGTGTTGTGGTGACCCACGCGCGGGGTGTTGTGGTGACACACACACAGGGTGTTGTGGTGACCCACGCGCGGGGTGTTGTGGTGACCCACGCACGGGGTGTTGTGGTGACCCACGCGCAGGGTGTTGTGGTGACACATGCACAGGGTGTTGTGGTGACCCACGCGCAGGGTGTTGTGGTGACCCACGCGCGGGGTGTTGTGGTGACCCACGCACGGGGTGTTGTGGTGACCCACGCGCAGGGTGTTGTGGTGACACATGCACAGGGTGTTGTGGTGACCCACGCGCAGGGTGTTGTGGTGACCCACGCGCGGGGTGTTGTGGTGACCCACGCGCAGGGTGTTGTGGTGACCCACGCACGGGGTGTTGTGGTGACCCACGCGCGGGGTGTTGTGGTGACCCACGCACGGGGTGTTGTGGTGACCCACGCGTGGGGTGTTGTGGTGACCCACGCACGGGGTGTTGTGGTGACCCACGCGCGGGGTGTTGTGGTGACCCACGCACGGGGTGTTGTGGTGACCCACGCGCAGGGTGTTGTGGTGACACATGCACAGGGTGTTGTGGTGACCCACGCGCAGGGTGTTGTGGTGACCCACGCGCGGGGTGTTGTGGTGACCCACGCACGGGGTGTTGTGGTGACCCACGCGCAGGGTGTTGTGGTGACACACGCACAGGGTGTTGTGGTGACCCACGCGCAGGGTGTTGTGGTGACCCACGCGCGGGGTGTTGTGGTGACCCACGCACGGGGTGTTGTGGTGACCCACGCGCAGGGTGTTGTGGTGACACACGCACAGGGTGTTGTGGTGACCCACGCACAGGGTGTTGTGGTGACCCACACGCAGGGTGTTGTGGTGACACATGCACAGGGTGTTGTGGTGACACACACACAGGGTGTTGTGGTGACCCACGCACGGGGTGTTGTGGTGACCCACGTGCGGGGTGTTGTCCGAAACCATCGCCAGCGAGCCAAGGAGATGCCGTACTGGCCTGAGGGAGAAACACAGAGCACGGTTCAAACGGAAGAGCCATGCAGGTAGAAGCAAGCTCCACTTGTGAGCCAGCACACAGGATCAGTAAGCCACGCAGCAGCCTGCCGGGGAGCAACGAGCCTCCTCCGCCGTGCCGCTGGTGTTGACGCAGCTAATTGCCGTGCTGCCACGGCCGGGCTTTGGTGTCCAGCATTGCCAACTTCATACCCGCTCAGCTCCCGCTCTGCGGAGGGAGGGCTCCAGCCTCCGCGGCTCCCAGCATCTCCTCTCACCGCGCTGAACCACGCCTGGTTATCCAACCCCTGAAGCTCTTTGCAGCATCCAGGGCTTCTCATTCTCCTTGTTACAGGCTGCGTTTCAGCAAAGGATGCCTTTGCGTTTGTCAGAGCACTTCTGCCGATGTCCGTGACACCAGATTAATTTACACCAGAGAAGAGAAACCCAACCAGTTGTATAATTTCCAAGCAAAATGAAAGCCTGGAAAGCTGAAGCACTAGGAAAACACGCTGGTTCTTCTTTGTTTTGTTTTGTGTTTTGAATTTTCTTGGCTTTTTACGATCTCTGTCATGATTAGTAGGTACTGCTGAACCCGATCAGGCTGTGCAGCACTGCACATCGCCAGAAACTCTCCGCTCTCACCTTGGTGTTAGTCACCAGTGTGCAATGTGCAGGAATATCATCCTCGAGCTCCAGGCTTCGCCCTGAGGACAACCGGGAGAGGAAACGGCTGCAGCCCGAGGAGAGGCTGCTCAGGGCCGGACTGGGAGCTGAAATCAGATGCCTGCGGAGCCGGAGCATCACCGCCGAGCTGGGCCACGAGCCGTCCCGCCCGGCACGGCCCCCGCTGCTGTTGGCCATCCTCCTGCAGAGCAGGCTGCCTTGTCACTGTTCCCAGCAGGTGTCACACGCAGGATATGGCAGGTTATTTATAGCCAGTTCATTTTCATTTTCCTCGTAGCAGGGATAAGATCCTACACAGAGATTTCACTCCTGGGGGAAACTGTCTCATTTCCACTGCGGGAGCACTCAGCACCTCCTGCAAATGAACGACTTACCGAGACATGAGCCCACGGAGGCGGCATGGGGACCCGCTTCCTATCAAGGACTCACATCGTTTCGGTGCCTGCTCCTCCTCCCCAGTTTGCGCTGCCGAGCACACAGTGTTCCAGCTGTGCCAGATGTGGCATGGTGGCACAGCCACTCTCGTCCCTTCAACCGCTTGGGATGTGCCACTGCTAAATGCCAAAGAAATGTGTTGCTCTGAGCATCCTGCGTGCTCGCCCAGGAAGCAGCTCCATGAAGATTTGGGGTGGTGTTCATTTTTTTAGTGGCTCCCGTGAGGCAGCCCAGGCTGGGACACCGAGCGTCTCAAGCTGCCTGGCTCCCGGACAGGGTTTGCGGCGGGCGGCAGTGCCCTGGCCAGGGCACGGCTTGAAGCCGAGCGCGGGTGCAGGGGGAGGCAGCTGGTGAAGGAAAAAAGACAGCTTTTGGCAGCTTTCCCCTGCTTTCCTTCATCACCGAGCCCTATGCACACCTTGCAGGGGTTCGCTCCCCTCATCCTTTGGCCAGGGTGTGAAATCTCTGAGGGCTGGCAGAGTGAAATGACAGGTATTTTGTCCCAGCTGCGAGGTGGAATATTGAATAGAATAGAATAGAATAGAATAGAATAGAATAGAATAGAATAGAATAGAATATAGAACAGTTCAGTTGGAAGGGACCTACAACGATCATCTAGTCCAAGTGCCTGGTGGTGCTCAGTGATGCTAAGGTGATGCTCTTAGAAACGTGACCCAGACTAGCCAGGCTCCAGCATTGCAAAGTGATGCTTTTTAAGGAGAAGGGATCCCGGTTTCTGCTGCCTGGCCCTTGGTGGCACTGGGTGGCACTTGGTGCGGGTGTGAAAGGTGACACGCCAGGCGAGGAAGGCCAGCGAGAGCCGCCAGCTCGGCAGTGAGGTGCCGGCTGTCTCTGGCAGCCGAGAGGTCCTTGAGGTCCTTTCATTCCTCTTAGCAAGAAATGAGCAGAAACAGTCCTCACTCCAAACAACGCAATCCTCACACCACAAACAACACAAACCATGTTTGAAAACAGGACTCATTTAAGGCAAAGATCTACCTTGTGCTTGCAATTCATGAACTGCTGTTTATGTCTATTACCTTAAGTGCTCTATCTGCTATATTTAGTTAACACGACGAGTGTAAGATGACGTTCCGCAGGAGCGCCCATTTAAAACCCAGGGCGTATTTCAGGGCTGGAGCAGGAGCAACCGGCCGTGAGCCCGGTGCAAACCCAGCGACACGAAGCCGGGCACCGAAACCCGGGTGCACCCGCGCTCTTGTGCATGGTGTGCGGTGCTGCGAGCTCTGGCCTGGCCAGCCTGGCTGTGGGCACGTCGAAATGGTCTCCAGCATTTCGGCAAGGCGCCCGCGGGGCTGACTTCTCCACCGCTCGCCGTGCAGAGCTGGTGCTGCCCGAGCCCCGGGGCGGTGCGGCAGAGGGGGTGCACAGGGCCCCAGCACCCTCGCCAGCACCTCGGTCATTCGGCTCCTCTACAATTACTATTAATGTGTTAATTAAAATGCATTATTTACCTAAAATATAGCAGTAATGGCTTATTAATTATATATAGTGTCTCTCAACGGCTAATTATTTTATACCCTGTCCAAAGTGGGGGAGGTGTTTTTCAAACATTAAAAAGTCTGATTCCTGATTTTATCCCAGTGTCCATTTAGGTTTTAAAAGGCTAATGCCAAAATAGGCAAAACATGCAAACATGGGAGTGGGGCTGCAGAAAAGCCCGTTAACTAAACTGAACTGGCTTTTCTTAACTAAAAGACTCTGCAAAATCAAATGCCAGCAATCAGTTAGGTATGCTTTGAAATGTTGCGACTCCGCAATGACAGCGAGGTGAACCCCAGCAGTCCCCACCTGCCTCTCCTGCCTCTGACCTCCAAGTAATCTTGACCAAAAGAGCACGCCATGGGCCCAATCCTGCACAGGCTCCGTGTGGACAGATGCCTGGGCAGAGGCAGAGCCGGCTGCAGGAGCCAGGGCTGTGCCAGGCACCAGGTCAGCCCAGGGCTTGTGTTTTATGTAGCCTGGTGGTCAGGGGCATGAGCCCTGATGAAGCCGTCACCTTCCCTCAGCTGCACAAGGGATGTCTCGAGCAGAGTCCCTCAGACTTCAGAGATCTGCATCTGGAACCTGAGCAGGGCCATGAACAGATCACGCCTGGAAAATAAAAGAGGATTTGGGGGTTGCAGGATTTTTTTCCTTTATGGCAAAGTATTACTTGGGACCAGTTTTTTAAACATCAGAAGATTCAGACAGGCACCTAATGGAGTTTTCAGAAGTGCCTGACTCGCATTGATTTCATGCCTATCTACACCTTTCAGGGCTTAAACACATTTAAGAATCTGGCCAGAGGATCTCTGTTGCAGCATATTTTGGCAGGGCTTTCACTCAAGATGTTGGGCCAAATCCTCAGCTAACATAAATCACTGACACAAGTGGAACTATGCTGATTTGCACCAGTCACAGACTTTAAATTAAAATTTAATTGAAAACTTAAGCTTTCATTAATTTTCAATGAATGGCTTTTGCAAGAATGCAGCCAGATCTCCACCAGTTCAGTCTCCTGCGTGGCCGTCTCTAACAAAGGAATAAAGAAATGCTTATTACGACAGCCATGTCTGATGTATTCTGATCCTCTGTCTTTACCTTTCCCTTCAGTACTGTCTGCCGGCACAGTCTGTGTGATCCCTTATATCAGCAGATCAGTTATTTCCATGCAAATCTCATTAGTTATCGTCGCCCTCTCCTACAGTGTAATTGACTTTCTGGGACCTTGGCTGTATCATGGCTTCCCCAGCTGGGGCTTCTATTATGTTGCATCTTCTATTAAGTGTTGCCCTAGAAATGAAAGCAAAAAGCAAGAATTTACAAGCTGGGGGGTGTGTGGGTGTGTGCGCGCATGCATATGCCTGTATATGCAGGGACAGATGCACAAATATTTATGTGTATACCAGTGTATTTGTTTTAACAGTAGAATGACTTGATTTTGACCTTGGACAAGGGATTCCATGTACTGTTTATAGCACGTAAATATTTCACGTGGATTTCTTTTGGAAGTAGCTTGCAGTCCAGAAGAATTCCTGTCTACAAGTAACATAACATCCACGCCTGCTTGCCAGGCTGACTCACTGCGCGCATCAGGGGGTGTGCCTGGGACTCGCAGTGTAAGTACAGGATGCTTCTCTTCCATAGATATAGGATTTCCTGACTTTTAAACTAAAGGGCAATCACACAATATAAGATAGCCACGCACCAAACAACGGCAGAATCTTGAGCATCATTATTAATTGGGTTTGATTTAAACCAGCTGCCAAACGTGAAGGGAGAGTCAATAAATGTAACGCCAGCAGCAACAGCACCTGCTGATCTGGGGCTGCTCACTGGGAGCCTCGGGGAGCAGCCAGGCTGCAGAAGCTTTCGTGGACTCTAAGCTGATTTGGACTGCAAAAAAGTAAGTTCTGGAATCAAAAGCTTTTAAAGAAAGCTTTATGTTGAATCTTTACTTGTAGTGAAAGTATGGAAAAACTTTTCTGTGATTCTTAAGTCTTACAAAATTGTTTCATCTGTGTCTATGCCTCTTTTGCATTCCTGGGCTAAGAATATACTAGTGAGCCTGTCTGCGAGCAGGAGCGTTCATGGAAGCTGGGATTATTTTATGAGTGCGGATAATCTGCAAGCAGTTGCACACGCAGGTATCTTCACTGAGTCTCAAGCAATTACTCTTCTGAGTAAAATTTACTCGCGTAATTAAGAAAATACAATCCTAAGGGATAGGTTCATCCCAAAGAGAAAAGGCACACATCACAAAATAGAAGTGGCTCCTATTCAAAGCATAAAGATTGAGCAGCTAAACTCAATTATGCAAATTATAGAAAAGACTCAGGCACTGAGATAACTTAAAAAACAAGGACAGTGTTAGCACTGGCTGTTAGCAGGCGGTGTCTGACGAGGAAACTCCAGGATTCAGGTTCTTTGCTGTCGGCAGCACCGTCCCCCCAGCAGCGCCCCGGCTCCTGGTGCCCGGCTCCTGCCACCCTGCTGCAGCAAAGCTATCTGGAGCGTGAAGTAATACGGACTGCAGGATGATGGATGTAACGAGTGATCTAATTTCCCGATCGGTTAATCCCAAATTAAAATCCTTGTGGTAAGATTTAGGTCTTTGCATAGCATGAAGCTGTGGTTTAAAGAAGAGCCCTTCTTATAATGAAGTGACTCCCATTAGCAGGGGATGGCAGCACACAGTATCCCTCATTAAGCAGTAGCGCTGCTCCTGCAAATGAAGAAAAATGCTTTAGCCGGGATGTAACCGGGCACGGAGAGGAGACGCACAGCAAAGGCGCCAAAGTTAAGATGACTTCAGAGAGATGCAATTCTGTGCAGCAGCAGCACGCAGAAACTATGCTGATGAGGCTTTAAAATAACACAGAGATAAACTTGTGCTGAAATGTTCACAGATGGGAAGTATTTCTCACCCGCAAAGTCTGCGCAGGACTAACTTAATGTTAGTATAAGCTTCAGAGAAAGATAGATGTTGAGAGGCAGAGGTCACGGGGAAGAGCTCAGAGATATGAACTGTGAGGATAATTGAAGGAGGAGGAGGGGAAGCTGGCTCTGATGAGATGCTGTGGGCGCTGGTGCTGCCGAGCTCTCGGGAGGGAGGGAGGGAGGGAAGGAAGCACCAGGACGTCCCTGGCCCGCTAACGGGAGGCCCCTGGGGTTCAAGGGATATGGGGGGATGAGGCTCCCCTATTGGCTTGTAAAGTGTGCTGAGTTATTTAATTATCAATAATGCATTGGTTTGCCTGGAATGGCTTTCCAATAGCTGCATTTGCACGCAGCAGGCTTGGTCTCTGCCGTACGGTTTTGTCAGTCTCTTTTGGCCCAGGGAGGCAGATCTTAAAGATGCGCTTGAAACGATGCAGTGGTGGGGAGCCAGGGCGGAGGGGCTGCGGTTAGCAGGCAGCCAGCAACACCCTGTTAGAGGCGTGGTGTTCGCTGAGAACCCAGTCTAAACCCGTCCTGTGTGCTGGTCCGGGGAAGCTTTCCAATGTGCAGCGGGGGAAAATGGACCCTCTGTGTCCGCAGCTCCCGGGAGGCAGTCCGACGGCAGGCGAGATGGGGAGGTTGCTTGGCTTTTCCAGCGGGTTTGTTTATAATTCCATCCCCAGCCGTTTAAAGCTATCGAGTGAACAAACTAGCGACTGCAGCGAAGTATTAATTCTGCAGCTTGGCTGTGAACTTCAGGTGCTTGTCTTGTGACTTCCACTAGGAAAATGCCGAAGCGAGGGTAACCTTTTGCAAGTGTCAGTTGTCTCAAAACATGACTCTGCTCCCCTTTTACAAGAACAAACGGCAACACGATGCGGGCAGGTGAAAGAGCAAACCCTTCGTGCGCCGTCTGCAGCGCGGTGCCCTGCTGCCCGACTCTCCGTCACCCGGGGCTGGGCCGCTCGGGGCGAGGAGCTGCCCAGCAGCTCCTGGCAATGGGGCCCAAAGGTGGCCTTGGACACGGGAGCCGGTTGATCAAAAACGGGGGGTTCTGTCAGCAACACGAGCAGTGCGGTTTGGCGCGTGAGGGTGCAGCCGCCAGCGCTGCCTCTGCCCCGGACCTTGCCGGGGGAGATGGGGCATCCCAAGGGCTCGGCGAAACAACACAGAAACCAGCCCCGGATAATTACAAAATGTGTGAGAATTGAAAATTACACCAGGGCAGCCTCTCTTCTTGTTCTCTTCTTTAATATTAGAGTTGTTTGAAGTGAATAATTTATAATGAGACTTCTCCTGTTGCCAAACTTGGGTATCTTTGGCCAAATTTGCTGTAGATTGTGCCTGGGCTGCTGTACTGCTGTGTTCATTTCCAGCAGGAATGGCTTGTCTAATTGTATGGCGATCTAAATCTCACCTTCCTTGCACAGATGTCCCTTTCCCTCTTTGTCTTCAGTCCTTCGTTCCTGTTCCCACACTTCTTTGTCCACGTTCGCTCCTGAGCTCTGCTTGTCCCCAGCCAAGCGCTCCTTTCTCCACTGCTCACCAGAAATGCCTGTTTGTGCTGTTCTGCTCTCCAGTACCTCGCAGTGATTTTCTAAAGGCTTCTGCATGTGATGTTTACTGTTTCTAGTGTAGAGGAAGCATCACCGCCCAGCTGACAGCCTGACTGGGGTTCAGCCCCGGCACTGGACGTCCATTCTTGGCCTTTCAAGGTTTATTGCAAACAAGGTCTGTAATAAGTTTGAACTTGCTCTGGCTGTCTCTATACCTGGCAAATGTGGAAATGCAGAAAATTAGCACAGCCTGCAGGCTTCTTTGTTTCCTCGATGATGGGAAGTGTCCACAGGCAGATGCTTCTCTGTGGCTTGCCCTGCGACCGTGGGCTCTGTGCAGGACAGCACCCGATGTCAGATGGGCTGAGCCACCAGGGATTGTGTCACCTTGATTCAGACTAAATGCAGAGTAATCAAACATGATCGTAGCCTTAGAAAGTGCCGTGTCACAAACTGTTTAAAGCACGTTTCCTTTGGATTCATTTTCATGCACTGACAAGAGAGGGTCATTGAACTGACAGCAGCAGTTTGAAGCCAGAAGGCGATGTGCCTTGGCTGACCACGCTCCTGCCGGGCTGTCCTGCTTCTCCCCTGGCTGCAGCACCAACTCCAGAACTGCAGCGACCATCCCCAGCCGCACGAAGCTTCAGTCGCTCCCCGCAGCGACTGGTCGAGCACCGTGAGTACTTCTGTCTTCCAGCTCACGCTGGTTTTTCCATGCAATCCATTTTCCACTGGTGCCCACTCCAGAAGGCAGCTTTAGGATCTTCATCATCAGAGACAAACTCTGTGCTGAAGTATATCCGAGAGAGATAAAATGCCATTGTCTCTCCCTTTGATCATCTTAAAGGGACTGAACTCTGTTTATAAACTGTCACTCACTCCCTATGTTGCTTGAGAAATTCTGATTAAATGCCTGGAGGTGCTACCAGAGAGATGAATGTGGGAAGCCAATAGCTTGGCTGTTTTAAATGCAGGGATGAATTAGGACCTAGTAAATGAATGCCTATTTCTAAAGCAAAAAAGAGAAAAATAGGGAATGAGGAAACATCTGCCTGCTCCACAGCATGCTATGAGCATTTGCTACCCGTGCTCTGCCCAGCCTGGGAGCTGGGTCTGGATCAGCACTTGCTTGCAGGGCTGCTGTATGCACGGAGTCACTGTACCCTGTGAGATCTTCAGGGCAAGGACAGGCTCCAAGAAATCACATTACACAGAAGGGAAAGTGGGCGTTCTAGCTCACAGCCTCCCAAAAGCACAGAGGGAACGTGGGGCAGAGGCAGGAACAGACCACAGCATTCCGGAGTCTGTGCAGCTTCCCAAGACATCGCTGTCCTCCGTTCTCCCTCTGCAGATCCGCTGTGCACAGTCTCAGAGCCCAGAAACAGTGTTCAGGCTTGCTTCTCCTCTCTGAAGTTCATGGAGGAATTTCAGCTGTATTTCTAGTGATTTGACTGCCAGTTTTAATAAACAGCTTAAACAAACAGGCACGTGCCAACCACCCTTAAAGCCTCTCGCTTGCTCAAAGAGTTGGCAGATTTGAATATTGGGCGACAAATTCAAGTGAAGCATTTCTGCTGATTTATTAAGCACAGTTGCTCCTGAACTGGCTGGGCTGGAGCAGCAGGCAGGGCGGAGGGGGGACGTGCAGGCAGGGCAGGCAGCGCGGGGGATGCGAGGGCTCCTGCAGCCGCGGCCGGTGCTCTTGGATGCTTTGCCCTTGGTGGGCAGACTGTGCAGCTCGGCTCCCCTGTCTCATCAGTTGCAATCAATAATGCAAATCTGCAGGGACCCCTGGTGATGGGTCCCCATCCTCTGCAGAGACTGGGACTGGTTTTACTGGTTTGTGGTGGTCAGTGTGGGAAGCACGGTGCTCCCGTTACAGCTCCGCTGCCCACCTCTCTGGGGTGAGAGTTGGTGTTTGGGGGGGGCGATGGCAGGGGAAGGGATTCAAGGTGACAGTTAAAGCCAGCGGGGAGCCGGTGTATCAGGATTGTGTATCAGTAGCTCAGGGCTTTCACCCGAAGGTGGTGAAGCCTGTCTGGCTCGCTCTGCATAACCTGAGCCATTTAAAAGGCAGCAAATGTGAGTCCTGTGAGCTCGAGGCAGATGCTCAAGCCTGCTGGCAAAGAGGACTGAAGAGGGAGGTGACTGGGAGAAGCGGGTCAGGACGGGATAAGATCTCACCTATACTAACACAGGACTTAACGTGCCACCTCCTCGTGAGGCTTGCAGCTTGTTTACTTTTCAACCAAAACAGGCCTTAAATTTCTTGTTTATCTTTTTGCAGTACATTCATAAATTGTAATCTGAGATTTCTTTTGAATAATTTATAGAAAGCGCAAATCGCATTAAGCAGTGATCACCTATGTGCTAGGAAATGGCACAAGGAACAGCAGATACTGACTTGAACCCAGACCGCGGTTACAGGAGCTGTGTTCCAGAGCCCCTGGGAGCCTTCCTGGGCGCTGTGAATGCGGCTTCCTGGCCAAAGGCACGTTATCGCTCCTGACGCGCGAGTGAGAGGTGGCCAAAAGCTCCTGGAATTCCTTCAATTGGCCTGGAGATCTCATTTAATAAAACAAGTGACCAAAACTAGAAGTACATAGGCTGTGGTGCTCTTGAAGCACTGTGTGCCTGGGAGTCTCTCCTTACCTCAGGCGAGCAGAGGAGCCTGCAATAACCCCCCCAGCAATAGGGACGGTAACGGCTCTCCTGGGCAGGGCTTTTTGGTGGCTCCTAAACTCTTGGTCCTCGCATCCTTCTCCTACTGCTTGTGGGAGTGGGCTGACGCTAAAGGACCTCCCCACACCCTCCTGCTCCGCAGCCCGCCGGCTGTTGCGTACCGGTTATCCGCTGCCCGCCGTGGACGGGAGAGGCGGCACGTGAGGCCCCGCGCAGTCCGAGGTGCGGGGAAGGATCTGTCCCCTCGCCTGCTGCACGCTGCCAGGTTTGCCCCACGCCCGGGGAAAGCCCACGCAGCGGCGAGGGGAAGGGCTGGGGGTGATGGCGTGCGCGCTCCTTTGCAAAAAGAAAAGCGCAGTAACACTCGGCTCAGCTCCGACCTAGCCTGCTCTCAGCCTGTTGAGGGGAAAAGGCGTTCCTTCCTCCCCCGGGCCAGGCGCTGCTGGCAGGCTGGGACGGTGATTTCTTGCCCTGCCCTGCGCAGCACGGATCCAGCAGAGCATCCTGGCTTCTGCAAATTGTCTTTGCCGCTTCCAAGCCAGGCTTTGAGTCCCAGCCTGTTTGGTATGCTTCTCTTGTGTGAGCCTGTTTATAGGCAAACTTACACCGCCCCAGAGTGCAGCTGCAATAACTTTTCCAGCATTTCCTTGGGTGCCACATTTACTTAGCAAGCTTAGAAAATAACCTGTCAGGCTGAGCTAGAAGTGCAGCTTTTCCTTCAGACTAGAGATTTCAGTGGTCCTCAGCACAAGCATGAAGAAACCCAAATCTGACGGCTTTCAGGGTAAAGTCTGTTCTGTATTTCTCATTGCCTCAACACAGTCTGGTTCTTCACTGCAGCTTGTTAGGAGCAGCAGTGGTGTGGATGGATTGTACTGTGAAGTCAAGGGCACCGATTTCCAGCTTGAAACCAGTGTTAACTTTGAAAAGATTTTTCTAATTCAGTCACTTTAGGCAGAAATTGATTAAACAGTCTGGAGAGACAAAGAAAAACAGCAAACAAAATAGGCAGGGATTCGAGTGGACCATTTATCCTGCCCTCCTGCTCCGGGAGGTCGTCAGCCATTCTTAGGCCAGCCCTGGCAGATGTGTCCAGCTCATTCCTAAAAGCCTGCGCTGGCAGGGACCCCGCAGCTCCCCAGCACCAGTCAATCTGTGTTAGTGAAGGGGCGAGGTGGCTCGAGCTGGCCACGAAAGCTGCGGGGCTGGCAGGGGCGATCCACGGGGCCCCCGCGCCGAGAGCAGCCGTCGCCCGCCCAAGGATGCTGCCAGTCAATACTCATTAGCAGGGAGATTGCTATTGCCCTCTCCTTAGACGCCAAATTCTTGCCCAAACAATCCAGTTATATTTAAATTGCTCTAAAACCATTAGAGATAATCAATTCGCATTAAAGATCTGCAATTCTCTGCAATCAATTTACTTGTCTGTCTGCAAAGTTTTCCTGGTTTGAGGAAGTTCCCTGAGCTGGTGGGTGGTTTACGGGGTGAAATAGGTTGGAGTTGCTGGCCCCAGTCCCCTGGTGAGGGGCTCCTCGCCCGCTGGGTGAGCCCCGGGGAGCTGCCAGAGGATGGGCAAGGGGTGACGGCAATGACTGCTGCTTGGCCAAAGGGGAGGGGGGGAAAAGGAAAAAAGGAGGGGAGGATGGAAGTCGAAGGAGAAGCTGCTGTTCTCTATGTTTGCAAGAGGAAAAGAGGAGAGAACAGATTTATCAATCCAGCAGGTAGGGATACAAGGGGAAAAAATTCAAATTGATCAAAAAATTAAATATTCATAGGACATTATTCATTAAGATTCATCTTGCCAAGTGGGTGAAATGAGGCAAGGGAAGAAATTAGCTTGCTTGAGAGTGTCAAAGTGATTATGTGATTAAATTGCAATTTATAATTTCTCCTTCAAAAATGTTACTCCTTGATTTGTGTTTCTGCCCCTTCTCTATTTTTCTTGAAGTCTCCCATTATGTGTGTATGATCAGTAAATGCATAGGGCTTGTCTTGAAGAAAAGCCTGCAGACATCTTCTGCACGCACTTGTGCAGGGCCAGCAGACCTGCGTCCCCAACACACGTCCCCTGCCAGCTTTTCCCGTGATTTATTTTTCCTGGAGGCTACCTGCGTGCCTCGTGACCGGCCTCTGCCCGCCCTGCAGCCCCACTTCATTTACCCATTTCACATGCTCATCTCTGCAGCTGCAGGAAGGAAGCAAGCCCTCAGCTTCTCAGACTGCTGTACAGCGTGATCCATCCTCACGCTGGATAGGCGAGGAGATTTGGTGCAGAAAACCCGTGTTTTGGTGCTTGCTTCTGTAATCCCAACGCCGGGAGGCTGCAGCTCAGCCCCTTCCACGGGCAGAGCCCTCCCTCCTTCGGCACGGCCCAGACGGGCTCCGTGCAGGCAGCGAAAGCAGGGGGAAAACTTGTTCCAATATTTCCTTCTCACTTAAAGAGCTCAGCCTCTTGTTGTTGTGCCTAACCTAGAAAGGGGAGCTATTTCTTCTTTGCTGCCCAATCAAGATTTAGTGGTCTATGTTGGCTGTTTGAAAACATACAATATTAATTCATGGCTTGTGTATGAACAGCACAAGGCTTGCCCAGGTTAATTAGTTGAGGCAAGCTTTTCTTCAAGTGAATGAGCAGGCGTGGGGTTTATAGCTCTGTCACCCGGTTTATTTGTTCACTTTGTTTTATTTGGAAATACACTTATAAATAAAATCAACCATGACAAGGCTTATGTCTGCAGCAAACATTTAAGCCCTGCCAAGGTAGTAATCCACAGAATAGTTGCAGTTATGGGCCCGGCAGGAGCTGGGGGTCTCTCCTGAGCGGTGGGAGAGGTGCTTGGGGAGACGGGAGCTGTGCCCAGTGGCAGCGGAGAGGGATGGGGAACGGGGGGATGGACGTGAGAAAGGGGCGTGCGGGGCGGGCTGCAGAGACGCCAGCAAAACGCATCGGCTGCTGCTTGCAGGGAGAGAAACCCTCGCCCCTGAGCCGTCTCTGTAGGCTCTGCCCAGTACCACTGAAGCCGGTTAATCTTTGCTAACAGCTGCCTTCTCTGATCAAACATTTTTAGTGGAGAGATGGGCCACTTTGAGGAGATGAAGAAGAGTTAACCTTGGCTATTAAGCCAAGCATCCAGCTCATGATGAAATTAAACACTTCACCACTCGTAGGGCAAACATCCGAGGGAGAGCTGGAGCACCGCGGCGGAGGGAGCTGCAGGGAGGAGGAGGTAGAGGGGCTGGGAGAGCTTGGTCCCGCAGACGCTGCAGGGCTCGGAGTGGCTGCTTCCCTAAAAGAAACAGAGCTGCAAAGGGGTAGAAAATACCAAATATTTCCAATGAGATGCAAAGTTTCTGAAAGTCTGCAAATCTCATGTACAACGGCCACTCCCGAATCAGCCTTCATGAGAGAGCATCTGCTGGCCAGACCCTGCCTTCCTGGCCTGGGGGTACGAGCCAGCTCTGCAGCAAAGGCTGGGCCAACGTGCAGACACTTCAAACCAAATACCAGAGCACAGAAAGAGCAGAAAACCCTGCTGAGGATGGGCAGTGCTACCTCTGCCTGCTGCAGAGCCCGGGGTAGCTGCTGAATTGTGGGGTGCAGACCCAGCCCTCGGCGGGGATGGGCTGGAGGAGCATCCCTGCAGCAGCAGCCTGCTGTCGAGAGGAGCGCTGCTCACTCGCAGAGCCACGTCCTTACCCCCGGCTAATAGTGTTGCTCTTGTAATTGCTGTTACTTTAATCATTATACTGAGTCCCAAGAGCATCCCCCATTTATTGCCAAACCATTGAACTGCCAAGCCGCTGGCAGAGGAATGGGTTTTTCTGAAGGAGTCCACGTCCTAATCCAAAAACACGTGCCCCTGACCTTTTGCAGTCACTGTTGTAAGAGAACGCTGCTAACCTGAACGCTGCGTTCTTGGGTTGGAGGAATGACAGACCTTTGCCTGACCCAGCGCAGTGTGAAAATTACAGGCTGGTCTCCTGCAGGCAGGATGAGGGTACGACCAGTGAGCAGAGCTGGAAAGGAGGAGTAACGCCAGCAGTGCCGGGGGGGCTGGCACCACGTGTGGAGGGGCAGCTTCTTGGCAGTCACAGAGGTGTCGGGGTCTTCTGTTGCATTTCTCCTCTTGCCTTTCCCCACGTGCACGGGCAGCGCTGCGAGCCACGGCACGGGGAAGATGGTTGAGGAGCCGTCTGAGTTGGGGCTGCCTGGGGTCAATGCCCCACGTCATTTTGGGGACAGCGTGTAACTCGTTGACCCCTTGCTTCCCCTTCTCTTATGCGTGAAATGAAGGCATAGCAGAAAGGGCAGGTACGGAGGGAGGGAGAGGAATAGCCTGGTGAAAGCAGAACGCTCCCCAAGTCCCCAGCATGGAAACCCAACAAGAATATCTAATAAAGTGCAGGTTTGGGCTGATAGAGGTAGAACATTGGAAAGACACTGAGCTCAAGGAAAACTCAGCCCAATTAAACTGCTTTAAATCAGTTTACTTGGTTGTTTCTGCTTCACTTGCAAGACATCGTTATAATTACTTGGCATCGGCAAGCCATTACTCAGAGGTTCTGGGCCAGGGTTGCAGAAGACATGATTGTCTCATAAACCTAATGAGCCATATTGATTACCGGAGGATAAGGACTGAGCTATAAACAGCCCATATTCTTTATTTGTCTAGTTGTTAGATCTGTGTTTGCAGCCCGGACTTGACAGTGAGTTATGCGGGGATGCTGTGTGCTGTTATGTTACTTCTCGCATAAAGCACAGTGAAGCATTTGCATCCCCTTCCCTTGTAACCAAAATCAATAATGGATGGAAAGTGAATTTGGACCCTGCTTTGAAGGCTGTCTCCACCTAAGATGATGGTGGGAAGTACAGCCCGGTGCATCCGAGAGCTAATGACAGCGGCAGTTTCGGAGTTATGGCACTTCTGAAGTCATCTGCAGAAGGAAGGTCCATCACCAGTCGGAACAGCGCGGTTCTGCCGGCCTCTGCCCATTAAAGGAGAAAGTGTTTGTGGTGGGAGCGAGTGCACGTCCCTGCTTTGGAATTCGATGTCTGCTTCCAGGACAGAAACAAATCAACAGAAAATTGGAATTAGATCAATTATTAAAATCGTCCAGTTCAGCCTGTCTGAAGAACACATGCCCCGATTCCACAGCAGCGCTTTGGCATCGAACCAGTTGCTCCATTCTGCGCTGCAGAAGAGCTGCCCGGTTAGGGCCATCCAGCACAGAGGGTCCCCAGCGCTCCCAGTTAAACCCTTCCAGTGGTCAGCTACTAACGCTCTCCTAACAAGAGGAGAGCATCCAAATCAGCTACCGAATGCTTCCACCCTTCCCACCGCACCCTCCCCGGAGCCTCTGTGTGGGCCAACGGCTTCACCTCGAGATGTCCACCCCGCCCGGCAGCTCCGTCCCGGGGGTGCCGTCCCCTCTCCTCCGACCCCCGGCCGCCTGGGCAGGGCGGGTTTGCCCAGCGCCAGAGGAAGCTCCTGCCCGGCCTCCGCGCTGCCAACACCTCGCCGAGCGCAGGCGAGAGCCGCCTCCCTCTTTGGCCACGGTTCATAAACCTCCTCGGCTCCTCTCGGCCAAACCCCTTGGACATCGGCTCCGCGCTGGTCGGGCGGTGTCGTGCCATCGGTCATCCCACGCAACTGCGCGGAGAAATTGATTTTCCTGAAAACAATGGCACAGTGCATCTGTGTGCGTGCGGCCCGGATTAACCCGTTCCCGGCTGGCTCCCCTGCTCTTCCCCCGGGCACTGAGTGATGGGAACAGCTCACGGCAGCTCTCGTGCTGCTGCCGCTGCCGCACGGTGACTTTCGGAGCTGGCGGGGATCGCTGCGCAGCACACCACGGCCACGTTATTTTCTCATTGGTGCTTTTGAATGCAATAGGATTTTGTTTTTAATTTTCCTTGCTCTGATGAATACATCAAACCTTATGAACGTTTCACTCCCTCAGCATTCGGGGTTTGATCAGGACTTTTTTTCCCCTCTTCTCCTGGCAGCTGTCAGCGCCGTGCCAGCCTGTGCCGGAGGGTGCCGGTCGGGGCTGCCACAGCTCTGCCGAGAGAAGCCGAGCATGGCGATCCCCACAAAACCAGGACAGATGCATTTTTTCATTCTGCATCCAGCGCGTTTCTGCCTCTCTGCTCTGAAGGAGGCATGCTACATTTGGTGTTGCTGGAAATTACTTTTTTTAAGCTAACTGAATGGAAACTGAAAGGCATTAACTCTTCTTTGCTAGGCCTGTGCAGGAGCAGGAAAATGGCAAAAGCATCTCTTGGTGCTGAAATGGCATTAATTAGCCACAGAATCTTCTTCCCACACTCAAAAATGCCCTGTTACTGTAGCGGTGGTTTGGCTGGGGCAGAAGGGGTGCAGCAGGGCCCCTCTGCTCGGCCGCGCAGAGCAGGACGCTGCCCTCAGCCGAGGGGACCCGCACGCCTCCCGGGGTCAGTTTTCTGGCCCCAGAGATGTGGCTGCTGTGAAGCTGCAGTCATCCGTCACCCTCGGATTCCCACCCCTGCAGCTGCACAAAGCTCCCGGTCCCTCCTAACACCCCAGCTCCTCGCAAGTGGGAGGTTTTTTCTGTAGAGCTTTTGCCAAACGTGTCGAGATTTTTTTCATTGGTTGTTCTCCCCCCCCGAAATCAAGGGGGGGAAAAAAAAAACCTTCTGGAAATCCTCAGTATTTTCTGTCTGTGCTACGCTGGCTGCCCACCGTGAACTCCGAGGGGCCCGTGGCGTGACTTTGTCTGTCTTGTGTGGTCCAGGAATGATGCTGGTGAGCAGCAAAGCGTGCAGGAGCCGGCTCAGCTCTCCCCTGCACCGCAGCGTGTCCAACTGGGAAATGGCTCTACCGTTCCTGCTCTTACCGCAGCTCTTCTTTAATTGGGAATGACTCTGAACCACAAAATTTGGGCCTTACTCTGCATTTTTATCCCTTCAGATGAGCGACCTTTGATGTCGTGTCGATTGATTACTCGTGTGATGGGAGTGCTTTGCTGCCCCGGACAGCAACGGGGCACTCGGGCGTGGGGTCCTTGCCCAGAGGACCCTGCACTCCCCGGCGGAGGGGGGAGCCGCGGGGTTACAGCCGGGGCGGCCCTGGCACGTTGTTCCCTACTGAATCCCGGGGTTTTGTGGTGCCGAGAGGAACAGCATCGGTTGGGATGCTTGAGGGACACAGCTGCAAAGCGCAGAGCTCAGCCTGGCCAGCGGCACAGGGCCGCTCCTCGCCCCGGTCCCCGGGGACGTGCTCGGAAACGCTAGTTGCACAAAACAGTTGAAATGAGGCAGTAGGAAATTAAATATGCTTATTAGAGCTAAAAATAGCAGCTCTGTTCTTTGGTGATGCATGAAAAAAGCCCCTTGTACCAGAAAAATACTTTGGGCCTCTGCCAGGCAACAGACGCACGAAACCTCTCGCTGGGGGAGCTGGTGGCACTGCCTCTGAACCTTGGAGGTCCTATTTTTAGCAGCGGATCAATGTAGGCTTTTCTGCCCGTGAAGGAAAAGGCAGGCTGTCCAGCCAGCATGGCAGGTGTGAAGAAGCCTGCGTTAAATATTAATCCGTGTTAGACAAAGAGCCATTTCGTCTCTGTCACTCGGGTGACGCAGATGGAAAATCCATGCGGGCTCTCAAGGGTGGCAGTGACAAGGACGGGCTCGGTGTGGCGGGGGCACGCGCGGCACCTCGCTGACCTGGCAGCAACAGGGCACTGCCACCTTTGAGGCGATCCCCCGCCTCGAGTGAGCGATAAGCCTTGCCCTGGGTGCTTTGGTGAGCCGCACTGATTGATGGGTCCACGGATTCGGTGACAGACATGGGTGGAGGTGGCATATTCTCGAGCAGGGCGTTGGGCACTGCTTTGAACCCGCTGTCTGGGGAGCTCAGTCCTCCTGATAATTCATTAACTTCAGCAATGCCTTTTTCTTGCACTGCCTGTACTGTCGAGCAATACTACCATCCTCATAGCTGATGTGGGGAAATTGAGGCAGGGGTGACACATCTCTTCTGTGCCCTCCAAAGAGTCGCAGAGCCAGTGTGGTCTTAGTTCCCGATCCCGTCATTTAGTACGCATTGCTCCTGAAGACTCGTGTCATTCAGGCAAGCTACAAAGCTGCTCTTTTCCCAATAGCTGCTTTCCTTCAGATGCAGCTTTGAATCCCATTTCTGCCTGTGCGAGAGGGAGCTGAAACGTTGGCAGAGACAAAGCAGCTCCGTCCCCCCGGGCAGAAGGTGCAATGCTGCACCCCTGTGGAACTGGGAGCCTTGGACATCAAACCTGGGAGCTCTGGGTGGACGGACACGAGCTTTCTGTGATCTGCAGCATCCCCATCTATGTCTATGTGTGGCCCGGGCACCAAAAGAGAGGGGAAAAAAGGGGGTCCTGGGCAGGAGTTGTATGGGACTTCTTTCCCAAGCCCCTGGAAGTGGTGGTGGTGCAATTCCCTGTGACAAGGACTGGGGAGAGCTGAGATTTCTCCGGCTTGCAGGGATCCTGGAGTTGTATTTTGTAGATAACAAGCAGTCAGCTTGAAATGCGTTTCATCTGGAAGTAGGTATATTTGATCATACATGGGGAAAAAAAAAATTAAATAGGAGCCCCATGCAAATAGGAAATTATGCAAATCACCTTATATATTAGACTGATAAAGTTTGTGGTTGCTATTTCAACTCACGTTGCCTGAATGCAAATTCTAAAGTAATCTGCTAAATGTGAGCAAGCCTGACATGCATGATAATATCAGGCCAGTTCCCTTGGTCCTCTGTGCCGTAGGGCCTAAGCCTGGCTCTCCACACGAGCGTTTGGCTTTTTGCAGCAGCTGCTGACGTTTGTCGCGCAGCCTCTGCCCCCCCCCGACATCCTTTCTTCTTGCTGAGCAAATTGGCATTTCGGAGACCACAAAGCCGAGCCTGGAAAGTAACTTCTTTCATCCAATAAAAGAGAAATGGTGAAGCCATCAGCAACAGCAGCTTTCCCTTCGAATTTCTTCGTTTTCCCATCCCAGCCCCGGGCTGATGGGGAGCACAGAGCGCCTGCAAGCTCCATCCACGGGAGTGCGGGCTGCGCCTGGGGCAGCAGGGAAGCCGTAGCCGCTCTCGTGCTCTGGGCACCAACCGGCGTCTGAACAACGCGGTATTCAACCGGTACTCACCCCGGCCTGGTTTGTACCAGGAAAGGGCTCTGGATCCTATCTCGGGTCCCAGGGAGCGGCAGCGGGGCACGGCGAGCCTCCCGCAGACCCTCCAAAGTGCCCGGCAGGACGCGGCACTCGGAGCTGCCTGGTCGCGTCAGGGCGGCGTGTGGCCGCTCTGCTCCACGAAAGGTAACAAACGAGGAGCATCACTTCCAAAAATAATCGCCCATTAGCAATATGAAGGATCTTGACTGGAGAGCACCACCGCTTCTCTCTGTGCTGGGTGGAGCAAAAATCTCCATTAGCTGCTGTTAGTTCAGTTCCCTCCAATATTATACGTTAGAACAATATTATACGTCCTTTTGGCCATTTTCCTTAACTGTCCTCCTGCTCTCTGCCTGGGAGGGGAGTGCTGTTCCGCACTGGTCAGGGAGAGTTTGCACGCCGGTTCGCAGGGACCGTTGGCCGCCTCGACAGTGGCCCGTAGATTTCCTTGCCTTGGCTTTATGGAAATTTGTCCTCTGAGCTCCCTTTTGCGCTGGTGGTTTTTCAGGAAGATCTTTCACATGGCTGCAGCAGAGCTGCCAGCATAATTCTGTATGCACGCTAGCAAGCCCGGGGACTTTCAGCACTGAATTAGCAAAGACTCCAAGTTGCAGGCAGGCTGGCCTGGAATTAATAGGGGTGGCCGCACAAGTGTCCTCTCGTTATTAAACTGAATGAGTCATTTTTTCAATAAACTGTTATATGTGCTAGAGAAAGGGTTTCCTGGGTAATAAAAACTCAGCTGTATTTTCTCAGCAGATGTAATAAAATGAGAACTTGACCAAGTTCTGGAGCAGCGTCCAAGATGCAATCCATCACCCGTGAAGAGGCTCGCGCTCCCCGTTGCACAGCAGCGTTTGATGCTGTGGTGCTTCCCCATGAATCAGCGATTTCCTGAACTGTGTAAGAGGGCTTGAGCCTGACTCCTCTCGCGCTGATTTAATGCTATTGTTACTTTGCTGAACTGCAGGGTAATTTATGCTTTCTGGGAAAAGAATATGCGTTTAATGAGAGAGTTTTAAACCTTACAGCTACCAGATTGAAACAGTCGCCCCGTGTCTTTCCCAGGTGTTTCTCACGCGTACCTGTAGTGCATTAGCCCGTTCCCTGCGGTGTTCATATTTAAACAAGGACTTGCCCTTGCGTTCCACCTCCTGCACTGACATCTCACTAGAGCCCTCCTGCTGCGCCTCTGCCCCTCCATCTGTAGAAGGAAAGTAATCTTCACCAGTCACCATATTAATTTTTTAAGATCTAAATCTGAAGAGTAAGAAATATTATTGAATGGCTGGCCCTGCTGCTTCCTTCTGCCTTTGTGTTATTAAATATGTTAGGGAGGAAATATCAGCCTTGGGTTTTACTGCTGCCCAGATCTTGTTTGGGTTGGTTTGTTCTCAGAAATATTCTTTTTTTTCTTTTCCCCTCACTGCCATTGTGAAAATAGCAAGTGCCTGCGAGAGGAAAACTAAATACGCTCCTGGTGTTTGACTCTATTGTTTACCTTGCGTTTTAATCTCTTTGCGGAGTGCACACGTGGAAGGGCTCTTGATTTCCCTCCCGCTAATGTCTGACAGCTCTTCGCAATGACCGTGCCCTTCTGCGTTACGCTCGCCGGGTCTCCTTTCCTAACTGGCCATGGCTGAACGCGTCAGCCCGCGCTGCTGAGGGACGACGAGCTGATACAGCCCGGGGCTCGAGGAGCAGGGCTGGGCACGCCAAGAGCAGTTCTTTCACAACCGCAATGCACCGTGTCAGCAGCCCTGACCTAACGCCCAAGTGCAGAAGTGGGTGACGTTTCCTGCCCCACGCAGCTCGTGCTCGCTGTTATTGCCATTATTTATTGACAGTGTTCGGGTCTGGGGCCCGGCTGGCAGTGGGAGCGGGCTCCTCGCAGCCAGCGCAGCTTGGTGATGAGCCCTCTGCAAAGAGGGAGGCTGCAGGGGACGGAGCCGGGGGCTCGGTGGTCCTCAGCCGCAAGTGCTGGGGATGTGGGGTGGCTACCCGTAAAACTGTCCGTTTTCAAACACAAACTGCTGAACTGCTGCACCATGCTCTTTGGTAGGGTCCACCTGAGCTCATCGCCGGGGGAAGCAGCATCTCTGGTTAATGGATGAGAGGGTTGACGAGAGCACAACCAATTTGTGAGGAGCAGAACAAGAGGTCGCGGCGTTAAAAAGCATCCGCCCGTTACTGCACATCCATCGCGCCGTGGCTTCCTGCGGCAAAGATGCGTCCCACCCCGGCAGCACCCGGGAGGCAGCCGGTGCCGGGGAAGGCTGGTGGCTGGACCCCCCCAGCTGCGCTTTGCAGGGGTGGGACTCAGCTCCCGGCTCAGCCCTGGGCCCGGCCGGGGTGTGCAGAAGCGCTGGGAGGTGGCCGGGGTGGCCGGGTGACCCAGGCACGAGGACGTGGGGACTGTGGCCGTCGGCAGGAGGGGAAGGCAGCGGGGGCAGAGGGGCTGGGACAGCAGCAGCGTGTGGCTGCCTGGGCTTGGGGCATCGCTGCGAGGTCAGATGAAGAGCGAGGGTTGCAGATTATCTATATTGGCAATTTTAGAACAAACTGCTGCTGGAACCCTTCCCCGTGAAAGGCAGAGCCTGTGAATGTCAAAGGTTTCTGAAAGTCAATAACCAGAGACGTGTCTGCTCCAGGCCTTCCCTGGCAACGGGGAGGTGGAGGGGGGGACACGTCAGAGGAGCAGCTCCGATCTCGCTTCCCCACACTCGAACTAACCCCTAACTGCCCTAACGCGCCGGCAGGCTCCAGGATGGCTGGGATGGGACAGACGGAGCTGGCAGAGGGCTCCGTAAAAAAGGAAAAAAAACCCGCCTGTGAAAATCTGCTTCTTGTTTTCTGCCTCGTTGAAATGCTGAGTGCGAGGGGAGAGGCAAATCTCTTCTCCCTGCGCAGGAGCCTCCAAACGGGCAGTCTGGCTGCAGGTGAAACACCACCGGCAATGTTGCTTTACCTGCTCTCACCTTCGCTTACGCTGCGGTGTGTGCGGTGCTGGGGACGGTGCACGGCTCCTTCCCGTGCCGGCCGGGACGCTGGCGGGGTGAGCGGGGGGATGGAGGAGCCGGGGCACCGGGGTGGCCCCACCTCGCTGCCCACCGGTCGCACCCGAGCCCGGTTACGCTGAGAAAGCACTTGAACAGAGTAAACACGTAATTAGTAAATGTTATTGGAGCGTTACGTATGGGAGCGGCGCATAGCAGACATCACGCTTATAAGCAGCCTCCAGGACTCTGCGCACTACGGTTTAATCGGGTATGAAATCACATTGATCTCATAGCTGCCTTCCATAAGTTATTTATAAGTGAAGTCCTAGTACAGACTGGGGCTCTTATTATTCCTCCTGACTTGCCTCATTGCCCATGGCCTTTAAAATGTTCCTTTCACATCTTCTTCCTTCTCTTCTTCCATTCCCCCTTCACCAGCTCAGAAATAATCAAAGCAGGAGCCGTGTTCTTGGCTGACTTCTGCTCCTCTGTCAGAGCCGCATTAGCGCTGGCTGACGTCTGTCATGTTCCTTGGAAAAACAGGAATCTCTCCGAGGCTCTTGGGATAAGAGATTTGCTAGGGGCAAGGGAGGGCGGGGAGCCTGACACGTTAAATGGCTCAGAAATGCCCCGTGTTTGCTTTACCCTCTCCAGCCAGAGCCTCAGGGAAACGTTTCCTCGGTCCCGCAGTGCCCGCAGCCCTTCCCTGCCCGCCCCTTCCCTGTAAGGATGCTGCTGAGAAACACTCAGAAGATCCTTCCAGGCAGAAGTAAAGTTTCTTTATATGCTTTCGTATCCTCTCCATTTCAGAAGGGTTTGTGCGTTGTGGCTGAGGTTGCTGTTTGATGAAGATACCGCCCGGGAGGAGGGGGCTGGGTCCCTGCTCTGCCACGGGCTCTTTGCGCTCCACGATGCACACAGCCGCTCCGGAATTCAGCCCAAAGGTCTATTTCGTTGTGTATATACGTTAACGTTGCTTGTCAATCAGTATATAAATGGGATCAGTAGCCATCTATCACTTGCCGTGGCCGGGCGTTGTCCATCCCACCCTGGGTCGGGACTCGCACTGCGAGCGCTCCTGCTCATGGTGCAAGGCGTGGGCAAAGGCGAGCTGTCTTGCAGAGGGGCAGCGGACGTGCTTTGAGCAGCCACGAGGAGTCAGGTTAAAAGGCACGCTAAAAGCGTCAGGGGTTATTTATTCTCAGTATTTTTGCAAGTCTCGGCTTTGAGAGGGGGCTGCAAATTTTGAGGCAGTTCGCTGGCTCCCAGGCTGTGCGTCTGCTGAATCTCCTCTGCCTCTCGTTCCCAATCCCCAGCAACTCTGCATCTCCACAGCGCTTCACAGATGAGAGGAAACTACCTTGCAGCACGCTCATCCTTGGTTTAAGTAGCCACTAGTGAATTAACCCAGAATTTCTGGCCATAGTATGATTTTCCCAGTTTGGGGGAGGGAGGAGGAGTTCAGCACAACAGCCGCTGGTCACGAGAGGCTGCTGCAGGCTGGACGCGGCAGAGCGCTGGCTCGCTGTTTTCTTTCTGCCCCATTGATCCCCATTAGGAAAGCCCTCGGTGCGGTGCTGCCTGCTGAGAGAAACCCTCCTCGGCACAATAACATAACAGCAAAGCTGGCACGCAAATAACCGACAAAAGCCAAGAAACGCAGAGTCAGAGGGAGCTGCTTGAGGATTTTGCCGTTGCTGGCAGACCTAGTGCGGAGAGCTCAGAAACGCAGAGGCTAGGGATGAGGCAAGGGCCAAATTTCTGTGGGCAGAGGACACTCCATGAACGTGCGAGTGGATAACCTGGATAACGTGACAGCAGGAGCTGAGACACACACGGGAGCAGCTTTGGAAAGCCTGGACTCCCAGCTTTGCCTGGGCTGTGGCAGGAATTTAGAGCTGAGCAAGACCCTACCCTGCGTCTTGCAGACGGCTGTGCACAGCACCAGCCAGCATGGAGAAGAAGCAGAAAGCCGCCAGGCTCGTGTGCTCTTGCAAAGCTGGATCCAGCCTCTTCCCAGCACTATTCCCCCTCCCGTGACAGCGGTTTCCCAAGGACTCGTGTAGGGGAGGCTCGGGAAAACCGGTTTCTGGAAAGGGCTGGAGGAAAACGTAGGTCTTGTAAGCTTGGTTTGTAAAGCCCCGAATGTGAGGTTTTCAGAAGAGAGACAAATATACGCCTTCAAGGGCAGGTCTGGGATTACAGCGCTCTTGCTGCTGAGAGGAGAGGTCCGAATCCTGAATTTATGTCTTGTGGAGATGCAGTGAGGTGGTTTTTAAAGACATATTTAAAGTCAGGCCACATATATCATTAAGGATGTGGGACTTTAAGAAGCTTTATTATTAATTAACATTTATATTACAGTAATGTCTAGGGAACCCTAAATGAAATCAGGGTCCCATTATGCTAGGGCTGAACAAACACGCCGTGCAGCGCGGTCCCTGCTCCAAAGCGCACACAAACCAGATCGACTGAGCAGGCAAAGGAGGCAAACTGAGCCGCAGACAACGCGACCGAGATTGGGGCAAGTCTGCAGCAGGCGTCCCAAACGAAACGTTGCCACGTCCTGTGCGATAGCCCTTATGGTTTCCTCTGTTAATTCTTCTTTATCGATCGCCCCGTGCGTTTGAAAGCACCAGCCTGGCTGCAGAGCTGTCCTTCTGTTACCGACCCGCCCCGTGTGGCCCTGCGGTGCCAGAGCTGGCTGTCCTGGGCTGGCTCCTCCACCGCGGGACGTGGGCCTGTCCCCTTCTTAACCATCGGCGTGCGTGGCACTGGGCAGCGCAAGAGCCCTGCTCTCCATGGGTATGACTGCCACCGAAACATAAGGTTACGGCTGTAGGCACCAGCTGTTCGTCCCCTCCTTTTGATGAAAAAAAACCCAGTGAAGCATGGAAACTACTGGCTGCTGTCCTGCAAGGAAAATAACACTTCTGTATCTGCATTGCAACAGAGGCTGAAATGTGAGCAGTTCCTATCCTGGCTGTTATTTTATCTGGTTGTGTTTCTGCGTAAACCAAGACTTAGCATTAGCATTTTTTTTTCCTTCAGTGATAGACCCAACACATTTTGCAAGCTGTCTGCAGGAGCATTTTGTTTCCCAGATGAAGTAAGATGGAGTGCAGAGTGCTCCCCCTGCTCCTACAGCCAGTCAGGCACAGGGCAAGGAGCCCAGAGCCATTGCTGCCTGTGCTGCAGGGTTGGCTCCTCCTCTCCAAAGGTGCAGAGTTCTCCCTAAAGATACCAAGTTCCTAGGGCAGCCAGCATTTCCTATTTTCAGATAATACCCACAGAAAATACAGCTGTTTTCTACTGACTTCCTCTGTACCCTATGATGCAGTGTAACTTCTAATTTTTGCACCCTTGGTAAATGACTGCATGCTCTGCCTGTTGCGTTACCAGAAGACGTATGGTAGGTGAAGCACTTCCCCTGTATTCCCCAGATTCAGCTCTTTGCGGTGCCGATTCCACCGCCGGCAGTGTTTCAGTAGGTGAGCTGCGTGCTTCGGCAGGTTCCTTTTCCAGAAGCTTTTCTGCCCTGTGATCCCCGTTCAGTGCTTGTGAAATGGCCGGCAAAGGCCTTCACCCCGGGCTGGTGGTTGCTCCCTAGAGCTCCTCGCACACGGGTCTCACCCGAGGCAGGGGCCGGAGGCGTGCGAGGAACGAGGGGAGGAAGCTGCCCGCCAGCACTGCGGCGCGCAGGCTGCAGCCTCGCCGAGCGCTGAAAAGCCCTGGCGCGCAGCTGGCTCCTCCATCCGATCCTCCTCTTGGGATTCGGAAACTCAGCGGCACAGGCCCCAGGTCCGAACCCCCGTTCCTGTGAATTTTGCTCCTCCGTAGCGAGGTCCAAAGCAGAACAAACCTGCACGTTCGGTGAAAGCGGTTTGCTCCCCGCGAGTGGGGCTGGCGCCGCTCTCCACGTAGCGGGGTACAAGCTAGCGGAGTTTTTGAGTTAATTATTTCCTTTTGAATGTTTGCGTGTTTGTTTTAGTGCTGTTAAGTGTACCATGCTGTAGTACGATTAATCAAGTGTCAGGATGCTTACAGCCCCTGTATAGGTATCTTTATTAACTGCTACTTAAATTGCAATCGCTTTGCTCGTTACAATGGGTTCGACCAAGCCTCCCCATCCCAACTCTCCGAGCTGTGCGGTGAGGCTGGGAGAGCTAACCCTGCATGTGAATGCTGCAGAGGGAGGGTTTTTTCTCCTATTTTAAATGCAGGAAGAGATGCTCCAAGGCTTCAGACAGTAATGTAAAATAATAAATGAGTTTCCACGAGGGAGAAATAAAACAAAACTAACCGGCTTGCAGGCGCAGCACGGCTCAGCTCAGCCCGGCTGCTCCAGACGCAGCAGGGGCTGGAGCCCCGGCTCAGCCGTGCCAGCGCCGCTGCCGTGGGGTGCAACGTGCGCCTCGGTGGGGGGCGAGTGCGGGGCCGTGCCGCTGAGCGAGCAGGCTGCTGATGGCCAGCAAACACAGCCCAAACCAAGAGCGTTTCCAGATGCACGCCAGATGAAAATCCAGGCTGGGTCCTTACCCCAGGGAGCACCCGTCTGCAGAGGATGAACGGTGCAAAGCCCTGAAAGGTTACCTCGGCTGTTAATGGCTGAAAAACACCTTTGGATAGAACAATTATATGGAAAAATGTTAACGAGAGCTCATCCCAGCTAGACGGTGCCCCAGCCTGGCGCTGCACCGGCCCCGGGGGGGTTGCAGGGCTCTTGTGTAAAGACCGCGGGCCCCCAGCACATGCTGAGGTTATTTTCTCATCATAAGCCTCTCGATTAAAGAGGAGGAAAAATCATTGTGATTGCAATGTGCAATTGTCAAATATGGTCAGCCTGGAAATCAATCCAATAAAAATGGAAAGCAGGGTGCTGGGGGCAGGGAGCCTGGGCTGGCAGAGGCAGGAAAAAGGGTTTGCTTGGAGACTTTGATTAAAATGCCATAAGAGTTTTTCAGGACACACAGCAGCTCTTCCTACTTTGGTGAAGAGGTACAAGCCTCTCAGTAAATGCTGACACACCCCGGAAACATTTTACTGTTCCCAGGACAGTTGGGGGATGCTGTTTGCAGAGTCCTCCTCGGGGGTGCGGAAGGGCCTGGGGCTGGTTACGTTGGGGTTCGGTGTTTTAGCACAGCTTCCCCGGGCAAAGCCGCGGCGTCCCTGCCACCGCGGCCTCTGCCTCCGCGGGGGAAGGAGCTGTGGCAGCTGCAGGACGTGGAGCCGGGCAGGCTGGGGGCAGTTGGGAAGTGGAAAAAGAGGGGGAAAAAGAAAGACCCCTGGCAAGGTTTCCAGATACTCCTGTTTAAAGCGCGCTGGAGCCCGGTTTGGATCGCTGCGTGCGTAGGCGGGCAGACCCTCGCTAGCTGGCAAAACCAAAGCGACGGTGAAGTCTGTTACTCGGAGGCCAACCAGGGCGTGCTCTGCAAAAGCAATCGGTGAACACCAGAAACCTTAATGCGACCGAGCCTGTTGACTCATTAAGCTCAGCTCTGCTCCTTACTAAGATTACACAGTCTGAGAGCGCTGGTGCTTAACTGGAGAAGCTGTTGATGTATCCAATTGCCTTTAGAAATATCACTGGAAAATACGAACAGGTTTTCTTGGCAGTACTTGAGCAAATGTACTCGTGCACACTCAAACTGTCACTATCCAGCTACTAGAACTAGAAAAATGATGTTAAATAGTTTCAAAACCACCTCCATACAAAGCAGGTTTACGGTGATTTAAAAGTTATAATAAATAGATTTATTTTTTCTTTATATATGCCTGAGGTGTTTCATCCCTGACACATGGTGAAGGCAGGTAGTTGGGACACAGGAGAAATACAGCCTGGGAGTAATGGCAAGAATAGGTGCCATGCAGAAATATATTGCTCAAAAACTGACTAGGTTTAAATATTTAAATTAAAAATAAGCTGAAAAAGAGAAGAGACCATGTTCACTATCTGAAGCAACTAACGTCAATATTCCAAGGCCCCACTCAGCAAGGCAACACTCTACAAACATTATTTCCCCCAGATTACTCAGTAAAGTAACAAAATACAGATTTGAATAACCTGTAAATACTGCGTCTGTCCTGCAGGTACTTACTTAAGTTAATAAAATCCTCTGTTCTGGGTAGCAAGGTGGCAATTGCTGTGTGAAAGCAAACAGAACTCGCTTTGTTTTGCATCATTCAGAAAGAAATGACGAATCAGGAGATGATAAATACATACACTGCCACACTTCAAACTGCGCATCTTAAAAGTACGATTTTCATCTAGGTGTAGGCATTGTCTAATGGAGCATGCCTAATTTTGGAACGGATTATTTTTAGTGTCTCTCCTGAGTCAGGCTGGTTGTCAGTAGCGCAGCTACTCGGCAGTGCCGAGGCAGGAGGCTGCTGCCTTTTTGCTGGTTTAATGGCAGGGCTCTTCCCTCCACTTAAGTCCCTCCTGTTCCGCATTTGAGACCCTGCCATGAAATGGTCTTTGCCCCGGAGCAAGGCCAGGCATCGTCTAGCCGCAGCAGTAGGCAGGGCGTCTCTCAGACTCAATTACGCTCCGTGAGCCACCTCCGCTGCTCCTACAGCAAGTGGTGGAAGGAGCACGCTCAAATCTAGCTCGGCAAAAATGTGTTTTGCCCACATATAAGAAAGTTTCATCGTGACGCAATGCCCTCCCAAAGCATGAAGGACACGAGCTCCGTGATCACCATGTGCATGATCCTGCTCTTGCTGAAATCCCAGGGAACGTCGTTCCCAGAGCCAGGTCTTCCTTCAGCCATCTGAGGCAGAAGAAAAATGAATGTCATAAAAATGAGGCAAAAGGAGGTTGTGTGACCAGACCGAGATGTCACCTGTCATTTGATGCTGTTGTCTGCTGTTGTGTTAGGCATCCGACTGTTTCCTCCTGGCTTCATGTCCAGGGAGAAGTGCCTCCAGCCTGGCCCAGCGGCCTCCCATGTAAATGGGCTTCACACAGCCCCGTTCCCAGCCAAGCTGCTGGGAACACCCAGACCTGTGGTCTGAATCAATCCATGCAGGACGTGCTCCTTGGCCGCTGCTGCGACCTGTCGCTCTGGGAAGACCTGCAATGGTGCTGGACGTCCTCTCCTAGAAGGGAGACAAAACACTGTAGCAGCAGATGATCTTGCACTCTACATTGGCTTTGCTGGCCTTGAGCACGTGCCTTGTACCATTGGTCTGAGAAGTGTCATTTTTGAAGAAACGGCTTAGAAATTGCTATGTTGGACACAATCGTGCTGTTATCTTTCCAGAGAAGGAAGTTTGTCTTCTGCGAGACGAGCAAAACACATCTATTCAACAACTGTGCAGAGTTTAAGCTGTAATAATAGACTGGTGGAAAAACATGTAATTTGTCCTCATCTAATCAAGAAACCAGAACAGAGTTAAAGCAATATATTTTTTTTTACCCAATGCCAGTTGGAAAAAAAATGGAGCTTATTCTGTATTGTTTTGGCCTGAACATAGGATGCAGAACCCTTCTGCGAATGCTTTACCATTAGCAATTAGCTTGTGCGTCTAACTGTACTCTGTATAAGCTATAAGGTTTGCATGTAAGCTGAAGGGCTCGCATCTCACATACTGTGTGCGATATCAGTCACACCTTCTCAGAGGAAAGCTCTGGGTTGAACTAGAAAAGAGGCAGAGAAGGGCAAAAATAGAGATAAGATTTATGGAAAGACTTCTGTATGAAGAGGTCCTAACTAGATTATGACTGCTCAGCTTGCAAAGGAGATGCTGGGCAAGGGAGATACAATAGAAATGTGCAAGAAGCTTCAATATTCACAAATTCAGATTCAGAAAACCTCTCCAGAAAATCACAATTTTGTACGGTCACTCCTAACCGTAGCTAATTCAAATACAAAGTATTTCAATTATAACAGGAAGAAACTTTTTGGAAGTTTGGACTGGCCAAAAGGAGCTGATGCTCATAAGCTTGTTTTGCAGTTTAGAATAATTTGATTTAATAAATGCCTTTCACATCCACTGAAAGTCAGCTGGAGAGCCGCTGCAGAATTCTCTCTTCCTGGCTCTGTTGCTGTGCAGAACAGCTGATTCCTTTCGTTAGGACAACCTGCTTCTAGACGGTGGGTCATGCCACCTCTGGCAAGCTGCTCTGTAAGTTTACTGGCACTGCTGGCTGACAAGTCTGTTCTGGATATAATGGGATTTCTATTTTTTTTCTTGTGTGGTCCCTCGGCAAAATGATCCATCCTAGTCCCGGGGTTTCTGTAAGAGCCAACCCTGACCGATGAGCTCCAAGGCAGCATTTCCCTAGCAGATGCCTGCGGTTGCAAGGATGGCCTCACGCGGGAGGACCCAGAACTGCTCCGAGCTTTGAAAGCGAGGACTAATTTACACTGCTGCTGCCTGTGAAGCTGCATGAACACCACGCAATTCCTGGTCTTCCCCCTCCTTTCCACTTAGAGGGATGATTAGGAAACATTAGCCAGCCGGCCCGCTGCTTGGGTAGTTCAGGGACAATTTGTCCTTCCCGGTGCTTGTCCTGGTTTTCACCTTTCTCTCCTCTCTGCTCTGCTCTCCCGACTGCAGAGGCACAGAAATCAATCAGGGTCCCAGGGCTTTGGTAAGCAATCTTCCCTCAGAGAAAGCAATTTCCCAGCACGCGGAGCATAGGGTAATTCAAAGAAAGTGAGACCATGGGCTGTGTTGTTAGGTGAGGGTCATTGCCAAGTATATTTCTGTTTTCTCCTTCTTTTACACCCTGGTCTGGTAGGAACAGTATTATGTGCTTTGCAGAAAGAGCCCAGCATGGTAAATGAGGTGGCAAACAAACTCCTGCTTCTTATCAAAGCTTTCAATCACTGTCGGGAAAGTCATCCACTAAACCAGCAGCTCCTGGAGTGCTTTTTCCTGGTAAATTGCTAAAGAAGTTCAGGAGAGCAAAGTGACATTTCTTCTTGCTGCCTGTAATTAATATTTCAGGTGCAGCAAGAAGCTCCCTGCCCGGGCCGGTCTGGCTGTCCTCGTCCAGCAAGGCTGGGGAGCCGGCCCGCAGGAGGGGGTTCAGTGCCACGTGCTCGGAAGCCAAGGCTGCGGGATGCAGGACGGGCCCCGCGCTGCCCCGGCTGCTCCTCCAGCCTGCCCCTCTGCCCCAGCAACGCGACGTCAGGTCTGCGCGAAAGGCCGCTGGATCCATCAGTGGGTGAATAAATGCCTGTGGAGAGAAAGAGAAATTATTAGAAAGCCTGGGATGGTTCCTGGGCCGGGTCCGTGACAGGGCTGGGCGAGGACTTCGTCCATCTGCTTCGTGTGAGGCAGCTTGTGCAGAGCAAAGCTGGGGGCCAACAAGTCATTACCGGAGACATGACGAGCAGCTCGTTCCGCTGCAGAATTACAGGAATGCAGGCAGCGTCCTGAGGGGTCTATATACTTAAATATGTACATACGAATATGTACGATATGTACGTATAAATAAGCAAATTTTATTTCCTTTCAGCAGGTACTTCCATTTATCAGAAATATCAACAAAATTTCTTTTCGCTTTTTCATAGAAAAAATTAGTTATTAGCTCAAAGTTGCATGAAGGATGCACCGAAAGCAGTCATTTGGTAACAACAAAGAATCAGCTTCCCAAATGAGAAATCTCCCTCTTGTGTCATAAAAAAGACATTTCTGTATTACCTTTGGAGAAGTGATGGCTGTTAAATCTTACAGAACGTAACATAAGCCTTTCTGAAGTGCTGAGAAAGCCGATTCAGATGGAGCTAGAGTGCCAAGGAATGGAAGGGGAACACTTAGCAATTGAAATTGCAAATTGCCTGATTGGAAAAAGGGTTTTCCAAACATCCTTTGAACTGGAGCTGCTTCTTAGCTGCTCTAATACGCTCGCTCCAGCACTTCACATCCTTCGTTGAGAGGCAGAACACTTGAGAGACGTAAGCAGCGATAGCCTGGCTTCACAGGCAGGGAAACCTTGGCCGAGAGTCGCTTTCCCACTGAGCCAAGTGTCTTTTCCCACAAGGTCGTAACGGAGGCTGGGAGCAGCACCAAGATCTCCCGCACGGGTTTTACAGTGGCGTTTGTGCTAACGACAGGTGCCTGCAGCTGCAGCGCCCACGGCCCGGGCGAGGGCCGGGCATCGGCAGCCTAACCCCGGCACGGCGTGGAGCCTGCTCCCCGCGTCCCCGCAGTCCTGGCCTGGCGCTGGGGATGGCCGGTCCGTGCTGCTGGGGATGCCCGTCTGGCAGCACTTGGGCTGAGACCTCCTCCGTGACGAGCCGCTGAGCGGCCGCCAGACACAACCGGGGACCCAGGGGCTGGATCCAGGGCTCCCGTGGCCCGTCGCTCCTCCCCGAGCGAGCCGATGCCGGTCAAAGGCCTTTCTGGTGCAGAGGAAGGGCTCGTGCTGGTAATTTGGGTACCGCAGTGTTCCCAAGAAAGGGTATTTACTCAAGGGATGATGCTGAAAGGTTTTTCCCTTTTTTGCATGCTTACTTTGGAAGGCTGAGGCTTTGGTTCCTTATATACCATATATTTTTATGAAATGCTTCGTTCCTGTTTCCCTTAGGTATAATTGGATTTTTCTCAATAAGCAACAAAATAAAAAAGAAGTTTATAGCATCTCTTCAGCATTCACTTGTTTAAAAGCAAACAATACCCCAATGCTTAAAATCAAGGGTGCATTTTTAAAAGCAAGGCAAGGCAGTAACTCCTACTTTAAAAAGCCCTACAAATTTTATGAAGCTATTTTACACAGCTCCAGAGTTTCAGGAGAGAAGAAAAAAACACTCAGTCAAAAACAGAATACATTTTTATAGCGGCAAAATTTCTAGAATGAGACTATAGATCTTCTGCTAATATGGGGAGCCTTCAGAAATACACACCCACATGCCAGCACAAACAACACACAGCTACAGAGATGGATGTCATACAATATTTAAAAAGAAAAAAATATGTAACTCCCAGGGAGGCAGGGCTGGCTCTTCTCCCAGATGGATTCTTGTTCTGACAGCGTCACAAACATGACAGATGTGCTTCTTTCTAATTGTTTGTGTTTGTGGTTTCTCTCTCTTGTCTGTGATACTTCAGGAGAAGTCGCCTCTCTCCTACCACTGTGTTTCTCCTCTTTGGCGTTGGAAGCTCTTCGCGTTGTTAATGTTCTCCAGCGTGACGTGAGCCTGCACCGTGCTGGCTGAGGGTGCCTGTACCCCGGCCTGTTTCCTCCTCTGGGCCCCCCGCAGAGCCGAGGCCTCCCGCTCCCACCCCTTGGTCCTGCGGGACCCCCCGCACAACTCTTCAGAGCCGCTCGCTCTCATCTTTGGTGTCACACGCTGCGAACAGATACAGACAAACCAGAACCACCTGCACGTACTTGTGCTCATCCTGACGTACGGGCGGGTGCTGCAGTGATCTGTATCCGCCCTCACCTTGGCACATCTCTGCAGCTTCCTTACATCAGAAATCCAGCCTGCACGCACTCTCGGGCAGGTACCTCATTTTTCTGCCCGTATCTGCCACACCTGGCAATCAGCTGCATGCTAAAAATAATAAACAAAAAGAAGGTGGCCAAACAGCCTGGAGAGAGATGTCTTCCAGACCTGAGAAGCCTCCTCCCCATGTGCAGCTGATTTATTTCCCCCCAAAGGCAGACCAGCGGGCAAATGAATATATTTTTTCTGCATGGGCATATGGGCTCTGCTAAGAAATGTTTTTTCTCTCGTCTGTACTGATTTGCCGGGTTTCAAGGCTGCAGTTGTTTCGTTTGCCCTCCCTGAGACCACCCAGGACGTTTAGGACTCCCGGTCCCTTCAGATGTTTGCTCTTCAGCTGTGCTGGGTTCATCCAATGTCCTCACCAAGCCCCAGAACAGAGAAGCCTTTGGTGCCAGATGTTCCCTGATGTAACTCCTGCATCCGTGACCCTTACATGCTCGATTCGCCGCCAGTCCGTCGTCGGCCTCATGCAAAGCTCTTCCCGCACAAAGGTCTCCTTTCTCCTGTGCTTCCAAGAGCGGGACTGGGCAGCGACAGGAGGGTTCGCGGCAGCAGAGAACTGACCAGCTGGCAGGCGGTGTCGCGTTTGACCCACGTCGCCCTGGACATGCAAACCCTTCCTTGCCGTCCCAACGCGAACACAGTGACGCCTTCGTTGTACGTTGGGGTATTTGGCAGAACCGTTCCGGCGCGGCCCTCCGGGAAGCATCCGAGCCCCGCTCAGCCCTTCGGCCGCCGAGCCCGCTCCCGTGCAGCGAGCGCCGCGGACACGCGGGGGAGCTGCAGCCACGCGAACGGGGCGGCGGCTCCGACCCCCCCCCCCCCCCGCTGGGTGCGGGGGTCCCCGGGCAGCCCCCGGCCGCGGCCTGGGGTTCGGGTTCGCGGAGCCCACGGCGAAGTGCCCCGTATCGGGGCGGGCGCTCGCTCCAGCGGCGGGCCGGCGTGAGCCCCGCGCCCGGCCGAAACCGCTCCGTATGGCGCTCAGTCTCTACCCGCTTTCGTCCCCAAAACCCGGGGGTTTTTGGGGGGAGGTGAGATGCTGTGCCAGCTTGCAGCCTAGATCCCCTTGGCAGGCTCTGCGTCCTGCACTCGCAGGATGTGGCGAGTTAAGTCAGCTTTTGTTTTGTCCGATTTCCTTCGTTCGTGGCACTCCACCGGCACCCTTCCCCTTTTCTCCAGCCGCAGACAGCGAGCCGGCGGCAGGTCTCCCTCTGCCAGCAGCCGCCTCTTCCCCCGGGGCTGCCCGGCCTTCTCGGAGCGTCCCCCTCCTCTTACACCCCCTCCAGCCCATCCTTGCTCTTCCAAGGGCTTCACCCAGCACCGTCACTTCTCTAGTGGAGGTGGAAAATGGTGCGTAGGAAGTAAAGAAAAGCCTGTGAGCCGGAACCTCGGTACGAGCTGCTACCATTTTTCACGTACGTGATGAAAGGACGTCTGCCCTAAAACCATATTCCAAGGATAAAAGAAGAGACAACAGGTGAAAAGCAGAGCGCCAGGAGAAGCGCAGTGTAAGAGAAAGGTGATCACAATTAGCGGTAATCACTGCTTGGCAGTGCCACAAGGGCACTTACAGCCTCGCATAGCTCAGGAGAGGTAACCCACGTGCTTTTTTTCCCTGGGCTCTGTGATTGCTAGACCAGAGGCACTGCAAAAGTTCCAGTATTTATCAAGGCTGGGAAATAATGCTCAGACAACCCTGTCTAGACAAAGCCATCTGCTTCGGAACAGCTCCTAGACAGGAGGCTGCAACGGTTAGAGGTGAGGTTTATTGCTGGCATTGTCACTGTGTAAAGCCCTGTCACTATGGGACACTACTTTTTGCAGTGGATTCAGAAATTTCTACTTCAGAAAGCGCTGGTTTCATAGCACGTGTCACCATCCGACAGTGCAGGCCCCGTGCTGCAGCACCGGGCAAACCCAGCGCTCCCCCGCAGTCTGACTCCCACCAGCGGGAAAGGCCGTTAAAAACCGTTTTCAGCTCTTCAGAATTGAGCGCGTCAGCAATGGCGAGCACATCTTGTAGGAAGGTCGGAGACGGAATGATTTGCCACCTTCTCCACAGAAAGGGCTAGTTCTCCTTTCAGCTGCCACGCCGGCTTAGCAGACTGCTGGGTAAGCAGCTCCGACAGCAAAAAACCTGCTGCCCTCAACAACGGCAGCCGCCCAGCAGCGGCCCCGCTCCGGCTGAGCCACCCGTGGGGGACATTCCCTCCAGCAACAGTCTCCAACGTATTCTGGGCCCTTTCCTCAGCTGGCGGTGGGTAAGCAAATCTAAATACGCCGAGCTTTCCGCAGCACCGCTGTGCAGCGCCTGCTTCCGCCGTCCCAGCGTCGCTCGGCACGTCCATCATCAGAGGAAAGCTGTGACAGTAACGTGCCCGCACCGACGGCCGCCCGGGTGAGTCACGCTGCAGCACAGCCCGTGCTATAATGCTGCCTCACAAAGAAACCGGAGTGTTCTAGAACGCCCTCGGGCAGACCAGCGGCCTCGAGAGCGAGGCCAAGTGCAGGCCGGGGCGTCGTGAGGGGAGCAGGCCCCGGAGGCGTCGCGAGGGGAGCAGGCCCGCCCCGGGCCGGGGGTCCCCCCCCCGCCCGGCCTGAGCCGGTGGAGCGGCACCGCCCCTCTCCCAGCTCCGGGCTCCGCGGGAGCTCCCGCTCGCTGGGCTGCTGGGGGTGGCCGCGCTCGCCGGGCATTTACAACCGCTTCCCGCCGCCGCCGCCCGGGCTCCGGGCGAGGGGCTCCGGGCGAGGGGCTCCGGGCGAGGGGCTCCGGGCGAGGGGCGGCGGGGGCGCTGGCTCGGGCGGTGGCACCGGGCCCCGCCCACGGCTGAGGTGGCCGCGCCCCCGCCCTGCCCGCCCGCGGCGGAAGTGACGCGCCAATCACGGCCGCCCGCTCGCTCCGCCGCCGCCGCCGCGAACAAAAGGGATTTTCAGCCCCCGCCCCGCCCTCCTCGCCCCGGTTCTGCCGCCTGATTGGCTGCCGCTGCCGCCGCCGGCCGGCCCACGCCCTCGCCCCGCCTCCCCCGCGGCGGATTGGGCCGCGGGCGCGCCCGGCGGCGGCTCTGATTGGCGGCCGCGCCGTCCCTCAGCAGGCGGGCGCGCAGGGGCGGGGCGGCTGGATGGGGAGCGGAGCGGCGCGGTAGTGGCGGCGGCGGCGGCGCGGGCCAGGTCGGTGGGGGCGGGCGGGGGGCGCGGTTCCTGGGGCGGCGGGGCCCCGCTCCGTGCGGCCGGGCCCGGCCCGGCCTGGTCCGGTCCGGCCTGGCGCTGCTCTCCGCGGGTGGGCCGCGGCAGGTGCGGGGTGGCCCGGCCGGCGGGGGCTGAGAGGGGCGGTGGTGGGGCCGAGCCGAGCCCGGCCCTGCTGCGAGCGGGGGCGGCCGCGGCCGGGACCTGGGCGGGCGGAGGCTGGGGGGGCGTTACCGGGGGGCGCGGAGGCCGGGGGGCGTTACCGCGGCCGTCGCTGCCCGCGGCCGGGCCGGGCCTGGCGGGCGGGCGCTGCCGCGGGGCGAGCGGGAGCAGAACGGCGGAGTCGGCCGCTGCCCCTCAGCCCGCCCCGGGACCCGCCGGCCCGCCCGCGGCCCTGCTGCCGCTCGCCCCAGGAGGCCGGGGGGCCGCGCCGCCCCTGCGGCGGCCCGGCAGCTTCCCCGGGCTGCGGCCGGCGGGCTTCGGTGCGGAGTCTCCCTTTGTTCGCCGCGGCTGCACCGGCCCGTGGCAGCGCGGGAGTCGCCGAGCGAGCGCAGCCCGAGCCCGGCCCCTGCCGCCCCGCTCCCGGGGGCGGACGGTCGGTGCAGGTGCCCCCGCCGCCGGGCCCGGAGGGCGCGGGGAGCCGGTAGCCGGGTGGCGACCGGGCAGCGGCTGCTCTCCGGCTCCGTGAGCGCCCGCGGGCCGAAGGAGCTCCTTAACCCGGGGTGACCCTCGCGGGGGGTTGCCCCGTGTCCGGGCCGGGCTCCTGCGCCGCGGCTTCTCCGCTCCGCGCTCCCTTTGGGCGTTGCGGGGTCCGAAGGTCGGAGGAGCCGGGGGGCTGCTCTGGGTCCCTTCCAGGAGCTGCAGCTGCCGCGCAGCGCGGTTCAAGGGGTTTAGCGATGCTTTGAACGTGACTTTCAGGTATTTGCTTCATCCCCAGTAGCACTTCGAGAAGTAGCCGGGAGAAGAGGGTTTGGGGGGTGGGTGTCCTTTCTCCTTTCAGCTCGAAGAAGCAGAGGTGGGGGATTTAAACACTGCTCCTTTTAACCTATTTCTCTACAGTTCTGATGCAATGCCGGGTAGCATTGCGGGTGCACGATTATAAAGTGTGTGTTAGCTTTTTTTATTATATAAATGTATCATGTAATTATTTTAACAACTCAAACACCACGCTACACATGCAGCAGCATTTTTAAAAACTTGTCCATCAAGAGTTTTCAAACTACTTATTTAGGTTCTCATATGAATGTGATTACACCCATGCAAGCTCCTGGAAAATATCAGTTCCTCTTCAGGGACAGGAAGGAAAAACGAAGCTGATTCAGGATTATAGACGCAGAGGCATTGTTACATTGGCGTAGCTGTAACCGTGGCTTATGAAAGGAAATACCCTCCTTCAGAGGAAAAAAGGAACGACAAGCTACGTTCTTCACAGTATTTTTTAAAAAGTAGAAGAGTTTCGAGCCAAGTGGTTGCAGAGTATCTTGAAGCTTCCACTTGACGAACTCCCCTGTCCGTGCCTCGGGCTGCGCGCTCCGGCTGCTCTTTGGTTAGTGCCCGCTGCGTCGTGACTCAAACCTTCGCTCAAGTCGGTGGGTGAAGTTCTTTTGTGCTGGCAGTGTTGGTTAACTTGGTTGGTGCATATATGTATGTTAGGCCAAGCGAAATGTAACCTCCTCTAATGGTTTCATAATCATCGTAGCGTGATTCAGTGCACGGAGCTGCCACGGTCTAGAAGCTTATCTCTTTTGTTCCCGAAGTGGTGCATGCCAAAGATAACTTACCCTGGTTAGCTTGCATGGTTGTACGTACACTGAAACTGGTCTTGGTATTTATTTTCAGTTAAATACTGAGAAATAGCTTCCAAAAGAAGAGTTTTATCTCTTTCAAGGGTAGGTACGGGTCTGCTGAGGAGACTCATTAATGGTCCATGGCATAGCTAAAAGGAAGTTTACCTTTAGGCAAGTAGTAAGTAATTATCTTTGTTTATGCTCTGAACTCTTGCTTGTTGTCCAAAAATGGTGATATATCTCAGACTCAGGGAAAATATTTATGCCATCAGACTAAGTAATGAGGTCCTTGCGGTTTGTGATCTGTGTGGTTGGACTGGTCAGGATGTTTCACTGAACGTAAAGGGGTAATATGCCCTGGGTATTTCTAAATCTTGTTTCTAATGCTGTGAAACTCTATCTCTTGGTTAAAGGTTCTGAAATAGTGGGTCAGGTTCCCCAGCTGACGAGTACAGATCTGTTTGGCAGAATGAGATGGTTTGCAAGGGCGAGAAGTGGGTAATTGAATAGCATTGACGTGATCTTTTATTAAAAAGTGGGACAAGGGAAGGCACAGGGACGTGTAACCGGAAAGCAGTCTTGGAAAGGTCAGCTCAGGAGCCTGTGATGCTGGAGGGCCAGGAAGGGATTCGGATTTGGATAGGGGAGGAGGAGCTTAGATATGTGCTTATTAGCTCTTTGATCCAGAGATGCTTGTTCTTGTGGAATAATAACGTAAAATGAACAGAGCTTTTTTCCAGTTTTCAGCTCCCTAGTATTGAGTGGCCCTAAAAGGGAGCGCTTGGGATTGTTACAGGTTGAGGGTAACAGGTATCTGCCAGGTGTGCTCTAAAGCATTAAAAAGTTCCCTGTAAAAGCAGCAGAATACAAGTGCAATTCAGTGTTGTTGGTTTTTTTTAGGCCAGTGACTTTATTGGTAGCATTTGCTCCCAGTCTGTCGCCTCAGCAGCATGGGATAACCTATGCAAACAGGGCAGTTAAAGGTCTTCCATAGCAGCGGGTTGCACACAAGGAAGCTGAGGCTGTACCACTTACATATCTTTCATGTTACCTGTTGTTGTATAAATGATTGCTGTGCAAACTGGCTCCTGCTCTTTATTTCTGTAAGTATTTGTACCCATATATGTTAGCACAGGGCTTGTTTATGTTATTAAGCTGATTAAAGACTATAGCCATAGAGGCATGTTAAGAATAGCATGGCTTATTTCTATAACACTGTGAAGTACGAGTCACAATAGGGGTATTTAGAATATAGAATAGAAACGATTACTGCCCAGACTAATAGCTTTCAAATACCAAACTGCAGTTGGTAGCTGTCCTCGCTTTAGGAGTGTGCTGTTCGGTAGCTAGTGGAGAGATGCAGCTGCACGTTCCCATGTCATCTCTTTTTAAGAGCAAAGCACAGGCGCAGTCACATTGAAAGTCCACGTTCAAAATTTACTGTCCTGGGGCAAGAGACTTAGATGATGTGCTTTGTTCTAAGATCTCAAAGAAAACTTCTTTTTAGTTCTGGCTTATAATGCCACAAAACTAATATAATTTGATGAGTATCTGGCAGAAAAAGTTGTTGCTATTTCTCATCAGTACTGATTCAGTCTTAGCACCTGGGAATTTAGCCTGAGCAAGGACTGAGATGGGTTTGAAATTAAGCTGTGCATCTCCTGAGCAGGCATTCAGATGTTCCAGATTTAAAACCTGCCCAGGGAAGTGATGCAGCTCAGACCTAAGTACCGACATAGGCATGGTAAAGGTTAAAGGCTAAAAACAGGCCCCCTCTTTCCTCATCCTGTGTGGCTACTTATTTATGTATTAACATTAATTTGCTGCTTCTGTTGCACTCTCTCCCTTTCTGTGTAAGATGAACAAGTTGTAAATCGCACTCCCTTCCTGCGATCTCAGCTAGCCAGGCTCCCTGTGGCAGCAGAACCGTCAGCAGACGTACCCGAAGCTGAGGGAGATGGTCAGGTTCACGTCCTGGACGACTCTCTGACGAGGTCTGTCGGCTGATCTGAAGGTGTTGAACTGTTGCTGAACAGTGACCGACACTGTCCTGCCCCACTGAAATGTGATTTGGGTCAATACAGTGACTTTCCTAAGTTACACTTTTGTGTCCGGTCTTGATCAGGCTTTTTTTTGAAATTATGACAGATATGAACAGGTTTACCAAACACTCCACTCCTGTGTTTTCCTCTTGAACATACGTTAATGGGTCTGCAATAGGGAACATACATGCCATGCTGGCAGATCCATGGTGTCCAGTTAAATTGGTTTTGGAACAGCCCCAATACCCCAGACAGCTGTGGTCACTTCCACTGGAGTTTCCTTGAGCAGCCCATGCCAATGGTGGGGCTGGCCAGAAAAGTCTGTAAGAAACGTTGCTGCTTTATGGAATTTCATGTAATACGCGGTGTGAAGCAAGGACGTGACCGCGTGATGAGAAACTCTCCTGCTTAGCAGAGGGGGCACGAAGTAGATTTCTGCTTTCTCTTGCTGTGTGAAGGCTACCTGCTCCTCTGTGTAAGTAGAGCTTTCTGATCCCAGCAACTGGAAAACTGCTCTGGCATAAACAAGACAGAACTTGCATTTGTGCGTAATTCTCCAAGGCACAGTTATGCAAATCAGTTGTAAAGTAGCAGTGACTTCAGAAAAATTAGAGTTCAGTTGAATGTTTTAGCTGGATAGGTTTCTCTAGTAAAGGTTAAGTTAACCGTTTATCACTTGCCGATGAAGTGGCGTTCGGTAGCTCTGAGTAGCTGCTTCACGCTGTAGCATTTTCTGATTGATACAAAGAGTGGCGAAAGATCGATGCGACTTGGACTCGGAAAAGTATATTTGATTGTTGCGCAAAGCACAAGGCTGTATCATCAACGGGTATATTTGCATCAGAGACAAGGATTTCGTCTGTGAAACGATTGCCGTTGTTAACAAAATAATGTAATAAAAAAACTTATTACTAGGCAATGTAAGTGTATCGGCAAAGATGCCGGGGAAGAAAAAGCTTTTTGCATATGCAGTTCCGATGATGGATCTTCGTTCTTACGTGGGCAGTAAAATTATATTTAATAAATGATGGTGATATTGAAACAGTTTGAAAGAATAGTAATTAAATGTGTGTTTTTTGTGGCATTGATTTTTGTAAAGTGGTTTGGGCCTGTTCCATTAGTGATGCATAATGGCATTCCTAGGAAACGTATCGTAGCCCTGCAGTGTTAACCTTACCCTTCAGTTTGTGTAGGTGGCCCAGCTTGGACCGCAGTCATCGCAGCTCTTCGGTCTCGCTTCAGTGATGTTTGCAGCTGTGCGATCCAGATGTGTAATTTACAGTAGTATGGCTTTTAAATATCCATGTGTTTTCCCTCTCCTGTTAACTTTGGCTACTTCTTGGTGAATATTATACTGTCATGTTAGCCCGTACATTCTGCCTACACCATCTGGGTGTGCATATGTTCATGACCCCTTGGGAAAAGGGGAAAAACGCGTCTTCTACAACTGGTCTTGGAAGTTAAAGAGAAAATGTTTGCCTTGTGTATTCTACCCTTTCTCCCCCCGGGCAATTTACAGTCCAAAAAGCTGGAAGCTGAAGTTAAATGGAGATTATGTCATAGCTGAGAATACCGATTTTAATGTACAAAGAAATACCTGGTAAACTGTGTTCCATTTTTCAGGTTTTCAGGATGAATCTGGAAAAACTCAGCAAACCAGAACTACTGACGCTGTTTAGCATTCTTGAGGGAGAATTAGAAGCAAGAGATCTTGTCATAGAAGCCTTAAAGGTATGTTGTAAGTACCGTGATAAGAGACAAAAATGACAACAGTACTCCTATAGGTTCTGCAGAGCGCTTGCATCCAAGGTGAAGTTCAGAGGCAAAGATTTATTACTGGTTCAGAATCCCATCTTAATATCAGCAGTATTGGATAACAAATGCTGTATATCATTCTACATCTTGGCATTCTTTATTGAAAGCTGGCTGAAAGAAGCATTTCAGTGTTGAAATACAGTGTTATGCATGTGCTTTCATCCTTTCTGATAAAGAACCGAGTGTTGCTGCTATCATGAGAAATGTAAAAGGTCTATCCGACTTCCTTGTTGGTTTTGTTCTCCTTTAGTAAGGAGGGCTTCTTAAAGCAGAAACTCTTCTCGCCAGGAGGGATCACAGATTAGTCTTTTAGTGAGAATAACGTCACACTAAGAAAAAAAGCATCCGTGGCTTTGTGTTGTACTAAGCCAATATAAGCTGGCACTGCTGCTGAGAGCAGCAGACCTGCGTGCTCAGCTGCTTACTCTTGCCCTTTGCTGGCACGAGCATTAGCATAACCTTCCAGTGAAGCAGACAGCAGCTAAAACTAACCCATCAAAAAAGTTAGTTTCGACCCGTGCCAGTGCCGCTGACGTCACGGTTGTGCGAGCGCTTGTGATGGGACGAGGCAGGGGGTGCTGGAGCGAGCGGAGCCTCTTCTTGCAGGGATAGCTCATGCTGCAGGAGCACTGTGGCCGGAGCGGCGGGAGCGAATGTGGTGTTCGCTCTGTGCTTCTGCTTCCCTTGTTCAGGTAGTGCGGGCTGCAGTACTCTGTGGCCAGTTTGGTGTGTTAATGTTGAGCCTAGAAAATATTTTAAAAATGTGTAGTCCATGTGTAATACTGCTTAATTTTTGAAGGATGCTTAGTTGGCACTCAGCCTCAGTAAGGTGGGAAAAAAAATAGTGGTATAAATGATGGAAAGGGTCAATGTTTGAAGAAATGAGTTGTGACAGGGTTGAATTTTGAAGGCTTTTGCAAGCTGACCTGTCACTGCTTATAATGTTTAAACTTTCAGCTATTTCAAAAGAGGAATGGCAGCTTGCAGGCCCGGGAGCTGCGGGGAGTTGGTTTTCCAGCAAAAGTTTCCATAGCTTGATTCCAAATACAAACACCTTTTGGGGGGATGGAGGGAGATCCTCCTCCAAAACAGTCGGGACACTTACGTGTTTACTGTTCATTGTTTTTGCATTTGGACAATCTTTTTATTTTGGAGGGATATTGTTACCCTCTCAAAACTATTGATCGGGTGGAAGGCTTGGCTCCTCTCTTGGAACAGACTTGCAAATTCCTCCTCTGTCCTGGGATCAGTCTTCTAATTCTGTGTGGTCAGAATGTGTTACCAAAATGAGCATCACTTGAACATCGCGGTGTGAAATGCGTGTAATGGAGCACAGAGGGACCGATGGGAAGGAATGCAGCAGCTCCGTTCCAAAGGCTTTTTAACGTGTGCCTTCCAATAGCAGAAAGCAATTATCTTTTCTGTTGAAATTTAACCTGCAGTTCCCTCTTGCATGAGGAGATTAATATAGTTAGAATACCCTTAGACATGATTTGTCAAGTACTCATGACTGAGAAGAAATTAAATGGAATAGTAACCTATACTCGATAATTATGTCGTATAAAATACCAGGCTAATCAAAGGTTAGTGCTTTTTTTCCCCCCTTCGGTAAGGGATACGCTGCAATGTTTCATCTTAAGAATGTGAGGAAAGCTGAAGGTGGTAGGAAAAGGGCAGTAAAAGCTTTGAATCGGAGCTGGCTCTTGCTGCCCGCAGCCCTGCCTTCGCCTGCCCGCAGCCCTGCCTCACGGGAAAACGAGAGCCCTCCGAAGCTGGCCTGTGCCTGCAGCAAAGGGTGGGATGCTGCGGGTCTCCAGCGGTGCTGGCAGAAGGCTGCGTTGCCCTTTCGATACCTGAAAGGGAAGAAGTCATGTAACTACTTCATCTGGTGGCTGGACGGAGTTTCAGAAGCAGAAAGCTCCCAGCTTTGCTTTGTCCGTTCATTTGGAATATATAGTTAGAGCAATTCTGGCCCTATGTGCTTTTCTTTTTGTCTACTGATAGTAACTGTGGTAACAGCTTCACAGTGCCTCACCGGCTGAAACAGTTTTATTGTGTGTGACTGTAATTAAAGGGAAACCCACCTCGTTAATCCCTTTACTCGTGTTTTGATACATAGAGAAATGCTGCCCTGAAGAAAAAGCCTTCTAAGACCGAATGAAAGATCGAAACTCTGAGAGCATTTAGTTTGACTCGCCTGCGTTGGATAAATTGAGCTGTAACTTACACTGAGGGGTCGAAACACCCAGGGCTGGTGGGAGCGTCGTGGGTCCGTGCACAGAGGAGTCACCCGGCTGCGGGTCGCCGCTGTCTCTGTGTTCCTGAGCGTCACGAACGCTGTCGTGAGTTCCCTGAGTGTCGTGAACATTCTGCCTCTGCAATCCGACCTCTTTGGAGGCGTGATGGTTTTATATTAAGTGCACGTGTATGTTGGAAAGAGGTGGAGTGGAACCTGAACGGTGTTAGAGGATTGCATGATCTTAAACAATGCCGGTGGTTTTCTCCAGCAGTTACATTAGACACATAGATGTCAGCAGTTAAAAATCAGAGGTTTTTCTGCCTATTTGCTTCCCATATAGTAAGAAAAATGCATTTCCCCTCATGGACTTCTAACTCGGACTTAAATGCTTCTGAACTCTCTAGATGTTTGAGGCAGATCCTTTGGTACATCATAGGAAAGAACAAGCGCTTGCAGAGAAAGAGAGTACCTTAATTTGTAAACTTGTAATTTGATTATAGTGCAGCCTGCAATAATTGATATTCCTGCATGCTGAGAGAAAAGCATTTAGCATCTGGCATTCAGCAGAGAGAATCCATGCGTGCAGACGACAAAGCCTAAAATAGTTTTCTTCTCCCTCATGATACCAGGCCACTTGTTGGCTGGCACTGGCCCTGTTTCTCCCTGTGTCAAAATTGAGCTCCTGAGCCTGGCTTTCCGGAGATGGCTTGCTTAATTTGCTCCTTCCCTTCCTTTCCTTTTCTTCCCCTCCCCTCCCCTCCCCAGATCTTCACCCTTTCTGCCATGCTGCTGGGTTCTGCCCGGGTATCTCTGCGCCCTGCCTGGAGGCAGCATCCTCCTCTGCCGGCTGGGAGGAAGGGTTTAAATAACGAGGTTTATTTGTCTGGTGCTCAGGTTCGTATTATAAAGAGCAGTTGTTAGGTCACCTCTAATCGCTGCCTCTACCATAGCATGACTTGCCCTTGCTGACTTCTCTCCGCTGTTTTTTTCTGTGGTTTACTTTTTTCTTGTGTATTGGCTTTAATTGAGTGGGGGGTGTTTGTGGTGGGGACCATCATCTCCCTGTGTGTTTGCAGTGACCTGGTCTCGACTTTTGACGTCCATTTCAAATTGCAATGTTACTTTGATTCAAACACGAGATACTAGTATAAAGGATTAGGTGAACAAATCTACTGTATTCAAAATCTTCTTTTCCAGTGCTTCAGTTTGCTTCCTCTATTTTAAAACCTCTTTGAAAAAAAGCTTTTTTTTTTTCCTGAAAGTAGCTTCCTGTCCACTACATAAATCTCAATGTTCTCCTCAGAACAGACCTTAAGTCTGACTTCTTATTGTGCTCCTTTTCCTGTAGTTATTGTCGTATTTAAATCATCCAAAAAACCAGGTGCTGTGAGAGAGTTGCATAACTCTAAGGGCTAGATTCTCGGTCCTTATTGCCGTGTAGAAAGGATTGCATGTGTGAACCACAGGTTAGTCTTCTAAAATAGCACACCATGGTTGGAAACAATTCAGTATTTAAATAGGTCTCTATCACTATGTGAGAGCACTTTGTTCCCTGCCCCCGTTCTTTAAAGGAGAATTTTCCATACATTAGAAATGAAGTTCTGTTTACGTTTAGAAAACAGGAAACAGCTCTCTGGCTTATTCTTTTATGTTAATAAGGCCTTAGGCGATTTACACTGGAATAGAAACTATCTATTTTGTGTTAATGACTGGGAGCTGGTATTCATCGCTTTGCTTCTGAATTCAGTGATTCACTCTATAACGCAGTATTAACGCATTGCAAAATTAAGTGTTCATTTGTCAGTGGATTTAGAAATGAAGTTTACAGTGCAGTTTCAAAAACTAAAGTCTACCTCTTGTTTAAAGAAAAGTTCAGTAATATAAAACCTAACTGCAGATGCTAGTAAATCTTTCACAGATGGGGCAAAATGGGCTTTTGCATCGCGCACAAAGCAGCTTAGATGTAGCAGCGTTCCCATGGGCACTGTCCCGCTGGAATGCAGGCTTTTCTTACAGCTTTTCTTGCAAGTTTGGGGAATTTTTTGTTTATTTCTTGCTTGAAGCAGCACTGTTTGCCAGTAGTTTTTGAAAGACTGATTCTTTCTACCTTCTCAGTACCCAGATAGGTCCTGAATGAGGAACAGAGGTGCAGGAATGGCTCCAGCTCTGGATTTCAGCCATCCGGGTGTCGTCAGGCTCCCTGTTTTAACGGTGCCCAAAGTGCAGTTCGTGAGCACGGTACAGCCCGTCACCAGTGTGCTGGGAGCTGCGCGTGGCCCAGCTCAGACTGGGATTCGTACTGTCTGTGCTACAGACCGAAAGTTCCCAGGGAAAGAAGTTGCAGTTTTGTGCTGCTTGACGTTTCCCAGGAAAATTTCTTACATTTTCAAAGCTGGTAACAGGTCTTATGTGGGCAAATCCGGGTAGCTCTCGTTCATCTGGTTTGTTCGCTTGATATAATGATGGCAATTAAGACAGATGCTGTATTTGAGCAACATAATTTCTGCTGTGTGGATCTCTGCTAGGCATTGCTTCAGAGCTGCAGCTAAAGTGAGACTCGGACTCGCACTCCAGCATTTTGACATTTATTTTCATGCAAAGCAAGTGGTCCCCACCCCCATTTCCCTGCTCTCTGTCAGCGATTGCTGTGACCTCAGCTTGTCTTTATTCCCAATGTCTGTCCCTGGGGAGAGAAGCTAATAAGGAAGTTCAAGGTAGTAAGAAGCTATTTAAAGATTATACCACTCTCTGCAACATAGAGGAGGAACTCCTGTGCAGATTATTACTGGAGAACTGCATACGCAGTAGCTGCAGTTCATTAACAGTGTGTTTGTGTTGTGCCAAGGGTTAAAACCTGAACTCTGAAATTACAGGCAAGAGTCATAGTCTACTTTGTGTCCAAAAAAACACTTGAAACAAGTCTTGGAAATTCCCCGTTTGATGTTCCAGTAAAACAAGTTGTAAAGATTTTCGAAGGCAGAGAGAAAATGCTGTCTCAAACAAGGTTTCAGTAAAAGGAAATCTTCTATAAAAAAAAAAAAAAACTTACACAACTAGATTATGGGAAACATTCATCCCAAAACAGTCTAGCAATCCCAAGAGGAAACAGTAGCTTTTCCCTGACAAAGTGAAGCCTTTGCTTTGCCTGCCTGCACAGGAAGCATCTCTTCAGTTGTGTCCGATACTGCTTCTGCTCCATAAAATCAGAATTCTCTCTTTAAACGGACTAGCAGTGGCCAATACCCTAACCTGAGCTAAAAACCAGCCAGTTTGAAGCGGTACCCTCTCTGTGTACGCCTAATTCTTCTGATTGTCAGGAGTTTTATTTTTAAGAGTAGTTAACGTGCATAGCTGCTTCCTTTTTTTAAGAGCAGCCCAAGCTTAAATGTTATCTCTTTTCCTGTTGGGGGAGGGCAATTTAATAGTCTTCAAAATTGCCAGATAGTCCATTTAGCTGCTTTTGGAGCTTGAATGTTTTGATAGGAAATTCGTAAGTCTGCATGCTTGAGATGATACAGGTGGAGATACTAAATTAGAGGATCTTCTAATTGCAGAAGATGGCATCTTCTTTCAAAGCACAATTGATGTTGGTGGAAGTATGTATGTCATCTCTGTTTTTCCAGATTAAATTTTCCACTCCTAAGTTAACAATGCTTTTTGTAACCTTATTTCCTTATTATTGAAGCTTGATTTCCTGTTGATTTATGTGTTTTAAGAGGTTGATACCGGGATCTGAGATCTAAGTTGATTTTTCCGATTTGGGTTCATTAATAGACCGTTTCTCTTCCATCATCAAGTTGCTTCTGTTTTGAAAGTTGAACAAAACCTATATTTAAGGCTGAATTCCAGTTCAGACAGGACAAAATCAGAAGTGTTGGATATGTTTATACGTGACCTCCAGCGTTAGTAGAAGAAGGAGAGCTGAAGAGTTGCCTCCGTGAGGAGCATAAGCCATGGGAACAGTCACTCATGTATGTGACAGTCCAATACCTGTAGAAAAGAACCTGTGCGGATTATGGCACTGTTACTTAATTTTAGAAGAGCTGTCCTGGTTATTTTAGCGGCGGAGGTGGCTGCTCGGTGGGACCCATCGCACAGAGGTGTCACGGGCAGCAGTCTGAAAATCCATATTTGCATTTCCAAGTGCATGGTGGCCCAAATGCCAAAGCACTGGATTTGTTTTTGTAAACTAGATGTGGTGGGTGTAGGATGACCTGTTTAAGACTCTTCCTAGTCTAGACAACTTTAATTGAATGTTTATGCTCTGCTGGCTACTAAAGAAGAATAGCTGGACTTCAGAAAGCTATTAATGTTATGATAGTCTCATCTGTTTGTCATGCTAGTTCAGGAAAATACTTAATTGCTCAAAGTAGCAAGGAAGAACTTCTTGTTCTTTCCCAGGCAGGAAAAAAACCACCCACTAAATTCAACGGAGTTCAGAGCCCAATGCTGCGAGGAGCAGAGGGAAACCACGGCTTTTGTTACACCTTCAGTACTTGCAAGAAATCGGAGGTTATGGGGTGTGGGTGTGACCTTAATCTCAGTTCTTTAAGCTTTTATTAGACAGAACTTGCCCAGAAGTAAACTTTTCAAGTGTCCCCCTGTTTGCTTACCCTGTGAAAGCATGGGCACCCTTCCGAAGGGTTTCTCCCGTGTTTCTGTGTGCCTGTAGGGTGACCGGCACTGGGGTGGCTTGGGTTTAAGGGAAGAGCAGCTCATCTGTCCCAGCAGTTAGGCCAGCTGGATGAATATCCCAGTTTGTATTTACAGACTTTTTAATGCTTGAGTCACTTCGAAATTCCCTACACACTTGTAGTGAGGTTTGGTTGAGTCATTTTTATAAATTCTTCAGAATAACTGAAGATTCCCTGCCCCTCAAAAAAAAAAAAAAGAAAAAAAAAAAGCCTGTAGTTTTTCCTGTGATTCATTAAACCACGGGCAGCTCATTATCCAGGGCCACCCTCCCATTTCCAGGGCTGATCTTTTCCTTCCTCTTCTTTTTTTTTATGTAAAGTTAGAACAATATCTTAAGCTCTGATCAAAGGTATCCACTGTTCCTGGTGGATATTGCTGATAAAGGAGGAGGGGTATTTGTGAGTGTGAGCTGTTCCTCTGTATTTGTGTACTGCAAGGGTTAAAATACAACTCCAAACCAGTATCATAGGACAAACGTCCCTAACTGAGTTTGGTCATTGAGGAGATATGAAAAGTATTTTGGTTTGGATTTTTTATGCCTCTTGCCAAGGTAATGCATACACTTCTCCCTTTGAGAGCAGAGGTTGACTTTTCTTAATTTTTTTTGTGCCAATCACATGGTCACATCTTAGAATACAGGCAGGGCCAGAAAAATCTCGTCAGCTATTTGAGTAAAGCGAAGCTTTATCGTTTACCTGTCAGTCCTCCGACCTCTCAAGCTCAGTTTCAGCAGTTTGCTTTTCTGTTTCGGTGTGTCTGCACCGGCGGGGTGTGGGGTGGTGGCTGGAGCATCACTGCTGCTCTTGTGTGCTTAGGGAAGCATTTGCATTTTTGATACAGTTTACTGGGAGATCAGAAAACAACCATTCCAATAAATACTGGCTTCTAAGTTGTCTGTTCATTTTAGTCAGACTCTGTCTTTCCTATCTAAAAGATGTCCGTAAGCAGTCCCATAAGAAACGGGCAACAGTTAGCCATTGACAGTCTGCCATTCTTGCTAGCTGAAAGGGCTTCTGAAGAGGCGTGCAGAGAGGCTGATGCAGTTTCGCTCTGTATTCAAAGCATATAGCTTGTTTTCCACCCTGCGACAGCTGAATGCCATTTCACAGCATCAGCAGGGTCGGGGCTTTGTGGAGCTTGCGCTGAGAGCCCTTCGCCAGCTCTGAAAAGCTACTGTGTTTAATTTGGAATGCCTTACTTTCTGTTTACGCTCGTAAGGATGCCCAGATGTGAGCAAGGCATGCACAGAAAGCCGAAGCACCCCTGGTAACATGCAGGCAGCGTTTGTTTGGAGCAGTCTCTCGAGGCAAAAACATGTCGTGCGTGTGCTCTGTCAAGAAAAGTGCAGCTGGTATCATAACTTTCCTCTGTAGGTCGCGCAGTGCTTTGCTAGGTAAACATGCTAAAGTATGCCTTAGATTAAACAACTTCAAAGGTGATAGCGCAGTGGTTAAAGGTACGGGGGCTCTTGCGTTTCAGAGAAAGGTGTGGTAGGTAACTGGTGCAGAGGAAAGCCTGCATCTTTCTCTGTGGCCTCGCTAAGAACATGCCTATGCAGAACAGTACGTAATCATTCATATGCTCTAGAAAAGTAAAGGTATGACTTATCTCCTAAGGACTGGTTACCGTGACTATAATGAATCAAGAAGAATCAAATTTAGGCCTCGCATTTGGAAGGTATTCTTTCTCGGCGGGGTGCATCAGCTCCGCCGTGCACGGGGTTGTGCTGTCAGCGATACTGGAACGAAACACCGTCACAGGGTTTTCACAGATGCATAGCGTTCAGCCGTAACCGCCTCAGTTGAAGTCAACGATCACGTTTCTTGGAGCCAGGATAGGTCAGCTCTGAGGGCTCTTTTGAATCTAGGTCTGGTTTCCCTGTAACGTCTTTTGTTGCATGGATGTCTGTTTTCATACGGTTTCTTATCATGGCGGTAAACGTGTAGATAGTATTTTAATATCTCTGTGTTTATGAAATTTTGTTTTGTTTTTTAGAACTTCACAGTAGTCATTCAGTAGGATAAGGCTATTGGTATCCTAACGAACACATTTCCAGCTGGAGTGGCTGATTCTAAACATTGTAAATGTAAAGCGTGGTGCGTGTGAGTTTCCTTAATTCTTATGTGTCACCGAAAGAAAGCTAATTGTTCCTATCTTGCTTCTTGAGAAACTAAACTTTGTTTAGTCTGGATGAGAATATTAAGGGTTTTATTAACAATTTATGTATTTATAGGCTGTTGCGAGAATAAAACTCTTTAATTGCTCAACATGAAATTCTTTGATGGTGACATAATCAAGACAACCGCACAACTGCTCTTCCACCGAAACAACAGTAAATGATTAAATCTTTTGTTGAGCAAGAATTGATACTTACCTCCTTTGCTTTTGCACAGCGGTGGAATGGAAGTCATGGACATAGATAGCAGGTAGCTGTGGTATGAGGTTGTTAGTAGACTGAATATATTGTGGAGATGCTGTGTGTTTAAGCAAAACTTTCCTTTGTTTCTGGTTTGTTTGGGGCCATTTGGTTCAAAGACATTGTTCAGCTGGAGGGACAGTGAGAAATTAATCGAGCACACTCTTCGTATAACCCCCCCACACACTTTTCAGACTGCCTGTGAATAGTATGTATTTGCCTGTGTTCCAGCCGTGGAAACGCAAGTGGGTTTTGCAGATTTTTTCAAGACCCAAGTATCTCCCCTGGAGAGCGGGTGGCTTCTAGGAGCAGTTGGAAGCAGGGGGACATCCTGCCGCGGTGCTGATCCAGCCTGCGAGAGCTGGGCTCACTTGCATATGTTTGATCCTTATAGATTTTATTGTTTTTATTGGTGGGGGACCGTCAACTTTTGCCCATTTAAAATGTATCAATGAGGGGTTTTATGAGCTGGGAGCCTAGCTGAAACCTTAAATGTTAACAGTTTAAAAATCCCTTCTGATGATAGAAGGATTGTTGTCCTTGCCATACACTTAACTTCTCATGGTCTTAACTTGATCAGCGTCCGCCATTAGCAGAATAGCACGTGCACTTAGTATGTGGGAAACATGGTGTTTGTCCCCTTGTCACTGGTCTGACCAGAACTGGCAAGGTCCAGGCGGGCTTTGGAGATCATGCAGGTGGCCTGGGCGGCACTGCTGTTCAGCAGGTAGATCGCTTGACCGCTTGGTCTTAGGAATTACTGTCTCTTTCTTGTCTGTTAACCCAGGACCTTTAACATGACACTCTTGGGTCTTTTCCTGTCTGAATACTCTTATTCTTACAGCAGATAACAGGTTATGAATCAGACTGTGTTAAGATCTTTTTATCCTAAGTGGAAAACTGGGGAAGAGGAATATTAACTACAAATTACTTTCTTCTTTAGCTAGTTTTCTATTTTAAGTATATTGAAATGCAAATTTGTTTTTGTATTGCAGGCCCAGCATAGAGACACGTTCATTGAAGAACGCTATGGGAAGTATAACATCAGTGATCCATTAATGGCTTTGCAGAGGGATTTTGAGACCCTGAAAGAGGGAAACCATGGTGAAAAGCAACCAGTATGCTCCAATCCGTTATCTATTTTGAAAGTGGTGATGAAACATTGCAAGAATATGCAGGAAAGAATGTTATCCCAACTAGCTGCTGCAGAAAGCAGGCACAGAAAGGTAAGTTTTGCTTCAAATAAGCTGTGCGGAAGTTAATAGTTGCATTTTGATAATACGTTAACTTCATCAAAAACACTTACATGCCTTGAGTTTTGGTAACTGGAAGGGCTTTGCACCTTTGTTTTAAACTTCTCACTCAGTACGATGCAGCTGGTAAGCTTATTCATTGTAATTCCAAAATTTGAAATATATGCAAGATGCTTTTGTTAGGACACACAAAAAAGGAACCAGCTTATTCACAGCTGGGAGGTATAGTGCTTACCAAAATGTAAGAAAGGATTTCTGGAAGATTGAATTCTCAGCAGACACATCACTGTTCTGCTGTTCTCAGTGCTTGTTGAAGAGCTGGTACCAGGTACTTACGGGCGTGCACCTCCTTGTGCTTTCCGAAGAAAGTATGGCATGACCGAAACTATTTTTCATTGGTCTCTTTAATAAAGCACTTATTATTCTTCACATGTAGCTTTAACATACGTTGACACCCATGAAGTGCTTGGTCCACCTGTCAAACTGTACATCCACAGAGGGTTGGTCCTCTGGTGTCCTGCGGTTTACTAGAGGAGCATAAAGCTGCACACAAGTCTGAAAGCAAGAGTCCACTGAACTCTGCTTCTTGGAGTCTTGCTACAACATATTCTCTTTATGTAACTAGTTAGCTTTTAAAAAAAACCATGTTTACATGTTCGTTTTGTCCTGCAGTAAATTTAAACAAGTCAAAATGAGTAAAGTATTTGTCCCTGCTACGTAGTCAGAGCAGAGAATAATTGCCCAAGAGTACATCACTGGAATCTGCGACCGGGAGGAGCTCTCTGGAGCACCCCTGCAGCCACCTGCATTGCAGCACTGTATCTTAACCTCTTCACATACTACTTTTCCATCTTAAAAAATAGCTGGGATTTTTGCTTTTACTTGCGTCAGTGGCAGACTGGGAGGAGGTGCCGTTACACTGGTGTCTAGAAGCTATCTTCTGCAATGTCAGATCTAGGTGTACGTTGGACTAGTGCCTGTGCCTGGGCCAATGCCATCCTGTATTTTTTCAGGTACATCACTCTTGCTTTGATTAAAACACGCCAAATCACGTACAAAGATCTCAAGTGCAAGTAGTTGCGTTCTGTTTCTAATCAAAAGGTTCAAAGTTGAACGCTCTGTTTCATTGCTCATCGGCACGTGGGTTAAAGTTTATTTTCCCTTAATCTGTTTTGATGGGGATAAGATAGAGCAAGTTCCTTTCAGTCTGTGAATACTCTGAAGCATTTCTGTTGCAGAAACCTTACTATGACATAAACAACCAGCCAGCTTGACTTTTACATCGCAGACACTGTGCTCAGGGTGGGCAGCTGGAGGCATCTTCAGCTGTCGGTTTGTCCTCTAAGTCACTGGAAGTAACAGCAAGGCTGTGTGTTTCACTTTTCAGCCAAGTATCTCGCTGAATCATGCTATTATCATCAGATATTTTTTTCCCTTCTCGTTCTATCCTTCCTATCTCCTTCTGTAAAAGGAGATTTTTTCTGTAAAAGGAGATCTGTGTACTTAAAGATATTTAAGCGTTGTTTGGAAGCTTAAATTTCAGGAATACTGAGGAGCTGCTAAATTCATGGTGAGCATGTGTTGGGAGAGCCTAGAGTTCTGGTGGTGAGACACGGCAGAGTCTCTTGGAAAGTTTGTATTCTGGCTTTTTTGTTGAGTTAATAGAATTTCAATTATTCATGTAATTCAGTGTTAAAGCTGAAGGAGCTCCTTAACTGGCTCCTTATGGCAAGCAGTTTCATTTCAAGAGCTCATCTTGTTCTTAAGTGGAAGAACAAATTAATGTTCTTTAAAATAAACTTTGCATTGCCATCCTCAAATCCCCTGTAAGAAACTGGGGGAGAAGCCTGTATGCGAATTACTGCGGAGCCCGTAGCGAGGATCGTCTTGTTGTAATTGTTCGTGCCCTGTGGCTCCTGGGTGGGCGTTCTCTGGGGCAGTGCCTCTGCTCCAGCTGGGCTTTGTATCAATGGTCCTGCCGGGAAGTTCTGATGAGGGCACCATACAGCCAAGGAGGGATAGCGTGAACTTCTCGAGGCTGTTCTGCGGTCTGGAGGAAAAGCGTGCAATTTAGCTATTTAATAATAAAATGAAGATACGTACAGTGGGAGGTTTTCCTAACTTCTTTTGCAAACTGACTCAACTATCCCAAATAATAGCGTAGCACTGTAACTTGTCCAAAAGCTGCTTGTATGTGATTTTGAGTTGGATTCGGACGTCTGAGGCTGCAGTGGTTGCTCTCCCGTGTCATTTGGCTTTGGACCGTGTGCGAAGGTGCTGATCTCTCCCTGTATTACGCCAGCTGGTAAGTGTGCCTGGGCATGGAAGTGACCGATGTTTGTTTGGCAGGTGATACTGGACCTGGAGGAGGAGCGACAGCGGCACGCCCAGGACACGGCGGAGGGGGATGATGTCACCTACATGCTGGAGAAGGAGCGGGAGCGGCTCACCCAGCAGGTATGCTTTGGTAGCTGGTAATTACCCAACCCACGGAAACCCCAGGCTCCTGGGTGGCGAACTCAGTAGTGATGTCTAATTGCACCTTTGTGTTGAAAGGGTAGTAGGGACCTCCCTCCTCTGTAAGGCGCTCCTGGCTTTCATCATTTCGATACGAAAAACAACCTTAGTTTTTCGGGGTGTTTTGGTAGCTGAGCAGTGCTAGAAGCTCTTAACAGGCAACCAAATGCTTTGAAATCTTACTTCAGCCTGAAATCTGAGCAGTTCTCAAGAACAGGGCTGTGCTTACAAATGATAGGGCTCTCTAGTACTCAAAATTCAGAATAAGTCATGAAAGATCTCCTGGGGGGGTTGTTCAGAGATGATAATAAATATTTAAGCTACTGTTTTCTGTTACTGAAGCGCTGTAGACTTTATTAAACATACATAACACATCAGCATTTAAATGCCTTTAAAAGGCAAACTGACAAAGTAGTAAAGGAGGCAGAAGGTAGCTTTGCTCCAGATGCCCATTCAATCAGTGCATGGAAGACTGGGTGTATATCTCACTAAAGGTCAATTGAATTTCATACATGATAGAACTACTAGTAAGTAATAATTCTTAATACGTGCAGCCTGAGTCATACAAGAGCGTCTTGCAGATACCTGGGGGAAGAACCTCTTTCTTAGCCATTGCCGTCTTTTACCGTGTGATTTCTCCCAGATACCTAGTAACCCCATTCCCTTTTGGGGCATTATACTTCATTTATTTTCAGGAGGTTTTGTGGTTCCCTTACAGGCTTTTTTGTTCTTATCTTCCAGTTGGAGTTTGAAAAATCCCAAGTGAAAAAGTTTGAAAAAGAACAGAAGAAGCTGTCAAGCCAGCTGGAGGAGGAAAGGGCACGCCACAAGCAACTGTCTTCCATGCTTGTAGTGGAGTGCAAGAAAGCCACTGCCAAAGCAGCTGAAGAGGGGCAGAAGACAGCAGAATTGAGCTTGAAATTGGAAAAAGAGAAGAGTAAGGTGAGTAAACTGGAAGAGGAGCTGGCGTCCAAGAGGAAGCGGGGTTTACAGATGGAAGCACAAGTAGAAAAGCAGCTCTCAGAGTTTGACATTGAAAGAGAACAGCTGAAAGCCAAGCTGAACAGAGAAGAAAACCGTACAAAAGCACTCAAAGAAGAGGTGGAATGTCTGAAGAAAGCCCTGAAAGAGCTGGAGGCTTCTTGCCAGGAGCACAGTCCTGCCGAGTCTTTGCAGCCAAGCCCCTCAGTGATGTCCAGAGGTGTTGCAACTGACAGTCCCACAGTGAAGTCTGTGTCTTGCCAGACAGAGTGTCTGCAGGCAGACCGAGCAAATCCTGCCAGCACAAGCAAAGCTGTGCACGCCGTGTTTCCCAGCCCTACTACACCTACTCATTCCTATGCAAAATCCAACGGTCATTGTGACACAGACATGCAGACGGGTAGTGAGCTACTGCAGACCAGTGCAGCAGAGAACCAAGTCCAAAAGGAGAAATCTGCTGGTGCAGCCTCAGAAAACGCAGTTGAGAATGGAAGTTCTCCTGTAAGAACAGAGTCACCGGTGCATCTGATGTCCCAGCTCCCTTCTAGTGGGGTCTCCCTGTCTCCCAGCGGCACAGCTGCCTCCTCTCTAACGCCTTCGCCCTGCTCCTCACCAGTGCTGACTAAACGCTTAGTGGGAGCTTCAGCAAGCAGCCCTGGTTACCAGTCATCCTACCAGGTGGGGATCAATCAGCGCTTCCATGCAGCTCGGCACAAGTTTCAGTCTCAAGCTGAACAGGACCACCAGTCAAGTGGTCTGCAGAGCCCACCGTCACGGGATTTGTCTCCTACTCTAGCAGATAACTCTGCCGCTAAGCAGTTGGCCCGCAATACAGTCACTCAGGTCCTTTCCAGATTTACCAGCCAGCAGGGACCTATTAAACCCGTCTCCCCTAACAGCTCACCTTTTGGCACGGACTATCGAAATCTGGCAAATGCTGTGAGCCCCAAAAACGAATCTGGTCACTCTCCAAGCCCTGGCAAGGTTTCCAGTCCACTAAGCCCGTTGTCTCCTGGCATTAAGTCACCGACCATTCCTAGAGCAGAAAGAGGGAACCCTCCACCCATTCCTCCAAAGAAACCCGGCCTCGCTCAGTCACCTGCTGCTCCTGCTCCGCTAACCAAAACCTCTTCCCAGGCATCCTCTCTGGGTGCCCCCATGGACGTGGCAAGTAGCTGCTCTAGCAGCACCGTGGTGTCAAATGGCAAAGACATTGAGATACTCCTGCCAACGAGCAGCTAGTCTCCAGAAAATGTGAATGTGACATTCCATGGCTTAGCATCCTAGGGCTAAGACACTGTTTTTCCACTCCATGTTATTTATTTCCATAGTAGCAGATTCTGTCTGTATAAAGCATTTAGTATATTTTTTTCTTTTTTAATAGGTAGGAAAATATTTTTGTTTATGAAGAAACCTTAACTACAGCTATACAGTAGCCTCAAAATGTCTCATAGCAACAGTCAAATCATTAGAGGTAACAAGAACCATAATCATGTGGTGGGACCTAACTATCAAACTCTAATGGGACTGAAATGCTACTTTTAAATTATGCAGAAATAACTTTTGCAGACTTTTTACTCCAGATGAACATTTTATAAAAAGTGCCTGAACTAAGCCTGCAATATGAATGTGATTCTCTGAAAACGGTGAGGAGGGGGACCATCTAGCTGCAGAAACAAATTCTTCTGCGAGTCCTGAATGTTGAAACCAACACTGTTTTTCTTTTGAATTCTTTCCATTTGCTAAATAAGTTAGCAAATGTGCTACAAATTCTGAAAGGTGACCACCAGACTGACGCAGCCAGCCACACTTTGTCCTTTAGGACGTAGCTCCTAGCTATTTGAGGAAGCACACATAAGTTTCTTGGGGTGAAATTTAGCCGTAATACAATCCAGAGTACTTTTCTCTCCGTATGCATTGTCTGTGTAGTTCTCTTTGCTTTCCTGTAACACATGCTGCAGAGATGCCTGTGTGCTTTAAATGGCTCAGCTCTGGTTTCTGGTGTGTCACCTTGAATTTTCAAGCTCTTCAAGCATTCTACTGTTGTGTGTAGAACTTCTGAGAAAAGGATCTTGCTATTACTTGACAAAGATCTTGCTATTACTTGAAAAATATCACTAGTCCATATGATACAGGTTTTTTGCAACAGTAACATGGGATCTTCTACTATAAACAAAAGCAATAATTTTGTTCCTCATCTCTATCAGTTGTGTCTGGCTGACCTGGATTTTTCCCACTAGTTAGCTACGGGATCTTGCTGGCTTTCCTTGGCTGCAAATATGGAACCAAATCATTACGGTCGTGTAACTGAATATGTATCTATGTGTAAGTAGTTTCACACACATACATACTAAATACACAATGTATTAGGAGAATCTATTCTTGATGGTCTGCCTAATAGGAAGAAAATGTGGGAATTCATTGAGATTAAAACAAATCACTTAGTGAGGAATTGCCCAAGCTTGAGGCAAATCATGTGTGTGAAAAATTATTTGGGCCCAAGCGGGGAGAAGCAACTGATTCCTGTGCAGAAATGTTTGCCGCAAGACGCGTAGTCCCCGCTGCAGACGTGCTGCCTGTGCTGCCCAGCGTTCAGCGGCACAGCACGGTTGGTTTTCTGAGTCACTGCGGTGAGAAATACAAGACAAACACACCACAGACCAGTGGCAGAGGCTGCGAGCACAACCCTGGGTTAATTATCTCAGGTGGTGTACGTGAACTGATCCTAAATTTAGAAACTGGACTTGCTGCTCGGTGTTCAGCATTTCCCTCTGCAGCAGCATCACGTTTACACGGAGCACAGCTTCCTACTGCCAGAGACGCTTTCTCCTTTGTCATTTTTCAATATTTAATTAGGCAAAATACATCCACCTTTACTGTAGGAAGGATCCCTGCGGCAGCTGGGAGGATGCACTACTGTACATGACCCTATAGGTTCCTTCTAGCTCTGGGTCTCGTTTTGTGGGACACCAGAGCTCTTGTGCTGCTTCGAAGTGGCTGTTGTCTGAAGTGACCCTGCTGTTCTCTCCCGCACAGCGTGGCAGGTATTTAGACAAGAACAAGAGGTTTTTACAGACCTTTTAGTAGGTTTTTAAATTGTGGTATTAGGTGCTATGGTTCCTAATCCGGTGGAACGGGCTGTGTACTAACAGCAGGGAGACAGAGGCAGCCTGGAGATAAATGGGCAGTGACTCTTCTGGAAGCACATTTATTACTTTTTTAAGTATTCACAGCAGATTTTTCCTCTTGATGAGAGTAATTGTAAAAACTGATGGGCAGATGGATTTTGGCCCATGTATCACTTCCGATTCAAAAGTGAGGCTTTTGTATACACTGCTTTAACGTGTTTCTTTGCTTTTACATTAATCTAAATGGTATTATCCCCTTTCTTTATCGATAGCTCTATAGAGAGAGAGATACTATGATGAAGTCTATTAGGAAATGCACTGAGTACCGTTTCTTCTAAAATATAATATGGGAAGGGGGTATGCAAAAGAATGTATTTTTGCTAGTAGCCTATCTTCTGAGAGAAACTAAGCACAAGATATTACAACGGATCCAACTAATTCAGTAAGACATTTAGAGTTAGTATTTAACTGTTGATGTAGATTCTGTGTGGAAGCAACTAAATATTTCTTCTATAACTCACATCTGTTATAAGCAGACATTGTTGCAGAGTTTGTCACTGGCTAATGGAGTATAATGAAGTGCAAAATGTATACACTAGTATTAATGCATTAACACTTGTAAATTTGTAAAGCCAAATGTACCAAGCTGAAGTCTTTAATCATTTTTATAGCTGATGGCATTAAACATGTTAAACATTCATATTATCAATAAAGGATTTTATTTTTAAGATGCGCAAATTGCTTAAGAAAATGTTTGGAGTCAGGACCGTGCCTGGGTCGAGGCTGCCTCGCAGGAAACAGGCGGTGGTGACCGCCGGGCGTCTGTATTCAGGTGGAAACGGAAGCTTTAACGGAAGGTGAAACATTGGAAGAAGGCAAATGTCTTTGCAGTGCCACAGCTGCTGAGCAGCCTGGCCTCTCCTGCTCGTCCGTCCCCGTCTGAAGGCGGTGGGGCTGTCGCTTGGGAGGTTCTCTGTGGCAGCAGCGTGCTTCGGGTGACGCGGCACAGCGAGCTCCGGCCAGCTGCGGCTTTTCGGCATTTTGAAGTAAAAACAATTTTCCTAGAGTCTCTCTTTGCCACAGTGTAATGATATTAAACTGATAATACTTTGGGGGTATTATACTGATAAACACTTGGGGGTTTGGGGGGCAAGTAGGTGTGCCAGTGCCTTTTTTTCAAGCAGCATACAGAATTTCTCCTGGAAATCCCCTCAGCAGCGTCAGCCCTCCTCTGCCCCGGGGGAGCACGGCGCAGTTACAGAGGACACAGCTGAGTGTCCCAGCCCCGTGCAGGCACTGGCTACGGCAAAGTCCCCTTTGCCGGGGATGGAGCGTGTCCCCGCAAGGAACCACTGTGTGTCCTCCCTGGAGAGCTGGGGGCTCCAGGGGCCTCCCAGCCCAGCCGCGGGCAGAGTCCACACCTGCTTTGTCTCCCTGCTGTATACCTCAGTAGTGACCTGATCTGCTTATCTTTGCACCGGTTCAGTTGAACAGGTTTTGCAACAACCTGGGGAGAAGCTCTTTGTTCATCTCCTCAGGCTCCGTGACACTTCGGAGGGGTGCTGTGGGAGCAATGGTACCTGCTTCAGTGCAGCCCAAGGCAGTAGCCACCAAACAACCACTGCTGCCTTCCTGTAGCCATCTCCTCTGCTGACGCCGAAGCTGAGGAGCCCTGCCCAGGCAGGAATCGGAACTGGCGTGCGTCTCGGCTACCGCCCTGCTTGCTTTTTATAGCAGCAGAGGTGGAAGGTCCTTGCCCAAGCCTGGAATGCCTACGAGCCCTTTTATAAACACCACCGTACTACGCCTCTCTGCCCTCCGCTACGCCGTGCTGCGTACAATGAATATAGGGCGTTAATCCCAACTCCAGCGGCGGGTGAGGCTTAAGCCCATTTATAGCGCCATGAGCCGAGCGCGGCCCCGTGTCCCTGCTCCCAGCCATTTTCTGCGCAGCAGAGAGTGAGTCAGTTCCTCAAGCACGAGGCACCTATGCATCCCCCCAAAACTCATCCACGCGAGCCCTGCCTCGCTGCGCCCCGGCCGACGGGGACGCGTGGCTGGGCGCGCAGCGCCGCGTGTGCGGGAGCGGGGGGGGGCAGAGGGGCCGCGGGCTTCGGCCAGCTCTCCCTGCCGCAGGCAGCCGGCACCGCTCGCTGCAGCGGTGCAGCCACGGCGCGAAGGAGCCCCCGCTCCCTGGGCGCGCTGCGGCCGCGTCCTCTGCCCCCCCGGCCGTCCGCGCTCGGCCCTGGGGCGGGCCTGCGGCCTGCCCGGCCTGCTCCAGCCCCGCGGCCGGGCCTCGTTTCCCTGCCGTGAAGCCAGACGTTACGGAGAGCTGGCAAAGGCCGAGCCGCTGCTTCTCTTCTGCCAGCGCCCTCCCGCCGCCCGCGCCCCGCCACGGCCCGCCGGCCCCGGGCTGGGCGCTCTGGGGAGGCCGGGTCAGGGAGTGCCGGGTCTGGGGGAGGCCGGGTCTGTGCGGAGGCCGGGTCTGGGGGAGCGCGGGCAGCCCCGCACCCTCCGCCCAGGGCTCCGGGGGCAGCGGCGGGCGGAGCGTCCCCGGGGCGGGCGGTGCGCGGCGGCCGGGGCCGCTAGAGGGAAACCTGCGCCCGGGAACGGGCCGGGGAGGGAGCGGGCCGGCTGCCTCCTGCCTGCGGGGCCGGGCCCGGCTGCCTGCGGCCGCTCCCTCCCGAGTCCGCGCTGGGCAGCGGCAGCGCCGTGCCCGGGGAGGGGAAACGGGAGGGGAAACCCCCCACCGCAGGGCAGCCCCATCGCAGGGCAGCCCCACCGCAGGGCAGCCCCATCGCAGGGCAGCCCCACCGCAGGGCAGCACCCATCGCCGGGCAGTCCCATCGCCGGGCAGCCCCATCGCCGGGCAGCCCCCATCGCCGGGCAGCCCCATCGCCGGGCAGCCCCATCGCCGGGCAGCCCCATCGCAGGGCAGCCCCACCGCAGGGCAGGCCCTGTTGCAGGCTGTCCCACCAGGGCAGACACGGATTTATGCCTTGTCACGACGCAGCAGCTATTCCCAGCGCTCCCGGCAAGAGCCGGCTCCCTGCTCCGTCCCCAGCAGAGTCCCCTCCGCAGTCCTGCAGGACTCCGGCACCCAGCCGCTGCCCCAGGAAAACGCAGCGGCCCCGGGGCTGCTCCTGCCCGGACGCTGCGAGTCCTGCCGAGGCGCTGGCTGCATGGGCCGCCTCGCAGCTGCGAGCTCCTGCACGCCCGGGTGAAACGGCGTGGAACAGAGCCGGGGAGCGGAGCCGGGGAGCGGTGCCGGGGAGCGGTGCCTGCGCGGGGGGACGCGGGCTGCGGGCGGCTGTGATGGCGGGGGCGGGCAGGGCCGTGGCTGCCCGGCGGGCAGGGCAGGATGGCTCAGAGCTGCTCGGCCGGGAGCGGTGCCACGGGCCGGGCTGCGAGAGCTGCTGTGCGTCGCTACCGGCCTTGTGCTTGGCAATTTTCCTCCGTGGAAAATGGGTGATCACCGACCAGCTGATCCCATCAGCACTACTGTTACCAGAATAATCGCAGAAGTGCCAAGAGAAACTGTAACCAAATCGGCTCAGCAAAACCAATCTAGTCCTCCCATCAAATGCCAGGAGCTTTGGTTTGCTAAATTAGTTGGCAAACCAGGGATGGATTTGTTTGGGCTCAGCTCATGCTCGGGGCGGCTGCGTGCTCGCACCTCTCCCCAGGGCTGGGAGCTCGCGCCGCAGGGCCAGGCGGCAGCCCCGGTGCACAGGCGTGTGCGGTGCCTGGCCACGCTGCTCCAGAGCATCTTATCGGTGAGAAACACCCGGGGGTGAGCAAAACCCTGGAGCGATGGCAGGGCAACCGCACTGCTGGGGAGAGAAACCTGCTGGGGGCCTGGGTGGGGTGCTGGGGGGACGCAGGGTGCTGGTGAGGCTCTGTTGGGTGGTGATGAGAGTGGGGCCAGGGTGAGCACATCGTGTAACTGCAGCTCCCGGGAGCATCCCTTGGGAAGCGTGGCTGTCCCCCAGGCACTGTAACCTGCAGTTCTGCTGGGAAAAGAGCTTTTGCTTTGGTGTGCATTCACCCTGTAGCATCAGCTTCGGGCTGTCCCGGCTGCGGTGCCTGCGGACGCGGTTTGTTTGCACAATCCAGCCCGCAAGCCAGACCTGGCTCTCACCCTCCGCCGGGGCGCACACAGCCAAGGAAGGCTTCAAGCACTGAGTGTTGTTGTGAAAAGTTTTCATGCTACAGGTTTAGCACAAGCAAACATGCCAAGACTCTGCGATCTGCTTACCCCACTTTCCTGCCCTGCTATTTCAGCCTCGGCCACCGCTGCTGATAACCCTGGGCGCCGTCCAGGCGCCGCAGTCACCGCCATGGCCTCATCACCCGTCAGCTGCCAGCCGCGGGCAACAACCCAGGGCAGCAGTCGGAGCAGCAGGTTAAAGGGTCCGGGAAAATCAGTTTGGGGGCAATCATCTCTTTTGGGACAAGGACAGAGAAAGTAGCAAACGCAGGGCTAGATTTGGAGGTCAAAATGCCACGTGCCTGGGTTTCAGTCCTCTACTTCCAGTTCGTGCATCCTGCTGATGTGTGTTTCCTGGCGCTTCCCTGTGCTGGGTCCTCTGCTCGGCCCTGTGGGTCTGTACCTGCTCAGTCGTCACAGGCAGATCCTGCCCTGTAGCCGCAGGGTTGCAAACTGCCTTCGTAAAGTCAGCGCGCATGGCTGCAGCGGTGTTTGTACAGACGTAATTGCAACACAAACCGAATTCGGTTCAGCGAATTAGGAATCGGTGGATGTCCAGCTGAAAACGCATTCCCCTATGGCTGCATGATTTTGGCTCCGCAGGACCACTGTTCCCACGTACTGCGTGCCTCGCGTCTGATCTTGGCTCTGGCTGAAAAACCCACGGCTGCGAGGGGTGGTGAGGGGCCAGCTCTGCGCCGAGCGATCGGGCGGGTTGCTGAGCCCCGTGGAGAGCTGCGCGGGACACGCCCGGGTGATGCTTTGGAAGCTGAAGCTGGTGCTGGATGCGGGCTGGCTGCTCTGGTCCCAGCTCGCTCCCGGGCCAGGCGGGTCTCGAGCCATGCAGGGCTCGCCCCTGGGCAGGGGGCTGCGGAGCACCTCACCGCGGGCTCCGCTCCCCTGCGCCGCACTCCCAAAGGGTGAATGGCTCTCGAGTGCCGTGCGGAAGAGGGAATCCAGCTGAAGAGCTGATTCTGATGGTTTTCATCCTGCTCTGAAAGCAAGAGGGGAATCTGTTTTGTGGGAGTCCAAGAGCTGTTTAGATGTTAATGGAGCAGCTCCACGTGCTGCTCATGAAGAGCCCGAGGAGCAGCACCTTCCCTGGGCCTGGGCAGGGCTTGCCTTGCGCCTGCACACCATGGGCAGAGACCTCCCCCCGCAGCCCCCGCGCTGCCCCGTGCTCCCCGCTGCTGCCTGCCCCGGCCCGGGGATGGGTCTTCGGCCGCCGGTGCCTACAGCCGGGCGCCAGAAATGGTGGAAAGTTATCCAGTGCATGGGGGCTGGCAGGGCCACAAACCCCAGATAAATCCTGGTGACTTGGAGGATGGAGAGCGGGGTCTCCAGGGTGTCCTGGAGCCACAGCCGCCCACAGCCACATTTCGGGCCAAGCAGGAGCGCAGCACTCAGGGTGTTTAACGCAAGGTGGCATGGTGACAGAATGGACCGAGACAGACACACGGCCTGGCCACGAGCGAGCGGGGTGCAGGACTGGCCCCCCTCTCTCCCCTACAGCCCGCAGCAGCTTCCCAGGTGGGTTTCTGGGAGCCCCTTGGTGTGCGACCTGCCCAGACCCCGCCAAGCCTCCCGAAAGCACGGCCCCACCACGTTCCGGGGGCAGCCCCGGCCTCCCCGGGCGCAGCGAGGGGCCAGCGGCTCGGCCAGCGCAGGAGCCAGGCTCTGCCACAGCTGCCTCTCGTCTGCAGGAGCCTCACGGGCAGCGCAGCCTCGGCCGGGTGATTAATCTTTTGTCACGGAGGAATAGGGAGAACCAGCGATTAATAAACCCCCGGCTTAGGCAGTAACACGGCTCTGCCGTCCCCGCCGTAAACATCGCCCTTTTACTGGCTGTGGCTCGGGATGTGCCGACTGCCGGGCATGGGCGCAGCGCAGATGTTATTGTAGGGGCGGCCCGCGGGGAGCGGGGTCAGGGCTGTTTGACGAGGAGGAATCGCCATCGGGAGGATGTTTGTTTTTGTAGCAGCTGGATGTGTCTCGGGGAGGGATGGGAACGTCTTCTGTCACTCGTGGGCCAGGAGGAGGCTGGCAGGGCAGGGATAAAACTCCTGACAAGTTTGGACTAGCAGGCAAGTTGATTAGCTGAGAGATGAAAATTCACAGCTCTGCTCTTGCAGGGGCTGTGAGCTGCTGGAGATGTGTTTATGCAAGGGGAGAGCACCCCCGTGCACGCTGCCCGGCCCCCGCCGGCGCTGGGACCGCCGTCCTGGTGAGCCGTGGCAGCGCGGGGCTGGGCAAAGCGCCTTGGGTCAGTAGCAGGTCCCCATGGCAAGGACAGCCGTGGCTGTGCAGGGGGGAGCAGCGGGGGCGAGGGGACCCGGGGCAGCATTTTGGAGGGGGGGACATCCCAACTTCTCTGTGGCCCCAGCGTGCGCTGTGGGAGCAGGTCATTGCTGGCTGCCTCAGCGCCGCCATGGTAGCCTGGACGTGCCCACGTCCCGCGTGGCCGCGGCGTTGGGGTCTGGACCCCTGGCGATGCCTCGGGTGTTAATTTGCAGCTGAGGGTGGAAAAGAAACGCAGCACGGTGAGCACGGGCCCTTGTCAGCTGAGAGCCGGGGCTGGGCTGTGTCTGATGGTACAGATTACCCCGTGATAGACAGAGATAAATGCATACAGCTGGAGGCAGAATAAATCGATGCTATTCGATGTATAATTGTCTTGAAAATAAGGTAATGACTGGCTCTTGGAATGCTTTGATCTTATCAGAAAGACAAGGAATACACTAATGGCTTTAATTAGACTTTGGGGATGAAATGCATTCGGCCTCCTGGGTGAGCTGGTTTCTGGAATTGACCACTGGTGGGGATAGAAAGGCTTTAATCAGATTTAGGCTCTTTAATACCCACAATAGTGTGTGTCTGCATGTGTGATACAGACCTACCGTTACGCCTGGTTTTGGGGGGGGGTCTGCAGGCTGCGTGCGCTTGGGCTGCCTGTGCATGCAGGAGCCTTTTTTCAATGTACTTTCCCATTTGTGTTTGAGCCGTGCCGCCAAAAAGACTGTGCCGGCAGAAAGACTAGGGAGGTTTGTGTAGGAGAAAGGGTATTTTTATGCCTTCAAGCTCAACATCTTTTGAGGAGGAGTGGAGTCTACTATTTTTATTTATTGACTTCTAAAGGAAATTTGAAAACAACTTATCAAAAAGCAGTGGAGAGCTGGTAATTGTTGAGTTTCCCAACAGCAGGGTCATGGCAGCTGCTCCGGCAGCAGGGCAGCGTGCTGGCCACGCTGAGCATCCAGAGCAAGCAGTCGCCGATTACCGCAGCTTAATTACGGCATGCAATGGCTACGGTCAAGGCAACGGAAAAGCTTCTTATCTCTCTAGGAAGGTATCTTTGCGTTGTCCCCCAGAACACGTAGAATAAGCGGTATTTAATGCGCAGAGGATGAGCAGGGTCTGACTCAGGGCTGTGACTCACCGGGTGAAGCCGCTGCTCGTCAGCCAGCGGTCGCGGTCCAGGCTCTGCGGCGCTGGGCGGGGAGGCACGGGCGGCCGGAGCGGGCTCTGCCCCGTGCTGCCCCGGGGCCGCAGCATCGCTGGGGTTCCCGGCCCGCGCCCCGGGGATGTGAACAGGGGCGGGGATGCCACGGCTCTCGGGGGGTTCTGTCTCTCCTCCCCCTGTGCCCATGGCGGGGCCAAGTCCCGGGGTGTTCCCAGAGGGGCCCCGTGCTGGCGTCCCTGCGCGCCCGAGGGTTTGGCAGGGGCTGGCACTTTCACAGGCTGCACCTGACCTTCCCCTAGATATTTCCTAGCGAAACTGGACTGCTTTCTAAGCAGCAGCAGCCCAGATGCTGAAGCTATACATGCAGCAGTTATTCTTCCTAGGCCGTGTTTGTGTCTCTCCTGCTGTAACTACAGATTTGGATTATTTGGGTAGGTTGACGTTAGCTATCATGTTTCCCTTATGTTAATTTGTTGGGCTTAGATGAGCTCCCGAAAAGGATTTAATAACAAGAGCCGTTGCCAATGAAAGCACAACCTTGTTCAACAGTTACTGTACAGCCAAATATTTTTAACGCCAAGCCTCCAGGCGTGGTATAAGCTCCTTGTAAGTAGCTGAGGTTTCGTGTAAGTACGGGCGAGAGCGCAGCGAGGTCAGGACTCGCCCCGCAGGAGCAGGAGGTGGATCCCAGCTCTACCGGGACATGAGCCCCCCGGGAGCATCGCGATGGTGCTGGGGACGGGGAAAGCCACAAAGCTGCAGCAGCTCAGCCTCAGAGGGAGAGCACCGATATTTGGTGATTCTGGCTCAAACGGCGGGGCCATGGCAGCGACCCCCAAAACAGTGAGCAAGGCTGAGCCTCCTCCTTTCCCGCATCCCCAGTGATGCCCACCCTGTAGCCCCCGTCCCAGAGGGGCGACAGTGCCAGTGTGGTGGCAGGACCCCCCGGTCCCCAGGGCTGCGGGGCCAGACCCTCCTGCCAGCACGGGGCCGTGGCTGCCCTCGTGGCTGTCCTGCCGCCAGTGCCACCCCAGGGGGGAGAGGAGGATGCGGGGAGACAAGGGGAGGAAGGGCCGTGGGCCACCGGGGCCCGGCAGCGCCCGGGGGCCTGTCTCCCCAAACCGCCCCGTGCCAGAGCCACCCCACTCGCTGTGTTGCCCCAGGATGTGACAAATCACCAGTGTGTGTGCAGAAAGCTCCTCGCTGCGGCACAAACACACGCATGCTTAGTAACATAATCTCTTAAAAGCAAAATCCCAGAAATTCCTTTTTCTTCGTGGAAAATGTTGCCTGGGGGAGAAGCTCATAATGAAGGATGAAAGCTTAATCCTTGAGGCAGAGCAGGTCTGGGGGGGGGAGTATAAACATGACAGTTGTTGCTCAGCGAGTCGGAAAAAAAAGGTGAAGGGATAAAAGTTGCGGCAGGGCAGGACGGCGCAGGCTGCGGGATCCGACTGCGAGGAGCCCCGGCAGCGCTTCCTCCCGGACCGTGCCGCGTTTGTCATTTCAGAGCTGGCAAATGCACGGGGTTATCCCCGCAATTTCAGACACAGAAAAATGCTATTGTGCTGTGGTAGGTGAAGGTGTGGGGAGAGTAAATTATGCTCCATACTTGTGTAATTCACTGGTGGGGACAGCCCTGGGTAACCGGGTGTCGGCACCAGCAACGCTGGGAAGGGGCCTTAATCAAGATCAGGCTTTCACCATTATAAAATAAAACCCCAGTGTGTCTGCAGACTGATTTTTCACGTTTTCTGGGCTATCAGTACAACTGCTGGCAGGCGATGCGACAAAGCTCCATGGTGGGAGCCCCGTGCGCGTGTGCAGGCTCCCCAGGCCAGCGGGATGGCGCGGAGCTCCCCGAGCACTGGAGGATCCCACGGGGGACGTGGCAGCGCAGCCCACCCTGCCCGCGCGGTGCAGTGCCGGGGACGGCTGCGGGGACGGTGCCCCGAGGGCAGGTGCTGACCCCGTGACGGAGGAGCATCCCGGCCATCCCTGATGCGACGGGTGCGGGGGGCACGCGTTGTCCCGGGGCCTGTCCTCAAGCGGTTTTCTCCAGCGCTGGAAGTTCACTGCTGATGAAAGAGAAAGCGACCCAGCGAGCCTGGGGAAGGTGAACGGAGAGAGATCAGAGGGGAAAAAAGCTCAGAAGAAATGCATTGAAGAAAGCAGCTTCTTGACACTTCCCTGCCATCCACTGGTAACCACTGCTCTAACCAGCCCTCTTCAAAGCCAGAGAAAACTCGTTTAAATCAAAGGTGAACCCCCGCCGCAGTGCTGCTCCAGTTAAGCCAAACCTCCCCGCTGCTCCCGGCCGCAGCAAAGGCGGCGTGGTGCTGGCGCAGGGCAGCAGCAGCACAGGCAGCAGGAGGAGAACACGGCTCACAGCCGGGGCCAGCGCCGCGGCGGTCTCGCACTGGTGGCCGCGCTCAGGGCGGTGGAAGGAGTGGGGCCGACGGTTTGGGGCAGAAATGGGCATTGTTCGTGGCTCCTCGCCGGAGCCAGCTCCCCAACCCCTGGGAGCCCTGCGTCCCACCACGGAGCTGTGCGGTGAGCTGCTGGGGCTCAGCCGGCTGGCTGGCCATGCCGCAGGGACGTTGACAATGGCAGAGCCCGTCCCGGGCAGATGCCAGCCTTGTTCACCAGGCGTCTGCATGAGGCTCTGCAGCAAAACGCTTGTCCTGGCACTGCTGGGACTCGCCCTGCCCTGAGCACCCACCACAGCCCATGCATAGACTGCAAGACCGGTCCTCGCAGCCCCCCGCACGCCCGGCAGCCCCATCCCACCACGTGCTCGAGAAGGGCAAGGTTTGCCCTGGGCTCCCCGCGGGCACAGCAGGCGCTGGGTACCTCGCTGCCCCTTGGCCTGGGAGGAATTTCAGAGGGCTGGCCGCTGACGTGACTGCCCCACGCCACCTCCCCACCCACTCGGCATCACCGCGCGCCAGGCTGATGCAGTCAGAGAGGCAGAAACTGGATTTGGCCGGGTGGCCGGTAACCTGACACGCTGCAGGTGTCCTGCAGCCCCGGCCACGAGAGGCCAGACCTTCGGTGCCACCAGCGTGCGACCGTGACGCCCGGGGGACACTGCTGCTGCCCTCCCACCGGCCCAGCCACGCCACAGGGAGCTGTTTCGTCTCACCTCTGCGCCGGGGCACCACGGCACTGCGCAGCATCAGCCGCGCTGACAGGCACCACGAGCTTGGCCGAGACCCTGGTGCGGCTCCCAGGGCTGGCTCGCTCGGAGCTGCCTGCGCCACGTCCCGCAGCACCTGCGCGCCCTCACCCTGGGACCCGCTCGCCCCGCGGGATGCCGGGCACGCCGGGCAGTTCAGGGTGGGGGTCCCCATCTCCTGCCTGCGGGTTTGCTCTTCCCAGCCGCCTCTCCGCTGCGGAGCGCTGTCCCTGTGCCCGCCACGGTGCCTTTGGGAGCCATGGGTGCCAGGTCCCGGGCTGCCCGGGAGGCCACGGTGATCAGCACCGAGAAGTACTGGGGGACTAGCGGCTCCCCCGCAGGTCCCAGCCAGCCAGGCCCGCTCCGAGCCATCGTGTGCGCCCAGGGGGCTCACAAGACAAAATCTCCCCAGGCGGTCTGCAAAAGGGCTTTTTGCAGCCCAGCGGTTCCTCCCCAGCTTTCAGGGATGGTGCGCTTGCTCCCCGCACGCCATCCCCAAGCCTTCAGCATCCAGTCCAAGAAGGACAAACAAACAGGCTCCGCTTCTCTTATTTATTTTTTCATTCAGAAGAGGAGCGGCGGAGGTGGGGTTACACTCTCCAGAGCACAACCTGCTCTGCCTTTGCTCACGGCGCAGCAACGCTGTTTACGGACTCGGATTCCAACCCTCTCCTCTCTCAAGGCTGTGAAGATGTATTTCCTCTTGTGCCATTTCTCCTTCTGGCAGGCAGGCTCCCAGGTGGGTCTGGAAAATGTCAAAGTGGGAAATAAAGTTGTTCACTGAAAAAAAAAAAAAAAAGAGAGGGAAAAGGGAAAAAAAAAGCCCAAGCGGTGCGGTGCTAGGGCCTGCCGGGGAGCCACCGGCACTCGGGCAGGAGTGGGGTGCTTCAGACATGGGGCATCACAAGAGCCCCAGCTCCGCACTGTCACTGCCACGTGCCCAGCACCGGGCACAATGGCCCTGCCACTGCTGTCACCTGCCCCACACCGCGGCTGAAGCCTCTGCGGCTTTTTTGCCCCCGGAGCAGGCTAAAAGCACCAAGCAAGATGAAGTAACAGCGGCACAACGCGTGTGTCACCCATGGCCCTTCGATCTCCTGCCTCACGTCCAGCACAGGTCCCTGCAGCTTTCCTGCCGGGAGCGCGTGTGCTGCGCCTCTGGGCTCATTCGGAAGGCCTCACAGTGCCGAAGCAGATGACTCCATCTGAAGTGACTAATGGGCGAGCGCATTCCTGGCTCTGCCATCATCTGGTTCTCGTAACGTCAGTCGTGATCAGCGCTAACACACAACCAGCGTCTTCGGACGGCGCGGGGAGGCAGCGAGGTGGGGTGGAGGTGGCATTTGTTCTCAATCACACGGATTTTGAAAACCTCGCTGTTTTGCATAACGCAAACCGACTGGTACCGCCGTGCTCCAGCAGCCGCGGCGCAGGGCCGGCAGAGCTGCCGCCACACCGGCACGGGGCAGAGCCCCGTCCAGCACTGGGCAGGAAGAGCGGTGAAGGCGATGCGCTGCGGGGAAGCGGTGCAGCCCGCACCGGGGGGACGCAGAGCGGCCCCCCCATTCCCACGCCGGCCCCGTGCCGGGGCGGTGGGCCCGGCTGTGTGCCATGGCTGCCCAAGAGGGACCGGGGGCACCGGCCAGACCCCCCTGCCCAGGAAACTGGTTTCCCAGAGGAAATTAGATGTTGACAAAATAACGTTTTTTTTCACCCAAACAAGTCTGCTCTTCATGGAAAATATTTGGACTCACTATTTAGCCCTTCACGCAAACAGCTGGAAGGAAACAGCTGGTGCAGGAGCAGCCCTGCACCGGCGCTGCCGGCACCAGCGAGGGGGACCCCCGGGAACATGGGCACCGAGTCCCCGGGGAGCCTGCCCATCTCCTGCCACAGGGCAGTGCGAAAACCACCCCATCCGTCCAGTTCTCGGTGAAAAAGTTTCCATTTGGCAAATCGAAGAGGTCAGCAGTGGTGAAGCGGCCGTCACCAGGGCTGTCGGGGCTTGATGAGCTGCTGACCCCAGTGCACCGGGACGGCGCTCGCTGCCTGCGCCCTGGGTGCTGCAGAGACCCACACCCGCTGCCCACCTTGGGCTCGCTGCCTCCTGCGCCCTTCACGTGGTGAACGTGGACATAGCGGGAGCAGGAACCCGGCCCCGGCACTCCTGCCGCCGCCGCCACGCTCACCGCTACCTGCAACGGGCCAGGATTCCCACACCGCCATTAGTTAAGGGGACGCTGACGAACGCACAGGCAGGCTGCGCTGGCTCACGTCGCTCATCCTGGCTCTGCATCCAGTACCGCAAAGGAAAAAGAAAAAAAAATAACCCAAACCTGATCTCTCTGGCAGGAATTCGCTGCATGGCTTAAGGAGGGCAAACCGCGGGCAGGTGGCTGGGCTGTGCTGAGCAGCCCTGGTGACGGGAAGCCCGGCACTGCTTTCAGCCTGAGCGGCCATCGCCTCACCTCCAGCCACCGGCCGAAGCCCTCGCCCAGGCGGCGGCACGCAGCGGTGGGAGCCACGTGCGCGGAGGTGACGGGTGGCGCCGCAGCAGCTCGCGCGCCCAGGGCCGCAGCGTGGCGAGGCCGCCGGTGCCGGTGCTGCCTGCGCCAGCCGCGCTGCCCGGCAAGAGAGGCTCAACCTGCACGTGCCTGTGTGCGTGAGCCCCCGGGAAAGGACACGCCACGACAGCCCGCAGGAGTGCCTGGGCTGGGCACAGATGCTGCAGATTAGCGAATTAAAAGCTGGGAGGTTTCTGTTGAAGACATTTTTCCGTTCATGAGGCCATGGGGTGGAGCGGGCGGAGCGGGGGGGGCAGCTGCCTGCAGCAACAACAAAAGGCAGAAGGGGGAGGGGAGCATGAGGGAGAGATTTTTGATTCATACTCAAAAATTACCCAAACTTTATTGCCAAAATGTCTACATTTTTATGTGCTTAAGCACAGTGAGTTATGGAAATCTTAAAACAATGGAATGATCTCCTTCATTGCCCTTGATGTATTCAAAGTCACCACCCCTCCTAACCAAGTGGAATCTTTTTCCGTTTTATTGACTTACAAAAATGTCTCTGCTATCAACACCGTCCGTGTGCATCTCATAAATACCAGGGTGGGACACAGGGCTTTGGGTGGGTGTTTTTTATAAACCCATCTCTGCCCCAACCCTTCCTCAAGAAACGTTTTTATGGTCTTTGGTTGATTTGGCAAATTTTCTATTAGAACCTGCCTGAACAAGAGGGGCTGCAAATTCCTTGAATCAAGTCCAAGCATACAGCCTTCTGGTTCCCCCGCTCTCGTCTTTGCTCTGTGGGAGTCCCTTATCTGTCAGTCACGTACTGATCTTATAAATCTTCTGCAGCTCAATGTGAGAGCATTACAGGGTGTGTCTTACACGCTCCATCTGCCAGGTAAGGGACCACAGGGGCGAAAGCAAGCGCCAGCAATCCAGCTAGAGCACGTGTTTTGCAGTCCTGGACATGCAGAATAAAGTAGGTGTATTTATTTTTTGCATTTTGTAGCAGGCCTGGAGCAGACCCGTTCCTTTCTGAGCACAACAGGAGCAGAGAGGGGCAGATGCCCTCGCAGGCACCTCTGTCGGGACGCGCGCATCCGTCCTCTGCAGACATCGCACGCAAGCCTCCGAGCCAGCAGCACCCGGAGCGGTGATGCTCTGCTGCAGGGAAAAATCCTTCGTGCAGCGGCTGTGCCTGTATAGGAAACCATAACTGAGTGTGCAGCAAGGGCCAACAAGAGCAGCGCGCACTGGGGTGGTTTCCTTCGCTGCCGAGATAATTTCTCCGCACCCCTCCAAAACAACGTCTTCCTCGGCTGCCCTGGCTGTGCAAAGCCCGGCCACGTAGGCCTGGGCTCTGATTTGCAGCCTGCCATCGGACAGAGCTACAAGCAGAGAAAGTGCTGATCTGGGAGAAAATGAGGACCAGATCGGGGAGAGGAGGGGGGTTTTGCCGGGGAGGTTTCAGGGCCATGGGGGGGACCACAGCCCCAGCAAGGAGCCCTCCCACCCCGGCTGCATGCACCGGCCGGGGCGAGTGATGCCCATGGCCAAGGAGGGGGCAGAGAGCAACTCAGGCCCCCAGCTGCAAGAAGAGCTTTGGGAGGAACTGAGGCACCGACGGGAAGCCCCGATGTCTGCACAAACCCTCCACTAATCCCTTATTTCCCAGGCCCGGGGGCGGATGGCTCAGCCTGGCCGCCCTGCCACGCTCACAGCCCGTCGAGAGGAAAGCTGTGCGAGCCGCGGGAAAACATCTTCAGCCCTATAAACTGACACAGTTGTTTATAATATTCCTAAGTGCCATTGCGTGATGATAGCAATTCTCTGACAGGGAAAATTTACTTTTTTTCCTTCTTTTTTAAATAAAGTCAGAAAGCTGCAAGTCCCACAAAAGATGTTTTGGCTATTATTCAGGGTTTGTTTGTTTTTCTGCTTCCTACAAGTAACACACTGAGGGCCATTTGCTGCTGATAACGTTACAGCGTTATTGCAGCACCGTTAGCACAGTGCTGTGCTCAGGCTGAACCGGGCAAGCCGTCTCCCTGCCAGCACCCGGCACAGGCAGCCGAAACCCCGGGACCAAGGCTTTTGCTGGCCTCCCTCCGGCCGCCCCACCGGCCGCCCCATCTACCCGTCCTCCCTGCCCTGAGCCGGGGCTGCCTGCAGGGAGGCCGGCAGCGCGGGGGACGTTTGCCGAGCGGAGAGCAAGAGCAGCACCAGCACTGGGCTGCAGCGCCCAGGGAATCCCAGCCCTGCCAGCCGCCCCGACCCTGCAGCCAGCGCACAGGCGGCAGCGGAGCAGGGAGCGATGGAGCAGCAGAGCAGCGGAGCACGGACCATGGAGGAGCACGGAGCATGGAGGAGCATGGAGCATGGAGGAACACGGAGCATGGAGGAGCACGGAGCATGGAGGAGCATGGAGGAGCATGGAGCATGGAGCATGGAGCATGGAGGAGCATGGAGGAGCATGGAGTATGGAGGAGCATGGAGGAGCATGGAGCATGGAACATGGAGCATGGAGGAGCATGGAGGAGCATGGAGCATGGAGGAGCATGGAGCATGGAGCATGGAGGAGCATGGAGCATGGAGCATGGAGGAGCATGGAGCATGGAGCATGGAGGAGCATGGAGCATGGAGGAGCATGGAGCATGGAGCATGGAGGAGCATGGAGGAGCATGGAGCATGGAGGAGCATGGAGCATGGAGCATGGAGGAGCATGGAGCATGGAGGAGCATGGAGCATGGAGCATGGAGGAGCATGGAGCATGGAGCATGGAGGAACATGGAGCATGGAGGAGCATGGAGGAGCATGGAGCATGGAGCATGGAGCATGGAGGAGCATGGAGGAGCATGGAGCATGGAGCATGGCCGAGCATGGAGGAGCATGGAGCATGGAGGAGCATGGAGGAGCATGGAGCATGGAGCAGCCTCTCACAGCTCCTTGGCCAAAGTGCCTGCAGCCTCCTGAGCCGCCCGCAGCTGAATTTCCTGGGAAAGTGGCTTGGATTGGAATGGCTGCAAGTTAAAAGCTGTTGACCTTCTGGATAAAACTTATCTGTGCACATTTCACATCCCAGGGGATGAAACCATTACTTTGTCATTACTTTTTGTGTGGAAAAACTCCTCTGTATGAGTCAGGCACTTTGCTGAGGACACTGCAATCTCCAGTTTGCTTATATTGTGCTAAAAACAAACAAACAAGCCCCGAAAGGCAGTGGAGAGCTGCAGCAATCCTCCAAGCTAAAAAAGGAGTAGGGATTTATCAGGACTTCAGTATGGGACACAGCACGGCTTCCGCAAGGCCGTCAAGCTGACTGACGGGCACGTCTCCAGCGCGGCCATGCCTTCAGGTGTCAGCAGACGCGGCCGTTTCCTGTGGTCAGGGATGGGGCTGACATTTCACTGACCTGCCCCTCCATCAGCTGAGGCACAAGGAAGACAGTCACAGCCTGAGCAGAGACCAGGGCTCGTGGAAATCACAGCTCCCTGGGCTGCATGGACGTGCGGATGGAGATTAGGGCTCGTGTCCCTGAGGGGTGACGAAGCATCACAGCAGCCTTCAGGTGCCCCCGAGGGGCGGCAGCAGAAGCAGCAGCAGGGCAGGAGGCAGGATGAGCTCGGCCAAGGCGAGGAGGGCTTCCTGAGAGTGGTGCTCTTGGAGGACCTCCTGCCCCTCCAACTCACTGCTGGATCATCTGTCAGTGTAAGAAATCAGGCTGGAGGTGGAAGTGTCCCTACCTCCTTGTCCTTGAGGAAAAAGTCCTGGAGGAGGTGACAGGATAACGTTAGCAAAGCAGCCAGATATGATGGTCGCTGCTACAGGCTAAGAGAGCCCCTTCTGCCCGGGGGCTTTCCACCCAAGCCCCCCTCGCAGACAGATGCAGGGCACAGCTCTGCACCGAGGTCCACAGGATGGCTGCATTGCTCCATGGAAAGGTTTGTAAAGCCCACGGGACTGAGTCCACGAGCACTAAGACAGCAATTCCCTGCTCAGAGTCCTTTTTCAGCTGGTGAAGCCGGGGAAGCGCTCGCCCTCGTCCTGCCCAGCACCCCCGTGCCGCTGCTGCACAGCTGCATTGCACGGTGCAATGGGTGCATTGCACTTGCCCACAACGGTCCTCTCAAAACCCTCCCAGCAGCACCACTTGGCTGCAACGGTGCTGCTGCCTCCACAGCTCACCGGGGGTTATTTCATCTTGGTCTGTATCTTTGGAAAACAGAAATTCGGACTGAGAGGATCTTCTTACTTTGTCATCCAAGCTCCCAAATCCCCTCCCGCCCCCAGGAAAGCCCAGCTCAGCTCCGAGCGCAGCAGAGCAGCCCAGGCTTTCCCATGGCCGCAGCTACGTAGGTGCTGCCCCAGGTACCGCAGTCGCAGCCCCGCAGCCGCAGCTCTGCGGGCGCTTGCTGTGAGAGCCAGGAAACAAGAGATGGGAAGTTTATAAACATGCCGTGGACGGTTTATGGAAAGAGGTTATGAAATGCAATTAGATGTTTTATAAAGTGTCCTGATTCCACTCCTCGGTCACTGTGTGATTTTGATCATAAATCAGAAAACGAGCTGGAGCTGGAGAACTGAAGGGGACGGCCAGGAGGGCGAGGGTGCGACAGGGATATTGGCGGGTTCTCTTCAGCCTTTGCTTGTACCCGGGGTTCTGCAGTCGTGACATTCATGCTTTGGGAGATGCCCCCCGATAGTCAGTCCCAAGTGGGAGGGAATCGCCCCCAGCACAGGGGTGCTCCCTGTGGCCGGCAGCCCCACGCCCTTGCCAGTGCCAGCAGTGCCATCCTGCCCGGCGGTGTCCCGCAGAACGAACCCCATTCCCGTCCTCTGCGCCAGCCCCCACCTGATGCTGCTTGTTTAATACACGATACCGTCTTGAGGCTGTGCAGATTATGCAGCGAGGGTGAAGGGGCTGACGGGGGAGCAGGGGCTCCCAGGCTGAGGGCACCCCACTAAGATGCCTCCCAGGGCTGTGCGCCCCATGTTTCAGGGGGACCCCGTGCAGCACAGAGAGCCGCAGGAATGCACCGAGCCCGGCGGCTCCATCGCTCGCGGTGGCTCCACGGCAGCGGCGCGGTGGCAGCTGGGCGCACAGGTGTGACAAACCAGCCAGCCGGCCCCTGGCACCCGGCGAGCGGGGGGGAATGTTGGCCAGAGAAGAGAAGCGAACATCAGGCATCAAAATGAAACCACATTGAAGTGCGTGATTTATGGACTGATTCAGGGCTGCGGCACGCTGCCTCACAAGGGCTCCCTGGAAGGAGCAGCCGACGGTCGGTGTTTACCAGGGACTGGCGCAGCCGCCGCAGAGCTGGCCAAGAGCTAATTGCAACAGTCTGAACCGAACCCTCCCAACTGCGGCAGCCACTCGCAAACTGAGGTACAGGACGTGCCTGCTCACAGGCAATGGCATGGCCAGCACGGGGACGCTGCCTCCCAACGTACCCTGGGAATAAAACTGAGCCTCAGTTCTGCTGGAGAGCAACCTGCAGCCCTGGCACCGGGTGCCGGAGCAGGGACAGTCTGTCCTCTCCCCTGGGACCACGGACCAGGTGTAGGAGGGGGCTTGTCATGGTGACCCACCCATGAGTGATGCACAGTCAAACCCCTCAAAACTTGGAAAAACTAATTAACAAACCTCTAAACCCCAATGTACAATATCGGCATCACGTGTCCGACATTTGGCTTCTCATCCCTGAGCTGCTGGCCCAACGCAAGAGGTTAAGCTTCCTGGTTCCTCTTTTTGATCTGCATCATTCACATTTTAGCACGTTGTTGGACACAATAAAAAAAAACAAACCAAAGCCCTTGGAATTAGCAGGCAGAGGGAGACTCTAGTTGCTTTCGCAGCTCCTCCTGGTCAGGTCCAGAGGGCTGCCCAGGGCCCTGCACACACGCGCTCAGCCCGGGAGTTCGACAGGTAAGACAAGAACGAGCGCTGCGGTTTGGGGTGGACGAACGGACTGCGAAATGCATCCGAAAAGGCCCTAAGGCGAGCGCGCTTTGCACCAGCAGAGACGCTGCCTGAGCCCCCGACAGCCCAGGGACGCTGCCTGAGCACCGTCCCCGCGCCCCGCTGCCGAGGGCCACGGGCAGAGCAGGGCGGGGGTGCTCCCGGCCACGTGTGGCTCCGCGTGCATGGGCCGACTTGGCAGACATATTTCTATCCATTACCAGCTAATGCAATGGAACTGGCTGACAATGGGCTCGGCGGCTGCCAAATCCAACATGCGGCCTGCAGATGTCCCTGGGACCGGCAAACCCTGCTGGAAGATCCGTGCGGTACGAAAGGTTACCCTCAATTTGCTTCAGATGCTGCTCGCGCCGTTCAACAGCCATCATTGGAGGAGGGGGCTCCTTCAGAGAGAAAAGCATAAATCCAGCTCTCCATCCAGACTGTTATTATCCTCTCTGGTTCAAATTAAGTGACTGGGGTCATTTTTTATATGTTGCAATTTGTCTTTTACCTGAGGGCATTGTGGAAAGGAAAGAAAAAAAGGTGAATCTAGCACAAAAGCAGGGAAGGAGCAGAGTCTTTAGCGGACAATTAGCTGAACTAACATCAGGTTCTCCCTAAAACCTCAAAATGGAGATTAAATGTAGGCAGACACAGCTAATTCCTTGCCAGTGGGTCCAGCGATAAATCAGCGCCCGTGGCTGCACGGCCGAAGGTGGCAGGGAGGCGCGTACAGCCCTGATCCCCACCGACGTTACAGGACAGGAGCGGGGCAGGAGAGACCCCAGCTCCCACCAGCGCCAGCACCGTCAGCCTCACATCAGCACCCCCCGGTTTGTTTTCTACGGCCAAGGAGCGAGGTTGGTGCAAACGGCCAGCACAGCACCCAGACAGGCAGAGGGTGACGCCACTGCCACCACCAAAAGCCACCAAGCGCCTGTTGTTTCAGGCAACCGAACTATGCGATTCAGAGAACAACGCCTCATTAAAGCATCTGCTCCCTATTTCCAGAGCCAGTGACAAAGGGCTCCATGTGTGCTTTGGTTTGAAATGTGGGTTGACTTTGTTCAACAAGTGTCTAAAGAAATTGGGTATTTTATCAACTACTACATTAAAGGCAAACGACCTGCTGGACGCCCCAGGTTAGTGAAGGTCAGCACCGTGGGGCATGGGGGAACCTGGCAGGGCTGCCCGCACGGGCAGCCTGTGGACCTCGTCCCTTTCTGACGCTCACACCAGTCCGGCTCGCCCGCACGGAGCTTCGCACGGGGCTGTGTGTGCACCGAGGGCCGCCCGGCGCCCGCCGCGGTGTTAGTGCCCACAAAAGTCCCTCCTGCGGTCTGTGCGCCTCAGCCCTCCCCAGCAGCAAGGGCACCCCTATTCTGGAGCTCGGACTAGACCCAGGGAACCTTCCCACTCTTTCGCCCCACTTTAAACAAAACCCCACTTCTTACAGCCCTGCGGAGCCAGCAAAGCCGGCGACCCCGCTGGGCCGAGGCGCACGAGGAGCGCGCTTGACTGGCAATGTTTACTGCGGAGATACACAGCGAGTGCACTGGTAGGGCAAGCCTGGGTGTGTTAGGTTCTGGCTTTGGAGGAGGGCACATCCCTTACGGAGAAACCGCTTGGCAGAGGGGGGAAAAAGGGTATCTAGTGTTTACAGCTAGCTCATCTGCCCCAAAAGCACATTATTTGCCCTTCCCAAGAGCTTCATGAGCCTGTAGGAATAAGCAAACCTGGATTAGTGCTGAGTTCCCCTTCCAGAAGGCAGGGAGAGGCTGGGAGCCCCTCTGCCCTGCCTGCCCTGGCCGTGGCTGGGGATGAGCTGCTCCTGCGCAGCCCTCGCGCTCCCCAGGGTCGCATCCCTCTCGCCACGAGTATCAGGCGGGACTGGAAGCAATCCCCGTGGTATCGGTCTGCGTTTGTCAGCGCCTCTCTCCCCAGGCAAACCCCAGGATGCAGCAGAGGAGATTTATTTCTTCTGACAGGCTCCACACACGCCACTATTTTTCTTCATTGCTCTTGACACGTCTCCTGCCACACTGGGCAAACTTCGGGGTCGGCCGAGAGCCAGTGTCGGGGGGGGTAAGATGTGAGCTGTTTTCCGATGGTTTATAAAATTAACATCCCCAAAGGATCCCGCGTTTGCAGAGGTGAAATCTGTGACTGCGCCGTGTTCGTTCTGGATGACTTCATCACCAAGTGACTCCTTACGTAGCTTTTCCTTGTCTTTTAAAGCAAGGAGCTTACACTGCCAGCCCGGCCGGGCATCGGGGGTGCCCTCCCGCAGCCACCCTGCAGCGCCGAGCCCCTCACCAGCACCGGGGCGGCAGAGCTGGACGAGGGAAGCCTGGTTTCCAACGAGGGCTCTGGGGAGTCTACACCTGCAAAACCATCCAAGCTCCCAAACTCACCTGCGCTGCCTTGCTGCAAGTGTCGCGGGGCAACTGAGCTCCCTGCAGAGCCCCACGGTGCCACAGCCCAGGGATACCTCGTCACGGGGAGAAAAAGCATAACCTTGCCCTGCATTTTCCATATTAAAAAACCCCAAACAACATCTTCGGTAGAAATTTAGACCTAAAGCCTGTGATCTGTTGTGTTTTGATCAGAACACAAGCAGCTCCATCCTGAAGCAGTCTCTTTTCAATATATTTGGTGATTTAATGAAAAATATGATTTCCTCTTTGCTGAAAGCAGATACATTTTGTGTTTCTACTGAATGAACATATAAGCCTTTAGAAAAAAAGAATTTCATGAAAACCTGTTAAACCCACCCTGTTTGTAGCACCCACGGAGAACTCGATCTCAACACCCAGCATTAGACCTGGCTAACCACAAACCACATGCGTGCTTTGGGTCGGTCTCTTTTTTTCCAGCACTCCGATTGTTTTTTCTCCTGAGGATGGGGCTGGGAAGGACTCAGCCTCCAGCGCAATACAAATCCTGCCCTTTTGGTAAAGTGTAATAAACTTCTTCCCCTGACACATAGGAAAATGTTTTAAGGCAAGACTTTATAGAGAGCATCAATCACTTCGGAGGTGATGGAATTGCTGCAGAATTATAAGCAAGTCTGAAGTGTCTACAGAGGACTCTAAACACTGTCTTCTATTTATTCTCTGTGTCCTTTGTAAATGTAAACTTCAGCGGAGTCCAGAGGCCCTTCCGTCTCCACGGCTTGTCAATCCAGCACCTTTCACCACCGCTAAAATCACAATTAAAAAAAAGGGAGATTACAAAAACAAACACAGAGCTCGCGCTCGCAAGTGATGGCTGCGGACTGTTGTGTCGCCGCTGGCCGTCTCCCGCTGGGAGTGGCGGTGGGATCCGGCCCCGTGCCTACATCTTCCCACCATCGGCGTGCGAGAGCAGGCCCTCCGGAGCCACCTCCTCCCCGACCCTCCTCGCCGGTGACCGTCTGTCACAGGAGCAGGGGTGAGGCTGGAGGAGGATGCGTGTCCTGGCCACAGCACCCACTCCTGGGTGCTCACCTGTGAACCACCCCCTCCTCTCAGAGGGACAGGAGCGAGGAGAGAAAGACTCAAACTAAATCCTGGAGAAGACAGGGACCTGGCCGGACACGTGTGCACCCACACGTGCCCTCGCTGTGCGTGGGCAGGTTTTTATCTCCTATAGACATTAGACTACCAGTGAGGAACGGTTAACGGTGCACCACTGAATAAACACAGATTATGGCTCTTAAAGGCCCCGAGAAGATCAAGCAGAGGACAGTGGACTGACAGCGGGATGGAGTTGGGTGTGGGAGAGCCATCCCAGCTGGAACGCTGCTCAGAGGACCGAGAACGAGAGTGGGAAGTGAATTTTGCTTCCACAGAAAGAAAAAAAAAAGATAAAAGCTCTTTAAAGTTTTGAAGGGAATATATATTAAAAACTTCTCTTTGCCAAAATAGCTGGAAAAAATTATTTTATACATTGAAATGTCCCACAGCTGCTCTAGCAAAAAAAAAAAAAAAAAAAAGAAGCCTGTTTTGAAAAATACCTTGCATAAGAGACTTGATCCGTCCCTGGAGCATCCTCATCCCAGCCAGTGAACAAAGCCAGCACACTCAACACAGAGCCTGCGGCGGCACAAGCTGCAATATTTTGTTCCTACCTTTGAAGGGGTCAGGAGATGCATATGGAAATAAAACACTGGGACCCTGTGGTTACTTGCATTAGCAGGTATTTTGGTTCTACCAGCAGCTCCTTCTTCACACACAACCGCGCACATCTCTGAGCGTCATTAACTCTGGGCAGACCTAATGATAAACAGAGGAAAACTCCTGCTAGAGCTGACAACACAGGTCAAACCTCAACCCACCCATGGCTGCGGGATAATCCCAGGTCCCGCTCGTTCTGCCACCTTGCTGGGAAGTGGCTTTATCGGCCGGTATGTCACTGGCTCTTGCCAGCATCTCTAGTCTTCTCAAAAGGACAAATTGCCCCAAAAGACCATTTGGAACACAATTATTTTGACAGTAAAGCAGCATGTTGGGGGCTCCCCCCCAGCTCATAATGTCCCTCACCAAGTCATGCTAACGAGCCAGAGCTCGGAAAGGCAACGTGGGGCACAAGTGCAGGGAGGTCCCCCGCACCTCCTGATGCTCGCTGTGACCCCCCCCACTTCCCCTGCAGGGCTGTGACACCCCCACACACCCCCCCAACAGGGCTGGGGTCCCCCCACCCCTCCACAGGGCTGTGACCCCCCGCACTCCCCCCGCAGGGCTGGGGTCCCCCCACATCCCCACAGGGCTGTGACCCCCCGCCCCACCACCTCTGCAGGACTGGAGACCCCCACACTCTCGCAGGACTGGGGTCCCCCACACCCCGCAGGGCTGTGACCTCCACCCCGCACTCCCCTGCAGGGCTGGGCTCCCCACAGCCCCGCAGGACTGGGGCCCCCTACATCCCCCGCAGGGCTGGGACACTCCGCCCCCGGACCCCCGCCCGCAGGACTGGGGTCCCCCACACTCTCGCAGGACTGGGGTCCCCCCATCCCCGCAGGACTGGGGTCCCCCCACACTCGCAGGACTGGGGTCCCCCACATCCCCCGCAGGACTGGGGTCCCCCCACTGTCGCAGGACTGGGGTCCCCGCAGCCCCGCAGGACTGCGGTCCGCCCCCACGCTCTCGCAGGGCTGTGACCCCCCCCGCACTCCCCCGCAGGACCGGGGTCCCCGCAGCCCCCAGCGCTGCCCCGCGGCGGCCCCCGGGCGGCGGGGCTGCAGCCAGCAGAGCGCGCTGCGGGGCCGTCCCGGGCCCCCGGGCTCGGCCGCGGCCCCGCGCTGCGTCCCCGGGAGCCGCCGGCCGGGACCGCCCGAGCTCCGGCACCGCCGGGGGCTGGGCCCTCCGCCTGCCCGGGCGTCCGGCGGGTCCCCCCCAGCCCCAGCAGCCTCCCTCCCCTGCGGGGACCGCGGCCACGAGGGACCGCGAAGCGCAGGGCTTTTCCCGCACCCCCTTTCCTCAGCAGCTGCGGGGCGGGCGGGGACCCTGCCCTGGGGCAGGCGCTCGGGCACGACGGAGCGCGAAGCGCCGCGGCAGATTCCCGGGGCAGATTCCCGGGGCAGATTCCCGGGGCAGATTCCCCGGGCAGATTCCCGGGGCAGATTCCCGGGGCAGATTCCCCGGGCAGATTCCCCGGGTAGATTCCCGGGGCAGATTCCCGGGGCAGATTCCCCGGGCAGATTCCCGGGGCAGATTCCCGGGGCAGATTCCCCCGGCAGATTCCCCGGGCAGATTCCCCGGGCAGATTCCCGGGGCAGATTCCCGGGGCAGATTCCCCGGGCAGATTCCCCGGGTAGATTCCCGGGGCAGATTCCCGGGGCAGATTCCCCGGGCAGATTCCCCGGGCAGATTCCCGGGGCAGATTCCCGGGGCAGATTCCCCGGGCAGATTCCCCGGGTAGATTCCCGGGGCAGATTCCCGGGGCAGATTCCCCCGGCAGATTCCCCCGGCAGATTCCCGGGGCAGATTCCCCCGGCAGATTCCCCCGGCAGATTCCCCGGGCAGATTCCCCGGGCAGATTCCCGCAGATTCCCGCGGCAGTCCCGCGGGGTTGCCAGTGTGAGGCGTGGCGGGGAGCCCTGCGGGACGGGTGCGGGGATGCTCCGGCGGCCCGAGACAGACGAGATCCGAGTTAAGGTTTTCCTTTTCGCCAGTGCCACCGACTGCCAGGCGTGACCCTGGGCGCAAATTCCGGGGCTCCCCCTTCCGCCAAACAGCTCTTGTAACCCCGACTCCCATCCCTGGCTGCTGCCTGCCTTTAACTGCAGAACTGCGAGGAAAGGGTCTGTCTCTGTGAGCATTACCCAGCCTCTTCTCCATGACGGGCTGTCTCGGTGCTACCACAGTAATTAATAACAGCGTTATCAGTGGCACAAGGCAAACCCTTCCTTTCTGCACGGCTCGGTTCTTCCCGTCCGATAACAGAAACGATTCCAGGGATGCCAGGAGACAGCTCCCTGCAAACTCCCCGCCGTGTGCCTGGACCCGAAGCGCAGGGCAGGAGCAGAGCCTCTGACAAGAGCGCTCTCAGCTGCCAGGTGGGTTGTGAAAACAAAATCTGCCGCTTACGCAACTCCTCGGGGAGCTAAGAATAGCTCAGAAGCGATCTTTCCTCAATTGCAGGATCAGATTCCTCCTCTTAATGAATGGGCTTGATTTGTCATTAGTTACAAAGGAAAGGAGCAGGGGTGAGGGAAAACCAAGCCTCAAATTCGGACGGGCTCCAGTGCCGCGCTGCCAGCGCCGGGCACACGCACAGCTCTCCCCTTACGCGGGCTGACGCCGAGCTGCAGACCAGCTCCGACTGCTGCGCGTGCATTGGGGACACTGGTGCTGGGCAGCACCGTCCTCACCGCTGCTGCCACGACCGCCACGGCATCCCGGTGCTTGGCTCAGGAAAGGTGAGGTGGCAAGGAGGACAAGTGCTGCAGAAGGGCTGGGGGAAAGAGAGGGCCTGGGACCTCCCGACCTCTTGTTTCATCCCTCTCAGGAGGAGGGAATTTTCCAACGCTGTTCTGGGAGAAGAGGTATCGCTTCCCAGCACTGAACCAGGAGCTGGGCGTTTCGATCCCGTTCGATCCAGCATGGCCTGGGCTGTCCTACGGCCATCGATAGTGAGATCAGCCCAGTGACCTTCAGCCTTAGAAGGATGAGCCTCTGCCCTCGTGCTAACTGAGAGCGTGATTAAATGCAGCTCCTCACTGGTGAGCGTCTCCTGGACCAGCTGTTAATGGGAATGTGATCGTGACCCACAGGCAGTTTCAGATCTGCCCGCTAACGTGTGCAGAGTCCTGTCTGGACACACGGAAATCTCTGGCCGTGGCCAGGGGCAGCAGGATGCAATGAGTCCGGGGCAGTGAGAGGGGCTGGCAGTGCCTCCCTGGCACAGCAGCGATGTGCCCGGGCACACGCGTGGGTACAAACTCACCCTCCTGCAGAAGCCGTCTTCTCGAGCAGCTCCCGTGCCCGCGGCAGCGCGTGTCCTCCGCCGCCAGCTCAGCCCTCCTGCCTGTGACGGTGGCGGCAGTTTGAACCACGAGTGCTGCCGGCAGCAGATCTGTGCAGACAGGGAAGGGGAATACGGTCACGTTTACAACAGGTCCTTTTCCTGGCGCGCTCCAGAACACCAAACGTCCCCGTGGCCCCAGCACTCGCAGCGGCCGCGCTGCCTCCAGGCTGCCTCCCGGCTGCGATGCAAACAGCTGATCCCCATAGGATCGCACCGCGGCCTTTCCCAGGGGCTGACCCGAAGCACCCCTGCCTCCCCAGCTCAGTGCGTGGCCTCAATGACTTTCCACAGACGGTTTGTTTCCACTGAAGAGTTGCTGTAGGAAAAGTGCAACACCAGCAAAAGCTGGCAGGGAATCCAGGGGCCAAGTCTGGAGTAAAATTCTGATAATGTTGTGTTTACACCAGGAATTTCTTTGGCAGATAAATCAAGTGAGTGAAGTAACAGATGGGAACTAGCTGGAGACACTGTAAGAGGAATTTCAGCGCAGGGCCAGGTTGGCAGCTCACCCCCTGGAAATGCCGCTGCCGGGGCCACCTCTGCCCAGAAGCAGCGAGGAGTTTAAACAGGGATTGGTGCTGCAGCCCCACGCCGGAGCAAAGCAGCACCGGGGGTGCAGCACGGCCAGGGCAGCACTTGGCCGTCGCGTGCAAACTCCCCTCCAACAGCCAGAAGAGAGGAGCCTGGGCAGCATCGCGTGTCCCGGGGCACACGCTGGCCCGTGCTTCCGGCCCCACGGCGTTTGAAAAATGACAGGTATCAAGGGCATCGCTAAAGGAAAGGTCTCGTGCTCCTGCTGCTGGCCTCTGTGGAGGCAGGGCACATGCAGCAGCGAGTGCCAAGCACCCTCACCTTCACCGCCCGCTGGTTCTGCCAGCTCTGGACTCAGGTTGCACTCGGAGTTTAAAAACACACAAGGTCAAAATTCCCCAGGGAGCAGACGACCGGCCTGGGCAGGGCCCGCGAGGCTCTGGCGTGTCAATCAATGGGGGGCCAGATGCCAGCTACCATCACGGCTGCATTTTATTTCCCAGTGGTTGGGATGCCAAACTCCTCCCAAACTGGGGAATTATTCCCAGTGTCAGCTACTCAGGAACACGCCACACGCTTGTTTAAACAGCATCAGCCTGCAGCCGCGCCTGCATGCCCGGCGTCCCCAGGTACTGCCCTGAGGGGCAACCGGCTGCCAAGTCTGGCCAAGGGCAGGGCAGGGAGCGGATGTGCCAGGAGGTGAGACCACAAAGGGGAGTGTGGGAAACGCTTCGCCGACCGCAGACGGCTGTTTGCAAGAGGCAATGGCCTTCCCATCACTTCCTTCTTCATTTGGATGGGAACAAGATGGATTCTGATTTTTGTCTGAATAACTGCAACAAGCCAAAACACACCCTTAGCAGCAACACGCAAACGGGAAGGCGGCAGCGGTCCAGCCAGTGCTGTGCAAACAAAAGCGAGACAAAAGCCTTCCCCTAGTTCAGCCCTGGCATAGCACGGGTAGCAGTAAGCACAGGCTGTCGGAAATTACTCCAGGATGATCTCTTCATGTTGTGGGTCCCGGAAAGCGACCTGTTCAAGCTATGCGATCGCCTCAGAGTGCCTCTGCTCCTCCAAAGAACCGCTGCGCTGCTCCGGCAGCCGGCCCGGGCAATGAGAGCCGGGCGCACAGGCTGGCAGCACCCGCGGGCAAGCGTGGGAACCTGCAACCAGGAGTCCGGGTGCCCAGGGAGGACGTGGTCTACATGTGCTCGACTCGGGTTTTAACTGCTCCCTGCAATAAAGCTGCACACGTTTTTACCAAGCATGATTTGTGAGAGCCGATGGGTTATTTTAATGACACAGCAGCTTGCTGAGGAAACACCACTTCCCCTCCTGCTTAGTCCTCCCTACAGGCTACAAGAGAGAGCTCCAAGCCAAGGGTATCAATGTGGTCATGACGCTCTCTTGCAGAGCGAGAGGTCCAGGTTAGCCAGGGTAGATTGGAGACTCTTTCATCTCGTCATAAATCTATCGAATCCGGCTCAATGCTGCCCGCAAAGGTTGCCAGAGGCACCAGCCCCGGAGTCACAAGCACACATGCTCCTGCTACCCCCCCCCGCGGTTTAGACCCCTCAAACACAGCCGCAGCATGGCTCCGGCTGCCGCAGCGGGGAGGACGTGTGCTCGGGTGTGAGCCGGACCGGGAGCCCTGGGAGGGGCAGAGCCAGGCATGGGCACGGTCCTGGGCCCTGCCGCCCTGCCCTGGCTCTGCAGCCAGCTCCTCGGAGCCAGGTCCCGCAGCCAGCGAGGCTTCCTGCCCTGGGGCCCGGCACCGCACCGAACGAGTCGCTCTCGGGCTGCAGCGGTGGAACATATGGGACCCGTTAGCTGGAAGCATATAAAATTCAAAGCTGTATTAGTCATCGGCTCCGTCATGTTCATTCCACCGCTGGTAGACACTACTCTTGCAGAAGCGACCGACAACTGCTTGTGTTTCTACTGTCAGCTCCAATAAACAACTGTGTTTAATGCTGCGGGGGGGAGAGGGGGCTCAGAAACTTGATCCAAAAATAACATGTTTTAAGCACGATATCCTCACCAGCGAAACAGCCCAGTCTCTCCCCCAGTTTGCCATGCGGCACTAGAGGGAAGCGGGGTCTAAAAGCCGAGATGACCCACCGTCAATAAATCACCGACCCCCCGTGTGCTGTCCCAGCAGCCCTCCTGCATCAGCCCGCCGCACAGCCATGCATTTTTCAGCACGCAGGACCCCGTGAATCACGCGCCATTAACATTCTCGGAGTGACATCTCCAAAATACTTCAGGGATAAATTGGTTGCTGGCTGATTTGCAAAGCATTAAAGCAAAATTATTAGGAGGTACGTTGGTGGGGAGCCAAGGGCTGGATCCCGCTGGGGCCCGCACTCTCGCGGGTCACTGGGGTGATGCATGCTCACCCCGTGACCCTGGGGAGCTCAGCTCAGGTGCGATGGGCACCCAGCCGGGTGCCACCCTGGCAGGCAGCGTCACGCGCCAGCCGGTAGACATGGCATAGCTCTCGCCCTCATAAAGGGCTTAAGTGCCCTGGCGCTGTTGGATAAACAGGACCGTGCTGAACGCATACGAGGACTTGGCAGAGGCCCTTTAGGCATCTCAGCATCTTCACAAGCCGTCCTGTGCCCTGCGAGTGGCCTCACCATCAGAGAAGACCCCGAGCCCAGTGCCCGCCACCAGCCCATCGCCTGCCCGCAGCCCTGCTGCCCACCCCGGGATTCAGGAGTCACCGGCCCGCAGGATTCAGCCAGCCGAGGGGGGAATTAGACATCAAAAAGAAGGCAGGCAGGAACGCGGAAAGCCCCCACCATCTGTTTCGCACAGCCGCAGCTTCACGTACCCCTGCTCTCTGCCCGCAGATCAAAGCAGCGCCCGCTGGCACTGATTAGCATCTTCCCGACCCCCAGGCAGCTGAAACCTCATCGGCCAGAGGGAGAGAGCAGCGGTGCGAGGAGGGAGCAGAGGAGAGGAGGGAGCAGAGGAGCCAGGGTTAACGGAAGGGGTGCCTGCCCCGCAGAGCCAGCCCTGGGCTGGGGAACCTGCGGGAGACGGGAGCACGATCCTCAGAGGGGGGCATCTGCAGGGAGCCCCCGGCAGAAAAGGAGGAGAGCCCGCAGGGACCGGAGTCCCATCCCACCTCGCCAGCCTGCAGGAGCACAGCAGGCACCGCCTCATTACGCAGAGAGAGACCAAGATTTTGGCAGAGTGCTGAGGAGGTGTCTGCTGCAGAGCCCACAGCCTGCCCTCACAACACCCCGCTCGTAATGAAGAGCACAGGTTTTCACGGAAGAAAGCCGGGGCAGGTCTGACGTCTGTATTTCTCCCCCCAGCACTCCCTTCTGGTTCCAGGGTGCGGGGACACTCACTCCTTGGCACGGGAAAGGGTCCTCCTGCCGCAACCCACCCCGAGACCTTCAGGAAAGAGCAGTGGCTCCTGGTGCAGCAGGGCCGATCCAGATGTCACCACCTCGGCATTAAGATCTCCATGTACGTGACTTCCAGCAAAACTGTTAGTGTGCTTTCTGAACCAGTAATAGATCTTGTCCCGGATTAATAATTGATGAAAGCAAAAATGCTTTGCTCTCCTGTGGGTTGTGCCCCAAAATTGGGAAGGGTTTTGCTTGGGTGTCTCAGGATACCACATTCCCACTAGCATCTTCCCAAGGACATCAGCTCAGGATGGGCAGCAATATTAGTAACACTATACATATGTTTTATCACCTTCTCTCATATGTTGCGCTCTCATTTTTCATGGACTCTTCCAGTTTAAGCTCAAGCCCAGCTGTATGCAGACTGCGGGTGCCCTCACATCTTGTCTTCGAGCAAAAGAAAAAAATAAAATTAGCAAACAGACCACAACCACGCACTTGAGGCTGCCTCGTGCAGCAGCACAGCCACCTCCAGCCTGGCCGGGGAAGCCGGCAGAGCCGAGACGGAGCCGTTCCCTCCATTCCCACCTCTCCGCGTGGAAATCCAACCCGCCTGGCCGAGAGCTGGGACCGGGGCACGGGGGATGTGGAGTGAGAGGTTCCCGCAGAGCCAAACTGGAAGAGACAAGAAGAAATAAACAGGCGGCGGTGAGCCGGCAGGCGGGGGTCCCAGGGGCACGCACCCAGCCCACGGCGGAGGGGCAGATCCGGGCGATAACAGGAGCTCCCGGGGAGGAACCCGCAGAGCTCAGCGCATCTGTCCCTCATCAACGGCACTGCCAGACCCTACAGGAGACCCCAGATGAAAAAAGAGCCAAGGTTACTCATGCTCAGCTAGTTCAAGAAAAAAATGTTTCGCAAGAGTCTCTCCTCATTACATTTTGGAGGTGATATGAAGTTCTGAGCTGCTAGAGGGCTGGGCAGCTGCTGCTGGAAAACCTGAGTTAGGGAGAGAAATGTCACCCCAAATTTATTGTATTTACTTTCTCCAGTGTTTTCAAATTTTTTACCCTTCAATAGTTTATATTATACACATTTATCAGCTTTCCTTCAGGCTTTTAACCCCAGATTCACTGTCTCAGGTTATAGCAGAGAGTGATGAAATGGGTATTCCTGGGGCTGAACACTCGCATCTGCTCAGGGGACAGGTTGTGGCCAAAATTTAAATAATCAAATGGCCAAAATGAACCCAAAACAAGGGCTGCTGCGCACTGAAATCTTCTGTGCCCCTGGCACCGTGGGCTTCCCACGGATCTCCTTGCCTCCCCTGGGATGTGGGACTTCGCAGCTGCTAGAGGCACCCGCACATTTTATTACTGCCTCTATTGACATATTCCTTACTCATCAGCACTGGAGTTTTTCTTTTTTCAGGGGAGAGATGGGCAAAACCACATTTTTTCCAAAGAGGTTTGCAACTAAAATGGCCTCTTTTGTAGAAACCACCTTTTTAAACAGCATTTACAATCCTCCAAGAAACCGAGGCAGCCACCAGTGAAATAAACCCCACCAGACTGCGTCCTGTAAGAAGCCAGCAATGGCAGAAGGGTGAAACTCCCCGAGCTAAGGGGAAATCACGGAAGTGAAGGGGGGACGTGAGCAAAAATAGCATTTAGAGCCTGGCAAATTTGTAGGTAATAAGTAAAATTAACTCCCTGGCTGTGAAACTATCAAACGGTGCAGCCCCGAAAGCGGACAATGGGGTCAGAGCTGGGATTTCCCCACGCTCCAGCCAGCCGCAATGGAGCGCCCGCTGGCTGCCGGGCTTCGTGCCTGCCGTAATGCCCGGGGCCGTAAGCTGCTCAGGAAAGTTCAAAGGAGCCTTGCACAGTTCCCGGGGCGGTACACAATTCCCAGGCTTTCCGGGGGCTCGCTTCCCAAAGGGAGGGGAGCAGGGCTGGCGGCGGGGGCTCCCGGGCTGCCCGCGGGGACGGTAAAGGGGCCGGAGACACCCACAGTGACCCCAGTGCCTGGAGGGGCTGGAGAACCTCCCCCGGCAATGGGATAATGCACGCTCCTGCTGGCAGGATTAGCCATATAGCAGGACAGCTGAATCAGACGCTCAGCCCTTAACAGGATTACGCTCTCGGGAACGCCAATGAAAATACAGACACCCTGCCTGCGGTGCGGCTGGGGCAGCTCAGCGCTGCCTCTGCTCCCTTGCAGCCCCCCCGCTCACAGAGCATCCCTGCGAGTCGCCGGGTGCGAGATATGTTCCTGTTTTGTTTGAAATGTCATAATAAAGAGTTGGGCTGAACTCTTCATGCACGCACGGGGAACGGGCTCAGCTTTCTGCCAGCCACAGGGGATTTGGGCTCCTCTGGGGTCCATGCTGACCCCGGCTGTCTGTCTGCCCCCGGGGCATCTCCCCAGGCAGGGCCAGGAGGCTGCCGTGCTCGGGCTGTCAGGGCGTCTGGAGCTGATCCTCGACCCTGTGCCACCCCAGCAGCACACGCTGCTGTCACCTTAGCCACAGCACCGAGACTCTTGCTGAAACCGTGGTGAGCCACAGCCCGCGGGTTACAGAAGGGATGGCACCAGCAGTGCCTGTGGAGCTGGGATCCCATCCCGGCATCGCCAGGAGTGGGTCGGAGCCCACTGGGAGCGCAGGGGCCGTTCCTCAGGGCACGCACAGCGCAGGGCACTGGGCAGGGAAGGGACCACAGCCAGACAGCAGATGTGCAGGAGAGGAGCTGGCGAGTCTTCTCCACTTCCAGGTTTGATACCCCTGCTGTCAGGGGGGGGGTGTCTTTCAATACTCTCTAGTAACTCTGGATCAAACCCTCCGTTTCCATGGAAACACAAATCTTCAGGTGTCCAACATAAGGGTCTTCTCGGCGTTCCTCCAGAGAGCCTGGATGCTTCCCGAGCCACACTCCTCACCCACCAGGATTAACTGAATAATAGGTCAAAAGCAAATCACGAATGCAGCCCAGTGAGATGCTGCTCTCATTACATCTCTGTTTCCTCGAAGAGCGGATTTGCACCAGACCAGACATTTTTAAGGCATGGGGAAGCACCAAGCAAAAGAGAGCTGTACAATTTCCAGGTCGACAATGATTTTCACCTGCTCCAGCCTGCAATCTCCACAATAGCTCTCGCTGCCTAACACTGGTTCCCGACAGCAGCACACAGGTTATCAGAGCAAATGCTCTGTTCTTGGCACACCGGGGCTGAAAGCACAGCTTGCTGCCCTAACTCCTCGTTGGATTTCAGAGAGGCTGGCAACTGAAAAGCCGATCCAATTTAGCCACAGTTCATTATCCGAAATAGCATGACATTGGGACACTTGCAGACATAATCCAGCTTCCTCCTGCCTTGCAAGATGTATTGACCAAAGGCAAGAAAACAGAGCATTAATAGCTCTCTGCTGTGCAGATGAATCCGGGCAGCAGCAATGAGACTCTTTGGGCTATTTCTATCCAATCTCACACAAGAGTAAATCAGAAGCTTCTACAGACTTCCATTAAATTTCTCTCCATTAATACCAACGTAACAGAGATCAGAATTTGTCCTCTTTTTTTATACTTTTCTGATATTTTAAAAAATGCTAAAACTCTTCAGCTTCTAGCTGAGCTTAAGATAAAAGTTAACCTCTGAACCATACCAGCATCTTTCATGTAAGGCACAATACAGAGAGGGCTTTTTACAGCCAGTTTAGATCAGTAACGTGTATTTCAGCCTGTCTCTATTTGCCCCATCCTCACCTGACTCCAGGAGCCAGGGTACAAGGGAACCACCAAACTTCACAACATGCTTCAGATGGTGGCGAGAACCACGAATGCCAGCTCTGCTCCTTTGAGCTCGAGGCCAGCCCACGTCACCAGGGGTGAAGGCAGTCACACCGCGCCAACGAGAGCGGTCCCCAGTGAAACCCGTGGAGCGAGACTGGCCAGGACTGGGTATAAACAAGAGGAGAAAGAGGCCCCTGTTCCCCCTGCCCCCAAGAATGTTGCTCTCGCAGCAACAAAGAGATATTCATTAATTAAGACTCACAGCTCTCATGCTGGAGAGGTTTTAATACATATGCATTTTAATATATATATACACATGTGGATGCACACCTATGCAGACACGCACAGCAGCTCTCAGCACCGAAATGACTGTTAGCAATTCCCATTACACCTAGCAGCCATTTCCACTGTCCATTGAAAGGGCACCTCAACAGTTCAGAAGGGGAATAAAGAGCAATGCTGTTTCCCATGAGGATTTCGGGGAGGGAGGGTGCCAACCCCAGCTGGAAAGTAGTCAGGGCCCCAGAGGTCCCATCCCAGGCCCTGCAGGGAGCTGTGGTTTCGCAGCTCAGAGCAGCCCTGATGCAGGCTGCTCTCTTGCTCCCTGCCTGCCTTTGTGGAGCAGCTCTCTGGGTAGGTTGTGTCCATTCCAGACGGGTCTCGGACAGGAGACAGCCTGGAACAGGCATGCTGGATGCTTGGAAAAGGAGGAGGCTCAAGAAAGCATCTCCTGGCCCTGCAGTGGGGTGTGCCAGACGCCCCAGCGCTGCTCCGCAGAGGGTCAGCGGTGCCAAGACTAAAGGGGGACTCCGAGCAGGGGACCACGCTGTGCCAGGACACCAGCAACCAGATCCCTCCCGAGAGCAGCGTGCGCATGTGAGGGGCTGCACAGTGCGGCGCAGCTGCGGCGAGGCAGCGCGGGAGCCCGCTCCCCTCTGCAGCGCAGCCTGTCCGCGTTCAGGGTGCTGAGCACAGCTCCCGTCCCTGCTCCGCCGGGGCGTGCGGAACTGCCACCACCACCCCCTGCTGCCTCCCTCCCTCCTCCCGTGGGTCAGGGGATGCTCCCAGCCTCCCCTCCACACACGTGAATCCTGAAAGCTGCTGCCGATCGATCCAAAAGGCAAGCTGAGCCTCCAGGCCCTCTGTTCGACTGCAGCCCTGCCCGTCGGCTCCTGCACATGCACCTCGTGCTGCAGAGAGCCCGTGCACGGGCTGCAGCGGGCTCTGGGAGAGGAGTTATTAATAGCCATGGCCTCAGCGGTGCTGCCGCCAGCTCCGCATAACGCCCGGTCCAGAGTGGACAACGCTTGCGACTGCTCCTCACCATCGGTGCGGCGGGACTGAGCCCAGCCCGTGTCCTGCTGAGCGCTCTGGGGCTGGGGCACAGGAAGCCCCGACCTGCTGCAGGCACAGGCACGCACGGCAGCTCGGCCCCGTCCTGTCCCGCGCCCACGTACAGCTCCCAGGAAGGCCCGGCACCTCCCGGCGCGGGCTGCCAGAAGCAGGCAGGGATGCTGCCTGTCCTCCTCCGGCTGAGCCTCCGCCACCCGCTGCCCGTCCGGAACCGCACTTGAGAAACCATATTTTGTCCCTCTCCTCCCCATGGGCCGAGCAGCCGCGGCCACTGTCCCGGCAGATGCCTCGTGCGAGGCAGCGTGCGGGCTTTGTAATAACCTGTTATCTGATCTGGAGTTCTCTGGCCTTTCGTCTCAGGCGGACAGTCCTTCAAACCCTTTCAGGGACTATGAGTCACTGAAGAAGCACTTAAAATCCATCCTCGATGATAAGGTTAGAGCTATGTGCGGTGCATTTCCTGCCCTAGTTTGGAGTTATGCTTGGGCTCTCCACACTTCCTCGCTTATTCCACCTTCTCTTTCTCCTTCCAAATTCCCTGCCACGCCGAGCTGCGAAACTGCGAGCAGTTCAGCGGAGATTCATCCGGGGTCAGCGACTACACAGGGGCTGCAACAGGGAGCACGCAGCTGGGAAAGATCAGGTCTGTGCTGTTCACAGCAGGCCGGGGGAGGCACGGCGTTACCTGCTTCGAAGGGCAGAACAAAAAAACACGGGAACTTTGCTCACGAAAGCCGGTGCGATGCAGCCGCCAGCCCACGAGCAGCTCCTCCGCTCAGCCCAGGACCTGGCACAAGGCTCCGGGGCGGCTCGAACCCACAGGGCTGCATGCCGCGCTGGCAGCAGAACGGGCTCGCAACGTAAAGGAAAAGGCAACTCACGGCTGCTGAGCTGGCACTGGCCGTGCCGAGTGAACCAGCCACGGTGCAGTCAGGGATCTGGTCCCGCAGGGTGAGCCAGGCTTGCTGTGTGAGTGGTGCGCAGCTCTGGGTCAGCAGAGCCGGGGGGTTTCTCACCCCCACCCGTGAACTCCTTGTCCGAGAGCCCCGGGAGCTGGCGAGCGCCGAGTGCAGGATGGTGACAACAGCAGTAAATCGTCATCGCTGTGGGGCACTCGTCCGAACTGCATCAGCGGCTCGGCAGCATCCCCCTTGCTATCAGCTGCGTAGGATAAGAAATTTGCCTTACATTAGTGAAATGATTATTCTTAATACCTAGACACCAATCATATTCCCGAGGAAAAGGAAACATAAATCCTTCCTTGCACTGACAGCGACATCCCACATCCCCAGATACAAGGGAACTAATTAAGCCTGGTCTTTCCAACCAAAGCCCAACCAGCGTGTTTGTACAAGCTTTGCGGTCAAAGTATGTGCAGGATTTGGCCCTATTTCCCCATTTTTATTAATCACAGGAAAAATTCTCCATTTAGAAACAATGCTAGAGATATACCTGATAGGTTTTTTTTTCCCCTTGGCCACTTACCACTTGGCAACAGAGATGAAGTTCTGCCTTTGCAAAACATTTTAAAACCTGTTTCTGTTCCAATTCAGAATCACCCACCCCAAAGCTTTCCAGGTTATCTGTAAAAGAAAACCTAGAGAAATGGATGGCTTGAAATGCTTCAACTGATAAACGCTAAATATATTATTTTAACTGTAATTTTGTTTTGCATTATAAAGTAGAATGAAAATGTTAACAACCATAGAACAAAAAGTCATTGGAAATGGAAGATTGTTTTGAAAACAAAGGAACGGAACATTTTTGTGCCCTCAGGACCACCTTCCCTTTCCCCCAAGGTTGACAGAGTTTCAGAAAACATTTCAAGTTTGATGTGCTGTGTTTTGGGGGGAGCCAAGCTGTCCCTGCTGGGGAGGGCGAGGACAAACTCCAGGAGCAAAGAAAACACCTGGAAACCCAGACACGGCGCACCAGTGCCACAGCCGTACCGGTCCCTCCAGCCGGGCTCCGGTGCTCCCGCGCCGGTTTAGGCTTGGCTTTGGTGCTCCTGAGCCCCATTTCAGCCTCTCCAGCAGCGTCCGGAGGAGGCGGAGGTGTCCCTGCCGGCACGGTAAGGCGGCCACTCCAGGGGCGTGGGACAGACACCCCATGCTGCTCCGGCCCTGTAAAAACCCACCTCAAACCCTTACCTGGTTATAAATAAAGCAGCCACTGACCTCGGAGATTAATCAGTGGGCTGGTGTCTCTGCGTGATGTCACCCCGTGTTTTTCCACAGGCCTGTCAAATTTCAGCCCTGTCTGATCTGCCGATGACAGCCGGGGCTTGCGCCTGCCAGACAGCACCGGGACGGCCGCAGTCGGTGGGAGGGAGAAGCCGAGAGCAGAGGCCGGCAGGATTTATGGCCGGTTTCTCCCCAGCATGCTCTCCCGCGCTCCCCGCCGCACGCACAATACACAGATGCCTCTGGAGGATGATGGAAACCGGGGCTGCTTGGCGCAGCGTGAGTATTTTTAGGTGTTATTGCGCCATTTCTGGCCTTCGGTGACTTTTATGACTAACGCAGCTGGATTTGTGGCAATCAATCTGAACCTGGTCACTCGTGCACACCGAGCCACCTTTCGCCAGCCGACAGGAGCCCATCAGGCTGGCAGGCGGGGAAGGGAGGGATGGAGCCAGGTCCAAGCTGATGCCATGGTGCAGGATGGGTCCCAACATGGGAAATGAGCTCTTCCCAGGGCACCGCACCTGGCAAAGGCCTCCGGGAAGGAACTAAACCTCCTGTGTGGAAACCTGGCTCTGACATCAGGCAGGGGTTTAATTTCACTATTCAATCTTTACCCGTGCTTGCAGTTGGACCTGCTGCCCAAATGCCTTCCCACATTTACCAGGCAGGAGCTGCCCACCTCCAGCTGGGCACCGGTGGGCACGCACGGGAGGGGAGACTGTCCCCACGTTGTGTGTGCCCAGATATCAATGGAGACCTAAGGGTTACCAACACCATGTGGCTGCAAAGGCAGGTGCTGCGTGTCCACACAGCAATTCATCAATTAATCTGAGCAGGAACAAAGCAATTAACAGGGGAACCAGGGGACAGACTAACAAAGCATATGCCATTGCTCTCCTAAAAGGGCTGGCTCGTGCCTGTTTGTTTGGATCCCGTTTCTATGGTGGTGGAGGCCGTTATGAAGGGTCAATTCATTGTTCCGGTTATTTGTAGCTATCCAAAATGTATTCTTAGCCTCTCAGACCTCGGAGAGATAGCCGGGGGCTAACCGGGGACTGCTCAGCCTTTGGGAGCTGTCGTTCTTTTGGGGGATTAAAGACCTTCCTTTCATAACCAAGTACTGAAGTTGTCAGGGCTCGGCGCACCCGAGGCTGCGGCTCAGCGCTACCCACATGGTCTCCTCTACCAAACCATACAGACATGGCTTGCAGAGAGCACTCGGCTCTCGTGGTTGTTGTGACCCCGTGCTGCCCCCCAGCAAGGAACCCCTTACCTGCCTCAGCCAGCCTGGGACTGCTTCCCCTGAGCATCCTCCTTGGCACAAGCCGGGGATGCGGGGCCCGGGGCCAGCTCTGCCGGCAGCGGAGCCCCCAGCATGGAGCAGGACATGCTGCCGCGAGCACAGCTCTCGCCTGGGGCTCCGCTGGTGCCACTGTGCTGGGCAGTGACGATGCCCAGCACCGCGTCCCTGCAGTGCCCAGGCCCTGCTGTGCTGTGGCTGGAGAGGAGACGAGCACGGCAGAGGCTGTGCCCGGCACGCTGCCCCTGCCAGCACGCAGCCCCTTCGTGGTCCCTTTTGCACAACTTCAGGAGCTTGGTTGGGCTGCAGCGCCCATCCCAAAATAAGTTCCCAATAAATATGTTTATTGTGGGGCTTTGTTGCCTCAGAAAATAGGTTTCCCATGAGGTCAGCAGGCCTGGCACTGAGGGTTATCCTGGGACAGTGATTTTTCCCCTTGGGGTTCCAGGCAGCTACGATTATGCAAGGCTCCAAGTTATTCCTGGGGCTGCCACATGAAAGGTTAGCTTCCTAGCTGGGCCCAGCATGGGCATTTGGAGGTGCAGCAATCCCTCTGCAATCCCCGCTAGCTCTGCGCGCTCCTGGCGCAGCCCCAGCACCTGTGCCTGCACAATCAAAGCAGGAATCCAGCGCCGTGGCGGGGGAGACAGCTGGGGAGGGAGAGCGACCGCCCCGCTGCCAGAGCAAGCCCTGCTCACGGGGTAGAGCACCCTCACCCACGGGAAGACAGCACGGGCAGGCAAGACCACGCTGCCTTCACCTCCGTGAAAAGATGGGGAGACTTCTGCAGAGCAGGCACGGATCTGGTACGCGTCCCTGGCTTGCAAACCCTGCCGGACGGTGCCCCGAGCACGCTGCAGCCGGGATGCCACCTACGGGGCAGCTCTTCGGGGCAGGGAATGCCACAGACAGTCCTCGCCTGCGCATTTCCTTACGCTGCGTTCCTCCCAGGGGTAACAGGAACCGTGGACTGTCCCTCTGCTCCTCGCCACAGCTCCGTGCTGCACAAGGCATGACACCGGGCCCTGCAGCAGCTGCCCCGGCTGTCCGGCATGAGCAGCCGCCACCTTCAGCACCCCGAGCGAGTCTCCAGAGTGACCGACCTGCTAAGAAAATAGAGAGCTCATTCCTTTGAAGTTAATGAATCGTGAAAGCCTTTGAAAGCAGAGCCTTGTTTATTTACTCACTGCAGCTCATGTGGACGAAGCACCCAGACATCCTGAGCGCACTGCTAATTTGAATGAAAGATCAAATGCAAGTCTCTGCCCGGCTGAGCCGCAGTTGGAGGAGCGAGGGCTGCCCTGGCCTCCCCACGCTCCGCTGCGAGTCACTGCTGAATGTGGCCAGACAAGGGAAAGCCTGACACAAAACCAGGGAAGTCCAGGGGACAGTCAGGTCTCGTGGAGGAGAGCATCAAAATGAGCAACGAGGTTGACAGAGAAATTCAGTCCGCTGGGTGCAAAGCTCTGTGAAGCCCGGCCAAGCGTGCCACTTCAACACCTAAATTCAGCTGCGACCCCCCCCCCCCCGCAGACACCCACCGCCCTCCCCTCCCAGGGCTGGCACCGCTGCCTGCACCGCTGCCTGCACCGCTGCCTGCACCGACTGCCTCTCGCCCTCATTCCGGAGCCAGTTACAGCCCAACCCAGAGGTCTCCTGCCCAGCACCACGTCACAGCTGAGACCTGCACACCCAGATGAACACCCGGGAACGTGGCACTTGTCACCCTCTCCCCTCCCTTTCCCAGAAGAGCAGGATGCAGAGAACTCAGCCTCCTCTCTGAATGAAAACAATCCAGTAACAGAGAAAAGCCCACGAAACGGCAACAGCAGAGCCCCCAGCATGCTATCCGCTGTGAGGGGGCTTCTAAACAAATGCACAGTCTTCCACCCAAATCTGTATCGGCCTTTTCAGTGCCATCGCTTTATGAATAAGCTGTAATGCAATATTCCATTTGGGCTCTCAGACAAAAGGACTGCACCCTACCAGCACCAGATTTCTGTCGCTGCAGTTTTCAGAAGTATAATTGGATTATAACCAACCGCGAGTTTCTAGTCCCAGTTTCTCTTGGGCCAGGGAAGTCGCTCTCTGGTCTGGAACAACAGGAATGGGAAGGAAAGAGCAGAATGAGCCGAGCTGGGCAGAGGGGAGGGGGCCGCTGAGGGCGCCAGCAATGCGAAAAGGACTTTGGTGGATAATGAGGTTTGCAATCCCAGTAAATAATTAGGCATATTGGGGAGTGCCAGCAATGAGAGGTTACCCATTGCAGCCTAACGCCTGCTCACCTCCAGGGTGTGGAAGGACCAGCCGGCCAGGGACCACACGGGGAAGAGGGAGCTCCCAGGTAAGGCTGGTCTTCGCCAGCTACCAGGCAACAGTTTTAGGGTGCTGGAGGAAGGAGAGCTCAGAGCCAAGGGCAGCTCGTCCGCCAGCTCTCCCTGTCCCGCAGCCACAGACGGCAGAGGCACGGCAGAGGCGGGGAGACCACACAGCCACGCCGAACTGGCACGGAGGGGTGCGGCGGGTGCCCAGGCACCGGCTGTGCCAGGGGAGGAAGGCGGCGGCCCTCGCTGGGGACATCACCGCCCCGGGGAGTGCGTGTCCGAAGAACAGCCGCTGTGCCCCCCGTCCCCCAGGCCGCTGCCTGCAGGTCCCCGGGCAGCCGCGGCTCCGCGCCCCCCCCCGACACCCGCGCTGCGACCCGCCCGGCCGGCGGGCACCGGAGGCGCCGGCCCCGCAAGCCGGCCCGCGGGAGCGCTGCCCGCGCCTGCCCCTGCCCCTGCCCCTGCCCCTGCCCCTGCCCCTGCCCGCGGCGGGGCCGAGGCGCTGCGAGGGGCGGCGGCGGGGGACCCGCCGAGAGCCGCGGGGCGGGCGGGCAGAGCGCGGCCGGCGGCCCCCGAGCGGGGCGCGGAGCCCCGCGCAGCCCCGCGCAGCCCCGCGGAGCGCGGCCGGCGGTTTCCCACCCTGCAGTGACACCTGGCGGGGGCGAGCGCGGGAGGAGCCGGCGGCGGCCCCGGCCCCGAGCATCCCGCCGCGCCGCTGCGCCCCTTCCCCGGGCCGAGCCCGACGGGGCGGCCGCGGCCGGCGGCTCCGCGCCGCGTCCCCGCGGGTGCGGGCGCGGGCGCGGCGGTGGGAGCGGCCGCGGTGCGCGGCGGCGGGGGCAGCCCCGGCGGCGGTGGGCAGGAGCCCGGAGGGGGCTGTCCGACGTGCCCTTGGGGAGGCGGGGGTCGGTCCGGCCGGAGCGGCGGCTCCGCGCCTCTGACTCTGCCCAATGAGAGCCCGGAGCTCGGCGGGCGCTGTCAATATTTGGCCACGGCCCCCGCGCTCCCATCCCCAGTGCGTCCTCGCCCTCCGCGCAAGGACCTCCATGGCCCGGCCCGGCCCCGCCGCCCGCCCCGCGCCGCTCGGGGGGCGCCGGCCCCGCTGAGCGCGCCGGCCCGGGACCCCTCGGGGAGCCCCGCCGCCCGGCCCGGCCCGGCCCGGCCCGGCCCCGCCGCCCCCCGCGCAGCAGCATGCGCCTGGGAGCGGGGGCCCAGCCGGGGCTCGCTCAGCAGCGCGGAGCCGGCAGCCGCGCCGCGGGGCCGTGACGGGCAGTGCCCTCGAGGGGAGCGCGGGCAGGACCCCCTCCCCGGTCATTTCTCCGTCTGGACCCCGCCCCGGAGAGATATGCTCAGCCCAAACCGCCTGGAAGCCTCTCCTGGGATTGCCTTGGCCCCCGGGCGTGCGGAGTGCGGAGCCTTCCCTCGGACGGCGGGCGCGGCCCCGCGGCTTTGCCTGCCCCTCGTCCTCCTCCTGCTCGCCCTGACGCCCCGCGCCGACTCCTCGTGGTGGTGAGTCCCCGCGGCGGGTCCGCCGCCCCGACGGGCCCCGGGCTGCCGCCGGCGGGAGCTGCGGCCGCGGGCCGGGGCTCGGCCGCGGCCGCGGGATGGGGACGGGGCTGGGGCAGCGCGGCCGCGGGATGGGACGGGGCTGGGGCTGGGGCTGGGGCCGGGGCTGGGGCGGCGCGGCCGCGGGATGGGACGGGGCTGGGGCTGGGGCGGCGCGGCCGCGGGCTCGGGCAGCGCCGGCGGGAGCGCAGCGAGCCCCGCCGTCCCGGAGCCGGAGCCCCGCGCCCGACCTGCGGCCGTGGGAGCCCCGCCGTCCCGGAGCCGGAGCCCCGCGCCCGACCTGCGGCCGTGGGAGCCCCGCGCCGGGCAGCGGGAGCCGGCGGGCACCGGCCGGGGCTGCGCGGGCTCCCCGGCTCCCCCCGCGCCGCCGGGCGCGTCGCGGGCCGCGGTCCCGGCTGGGAGCTCCGCGGCAGGACGGGCTCGGGGCTCCCCCCCCGGCTCCACCTGCGCGGCTCCTGCGGCCCCGGCTCCCGGAGCGGGAACCGCCCGCGCCCCCAGGCTGCCGCGGGGCCGGGGCCGGGGTCGGGGTCTTCCCCGGGCCCCCCGCGCCCCGAAAGCGCCGTCGCCGCGCGTTTGCCCTGGGGCCGGGACTTGCCGCGGGGACCCGCCGGCTCCCGCCGCATCTGCCGGGGAGCCGAGCCCCACACGCCGTGACCCCCCCCCGAAAGCCATCCCTCCCCGGGCAGCGGCAGGGAGCAGGATGAGCCCCTCGGTGCGGTTTAGACCTGGGACGCGGCAGCAGCGAGCAGCTCCCCTGATCCGCCCTCCGCAATCCGGGATCGCGCTGGAGCTCCCCGATCCCCACGGGCTGCGGCGTTGCCCCGCGCTTGTATTTATTACAGCTTCTTGTAAGCTAAGAAATCGCTGTTCTCCCTCGTTTGGATAGATGAGGCTCTGTAACAGATAGAAATGATGCCACAGAAAATACCAGCCTTCTAGATATTCATCTCCTCCTGTCCCGATTCCTGTAACAATGAAAATTCATGTATGCGGAATGAGAGTAATCAGGAAAACAAGGACTGTGAAGTTTTCCAAGCAACCCCGTGCTGCTTCAGTAGTTCAGTAACACTGGAGAAAGAAATAGTTTGCTGCAGAAAAGTTCTCAGTGGCCCCCACCCAGAAAAGTCCTCTCTGATCTTGTGGAAAGCACTGTTTTCCACGCCAATCCCATCATCATTAGCACATCGCAGCGGATGAAGCAGAACTTAAATTCAACCCATCTGCCACCAAAAGAGAACGGTGGCTTCTGGAATTCCTCAGCTACCGTGGAGCCCGCTGCGAGGGCCCGGGAGCACTTCACAGTCGTGCCGATAACACAAGCGTTCCTAGTGTTTGAGAGCACGTCTGGGTGCGTGGCAGTCATGGCCACGCTGGCATCCCTGGGCGAGCGATTCCAGGGCGAGGAAGGCGAACGGGAAAGCTGCGGGGCTGGGAGGGAGAGGGGAGCCCAGGGGACGTGCTGCTCGGGGGGCAGCGGGTTGCAACCAGGCACAAAAGGTGGATTGCGTGAGGAGCAGCTTCTCCCAGAGGACAGCACAGGCTTCGGGGGGCACGTACAATGCGAGCTAGCAAGACCAAAGCCGTTCCCGGCCATGCCCAGAGGAGATCTGCAGCCTGATGAGCCCACGGGGATCTGAAATCACTGGGAGAGAAAATGAGTCAGGTCGATACAAGCGCTGGCCTGGCTTCCAGCCGCCAGATCTGCCCCCACCCATCAGGGCAGGCGAAGACAGGACGGCATCTGTGCGGAAGGTGATGCTGCTGATATGCTAAAAGCTGAGGGAGGAAGGAAGGAAGGAAGGAAGAGTCTTAGGGCAGCCGAGAAGTTGGATTATTTCACTTCATTATCGAGGAGGCAAGAGAAGGGGAGGCTCGTTAGAGCTGAGGAGTGGGTGCATGGGGTAGAGTAGGTGGAAAAAGACGAGGTATGGGGTAGCCACAGGATCATCTGCCCAGAGCTGGGCAGTTCTGGTAACCCACCTGGATGCTGGCTGAAGGGTGAAAATTCTTTCTTTAGGAGGAGTGTGAAAAGCACCTATTTTCCTTGCTGTTGTACCCCACTTCTCCCCACAACGACACTCCACCGCGGTGTCTGCCCTAATTCCAAGCGCACGTCTCTTCCCAACAGGCGGGAGGAAAACTGGCCACATTTTAAGCCTCGGTAGGCTGTGGCTGATTTGGAGGAAGCTGGATTTAGTTCCCGCAGCAGTCTGCGTTCTCAGCTTGCAGACTGACTCCCCGTCTGGCAGCTTCTCGTTCGGGGGAGAAGGGAGCGCGGGGCAGCCCCGGGGTGGCTGGGGCAGGAGCCCAGGCTGGGGCGGCCGGGGCCGGGCAGCTCCCCCGCGCAGCCGGCCGGCTCCTCGGCCGTGGTGCAGCCTGGCACGATTCCTTTGAACGTTTTCAGCAAGCAGAATTGGTCTCGGGGACCTTAAGAACGTGACTTGGGGAAAAAAAAAAAAAATTAGAAACCAAACACGTTAAACTCTAAAGTTCACATTTTCAATCGTACTTTCTCTTCTGTAGACCAGAACATTCCTAAGAAAAGCCTTCATTGAAGCGAGCGCTGTTTTGCTGGACGTGTCAGCTCTGATAAAATAGCATGTTTAGATGAAATTGTGTTTTACTGAAAATGGTTTCAACCAGCTGTGGTTTGGGAAAAAGTTATTCAGTGATTTACATAGGTTTCCAAGCACATCTTTAGCACTACTGATATTACAGTAAATACATTTGGTGGTGCATCATCGTTCCTTATTTTTATTATTATTGCCAAATTCTTCTAGGGATTCACACACAATAAACTTGTGGAAATAGAGGAAATGCTTCTCATTTTCAGAGTTGACTTTTAAAGTAGATTAATAGAAAAAACTTGGTCAGTTCTGATCACAGTACATGGAAAGGAAATATCAACCAAATGTTTCTTCTAAACAACTGCAAATTATTAATTTTCAGTGACGTCAGGCATGGCCCGCGCCACCTCACAAAAACGCCAGGAATTGGTGAACTTTGGCGCTCGAAAAAGTGTCCGTGGGTGCGTGTGTGTGCATGTGCTCGGAGCACGTAGCGGCGAGAACAGCGTTTGCGTGGGCAGAGGGGACGGGCTCGGGCCGGTGCGGTTGTGGCCAGCGGCGCTGCCCAGGCTCTGAGGCCAGCGTGACGGCCATGGCTGTGGGGAGCAGCATCCATGCAGAAATGCTCCCAAACTGTAAAGGGTCACTTAGCAACAAAATACCAGCTGAAACACAGACGGAAATTAAGAAGGAATGCAACGGGAAAATCCCTAAATCTGATGTACGCTTCAGTGCACTCGGGCAGGGAGAACAGCATCGTCTGGGGTACGGCGGCTCCCCCGGGCGGGCGCCCGCCTGGCAGGGCTGTGCCCCGCGCATGCTGCGAGAGGACATCGGGCCCCAAAAGTGGCCTCTGAAATTCCTTCCGAAAGATTTGGAAGATTAGACAAATGTTGCTTATAAACATAAACTGTGCAATAAACAAACTTGGTGTAAATAACTAAGTAGAGTTTACTCGCTATTGAGAGCCCCGCTAGCTGCTCTGGTGTGGAAAGCCATTTTAAATTGAAGGTTTGGTTAAAGAAAAATGTACACAAAGCCGTATGCACAACACACCCCTGCACCCCACCCTCACACATACCCGCTTGCCTGCAAGCCCACATGACCCCCCCCCGACCCCCAGGCACACCAAATCCTCGTTAGCTAACTTGTTTATTGCTAACCACAGCCCTTGGAAACTACAAATATTTAATTTCATCTGGCATTGGAGCAGATGGGAGGCATCAGGCTCCCAAAGAGATAAAGCAAATCTGTGGAAGGAAGGCTAACACAAGCTTGGGCACGGGTTGGGGAGCGTGCAGGAGTCCGGCGGCCACGTGGGGCTCCTCAAGGCATCGGTGGGTTACCGGGGCTCCTGGGGCAGCCGCTGCACCCTGGGGCACGATGCCCGGACGGGCACCCTTAGGGATGCTGTAGCTGCCATGCTCCAGCTCCCTTCCGCGGCCAGGGAAGGAGGTCTGTGTTCCTGGGCAGGGAGAACACACCAAGGGCAGATCGTGAAGCAAGAGTGCCCATCGCACCCTCCGTGCTAGAGCAACCCCAGGAACTGGTGTCAAGCCCTTCCCGGGCGCTTGGCAAGGACAGCCCCGTCGCAGGTGGAGAAGGGGATGTTCCCACCACGACAGGTAGGAAGGAGCGGTGCTCCCGCAGCCGTGCCTCTCCGCGGTTTGCCGTGCGTTTCCGTCAGGACACCAGTGCTGGGTCCTGGTCCAGATGCAGCGGATGGGCACAAAGAGCGATGGAAAAACCGAGCCACATGTATGCGTGGATATAGGAGAGAGGGGCTCATTTAAACAGGCATCACACTGAGGTGTGTGGGAGGGGAAATAGCATCAATAGGAATGTTTGAAATTAAGCCAAGGGAAAGACAGCTGCATGGAGGAGCTCCACAGCCAGTCGGCGTAACCCTTTGGGCGCGCGGGGGTGCGCTGCCTCCCTCCGTGCCAGTCGCAGAAGGGCAGGCTCGCAGCAGCCCCAGGAGGGCTTCGCTAGCAGAGGGTCTAGCAGCTTACGTGGCAGCTCCAAGGACTGCGCGTCCGTAGCTCCCGATGCCATCCTGTGCCGCGGACAAACTGTTTCCCTCCTCCGCCATGCGTGCCCCCACTGCAGAGCAGCTCCTCGTCCACCCGTTCTCGGCCCCAGGGCTGTCGCAGGTGAGGTACCAGGGGGACTCGCCGTCTCAAAGGGCAGACGACGTGCAGCGCGGCAGCGTTCGGGGTTCGCACCGGCTGTACGTTTGTTGTTGCAGAGCGCTTTGCACAGCAATAAAAGCAGGAGGTCAGCGACCAGGAAGTCTTTATCCTGAGGCGCTCCACAGCTCTGGCTGTCCAGGCAGCCGCGCTTTGAAAAATAAGTTTTAAAGTAATGTCAGACTGATGGAGAGTGAACCCTGTGGCCTTTGCAGCAGCCCTGGTGTTCTTGGTTGGGGTGTATTGAACAGATGGGTTCTCTCAGTCACTCTGCGCCGTTATAATAATCCTAATTGTGTTTCTTAGTTCATTTTTCATTAGGGTCGCTTTCACCTATAGGAAATCTTTCTTACAAAGAAATGCAGAAGAAAAAATCCTTCTGCTCTTCCAAACTCATTAGCTTCTGCTGTTACTAGTACCGATTTCAGCAGTGCCTGCAGCCCACCGTGAGGAGATCTGTGCTGGGCCAGGTCCTCTAGAAACATGCAGCCGCTGCTCTGAGCAGCTCGCACCCAACACGTGAGATATGCCACGGACAAGAGAAGAATCATCCGTCCTACTTTACCCCCAGAGACTGTCTTACTTAGACCCCTTAGCAAAGTGCTTTGAGATTTTGGGTGGAAGAAAATTGATACTTAAAGCATATTTTTGATGAGCAATTTGTATTGTATTCATACGTCGCCAGCGATGCCTCTGAGGAACAGCTTTCAGCCAGCACTGAGCGAGATTTTGTCCGCTGTTGCAGAAGGCACCGCAGTCCTTTTCTCCCTGTGCTTTTATAACCTCCCACCTTCAGCCCTCCTCCGGCTCTGCAGCAGCCCGAGCACTCAGGGGCTTTGCTGCTCACCCGATATGTGCTGCGCACACCATATCTCGCCTTTATACCACAGCAAGCGGAAACAGACTTCGATTTCCAGGTCCCTCTCGATCCGAGATGCCAACAGCAAACCCTCCCCTGCCCGCCGAGGGGACGGCAGGGCCGCGCTGACCTGCGCGGGGCAGGACGCTCGTTTGGGTCCAGCTCCCCGGGACCGCAGCGTCTCCCGGCCACTTCAGTCCTTCCCACAGAAACCGCATCCACACGGGTGCAGGGAAACCGCAGAGAGGGACTCCGACAGGGAACCGAAGGCGCACAGCTGGAGAAAGGGTGACGCACAAGAGAAAAAAAAGATCATAGTGCAGAAAATGAAAAGTATGTACCTTGAACGGCACTGGTAGTGGCTCAGCATTATGATATTAAAAATTATTCAAGTGAGACTAACACTCTTAACATACAGAGTAGTGGCTCTAAGTGAGGAAATTAGGACTATTAATCATTCCAAGGCGTTAACAATTCCAGCAGTCCAGGATGGCCCCGTTCCCAGTGGGGCTTAATAAAATACTCAGGGTTTATAATAATAAAATAATATCTCAAATGTCTATAGCACCTTGCAACCCAAAGTGCTTTGCAGTTGGCTATAAATTGTCTGCCCACAGCCAGGGAGAGCAGAGGAAGGAAAGCGCAGCATCCTTGGGAGGTATGCAAAGAACTTGAGGAGGTGCAATGCTGCCAGGCGCACTGGAATTTGCTCTTTATCAGGCAAAGAGGCAGGGATGTTGGATTTGATCCTATCTGAATGAGGTGTCTCCAACAGCTGCCTAGGGCTTTCCAGCCTCCCACCAAAATACAGATTTCGTGTCGATTCAATGGGATGGGAAGAGAACAGAAGCCAAGATAGTTTGGCTCCCAAGCTGATCTTTCAGGACTAGCAAAGTGGTTATGAGAGCAATGGGGAGGTGAATCAGTTTTCCCAGGGGAAGGACTCCAGCAGCCTCTGATACCACCAAGAAGCCAGACCACGCTCTCATCTCAACCTCAGCAGAGAGCTCTTGGAGCAGCAGTCAGCAGCAACGAGCCTCTGTGCAAAACGAGCTCACGGCCCCAGCCTGTGGGACGGATTGCACAAGAGGCTGAGCATCTCCCGCCCGAGGAGACGGGGACCGGGGCTCCGGCAGCTACGGGGCAGCACTGCCTTCCCCCAGCGCTGATCCAGGAGACGAGGCTGGAGATGTCACCATCGGCAAGGGGCTTGGGCACACGTCGGGTCAGAAAGGCACGGCCAGACCGCGCATCACCCGGGCATGGACAAGGGGAGCTCCGGGGGTTTCACAGCACTCGGTTTGCAGAAAGACCTAGAGAAACCTCCAATGCTGTAAGTGATGGTGGAGCCTAAACTGGTGCCACGCCACCCCTCCCAGGGCTGTTCTCGGGAGCAGGCAGCGTTCACGGTTGACCACGGCACAGCACGCTCAGGGGCGAGAGCAGAACCGGTGCTGAGAGGAACGTCCCGAGCTGGGGCTGAGCCTCAATTACAGCTCAGCTCATGGGTGTCTGCTGGCACCGACTGGAGCTGTGGAGGGGCTCAAAGCCCAGCATTCCCTCCAAATGGTGCTGAGGTTATTTACCTGAGTAATAGTAGGTGGGAGAGCTACAGGCAGTCGGTGGCCATCAGAGGATATCGAGTTGAGAGGCATGCTTAACGTGGCCAGGAACAACACCTCGGCGCTTTTCTTGCTTGCTTTTTTGTTTTGTTGTTGTTGTTTTAAATGTGGCTTGGTCAAGTTCAGAGCCCCGGGTGCTGCTCTGCACCACGCAGTGCGAGGCTGCCTGCATCTCTTTACTGCCAGTAACAAGAGAGAGCCTGTTAGGACCCCCCGGAGCAGTTGACATGGCCGGGGGTCAGGGATTTGAGCTGCCCAGATTGCCTCAAGCAAGCTGAGAGCACCCTGCACCTGATGGGGAGAGGCAGTATCGGGAAAGGCAAATTCTCAGGCTGAAAACCTGTTAGATGGGATGTCAGAGCCGAGCCTGCCGCCTGTGCCGAGACCTGGCTTCAGGTCAGAGGAGTATCTCTTGATGATTTCAAAGCCATCGAGCTGACGGGTTCGTGGTGCTGTGTCTGGCCAGAACACCTCCTGCCCCCTGGGCCCTGCATCCCCCCCACACTTCTGTTCCCACCCTGCTCTGCCACCGAACAAGGAGTTACAAACAGTTTGCAAAATGTTTTTGGGATCCTCAGGAAGAGAGAAGCCACAGGAAGGAGAACTGTTAACCTGCCATCGTTTTTCAGCCATTAACTCTCTCTGCATTAACAAGTGACATTGAAGAAGCCCCGTGCCTCGGTTCTCCGCATGCTGCGGCACCCAGAGCTGCCCCGGCTGAGCTTCGCCGCGCCTGGAGTCGCTTACTGCATCCTCATAGCTGCTTGCACGGACATCCTTCTCCCAGCATATGTTAACCTACGACAGTGATTTTGGTTAAGCTCATTTTGTATTCATCTAATTTAAAATTGTGCCTTTAATGGTATCGGTGCAACCCCGATTTCCCCGCAGTGGGAACACCCAACAGTTCAGCAGCTGTTTTAATTCTAAAGCAGAGCACAAAAAATTACTGAGATTTGCCTGAGAATGGCAATTCCAGAAATCTCCCTTTTGAAGGAAAGTAACGCTCAAATATGTTTTTTAATGCCATATAAAATGGTGTAAAATGACATATTAGATACAGCAGTGTGTCTAGTATAACTTTCATCAGAAACTGAATTAGCACGCTAACATATTTCTCAACAACACCTTGGCATTACGGAAAAGCGACAAATGAGAGCAAGTTCCGATTCCACTTAATTTTATGCATTCCCATGAAATGCTTTTTGTTCTTCAAAACCTCATTTTCCAAGAGGCCTTTTCCACCCGATATCTGCTGGTGAGTCCAGGACAGTGGCATGACCCCGGCTAAGCCTCCCCTGCTCTGGGATCTCGCCGGGTCGCCACGATGCGGGAGGCAGGCACGGCCGCCCTCCTGCAGAGCCAGGGCGCGTGGCCGGTGCTAGAGGAGAGCAGCCCTGCTATTCGGGGGAGCTGTAAGCAGAGCACCCCGCACCGACACGCCTGGGCAAAGGCCGATACCATGCAACGAGGCAAGCCCTGCGCTGGCACCGGGAGGACACGCAGAGCTTTCCTCAGCCACCCCAACAACCACCCCGCAATGGCTGGTATTTCCTTGCAGCGCTCGCCCCAGCCCTATGCAAAGCAAGCGGCAGCTGGGCACGCTGCAGGGACACGAGGCTTTGCCTCCGCCGGGCTGACTTACGGACCCCCGGAGAAAGGCCGTTTCGCAGGTGGCTGGTGGCGGTCGGAGCTGCGTGCACACAGGGGCTTCGCTGCCGGTGCCTCTTCGGGACTGGAGAGCTGCCCCCACAAACCACGGGGTCAGCCAGTAGGGTTCTAGCAATTAAACAAAATTACTGCCAACAGCTCTGAGTTACAAAAAAAAAATCTGGAGGTGCCCCAGGGCTATATTGCAGGGGGCTGGTTATTTATAATGAACGGGAAACTGAATTCCCCTTTGCAGCATCTTCCTACTTTGATCTTTAGAGTCCTGGTTCCCTCTGGCCGCTGGTTTTGCAGAGCGGCCCCCAAGACCCCGTAAACGCAGCCTGGTGCTCCCGGGAGCTGGAGAAACGCCCCAGCAGCCGCGCAGCCGGTTTGCTCCCCTGGCCAGGCTTACGCCGACACGCTTGGGGCAGGCGGGCCCAGGCTGCCGGGGAGGTCTCCTTTCTCCGGCAGTAGAAGTTCCCGTCTGCCTGTTGCTAAGGTGCCTTGGACTCTGGCCATGCTCTTGATCTCCCCACTGCTACACCTGGGGTACAGTGCTTTTCCTGAGTCTTTTGGTCTTTCCTGTTAAAGAGCTCAGCAACTGGGAAGCTGCATACACTATGTCGGTGCCAAAAGCACAGTTTGTTGATCCAGGAAAAGATTCCGGCATGGAGAAGGAGCGAGGCGTACTGGGATCCGATCCTTGGGACAAGATGCAGCAGATCCCAGGAACTCGCAGCCCACGTGCAACTGCAGGGATCCCCTCGTAACCCGCAGGGAGCTGCACGTACAGGGAGGAGAGCCGCTGTGGGTAGGGAAGCTCTGAGCGGTTGAGGCTTTCACCGGAGCAGTCTGAGCTGAGGGCAGAGACGTGACAAGGGTTCTGCAAGAGCACCCTGAGGAGTCTGCAAGTCCTTTGGGAAGCCGGGCAGGCTCTCGTGGGAAGCGCGGGAGCAGGACACAATACAGCACGGAGGCAAGCCGTGGAAGGGGGTTAGCACAAAATGCATGCTGCCAAGTAAATAGATGCGTCTGCCTCTGATTTGCATGTTTATCTTAGAAGCAATTTAGGTTTCTCCCTGTTTACAAGAGTCGAAGTCAGCAGACTCTTAGAACAAGAAAAACAACTGGGAGCCAACATGTGACAGTTGTCTCCTGTTCCCCGAATGCATCGGCGCGGCTGGCGCTCCCGGGCTGTTGAGAAAGAGCTCACTCAGCTGCACCGGTGGATGTGTCCGGGCAGCAGATTACTTGCAGAGAGGAGAAAGGCCAGCAGGGATCGAGGAGCGCTTTACCTCCTTTACCTCGCAGGCTCTGAAAGCACTTGCCTTTGTGGCATGAAGTCTCTGGGCTCTGCTGCTGTACAAGTTGTTCTCGCCGGGAACGGGGAAGGGAAGGCGGGAGGCAGAGGTCCGGTGCCACGTGCGGCAGCACAGCATTTCCCACAGCGCTGCAGCTCACACCCACCTCCTGGCAGCTCAGCTCTAGGAGCAAATGGGGAATACAGCAAGCCTGTGACTGCAGGCTGATTGCAAGAAGTAAACGATGCAGCATCACAGCCAAAGGCCGTCGGAGGGGTCGGTGCCAGCCCCTCTGCCCGAGCTGAGCAAACAGAGGGCACCGCGAGGGCTTTACAGACACTACACGAGGACCTCGGAGGAGGCAGCATCCCACGGAACCCCACTTGACAGGGTGGGGGATCGTTATCCCCACATGCACTTAATTATTAACCCCCTCCCTCCCAGCTCCTCCTGGCTGCCGGCTGCCCGGTGCTCAGCGGCTCCTGCCTCTCTCCTTCTGACCATGCAGAAGTCCAGGCCCGAGCAGCCTCCAGCATCAGGACCAGCTCCCTCTCACAGAGTTTTTTGAACTCAGGGCTTGGTTGTTGTTTTTTTTTTCCTGCTGTAAAAATGCAGATTTCCCAAGAGCACAGCATTTCACAGAAATTTGCCACTTCCAGCACAACTACATTTTTTAAAAATGAAGTTCTGATAAGGCGGCTGGGGACTTCTCAGAACATCCATTGTCTTTCCTCTTTCAGTGTTTGTAAAATGTCATAGATTTTTAGAAATAAAATCGGAAGGGATGCTTTAATCAATCCAAAACAAATGTTTGGGTTTTTTCCCTCCCAAAATTCTGCTTGGCAGAATTTTCTGATGTTCCCCGTCTCGCTCCATTTCAGAGTAACTGAACCCAACTGGAGCATTTCTCACAAGATCTCGGTCCCGCTGAGATAACCACAGCCTTTCCAAGACACGGGAGGAATTCTCCCCCCTTGTTGTGCCATGCTGCTTTCCAACACCACAGCAATTGTGGGATGGATTCAGCACATAATCTCAGCTGGGGTCTGTAGATCCCGCGGCAAATACGCTGCTTGTTTGCAGCCACAAGCAGGGAGACGCAGCCACCGCCCCCGGCTGGGGTCTGGGACCCGGCCCGGCGAGGCGAGGTGCTCCCTCGGCCGTCAGTGCCCTTCGCCCCGCTCTCCTTCCGCTTTCTCCTGCTGATAATGTTTGCTCTGATCTGGGTGTTTGGCAGGAGAATTAAGGAGAAGTAATTAGCTCACAGGGTGAAAAAGGGAGTGCCTGGTGTTTATCCTGTCTGGAGGGTTTTCCTTGATCCTGGTCTCCCAGGGGATGGTGTCAGTGCTTTATCTGCCGGCTCTCCCGTCGTGGAGGCAGCTCCTCTGCCAGCGGCCAGCGGGTCTCCCCAAAGCCAGCCCTGCCCACAGCCCACCGCCGTGACCAAAGACCAGTGCCACGGCTCAGCAGCGCTGGAGGAGGACAGGGGATGGGGTCCCGCAAGGTCCCCGGTGAGGGGAGAACATTTTACCTTTTCCAGCTTTCCCAGCACCTCTTTCCTCCAGTGAAGAGGAGCTTTGGCCACTGCCGCACCTCCATCCTGCAACGCCGCTGCCTCCCGGCAGCCTCCTCCCAGCTCTTGGCAGCGCAGGCAGGGACACGTCAGCGTCCCCATCCTTGCCGGGACCAGGCAGGCTGGGCAGAACGGATTCAGGGCCAGGGTACCTGGCCACGCTCCCCCACGGGATCTCTGCAGCCCCACTCGAGACCGCTGGCCTGCGCCATCGTCCAGCTGGTGGGATGCTCCTCCGCCCTGCTCACTGCGGGAAGGAACCGGCCGCTCTCACAGCCCAGCACGAGCGAGGCCATTAAAGGCCCGCAGTCGGCATTGCTCGATGAGCTCCTGTTGGCTTTTCTTTCCTAAACGGCTTCCGCCATCTCCCTTGTCCCCCTGCTGCAGGATGAAAGGCTGACGAGCAAGCCTGTGAAAATAATGCTCGCTGGCCCTCAGAGTCGGGGCTTGCAAAGCCACGGGGAGCCGGGTTTATTATCCTCAGCTCCAGCCTGAGATGACCTTGTGCTTCTGCCAACGTTTAAACAAAATATTTTAAAAGAGGGAACAGATCCCATTGCTTTTTGTGCTTGCAGGGCTTTCCTGAGCCTGCGAGCTCTCTCTGGGGCTGATAGAAGTGATAGAACATGGCCAGAGAGAGACAATGAAATATTTCCCAAGCTTATTGCTTTTTATTATTATTAAAGGGAAGTTCTTACTTTCCTTACTTACTTGCTTTCAGTCTGGGGGGGTGAAAAATTTGAATCCCACCCAAACCTCATCCCTTCCAGCCAGAATCACAGCTCTGCGCTCTGTGGCAAACATCATCCTCCGGCACAAGCAGCCTGGCCGGGGCGAGCGGGCGGTGCAGGCAGGGGCGGACCCCGGGATGGAAAATTCCACGTTGCTGCCATTGTCCGGGCTGGTGCGAGGCGTGGGGAAGGCTGCGGGGCAGAGCTCGGGGTCCCTCCCCCGTGTCCGTGGAAGGCTGCCCCTGGGGCCCAGCCAGGCTCTACCAGACTGTTGTTTGCGCATTGTCTTTCTGCTCCAAGCTCCCACCCTCGCCCCACCGCTGCAGGGAGGGGACCGGGATGCAGGCAGGATACAGGCAGGACAAGGAGACACAGCATAGTTCTCCCAGTTTTCCAGCCTCAGGGCACGATCATAAATGTTCGCCAGTGCAGGCGATGCACAGAGAGGACTAGATAGCCGGGGGATGACAGTGTGAACGAGGACCGCAGCAACAAGGGACGAAGCCTGCTCCTCCTTCTCCCCCACCCGAGCAGCGCATGGGTGCCTGTGACAGGGCCTGTTGTCCCTGCAGCGTGCCCCAGCAGCGTGCAGGCAGGAGGCATCGCAGAGCCTGTGCCAGCGCCGGCCACGCTGGTCTCGGCCGGGCTCCATCCTGCTGCGCTCAGCAGGGCCGGGCTGCAGAGCGGGGCTGGGATGTGGAAGAGGGTGGGAGGGAGGTTTTGCACATTAGCGAGTTCCTCCGCTGCTGCCGCAGCAGCTCCCAGAGCAGCCCGGGCTCTCAGGGGTGCGGGCCCCATGACTTGCAGCACCCGTAGCTGGCTGTCTCCTGGCGGAGACGGGCTCTGCGGGCGTCCCTGCTCCCTGCTGCAGTGATGCATGCACGGAGCAGGGCTTCCCCCTGCCCCGGGCTGGTGCAGCTTGGGATTATTTTGTTAAACACAAAGACAAAAGCCCAGCGGCGGTGATGGCTCAGCAGTGCCCTGTCCCTGCGTCCTGCCTGTCTGAACCGCAGCGAGCGGCATGCTCCACGGCTCCCGTGGCTCACCCGCGCCGAGGGGATGCTGCAAGGAGGGCACGCCGCTGCGGGGGATGCCCTGGGCAGAGCAGAGAGCAGCTGTAACACAGCTAGAAAGAAAAGAGAGAAAGGTGGGCTTCAATATTAGAGCCCCCCCCCACAGCAGGGTGAGGACCTGGGGAGCCAAAGCCCCGCACCTTCCCGCTCCGCAGGCAGCGCAGTAACGCAGCACCCTTCTCTCTCGCAGGTACATCGGGGCGCTGGGCGCGAGGGTGATCTGCGATAACATCCCCGGGCTGGTGAACAAGCAGCGGCAGCTGTGCCAGAGGTACCCCGACATCATGCAGTCTGTCGGGGAGGGAGCCAAGGAGTGGATCCGGGAGTGCCAGCACCAGTTCCGGCACCACCGCTGGAACTGCAGCACCCTGGACCGGGACCACACCGTCTTCGGCCGGGTCATGCTGCGAAGTAGGTTCTGCCCCATCCCATCCCACCGCCGCGTGCCTTGTCTCCCCGGGAGAGTCTCTCCTCTCGCTGGGCTGCCGTGCCCAATGGCCTGGATTACTCCCTTAGGAGAGCTTTGCCTTTCCCTGTAAATTAATCAAGCAATAATGGGAGCAGAGCACTGCGTTTGGAATAGCTGCACCAGATGAGATGGAGCAGGGGGAGCACTGGGGGAGAAGGGGGAAAGGAGGAGACACCTCCGGAGAACAGGCTCATATGTAAACAGTAATGGGATATATAAATATTTGGAGAGCAGGGTTGGCCAGGACTCAGCAGTTCACGTGGGAACTGGCTGTTCCCTTGCATGGCAAGGGAGGCAAGGCAGAGCCGCGGCTCCAGTCCTCGCTTCGGGCTCCCAGGTGGAGGAGGGCCGCAGCTACGGGGCAGACGCCGGCCCCGCACGAACGGCTGGGCACAGACCCTGCCCGGGAGGGACCTTCCCGCTCCAGGTGAGGGACGGATACGACACGAGCAGGGGTGTGCCCGAGGAGCGACGAGGAAAGGTGCGATGGGGTCGGGGACGGGCGGTTCCAGAGCAGGAGCAGCCTCCTGGGCTCCAGCCACCCCCGGGAGGGCTCCGGCATTGCGGACCCTGGGAGCCGGCGTGAGTCCCGGCGCAGGCAGTCACGCTGCGGGACAGATGCTGCTGTGCCCCGTGACGTGCCGGGGCGCATCCAGCCACGCGGCCTCCAAATCAAAGGCGGCTGGGAAGAGCCTTTCGGCTCGCCGGGAGCGGCTCATATGGAGGACATGTGAGCGCCCGGGGAGGGAGCCGGGGAGCGGGGGGCTCGCTCCCGGCCGGCGGGGGGATGGGGCAGCTGCCCAGCGGGGCAGACAAGCAGCAGCGCCTGCAAGCCAGACCCCCAGAGAGGAGCTGGCTGGAGGGAAGGGGCTGTACGTGCCAGGACACAGCGCTGGCCCTGCCGTGCTGCAGTCTGCCCGCTCTCAGCCTCTCCATCCCCACGACAGCACCTTTACTCCCGCCCGCATCCTCTCCTGGCAAAGGATGGGGAATGATGAAAGCTCCTCACCACAGCCCCATCCTGCGAGGCCCAAAGAGAGCTCTGCTCCCTTTGAAGTTGCTTTCAAAGGCTCTCAAAATGAAGACGAACATGGTTTTGATTTGCAGCTTCTTTTACAGCATTATAAAAACAGCTGCGAACTCGAACCAGAGACATAAAATAGCAGGCGGCACGCTGTGCCGCACAGGGAAAGCCGAGCCTGGCCGGAGCTGCCGCCAGCTCCTGTGCTCAGCATCGCCCCGGGAGGGAGGCAGCCCCAGCCGAAAGGTGCTGGCGAGTCCGGCAGTCTCAGCACCGATGGGCACCCACGCGGCTCCTGAGCCGCAGGTCGGCGACGGGGACCGGTCAGGCAGCCCCGAGAGCAGCCCGACACCCCGAGCTGCTGAGCCCTGAGGCTCAACATGAAATTCCCCTTGGTCTGAAAGGTGCCAGGGAAGCGGAGGCTGGACGCGGTGCCCAGCAGAGGTGGCTGGACTTGGCTTACCCGTGTGCGGGATGGTCTCGCCCCCAGCCGCGATGGTGCTGCCTCACGGTGCCCTGCTCCTCGGTGGGCTGCGGGCACCCGGCACAGCCCGGCACGCTCACTCCCCATCCCCGTTTCTCTTTCCGCGGTAGGCAGCAGGGAGGCCGCCTTCGTCTACGCCATCTCCTCAGCTGGAGTGGTCTATGCCATCACACGGGCGTGCAGCCAAGGGGACCTGAAGGCCTGCAGCTGCGACCCGCTCAAGAGGGGCCGCTCCAAGGACGAGCGCGGGGAGTTCGACTGGGGCGGCTGCAGCGACAACATCAACTACGGGATCCGGTTTGCCAAAGCCTTCGTGGACGCCAAGGAGAAGAAAGTGAAGGACGCCCGGGCACTGATGAACCTGCACAACAACCGCTGCGGGAGGATGGTGAGTGCAGCCCCCGCAGCCACCCCACCGGGACCTCCCAGTAGGGGAACGGGCAGCGGGAGCAGTTCGGGCATAGGAGCGGGACCCTGGGTGGCCCCGGAGCGCGGGTCCTGCTGCAGACGGGGACAGGACGCTGCCCTGCCTTCCCGGCACCACCCTGCGCGCTCTGCCCAGGGACCAGCCCTGTGGGGATGGCAGGACCCTGCTTCCCTTTGCCCTCAGGCCGTGTCCTGGCCGATGACGGGGGGAACGCATCCTCTGTACGCAGCACCCCTCTCCCGTTAGGAGCCCCGTCCCGCACAGGCGAGGGCTGACGAGCTGCGCCAGGGACAAGCAGACCCAGGCGCGATGTCTGACGCCCAGGGCGACCGCCGGTCCTCACGGCATCCCTCTTCCCGCAGGCTGTGAAGCGTTTCCTGAAGCTGGAGTGCAAATGCCACGGGGTCAGCGGCTCCTGCACGCTAAGGACTTGTTGGCTGGCAATGTCAGATTTTCGAAAAACAGGGGATTACCTAAGGAAGAAATACAACGGGGCCATCCAGGTGACCATGAACCAGGACGGCACTGGCTTCACGGTGGCCAACAAGAACTTCAGGAAGCCCACGAAAACAGATCTGGTGTATTTTGAGAACTCGCCTGATTACTGCGTGATGGACAAGTCAGCAGGTAAAAACCAAAGCTCTAGTGGTTGCCCAAAAGCAGCTCTTCCTCCCCTCCCGACAGCCCAGCAGCTCCTAGCCCAGCCTCGCAGGGCTGCTTTGGGACGTCAGCTCCCCACCAAACCCCAGTCCCCGGGGGGGGTGCGCTGTGGGGGTCACCCAGCCCCTCAGCGGGTGCTGGTGCTCGCTGGGGCGCCGGGTCCCCACAGCACCTCACGCCTGCGCAGACAGGACTGGGTTTGTCCCAAATCCCCAGGCTTTACACCAAAGATCCAAACCCGTCAGGCCTCTCGTGATGAACGTAGCGCAGCGTTTCCTCAGAGCCTTTCTCCCGCAGAGCAAAGCTCCCTCAAATAGGCAATAAAGAGCCGGTTTTGTGCGGCAGGCTGCTGGCTTCTTGAGCACAGCCCGAGGCTGGGATGAGAGGGGGAAGGTGGCGTCAGGGCTGCTCGGCTCCTGCAGAGAAGATCAGAGGTTTCCAGCCTGGAGCATCCCCGGGGCGGGGGTTCGCAGTAGCCATGGGGGCTCAGGTGGGGAAGGCAGCCCCCGCCGCCCTTCAGTGAGCCCTTAGCCCGAGCGGAAGGGGGCATTTCTAGCTTTGCCAGCTGCAAAGCCCGGCTCGGTGGGCACACACTGCTCCAGGGCCCCCCGGGCACAGAGGGGCTGCACGGAACCCGTCCCCGCCCCCCCCGCTCTTGCGCTCGGGGCAGCAGCGGGTGCGGGGAAGGGGCCATGCAGAGGGTCACCAAAGCTGCATCCCCGGCCAGGCTCGCTGCCCACACTGCAACCCATGCCCTCAGCAAAGCAAGCACAGGCTGCGCAACCTCTTCCCCGCAGCCCGTGCCCAGCCTTTGGAGGCCATGCTGCGGCGCCACGCTGCGGCACGTGCTGCGACAGAAACGACGAGGTTTCACCACTAAGGCAGTCGTACCCGAGGTCTCCATCGCAGGGGGCAGATACCCAGTCTTACCACTGCTAACACCTGCGGGGCAGGGGCTGGAGGAAGCATTTGAACAAGGCGGAGGAAGTGCAAACGACTCGCTCTCGCTTCCTTCCTGCAGGCTCCCTGGGCACGGCCGGTCGCGTGTGCAACAAGATGTCCCGCGGGACGGATGGCTGCGAGGTGATGTGCTGCGGGCGGGGGTACGACACCATGCGCGTCACTCGCGTCACCAAATGCGAGTGCAAGTTCCACTGGTGCTGCGCTGTGCGCTGCAAGGAGTGTGAGGACACTGTGGACGTGCACACGTGTAAAGCACCGAAACGGGCCGAGTGGTTGGACCAGACCTGAGGAGACGGGAGCACAGAGGGAAGAATCCACTGCCACCCCCCCTTGCAGTTTTTTAAAACCCTGTGCCCTAAGGGCCATGACATTCTGGGAGCTGTAGTTCAACTGCATGGCTTTTATTTAATTAATTCTGCAAAGCACTAAAGAAAGGACTGCATTTCCCAGGAGGTACTGTGGACCCTTCTATTTGCTCAGCAAAACTAATCCCCTACCTAGGAGGAGTCTGCAATACTTGCTTAAACTGTGAAACTGCCGTTGCCCTCTTTGCAAAGGGATGGTGCAACCGATACGGACTTGGAGGACTGATCGTTGGGATGCGATGGCTGAGGAAACCTGCACCTCCCCAGAGAATTCACATTGCAGTACAGTTTCACCAGCGAAAAACACTAGTTCAGAATAATCCACTCTTGCGGAAAGCATTCTTGCTTTTACTTTTTTGCAAGGCCAGAGGAAAGGTGTTGCAAATCCGTAAGACAGTTCCGTGATCCCTGCATCTCCCTCGAGCAGACCCGGCACACCGGCCCCGGCTGCACCGCTGACCCCGCTGAGCAAGAGCAACCTCTGCACGAGGCTTCTCCCCGTCTTCCCAGTGAAGGTGACAAGCGGAGCTGTAAATGGGAACTGAAACCTGAATGACTGCACAAAGACAAGGGCCACCCCTAGACGCTGGCAGACACAGAGGGCTAGAGAAAGCAAACAAAATCTGTGAACTTACTGGTAGGTTCTGAAGTCAACAGATACAACAGCGTCTCTGTAAAACTCACCTGTATGTTGTGTATACTGCTTATTATTTTAAGTCAAAATTCATTATAAACCTATATCAGAAAATTATGTTCTTTGCTTTTTGAATTCCTACCCACCCAGTTGGGCACTCCCCCAGAGCGGGAATCCCGCAGCATTTCTTCTACCGCTTGCCGGCAGCTCCGGCGGTCCTAAAGCACAGACCTGCCCGCCCTGGGAGTTACCTGTTGTTTCCCACAAAGCAGAGCCATGGCACTGTCGTGGTTTAGCCCCAGCCAGCAGCTAAGCACCACGCAGCCGCTCGCTCACTCCCCCCCGGTGGGATGGGGGAGAGAATCGGAAGAGCAAAAGTAAGAAAACTCGTGGGTTGAGATAAGAACAGTTTAATAATTGGAACAAAATAATAATAATAATAATAATAATGAATTATAATGAGAAGGAAGACAACGAGAGAGAGAGAGGAACAAACCCCAAGGGAGGGAAAAAAAAAGAAGGAAAAAAAAAATTATACAACCACTCACCACCCGCCGACCGACACCCAGCCCGTCCCCGAGCACCGATCGCTATCCCCCGGCCAACTCCCCCAGTTTAGATACTGGGCATGACATCCTATGGTATGGAATAGCCCTTTGGTCGGTTCAGATCAACTGTCCTGGCTGTGCCCCCTCCCATTTCTTGGGCACCTGCCAGAGCATGGGAAGCTGAAGAAAAAAAGTCCTTGACCAGTGTAAACACCGCTTAGCGACAGCCAAAACATCAGCGTGTTATCAATATTATTCTCATCCTAAAATCCAAAGCACCACACTATACCAGCTACTAGGAAGAAAATTAACTCTATCCCAGCCAAAACCAGGACCAGGCATCCAGCGTGCAGAGCCCCAGGGGAATCCTTCATAGGCAGTAGCACACTCCGGGACATCTAATGACATAGCACTGGGTCGAGCAGGAGAGGCTAGATTAGCTTCCAAACCTTTCCCGTAAAAAAAACCCAAACCAAACAGCTGAAACTTAAACTACCAACTAAAATCGAAGCTGCTGAGGGGAGGGGCAGGCAGCTGCAGAGCTGCCAGTAGATACGGTACAGAGATCTACCCCTCTCACCTCTAGAAATCTCCTCAATTTTCTTTCCCCCAGCTTGGGCAGGCAGCGATTACAAAGATGCTTTATTTAGTGCACAGATATTTTATAGAGTCTGGTCAAAAGGTACAAATCCACACAAACAGCCTTAATGTACAAGACAGACAGTTGAACCTGCAAACTAAATTGACCCAGGTAAAAAAAAAAAATTACCTTAATCATTGCAGTTCCTGAGCATATGCTGAAGCTGATAGGAATGCTTCCACACTTCCCTCCCAGAGCTCGGCTGCCCGTTGCCCCAGGCAGGCTGTGCTTTCTCCCTGACCCAGGAAAAATGCTGTTAGTTTTCCTGATGTTGATGATCATCGCGCTGATGGGCAGGTAAGGATGTTTCACACACTCAAAGCAAGTTGTCATGAAAGTTGTAAGCTTACATCAACAACGGGAAAGGACAAGTCAACAGAAACATTCACTGTAAATGCTTTTAACTGGGGGCTGCTCTCACCCTGCTATTGCTGCTGAAGGGGCTGTCGAAGCTCTCCCAGGAGTCGGGGGTTTCTCCCGGCAGCAGCGAGATGTGTGGGCAGCGGGAGCCGAGCAGGCTACAACGGCGATGTCTGAAGGAAGGTCAAAGTAGCAGGATGGGGTTAAGGCAAAGAAGATTATTCTGGTCCTAAGCCACCCATCGGCTATTGCACGAAGAGCATCTCTAAATGGGGATTTTACCCAATGGCCCTAGGAAATATTAGTTTAAGTGGCAAGAGAAAACCACTTTGAAAACTGCTTTGATGGGAACTGCTCAAAGAATTTAAAGAGTCTGCCATGGGCCACATTAGAGCACCTTACGCCGTGCCGACCACCGAGATTGCTCATGCAGAAAAAGGACCTTCAGCAGAGCCACGGACAAGCAAAAACGTGACCTTCCTGCTGCCTAACCCATTTCTTACAGAATTAAACCATCTCCCTTTTGAATCCCGTACTGACAGCATGAGAGGGCTGAGCAGCACCTTTCGCCCTCTCTGCTCTTGCAGAACTTGCACTCAAGCTGGTGTTTACCTGGGAGGCTCCCAGGTCTCACCCCCGGCCCTTCGAAGCCCTCTGAATTTCAAGGAGAGGCAATTTCCCTGAAGATTTGCACCATCTCGGCTGTGCCGAGGAATGCTGGCAGGTGAGCGGGAGGTCTAAGCCAGGCCAAAGGCATTTCAAGCCTGCCGTAGCACAGCGTCCGTCAGCACACCGGCTAATCTACTGGGAAGAGCTCCCTCATTTATCTTCATTACTGCTCCACCTACCATCAATTTACGACAGGCTTTAAAAAAACGCTGCCCCCTCGGCAATCAATCCAAGCCTCCCTCCCAGAGCAGGACACGCTCTGTGGGCTGGGAGGGACCCAGGGCCTGGGGACCCGGGCTCAGCCGTCAATAAACATTTCTTCCTCTCCAGAGGACCCTGGGAGGTGTCTTCCAGCAGAAATACTGCTCCGTAGCAGACCTGTAGGCCCCCCGATGAATGACACCTTAGTCAATGGCTGCTGCCAAAATGTGTCTTCCCTTTGAATGCAGATGTTCAACATTTTAACACAAAGGAGAAAACTCCCGGGGACAGGCTGTCTTGGGTTTATTGGCTTCCCCTTCCCGTATCATCACAGAGATACTAAAACTGGATGCCTTCAGCACTTTGTAGAATAACCATCGCTGAGAAGGCAACGCTCTATAGCCCTGCCGGGTCCACTGGCACGATGGGACTCCCTGCCCAGCTGCCTTCCCCGTGACAGCACAGCAGGAAATCCAAGGAGTAAAAATACTTGGAAGCAGGTACCGGTATTACAGAAGCATCCGGAGGAGCAGTCGTGGACACAGCCCGGTGAGCTCGAGTCTACCCGACAGAAGAGGTGAGCGTTTCTTCTGCAAAGGGCTACGCAAGACTACACTCACTTCATGTTTATTAACAAGCAATTAGCAAAAGCATGATGCCTGGGAATCAGAAATACACTGGTTAGCTAGAGCTAACTCCCAGCTGCTTGTGCAAGAAGACGTCCCATTGCGGGCTGAAGGAAACTCAGACAGGTCTGTGTCTTCCTGCAGATGAGCCCTACCGAAGCTCCCCTGCAGCACACTCATCCTCACTCAGCAAGCAGATGTTTTCTATCTATAAACGTTTGTGAAGGCTGCAGTCTCATCAGGGAACACTCCGTTCCTGTCACAAGCCCCTCTTAAGTAATCTGCCTAAAATGTGCAGGGAGCCTTTTATGCAAGATCATCTTCTAATTATCCTCCAGTCAAAAGCATGTCTGAAGTCAAGGACAAGGAGCAGAATTAATTGCTTAATGAGCTTCTGAATAAATTACCTTCTCTGAAGAAGCTGGACAGGACAGAGGAGGCAGAAGGCATTGGAAACATGGGCTCCACACAAACTCAGGGTGTTCTCTCCACTAAACCACGTGTCAGTGAGAGCACGTCCTAGCCCAGGTGACACCGCTCTTCTTCTGGATGGATGTAGCGATAAGATCGATTAAGCTTTTGACCCCCAGCAATGCAGAGCGTATACACTGCTCAGCTAAACCCCAGTCCTAAAACCCCCTTGTCGCTGCCGTGGGCCCTTTCTCTTCACCCTCACGTTCATACTTACACAAGAGGCTTTGCTCGTGTACCTGCGCCAGCGACGGCAGGCTCTGTGGGGGTCATCTGCTGTAACAGGTCCAGCTCTCAGGGACAGATTTATTGGGGCATCTTGACTAACATTTGCATAGCCTGTCAAGGTCTGTGTGGGAGCTTTCACATCCCTTATTACTGAAGCCGAGTCACGGAGGGCTGCTCCAGCTAGCAGCAGGGGGGTTACTGCTCTGGAATCTCATCTGATGAGTCAATGCAGGAGAATGCAATAGTCACATACTGTGTCACACTGTTTTGTAACCGATGATAGCCTACAGCCAAATTAGAAAAGAAATCAAGAGGTTCGTAAGAGAAGGGTCTGAGCTGATGAGGCCATGACATGATTGCACAATGCAGTGCATGCAGAGTAAAAGGAAAATGTCACTGGCCAGAAATAACCGAAGCAAGAAGATCCCCAATGGAGAAACGTAGTCATCTTCGTGGATGCACCCTTACTGATGCAATAAGTATGGGTGTGTTATCTAGCTTTCCCCAATGACCAGACTCACCGAAGGGCCTACCAAAAAGCACAATACAACAATCGAAGCTGGAAATGAGGAAAATTCCAAGCACATGAGCAGCATCCCTGATCACTGTCTTCTTCCTACAGTGCCAAGGGCTGGGGCATGCAGAGCACGCCCCGCTCAGGAGGCTCAGGAAAGGGAGGAGGGAGCCAGGAGACCAGAGACAGAGCTGGAAACTGAAGCTGCCTTTCCTCTCTATCCACCTTTGTAAAAGTTGCGTGAATTCAGACCACAGAAGACTGAACACAGAAGCCCACTATGATTGCTACTGTCAACGTGACCTGCTGTTTAGAGGAGATTTTTGACCCATAAGCAGAAGATCAGAACAGCTCGCACGTCATCTATGCAGCCATACAGCCTCAACTGCAGAAGAGAGAGGGAGGAGTCTGTCTGTCCTTTGTAACAGCAAGACAGAGCACACGGGGTACTACTCGGAGGCTGGCAGTGTGAACCCCATCGGCTCTCCCTGCCCTTGCTACCAATACTGTCCTCTGCTACGAACACCGTGCACTTCTGCTCCCTACCTCCACAGCTGGTCCCATTCCGAAATCTCAGCACAGCCTCATGTGGCTCCCAACCACACACCCCATCTATTAGCAGTCTGGGAGGTGCATCTCCCCTCAGTGTCAGCTCTGGGCAGGGGGAAGGGCAAAATTAGTTTATGTCTGTACGAGCCCTGTATGTACAGCTCCTCTTCTCTAAGGGATTTTGCTCTCATATTTAACCTCTTCATCCTGCTGGCACTGGAGGTGGATGATGCAGTTGCAGAGAGGTGCAGGCACTTCACTCTCCCCCTCCCCCTGGAATCTTCCTCTCACTTGTGGTCCTTGGGATTCACCCAATGTTTCTCAGAAAAAAAAAAAAAAAAAAGAGGACCTCAAGACAAGTATGCATTTAATAAGCAGTGAGACAAATAAGCTCCAGTTATCCCAGCAGAATTACAACACCAGAGAACAATTTTCTGCATTCCTCTGAAGGCCTGAAGGAACCCAATTGCCTGCTCTCAGCCTAAATAGGTACCAGACACCAAGTGCTCCATAAGCAAACAGAGCCCCCAAAGTGCAAAAATGAAATAAGTAAAAAGCTTCACATTACATATAAACCAGCCGTTTGCACCTTGTTATTAATGGTCTTGACTATGACCTTTAAACCCTGCCTTGCTCAGAGTCATGGATCTACGAGCCTTGGCACCCTCACAACAATTCCAGGACGAGGAGCAGGGAATAAACAGCCCTGGCCTGCACCGGAGGAGATGCGGGAAGGGAACCGGCCTGCGACAAACCCAGACCGAGAACCACTCCAGTGCAGCAGCCAGAGCTAAGAGGTGACCATCTCCACTATGAATTTGTCAACGTAACCTCAGTGACCAGGGTTTCTGACAGCACGAAAAGTCCTCTTGCCACATATATACCTGCATAGAAGCTTATAACGCATGCATCTATCCCCGGTTTCAAAGAACAAAGGGCTCACAGCATGGTAAATAACTGCAACAACTCATTCCCTAGAGGATAATTCTGATGTGGTTTATAAGCCCACGTGAACTGGAGTTGCCTCGAGCAGACCCTGTTACCCAGAAATATTTATTAGTCTAAACTGCCTCACCGCTGCTTTGAGTTTTGTTATTATAATAGCACCAATAGCCAGAGGGAAGTTTTACCCCTCGAAAGCTGTTCAGTACAAAGTCACCACCTCTGGAGGAGACGACCCTGCAACACCAGGGGCTGGAGAGTGCCCTGGGGACAGACACGTGCTTGGCTTGCTCCTGCATCCTTCCCCGGGCAGCTGGTACCGGCCACTGCAGACCTGGTAGCACCCACTGAACCGCCTCGATACGCTGGGTTGAAACGCTCCTCCTTGTGCAAAGCGGCCAGTTACAGACTGAAGCCGTGGCAGTCACTCTTCCAAACTGATTAATTCCTCAGATAAGTCGGTATAAAGGAATAGTACACCTGATGGACATTTGTCAGGCTCAAAGGATTAGCGTGTCTAAATGACATCAAATAGCCAACAGCATTTAGGTATTAACTTCCAAATACTTCATCTGAAGTCAGCCAACATTAGAAAGTTGTTTCAATAACAAGATAACACATCATGCTTGTGTGATCTCTCCAGATGCATATGCAATAGAAGTCCTGATCCACAGAGATCTTTAGACACGTTTCATTAAAATCAGTGGTGAGATAGGGCAAATTCACACAAGAATTTAGTCGCCTAATTGCCTCACAAACAATAGCTTTACTATCTGTGGTCATACTTCCCTCCTTCCTTCCCTTCCTGCTCTTTTTGGAGATTACTTATGGAAAATAAAGGGGTTGGCAGGAAGAAAGGCAGCATTCCTCTTCCTGGACGTTATGATCAAAAACTAATCTGTCGTGACATGGTGAGACACTGCGAGCAACAAAAAAACCCCCAACAAACCAAACCCACGCCAAACTCAGACCCTGCCTAAATGAATCAAAGAGACTATCACTACCCTGTTTTACAAATACACGTATTAGCAGCAGGTATATAAATAAATGCTGATTTTCAAGTTCCTTGACTTTCATTGGCTACTCTGAATGAAACGAAAATTTGAGAAGTCCACTAACATCACATACAGCCTCGTGGAAAGGCTTTTGCCATCCCAATGGCTATAAGGTCACCCTAGCGCATGTTTCAGGGAAATGGCAACAATCAATGCTTATCTGTCCTGAGTTGTAATTGTAATTTTTATATAGATATACACATACATATATATACACACATGTGCAACTTAACTGCATGTGGACTGATATGGCATTACTATGGTACGGATCAGGTGGCAAGTTCCTGCTCCTAAGTGGCAAACAAATGTTCCTATAAAGCATGACCAATCCTGCTAGGAAATCATACAGAGAGCTCCTCCTTCCTCAAGAATTGCTGGCACTTCTAGAGACACAGGAAGATTTTCATTACATAGCCTGGTGCCAGCTCTACTTTCAGCATAAGCCCATCCCCTTTCTGTTACTGTTATGTCAGGGGAGGACAGTGAAAGAAAGCAGCTCTTGGGATGATACATGGGAGGCAGAGCTTCATTTATAACCCCACACAAATGCTGGAAAATGTTCAACTTTAAAAAGCATTAGGCTGGTTACCTTATGGGCCCCCGCGGACCAAGAAGTGAAATTACATGAACACAACATATCTATTAATCACCACAATGATTCCACAGTGAGAAACAGCCCCAATGGCACACAGTCAACTGGAAAGAAAGTTGAGAAAATTACCTACTAGTAGTTAGGCAACTCAAAAAAATTTGGTAGTACCTTTCTGTAGGGCTCCCCTCTTGACTCCTCAATGAATTCAAGTATGTAACTTGGATTAAAGCCCAGCCAACAGAAATATACAGTGGAGAGTAACAATGGCATTTCTACCAAAACACGTGTGTTTCCTCTAAGCCAGAGTTACAAATAAGCTACACTGTATGAGATGCATAGGTGACTGTCCACTTCATAGTACTTTGTTTACAAGGCAAAGAAGGATTTGGATGGGGGGAAATAAAAATAAATTTAAAAAAAAATTAAAAATCAGTCTTCTGCATCAAGATAGATTATAAGTCAATTAAAATTGACCTGTAATTGATTGATTTAGGTATTATTTCAGAGAACAGAGTAGGCTACAGCAAGCTTCTTCCATGCAGTATTCAGAAACTAGAATAACTTACAACACCTTTGAAGCCATCATCACAGCTTACATCAATCCTTCGCAAAGATCAGTGAAGATTAAACATGTAAAATCTCCCTAGTTATTATGGGTAAGTATGTGTGTTTATCTGTAAAATGTAAGATGATGGACAACTTTTCATGTGCTCAGAATTAGCATTTATCCCCAAGCCTGTGCTATTTTTATCGTTTCCACTTTTAAGAAGCCTCGGCTAACATGACTCCGCTTCCTCAATACCAAGCAGCAGACCCGAATGTGAAAAAGTAGACATTTTCTCTAATGAGGGAGAGTGGAAATGGAGGTCACACCAATTACCTCAAACCACTTGGCTGCCACAGCCATCTTTTCACCTTTGCAGTAAACAAACCCTTGTGGCTGGGCCGTATATGAAGCAATTCCTTTGAAGAGCGCTCCACATCTCAGTTCTCTTCAAGTCTTGATATCAACAACGACAGTACTTTGGACTAACACTTGAAAGTTCAGGTCTCCCAAAAAGACTCTCGTGTGGATATCACAACCACTTTTGGCAGTTTCAGAAACCATCCTGTTCTTCAAGGCAAAGCAGTTTGAAAAACAAAAGATGCACAATTAAATCTGAAGTAACAATATGAAATAGAGGAGTCTGTACTACAATTTCCTTGCGTAATGCAAGCTTACAGGATACGGAAGAAACAAATCTTTGTTTGCACACTATAATCTGTATTAAACAGACGCTTAAGAAGTCAACAAATTCAATGTGTTAAGAAGCAATCTTTTAATAAAGAAAGCAGAACCACACTTTGCTGTTAAACAATATTTTGAAGAAGGCTTATAAAATTAAATCTAAGCCAATTATCTGGTGCATCTGCAGCTGAGAAGGAAGTGTCAATACTCCAAACATCTGCTCGGTTTGTGTCCTCTCCTTTCTTACAGAGGAAGTATTAGCTTCCAGTTGTACAAGTGATTAAGAGAGCAATAAGGTATTGCTCAACAAAAACTACTTTCTTAGATGATTACAGACTAAGGCCAAAGAAGAAGTTCATATGTTAAGCACCATTACCAACATGGAAGCCTGTCAAAGATACCAGTTTGAATAGCACAGCTTTCTTCCTTGCCCCCCACGTCTAGGGGTCAGCTAACCACCGGGGGTGAGGCTCGTGAGAACAACGAAATCAAACCATCGTGGAAAGCACACTCCAGTCACACTGGAGTCAGCTGATGCCACAGACTGGACAGCAGGAGAACCTCGATGTTTTCCGTAATGAAGCTGAAGGGTGAAAGATTCCCAAAGCACTGGAAGAAACAGAACACAACAACAACAAAAAATTAGCTCAATTTCAAAATCAACGTCCTTTTACAGGCTCAAGGCAATGAACAAAAAGCCACCCTGTATCTTTCCCTCAAGGCAGCAGAGCTATGATCCCCTCAACGCTGACGCCATGAGACAGGCTTGCAGTAATCAGGAAATATTAGCAAAGACACACAAAAGAAAAAACCACCCTCTGGGAAGCCAGGGCTCCAGCCTTGTCCACTCACCCCCTGCGTCCCCGGCGCGGTCCGCTCAGCTGGAGGCCAGGACGCTGGGAGCACTCACAGGCCACAGCACCCGCAGCACCTAGGCAGAAGCAGGACGGGTTAGGACGGTGTTTCGCTGTGCTACAACTCTTCCAGCTGCTCTGAGCACTGCGCCTTCAGTGTTGAACAGACTGGGGAGGAGGGTAGCGTATTTTCTCAACTCAAATGTGTGAAAACTGAACAGACAATCCACCAAGACCGGCCTGTGCTTCCAGACAGGATCCATTCTAGATGCCATCTAAACAGTTCCAGAAATAAAGATTAGGCTAAAACAAATGGTGCAAACTCCCCTGCACCTTCTCAACCCATCCCCCAAGTATTCCGGTGGGACTCATGTTATCCTCGTACAAACCCTCTTTTCATGAGGCAGCAATGACAGGACTCATTTACTTTGAGGGTTTTACTTTGGCCCTCCTGGCTTATATCATAACCTCAAATATTACATTAAAAAGGCTTTTAAAACATAACATTCGCAGCAGTGCAGGAGCTTTTCACTGCAGCTAGCTTCTTCCCTGCCTGTTTGCGTGTGGCACCTTCACATTAAGTGCATGAGTTAAGATGTAGATTAGCAAGGCAAGAAACCTTTGCCCTTGGCATTGACACTCAGCTGTGACAGGAAACTTCAGGCTTTTTTTCTACGAAGTGTGGAACCACTCATTACACATTGGCAGGGAAGTGCACATCTCCAAACTATACACATTTTCTCTTAGATAAGCAAAAGACTCAAGTGTTTATAAATATGAAAAGTTCAGCAGCTGGCTAAAAAGTTAATTCTCCAGTCTCACTTAATGAGCTTTGGGGAAAGTGGTAGGGGGATTTGTTCAGAAAGTAAAGCAGAGTGTCACAGAAAGCAGGACTTGCCAGATGGGGCTCTGTTTAGGCCTATTTTCTGTCTCTAGATGGCTGCTATCAGCAAAATGGCAAGGAATCTGCTAACAGGGAGCTACGGAACAACCAGGATGAGAAATGTTTTCTCCTAATCTTGCAATCATAAGAATTAGCCAATTTTTAAGTCCCATGACTTATTTCTTTGTTGTGAAAATATCAAGCAATCCATATCAAAACACTTTGGAGCATGGACTGTCTTAGGATTTCGTCCAATTGTCCAAGTTGTTTTCAGTAGGACTCAGCAGGAACGCTGCTGCAACATTTTTTCAATACTTTAATATTCACTAATACTTGTCTATTCCAGTAGCATAAGGTTCGGAGTTAAAAAATGGGATCGATTTGCTTGGAAGGTAGGCATGTTGGTTGTTTTCAGGAACTTCCGAGAAGACTATTTACAGTGCCTGCTGTCACTCTGCATCTCTAGTTTTCGTGAAGACAGACTTCTCGGTGTCTTTATAAGATATTACAGAAGGAATTGTGCAACATCACTTTTGCAAGATGATACACAGCTACCCAGTTCTCCACCTATGTAATTATTAAAAAATAAAAATTCATACTGAATGGAAAAATAATCAGACCCTTTTGTCTGCAGTTTCAACAGAAGGTGTTTTATGTAACAGAATATTTTTTCAGCTTGCTCAGTGAACTGTCTAGGTTATTGTCATCCCTTTAGCGTACCTCCTCCCTTCTGTCACTTACTGAGAAAATTCTGAACAGCAACTACTTAAGAAACAGCGCTGTCTCTGATGATCAAGAACAGAGCGATTCTCCAAGAGATCAGAAATCTATCTGAAACCAACAGCAAGGCTGAGCTGAAATCTAGCTGAAACCAACAGCAAGGCTGAGCAAGTGCTCCCACGGGGAGCGCTTGTGCTCGTACCGCAGCTCATACGGAGCTCTCTACCACTGCCTGTTCCACTGTCCTCACCTGCACTGACTCACGCGGTACATCTTTCCTTAGTCAAAGAATATTAAAAGTCTGAGTTCAAGAGAACTAGTAAGCCACAGTTGGCTCTAACTAGGTCCACCAATGCTAAGCACTTCTGCCAGCACCAGTCCCCAGGGCCTGCAAACCCTTCCACCTGTGCAAGACACAACGAAAATCCCTCTGGCGCCTGGTCCCAGGGCCAGGGAGCGCGGAGGCAGGGCTGCCTCCCGTTCCAGAGGGAGCCGACTCGCAGCCGGTGCCAGTGCTCAAGTCTCTGTCGATGGTGTATTACGCTTGTATACATTGGAACTAGCAAATGCTTCACTGTGATTTTTGGCCACTTGGAATATTTTTAGCAATTTGCCAAGGTTTACCCTGTGATTTATTACAGAGGAAACAAACTCAAGCACTAACGAATGAAAATATGTAAACTCTGACTTTTCAAGTCAATAGAAAGGTATTCAACTTCTTAAAACCCTTTAGAGGCATGCAGTTCGCTGTAGATTCAATTGCTGGAAACAACCGTTTGATTAAGAAGCAACTGAAATGTAATCTAAGAAGTCATATTTAAGTCACTTAGAGATTGATAGTGAAAAATTCCACACACACGATACTTTCCAATTGTCATTCCCAAAACTGTGTTCTAGATTTGCTGGAAGTTCAACAATTTGTTGGAAATATATTTTGTATCGCTTTTTCACTGAGGCCAAAGCACTCCAGGTATCTACTATCTAGAACTTTATTATCTCAAATTACTATATTTAATAAGTTAAAACACAGTACCATGAAAAAATACTTGAAATAATGAAATACACAGGAAAAAAATGCATTTAGAAAGCTTAAAGCACTGGAATTACCTGCAGATATAACACTAGATACAGCAAATAATAATTGTTTTATTACAGTATTCTTGGGTGGAGAGGCGGGTTTCATTAAAGAGAAGGTAAATTTCCATTTTCAGTATGCAAATTCAACTAGATGCTACTGCCACATACCTCCAGAACACAAGAGATAATGCTTTATAAAATGCTAGCAGCCATCACAGCATTATCTATAGTTAAAATACTGAAGCAATCTATGAATAAGTGTTAGTTTGATAGTGAGTATCATTGTTTCTTACAAGTTTTCTGAATGCTTCCGCAAACATCAGGAATGGGATCAAGAGTACAATAATCTCATAATTAAAATAAGGAAGAATATTAGTCATTAGAGTATGATTGGGAGTTAACATTAATTCTATCTAAAATAGCAGAATACTGGAAGATGGTATTTCCTTCTCAGCTGTCAATCTCAAAAGATTAATACAGAATTCACTTCTTGTCTGTTTCTCTCAATACACAGTTTCCACTTTTGCCAGTATTAAGCTAGCACAGCGAGTGGCAAGAACCCCTTTGTCTGTGCCTGCCACCGCTGTGACTTGGTTGGTGGAATGATGCGGCAATATGCATGCTTCTTGATCATCTTTTCAGCTGAACAGACACTATCCATCCTTTCCTATAGAAAATAAGCAAAATAAACACGCTGCCAAGTGACCAAACCCCGGGAGTTTTTTCCCCACATTTGGACATGCCACTTGACATTCCAAATGCCATTATGCAAAGCCAACTAACTTGTACAAAGTCTTTTTTTGGTTCAAGAAACCCAGCAGAGAACTTCACCAAGCAATTCTTTGTTAGCATAACATTTGACCTTGTATCTCTTTGGAAATCATACAACTTTGCTAATGCAGTCCTTACAGAATTAACCAAGCAGATAGTTAGACCCTAGTTACTATGATCCCAGCCAATTATGAGCAGCACTGAAATTTGTCACTGGCATGTCCAACTACATTTTCCAACATAAAGATCAACAGAACTGTGTGGAAATGAGGCCCCACTCTCAGACCTGCATGACTTGGACGCTGTAGACTAGAATTGCTAGCAAAGCTTTTAGGAACAAAGTATTCTTAAGAAAAAAGGCTTACCTCCCAGGTCTCCATTACCTGCTGCATTAAAACAGCAAGAAAGCATAACACCTTTCACCCTCTATTTTGACTAGCAAAGCTAGAATAAATGATTCATTGAGACTTCAGAGCTCTTTATTTGCCACTCCACTCTACTGCATGAGATCCACAGTTCAATAAAGGCCAAATACACTGCATGGCTTAGTTTGAGAAGTGGGGAGGGGAAGCTGCCTATGCAGTTTCTCCCTCTGTCGAAGTAAGAGAGCACAGCTTTCAGCATCCAGGGAAAGATGGTAAGGTTACAGCCAACAGCAATATTAACAGATAAGCAAGGAAAAGAAACCCTAAAAGGAGCAGGGCAGAGAGAAGGAGAAAGGAGATGGGCACAGAAGGCACTCATAAGAACAAATGGCTCCACAGCAGACATATTTATATATATTTAAAGCAGTACAGATCAGAAACGTATCTAGCCAAAAGCACGTCTGCCATTGTCAAGTCCAATTTCTGTCCTTGAACAGGTACTCAAATGACAGAACTGTGGTCACTGAACATGTTATCCATCTAGTAACTGGAACCAGACGAGATATAAAACCATTGGTCTAGTTCCCAAAAGGTAAGTGACAGCTAACTAACTTCTGAACCTGGCTTGGAAGTTAACAGTTACTTTACCTCTGTTCTTGTCCGTTCCATTCACATCGTGCTACTAGTTTCCAGTGCTCAGCAAGAGACCTGTTTTTCCAGCAGTCCAGCCTGCCTTTTACTCACTTCTCAAAATCTCCAGTCAACAAATTTATTTTTTGAGGTTCTCACACTGCAGTCTTCCACTTCTATGAGAATAAAATCCATACTCAACACAGTGCTCTTTGGCAAAATTTCTCTGGTGCTGAAATGCTGCTCTCTCACCATAAGGGTGCATAAAGCCATGGTATGTTATAGTCACAGTTCACCTTCTTGTCAAAATACACATTTTGCCCAAATTTCAACAAATGCTTGTCACTAACTAGATTCTTACAAAAGGAGATAAAGTAATTCATGCCCCACAAGCATGAGACTGCCTAGCGCCTCCTTCACCATGGACCTCAAAACTCCCAAAGATCCCACAAGTCACCTAAGTAAGCCCCGTGATAGAGACAACACTTACAGCTTTAGCAAAAACGACCATCAGCTCAGGGAACTGGTGCGTGAGGAGGGCAAGCATGGCCGAAAACGAACATAGGCCTGCTGTGAAATGGATGAAAAAGGGAAGTTCCTTCTGTGGGTAAACGGAGACTTCGTGAAATGCTGAAAGGAAAAAATGAAGAATATTGACATTTGCTAATTGAGGAGTTTTCTAAATTATTTACGACCTTGTAACTCAGTTCCAGCCTTCCAGAAGGAGTAAGTGTGGACTCAAGACTATTGTGCAGCACATGTTAGGTCCCAGTATTTAAACTTCTCAAAATTTTTCCCCTACATTAAATGCTTGTCTTCATTATAAATAGTCATTACATCTTTCTCTTCCCAATCTTTTTTCACTTGCACAGGCTTTAGTTTTGAAGCATTTAATCAGGCTTAGTTTTTGGTAGCTACTCTTTTAACAGGACAGAGAGAACTGTAAAATTCACAAGCTGTCAAAATTACCTAGACCAATTTAAACAATTCAGGTGTTTCAACCCTCTGAAGCATTAACCCTGTTACGTGAAGAGAAGAGCACATCTCCCCATCCTATAAGAAGCTCAGCAAGTACAAAACCACCATCGTGTTATATATACATGCAAGGTAGCTCCTTAATGCTTTTCAAAGATTTCTGGTTGGTAGGCTACAGTAAATTTTTTCAGAGCAGCTGACAGAGTAGACCTCAAAGAAAATAGTGCCAGGACTAGGTTATAAATTCTGTACATAGCAGCTCCTTGCAATTTCCAATCTATGGTAACAGAATCAAAAGAAGGTGATTAGACAGGCTAAGGGCTGGCATGTGGAGCTTTCAGCACTCAAGACACTACTACTGGTTACTAGCTGAGGACCTGTTCAGTGAATTTGCAATTACTTACTGGCTCTGAATACCTGCAGCTCTGACTTTTATCCAATGATTTTAAAGGGTTTTTAAAGGAAGAAAAAAATAGTTTCTATGGACATAAGTAACTATGAAAGGGCTGCACACTTCTTGACAAGACATTTTTAAAATCTAACAAAAGCCTCAAAATTTAAGTAAGCCTTTTTGTAAAACAAGAAAATACAATTGTATTCATTTTTAAACTGAAGTCTGAGGAGGAAAAACACACTTTACCCTACCAGTGACTGTTTCTGAATGCTGGCATGTGAAAGCTACCATTGTAAGAGCAAGCCCAGCAAGAGGGGCTTGTGCTGTTGCAACTCATTAATGGCAAAGTGCTTGGGTTTTGTTTCGCTTTTAAGTATATGATTTTGGAGCACAACTAGGTAGAACAGTTGGAGTTCCATGTCTAACGCCCATCAGAGATGTTTAATGTTATCCCAGAGATTACCAGTTCACCTTCTTAACATGCAACCAGCCCTGCTAGGCCACAGTATGATAGTAACACACTCCTCTCTACGGCACAACCAAAGAATCCACTTGTCGACTATGGAACGCTGTTATGCTCTCATACTATGTAGAAATTCACCTGATTTTTATAGCACGGAGCAATATAATCTAGGAAAGGTCCCAACATAAGTTAGGAAAGTGTAAAAAAAAAAAAAAAAGGAAGGATTCTTTTTGCACTAGTTTTTCCGTACATTGGAAAATTAAAATCAAATCCGAAATAGATAAGGACAACTAAAGATAATTCTATACATTCACAGCCATTTGAGAATTGTTACTACTCAGACCAATACAGGATTTTTGAATCACTAATTTGGTCAACATTATTTTAAACAGATAAATTTTAAAAAATTAAGTGTCAGGATTTCTCGAGGAAGTACTGCAATAAAAGTGTTAAGATGATTTTATTTATGGGTAGTTTTATATTTAAAACATAACAGGAATGCGTGAGTGATCGTGTTGAAATATCTGCATGTGTTGGTGTTTAATTATGCTGGGAAGTCTACAATTTAGGGTTAGTTGCTAACCAAGGAATTCCTTGTGCAATATCCTGCATAAGTGAGAAATGAGTAATTTAAAGCAGTCTGGGGGCAAATTTAAATTACACATTTTAAATATAACTTCAGGCTTTTAAATAGAAACACGTATGTGTAGTTTTCCTTTCCACAGCTGTGGTCTCAGTGGGGCTGCTGGTGCTTTTGCAGTAGCCCTTTCCAGTCCCATGGGACTTGCATTTCTTCGTGATGTAGAAGTTCACCCCCAAAGGAATTCTATTAACATGTACAATTAGCAGTCAAATTCTAATCTAAATTAATGCTATTTTCCTAAATATGATGAGCACGGGCCCTAATGATTTAGTTTATTTGCCTTACCTAAAGAAAAAAATACGTAGGCTCACGATTGCATAAAGTAATCTTGAAGTAATGGGCAGCTGAAGAAGACTTACTTTTCAGTGTCAAGTGTTAGTATAAATCCATAAAAATACCTACATGGATAAAAAGTTCCAGGAAGCATACTGTCCAGCAGACAAATACGTACCAACAAATTAATGACAGAAAGCGATACATATTCTGTGAAGCTATAGATTAACCAAGGATTCTCTGTAGGATCGGAGGCAGGTTCTGCTAGATACCTGAACGCAGGACAGGAATCATGCGTTTATTTCCTTGCTAAACGGAAACAGCTCCTCTACACCAGCAGTCAAATCCATGACTTCTTTTAAAAGAAGTAATTTAAAGAGCTGGTCCACTTTGTTGTCCTCAAAGTTGGCCAAACTTAGCCTGAATGTACCACACACAGACTTCATCTTTGAAGGACTTATGTTACTACGGAATCAAGCTAACATTTACCACACACACACGTCAAGTGCTTCAGGATTGTTTGGGAGGGACATCGACAAATAACTGAATCGCCTTCACAGGAAGCTCAAACTAAAAAAAATCACAGTAAGGTAAATACAGACTACCACAAACCGAACATGTCCTTAGCTTATGTTTTATTATCATTACTGCTTAGAAACCACTTACTTGGCAACAGTTCTCTGTCTGCTGTTTCTGTGCAACTTGGATAGGGATAGAAAAGATGGCCTTTCTCTAATGGGTATGGGATCATCCTAAATGCTGAAAAAAGAGTGAGTGACATTAGATCTGTATCTAAACCAAGCGACCAGCTTCTCACAAAGAGAACCAATCGTGTTTGAGGTGAATAAAGGCAGAGAGATTAGTCTACTGTACAGAAAAAAGAAAACAAGGAGAGATACTTACTGCCTTCCCATGTACAGTGTAGCAGATTTAGAGCCCCTTCTATCCTCTTCCAGTGCTGGAGGTGAAAAAAAGCATATGCTACTGCCTCACTGTCCCCTCGTTTCAGAATATGCTCTGGAGGTAGCACTAAGCTTTTCATTTCTAGTAAATACTGAAAGTAAAAATGGAAAGCATGCTTGGTTACATGGAATATTCCAAAATCTTTAATTGTGAAACATAAATGATCATTTGAGGCATAACTGAGCATATCACACAGGGGCCAGCTTCCACCTGTTGAAGAAACAGCCCAATCCTGACACAGTGCATACAGCCCACACTCGCACGGGAAGTGAAAAGCAGCAAAACACAAATCTGTGTGTAAGACTCTTAAATTGGAGTTTTCACACACAAAATACCAGGGAAAAAAAAAATGCATCTTCAGTAAGGCAAAATAAAAATACATTCTTGTGGAATATACATGAAGTACAAAGCCACAGGTACAATACCAATGAGCTACATGTTTAGGCTAATAAAAAAAAACAACAACAAAACAAACAGTATTTTTGCTCATCATTTAATCACTGAAAGTTTCAGTGTAGGAGGCTGAGTACTTGTTAGCTCTCAAGTATGAGTAGCAAACCAGAAAGTGTCAGTATGCTAACCAAAGGAAGAATAATAAACCAAACGCAGGAAAATCTTGTTTTAATGTGGTTTTGCTGGACTACCACAAAGCATCTCTGATTTCAGATTTTTTCAGTTTCAGCCTTCCCCCTACCTCAGCAGAATATCTGATGCACAGAAGGGTCAAAGAACATAAGGATTAATCATTTTCCATTTCCCTTGAAACACAGGACATACCATCTTGTTTTCTGATGGTACATTAAAAAAAGACATGTATTCATTTGAACTTAGCTTTTAAAAGCAGATGACTAATTTCTACAAGAATGAAATGACAGTTTCAGCTCTAGTATTTACCTGCGAGTTGTTCTCTCCTAGCACATAGTGTCTCATTCAATAACAGCCAAAGTTAATCCACATCTTTGATCAATGTAGCTGGCAATTCCTTTGACTGTCTCCCAAAGTGTAAGAATGCAGCTAACTCGCCGATTTATTTCAGCAGATGCCACAAACTATGAGATTATTTACTAATCCAGTTTGAGGACTTAACTTTTCCCATTCAGATTCTTGAAGGAATGTAGGAGGGGTTGTGCCCCGGCCAAATAAAGCACATTTACTGCCTGGCTAGGTTCTTCTCTTAGTGCCTTGGGCCTACACTCCAGAGGGTAATATTCTTGCTAATCCCCTCTAATCCTCTTCAATTTTTTTTTTTTTTTTTTTTTTTAACACAGTAAAGGATCACTCACACAGGGCTGCTGTGGGAAAATGGTCTCAAATATCTGACCCTTGACCTGACTCCTCATGCTCTCCGCAGTGCCCACTTTTCCCTCGTACTAACCGTGCAGAGAGCAAGGGCGTATCAACGCAGCAGCGGCGGTGCAGCCCCACTGCAGGTATCGCCACAACATGCCAACGCTGAACTCCACGCTCTGGCTGCCTCTGCGCCCGTGTTACCACATAAACAGAAAAATTCCACAGTCTGGCAGGTTCTCATGTCCGTGTTTAACCATAAGACAGGCAATGTATCAGTACTGAAAATATCTTGGGTTTTGCAGATTTAAGAAAGTCTTTCTACACAATAAAAATTTGTAAGATATTCAGAAGATCATTGGAAAAGATTGTTTCATGCATTACCAAAATGAAGTTATAGATCTCTAATGTGAAATGCCTTAAGAGTACCAGTTTTCTAGCACTGTAAAATGCCTTCCTAACTTTCCAAACAAAAGCCATCCTTGTAAAAGCATAACTCAGAACAAAGAGAAACAAACATTATTTTATTTTCCTTATGCAAAATGATGTTATGTGCAAAGACAACCACTTTCATCAGATGTGAGAACAAAGGGATTTCTACTTTACATACTCATTTCTTTTTAGTCCACAGGACAGAACAGACTGCAAATTCAAATACCAGATTTTCTTCCCCACTAGTCCACTGTAACCCATTGGGCAAGTTACTTCACTTGTTTGTGCCCTTGTTCACTTGTTTGCTTTGACTATGAGCATTTCAGAGCTCTACATAGCCAGCACCAATAAAATTCTGCCCTGCCATCTAATGAATTGGTGTTTCAAGGCAATATTGTAATTAAAAAATCATGAAGACGACTGGATAGGTATACAATTAGAAGAGAAGATCAAATTACTGAAACGTGGAATCAGTTTCCATGATTGTCTGTAGAACTATGGAATATATTTTGCAAACAGCCTGTTTGAAATGATATCTAACTTATTTAAAATGGTACATGAGGCTCCTGAAACAACTGAAGGATACACAAAATAAAAGAACTTTTAGATAATGATAATGCGTTATAATCTTCTTCCCCTAAAGGCAGAGGCTAAAGAAAAATCTGTCTGAGACTGTCTGAAATGAACTTGCTACGCTCTTGATCAGTCATGCAAACAAGCAGCAATTTCTCCCAGCAATTAGCTTTCTCAGTGCACATTCTATTAGATTGGACAGGCAGACAGAATAGAGCGGCTGGATAATTCAAGCCTTCACAGCAATAGTCATTCGGACTCCATGATCATTTGCAGAGGATTAGGTCCAGGACTAAGCCAACCTTCTGCATTCAAGGTTTCAAACTGAATGCATCACAATACTAGTACAGTAAAAAGCAACGTAAGATTTTATTTTCACCCAATGCTCAGTGGAATCCATATCTTGGCCGCTTCAAGTAATGCCAGACATTAAATTACAGCCTGTAGCAATACTGACTCTTAATCTTGTTTACACGTGGATGAAGAAAATAAGTGACTGTAGGTCTTTCAATAACGCGAGTTCTGGAGCCATGCTTGGAAGTACAGCAGGAAAAAGTATTTTGAAATACTATGAGTGGTTATTGTTTGGAGAACTTAATTTGGCTTCAGGGATTTTAAATATCTAAACTAATATTTATTAATGCTTACCTTTACGCAACAAAGGGCCTTCACTGATACATTACTGGATTTTCCAATGAGTTACAAAATTTTGAGTTTGTAAAAACTCAAAGTTTTTGTAAAAACTCAAAGTTTTACAAAGTTTTTTGTAAAAACCCCAGTTTAAACATCACCTATTGCAAACAACTTATTCTGGCCACCAAACATTTACAATACAAATACTAGTGTGTTTAAGAACTCAATGGCTGGAGTTATAACCACCTTCAAGAAAACATGGGGCCAGAAAGGCTCAAATAACAAGACGATAACATAACACGACTTCTTTCAGAAGACAATAAAAAGTGGTCCAATAGGAAATAAAACACTCTTACCTTTGGAACATGAGGGTTAAATTCCACAGCTCTGTGAATTGCTTCCACAGCATTAATTTCTGCTGTACTGAGCCCTCTTTTGGAGGCAGTTTCTGGGGAGAACCTGAAGGGAAAAACCCATGCTGAGCAAAAGTAAACAATAAATGCTAAGCAGGTGCTTATTTGCATTGTAAGCTTGGAGTTCATTAAAAACTGACTGATTTATCAAAAAAGATAAACAAACCCTTCTAGGAGACAAATGTTCATGTTAATTTAGGTATCTTGACTGTCATCCATGCCCATATGACAGAGTTATGTTTAACTTTTTGAAACTTCACGCCAATCACATAAGGTAATTGAGTGCCCAGCCTTTCATAAGATTGTTACAACATCACCTACTCAGAGGTAAAGCTAGAATCAGCTGTGCAAATAGACCAGAACGAAAGTGAAATGCCAACACAAAGTACCACAAATATCCTGCACCTGATCCACAAAACAAAGAACTGCTGAACATGACAAGCACAACACTGAAAACAAAATTTATACAAAAGCACACGTGTGTACATGGGCTCTTGAAAAACATCTTCACCTGTATTAACTTTATGGATGCTTAAAAGCAACTTTAAGTTATGTTTAACTACACACACATATATATGTGTATATAAATACACTTAACTTGCTCTTAGAAACCTAACTGCTACATATTGGATTTAGACCTTTTAGTTCATATTTTACAGCATAACCCAAGATAAGCAACAAACCACTGTTTTCACAAATGTGCTTGCTTACCTTTCTGAAACGGCTCTGGCTTTTAACAGGGCTGCTGTGTAACATATTGCTGCTGATTTTGGAAGACTGATATCTATGATAAAATAAAATAATTAAGCTGTAAGATTCTAAGGCAAGACAAACATTTTAAACCCACATCCTTTGAGCTTAAAGATTTTTATTTGGGCAGACAATGAATGTAACATCTGGAACATTTCATCTATGATTAGAAACTTTGAATTTCTTTGCACAGTCTTCTTTCTGGTCACCAGTCAGTCTCGGATTAAAAACTCAGAGTTGTAGTTAGGTGGTAGAGTAATTTTTTCTTCTAAACATACCAAGACACTGAAACTGAATTCAAAGAGAAATGGATGTATAAACACACACTTAAGAACAGTGTACCTTTCCTGTATTAACCCACGAAGGTTTCAAATAAGTGTCTAATCTTCACCTAATTTTGCAACTGTACATTAACACAGAGTTTTACATAATACTGAAACAAAGACTGACTAGAAGCTGACCAAAAAAATTACATTATAGACAGGTAGACAAATTTTAATGAAAATGCAATTTCCATTCTTTTCCAGTTCCATGGGGAAAAATTCTATTAGTTGTAGATTTCGTAGAATATCTGAGGCCAAGTTTGAGCTGACAATTACAGATTAGAAGGTTAGCACTCCACAGTACAAGTTTACTTTAAAAGCAGACAAAGTCTGGGGTCTAATTCCCAAGTACCATGTTGTGTATAGTCAGATGGCTCTTGCTTTTTTTGTAAATCCCATCCTGGGCTTGTCCATCACTTACTAGAAGTCTGGCTGTCGTGTCAAGCAAAACACAGGGGCACTACAGAGAGTTTGAAGCTCATACTCATTTTTCCAGATGCTTAGAAAAAAAATCAGCAACCCCTTCTTAAGAAAGTGTCGCAATTCCTGATGTTAACATAAAGAAGCACCAGGAAAAGAGCAAACGGTTTTGTTAAATTAAGAAGACTCCACACAGAAGAACATGGATGGTCAAGTAACAGGAGCAGGCTGCTAGGGTGGCCACGCACAAGGGGCACAGGATTTGGGCAAGAATATCATACTTTTGATTCCCTGAAGCAATAAAGAACAGAGACACAAGAGAGAACATACCAGCTTCTCAAGGGCAGGGAACGATTGCCACAAAATACCCTTTCTATGTCCCTCCATTCTGAGGGATATAGAAAAGGGACAGCTTTGACAGCAGCACTTTGTACACTAATGATGTGTGCATTATCTAGGTGGCAAAACTCTGAGGACAATAAAAAAAGTAAGTATATATTTTATTAACCTTTAGCTAGACTTGCACAACACCTGAAACGTATTAGTTGAGATGGAAAGTGAAAGCAAACTACTGCCATTTAATGGGGCAATACTACTAATCTCTGGCAAGCAAGAGGCTTGCACATTGCTAATCTCTGGCGAGCAACCTCAGTATTACAGAATCACGAGGCCAAGCCTGGAAGACGGCAGAAGGGAAAACTACCTTTTCCAGCTTATTTACATCAATTACTTAGAGGGCTATGTGCTGACTGAAAAAGGCTGATGAAGTTAGGCATAACTAAGGATGTAGAAGAGATTAAAAAACGAAAATAATCCTTGAATTGAAGCAAAGTGAGCTCCAAGATTTCTTTACAGATTAGAAGTAACTTAAAAACATAAAAAGTAATTTATATGCAATTTAGCTTGCCTAAATTTGACCTCATCATTCAAAAGAAAAAACTCCACTTGCACTCTGGAAGCACCTATTTGCTGCTGATGAAGGGAATCTAGTCAACTAGCTGAGATCATGGGCAGACACTTGCTTTTGGACAGGCACACCTTGCCCGCCTCACCTATACTCTTACACGAAAACACCGGTATTTCCCAATAGGCATCCCTTACCATCGTACTTTGCTAGAACTGCCTGGACATCTGCATAAGCCTGTAACTCCAGTAGTGCCTCCAGGAGATTTTCATGAATATTCAGCATGCTGAGAAGTGGAAACTCTTTCATCAACTGCAAATCAGTAAAGATAAATTAATTAAGCACATATAATTAAGCACTTGAATCCCTGAAATACTTAATAGAAATCAGTACAATAATTTAAGCTTCTTCAATGTTCTGTTCTTTCACAGTGTTAGAAACTGGCATGTAAGCAGCATGAAAAGAATCGCATCATTTCTACCTTGCTTTTTGCTTATATTCACCTACTGGAAAATAAGTATACTGAGGTTCATACAACACGCTCTCAGCCCAAATTTGCACAATTCCCAGAGTGAGTTGGTTTGGTCAGTAATATTATCCTATGAAAAAAGAACTTATGATACACCTTGGGCAAGTGAAAGAAAAACTATGATGAAGTCTAAAGTTGACTATTTTGACAAGTTAGTTGCTGAGTCAAGCACGAGGCAAACTGGACAACAGAACTGTGAACGTATGACATTATATAATATAAAAATTTAAAATCTACATGTAGGAACCAAAAAAACCTGTTCTCAAAAAAAAAATCATGAATCATTATGTGCAAATCCCATTGGAAAATAATTCAATTAGATTCATTATGATGCCTAGAAAGGAACTTTAAACCATCAATTTGGACAATGTGACTGAAAACAACAGTTGCTCACTTTTTCTTATTTTTACTTACATCTCTCATCATTTTTACTGCTTCTCGTATTCTTCCAAGTTTTCTTGCACACATAGCTAGTCTCCTTTTCACATATACCAATACATTGGTGTCTCTTCCTGATTACAAAGACAAAAAAAAAAATTAGTCTATCAGTTTCAATCCTTGCCTCTCCTTCCCTCTCTCTCTCAAAAAAAAAACCAAAACCAAAAACCAAAACCCCGTACCAAAACCCCCACAACCTTTTTCCTAACCACAGGTACAAGCACAAAATAACTACTACTGCTGTCCCAACCACGGCCCATCTACACCAATGCTAGTAACTTTTAACTAGGTTAAATGACAAAAAAAAATATGTTTTTTTCCAACATGTTGCATGGAATAAAAGAAGGTGCTACTGACACACACTAATTGCTTCATTAGTCTGCTCTACCTATCCAGCTTTCCAGAACAATAATGTACCGAGCCTCAGCGAGACAACCCACGACGAATACACAGCGTAACTGCCACTTCCTCGGTTTCATTTGGGTACTACAAAAGATCACAGAGCACGCCATGCATAAGCATAGCTAAAATAGCAGGAACTGCCTCACTGAATTGGGAATCAAACTAGAATCACTGAGTATAATTTTAGTTTTACATTTCTGGTCACACAAAACCAAGAGTTTGTGTGACTCAAAAGTGCTTACTCAGCTGTGCTTCGTGCTGGGGACTCTGGGAATGGCAGTTCTGAGACTTTCTGTAAATCATTTCTCCTGCTTTCAGAGCCTGCTTGAAATACTTCTCAGCATCTACAATAGTTGTTGCTTCTTCCTCAGCCAGGAGGACATATGCAGTGGCACAACTGTAATAAGGAAAAAACCACTAATTATTCTGAGGGACAGAGCTTAGTATTTTTTGAATAAGTGTAAAAAGCATTAGAAATGGGCAGGTTTTGCTTATGTTTAATATCTAAGCATTGACAATATTAAAGTACCAAATATTGACTTGAGTTCAGATGGTGAGTGTCAGGAAAACAGAAACCTTTTCCATTTTACAGAAAAAAACACACATTTGGAGAAAGAACAAAAGAAAGAATTGTAACAGCAAGTCAAATTATTTTCCTTGAAATATTAAAAGTGTTCTGGTAACTGTCTGGATATTTTTTTTGTGTTTGGTTTGCTTTTTCAAAACAAGGAGGTAGGCATTTTACACAAAAACAAGACTACATAACAAAACGGATCACAGAAGTGCGTGAAATTCTTTGGTTTGTGTTATAAGAGTATTTTTAAATTCCTTACAGGAGTGGCATCTGTGAACTCCAAATACGGTATTACCACAATGCCATCTCTGAAACACATACGATCACATATTCAATTTAGACTGTTCCACATCTGAATAAGATTTCTCATTTGTTATTGCTACTGATACAAAGACTTTTAAAAAAAAATCCTTTCCAAGAAAAAGGGAGAACAAAAGCTGTTCTTTTTATAGAACAGTTCAATACTTCAGTGCAACTGACGGCCCCACGTGCAATTCTCATAGTCACAGAAGTCCCCCTTAAGCTATTCAGAACTTTGCTAAAAGTAAATTATAAGAAGAAGAAACTCATAGTGTGCTCAATATCCCTCTGCTTAATCTTTCACACTAGAAATACAGCAATTGAACGTATACTCTAAACTTACTCATTGTTCAACTCTAAAGCTTGATATGCTGCTTTAATCCGGGCTTGAGGGTTTCTCTCTCGCCATGCTTTCTGCATAACTGTTGCAAAAACATTGAAAGGCTGGTGAGGGACAGAGACACCGGCGAAACACCTGGGAGCCAATGGAGGCAACGCTGGCTGCTTATGCCTCAGCTCTACATTAACATTCACTTCCATTTTGCAAATTCCCGTTTGCTATATAATTGTTAGAGGGAAGAGTAAACAAGTGTTTTAATTCCAGCATGAGTTTCTACCACAAGCAGCAGAATCTTGCAACTTCTCATTACGCCCCAAATTTAATTTAAGAAAGCAACACCACCAGGAAGATTATTCACTGACCGTTTAAGAACTCCTACACTGAGAAGCAAAGACAGCTTACATAACCAGGCAGATGTACAATTTCTAAATTGCTACAGATTTTTGGAAACATTTCCCAAGACTTGCTGAAAGTTTGGCAGGAGCAATTGTTAAACACAGGCTCTTGCACAGACCTGCACAGAATTTTAATTTAAGCTTTCAAACAGAACTTCAAAGAAAAGAGTGATAGAGTAAGCTGTGTCTTGCACAGGTATAGATTCATACTTAAGTATTTAGACAACTACCAGATCATAAAGGGTTAAACAATTTCTTTTTAAATTTACAAAGCATATTTGAATGGCATAACATGGCAAAGCCAAGTCAAGATATAATATAATAATCATCTTATTAGAAAGTATTCTGGGAAACAATTAAAAAGGGTGAAATCTATCTATTCAAAAGGGTCGTTTGAATTTCAACTTGAATTCAAAATTACAGTCAGATAAGGAGCAAACAAAAGTTCAATCCAATGACTCTAAACCCCTCCCCACTATGCCTCCGTGAGGGAAAAATGGAATCCCAAACTGAAAACCAACTTCTAGCAAAAGAAAAACAACATCCTTGGAGCTACCATTTTCTATGCAGAACTAACAGCTTTCACACTAAGTAACAGTTCTGAAAGAACTCCAAAACCTTGCGTTCATGGAGTTACATATCTGGCCTATCTCAAGTACGATAAGAAAACTGAAGAATCTATACATGTTTCTTTTGGAACAAAACCTTCTGCTGTCCAGCAAGAATAAGGTGGAAAAATGTTTGAGTTTTCTTTTGGAAACAAAATATTAGTCTTGGCTTAGTAAGCGAGACAATACACTCCATTTGTGAAACAAAAACACATCGTTCATATCAAGCATGTCACAGCCAGCTGACAAGTAACACTTCCGGAACTTGACAAATTGACAATAGCTCTCACCCGGTCTGACAATAACCAGGTAGAGAACATTTTCGGCACTAAACATGTGGAACACAACGAAAAAATTCTGGAAGAAACTGCGCTATTCATTACTAAGGTTTAAATGAGACCACGTCTTTGGCTGTTGAGAATACAATCCAGGTTTTCAATATTGTGTTGTTAATTATTTGAAAAGTGTGAGATCTTAAAGTATGTCAGGATCCTGACAGCATTAAAGTCAGTAGAGAAAGCACAAGGTAAAAACACGTCTTTTCACTAAATACATCTATTAAACCTCCTTAGCAGTTGAGAAGGGCTATCATTTCACAAAATATTTGACACAATAGCTTGCGCTACCTTGAAGTACGTTAAAAATACCCACTTTACGCTCTCCAACAGTTATATACCTTATGCATATGACACTGGTACCTGTATCTGAAGGCCGAAGGGCATCTGTATCGCACGTGAAAAAGTTCTGATGATCTTGAGCAGACAAATTCATGTCATAGTATGTAAGAGGCTCCTTCCCAGTCACCCACATGTATCTTTAATAGGAGAAATTTCAGTAAGAGGCACTCCTAGTAAAAAGCAATGCTGATACCAAGGGGGCTATCTGATGTGCCTAACGACTGAAGCTAGTGCAGAAAATTTTTTTTAATAAAAGACTGGAGCTACTAACCAGAAGTTTTCAAGTACTACTGTTCCATAATCTGTACAGGTTGCCAGAAGGCTTCCTGCAGAGGCAAAAAAAAGTCTTTTTATTCCTAAAGTTCTAAACAACTTGAGAACCAGCTTCCCAGGAAGCAGCTTTTCCTATGAAATAACACAAGGACAAGACTTACAAGACAGCCCTATCAGTTTAATAAAAGATAATTTAGATTCAGAATCACTGTCTCAACCTCTGAATAAAGTTTTTCTCCCACTTTACTCTCAAAAAACCTGATTATGTTACAGTAGTATTTGCATTCTTAACATTGAAACTGCCAAAGCTTGGATAGGTGCCTTTTAAACAAAGGACTGGCATCAATCACCCCTATAATCCTGCAGGTCTCAGCTGTCTCCTGATATTACTAGTGCAAGCTCTGTGAAGAAGTCATGTGTATGCCCCCAATTAATTTTAAAAATATGCAAGGGAAAGTAAGATAATTAATACCTGCTATACTCTGCCCCTCTGAAAAGATTGAGAGGATTTCGCCACACTTTGCACTCTGGAGACAGAAAAAAAAGTACTTTTGTAATTACGAGCACAGGAAATACTACCTTGACTTTAAAATGCAGTAATGCCAATGCAGTTTTACTTTCAAAAGCTGCTTTAATGTTACTGTTATACAACCTGAGCACGATCATACAATCATCATCTTCTCCCTAAACTTCTGCTATCCCATAAATATTTTTGCTCCCCAACATTCCTGGGGTACAAAAGCACATGGTGGAAAGATTAAACACTGCCATTTACACTCATGCAATGTTTATCTTGCACATATTCAGAACAGTAAATATCTAATATTACTGAAACAGTTTTAGCTAAATGTGTAATACATTTCCTAAATCATATTTTTAATAATGCATGTTTTAGATCAAAGAAGCATTATTATTTAGTTTATTTTTACCATTATTAATAAAAACCATTGTAAGATGTAGGCCTGTCTCCAGTTCTTACAAGCACTAATGCAGAGTCAAAGCCATTTAAAAGCCAGTTCAGGTGAACCGGCCACCTTGAAGCTTAAGAAAAACTGCTGGGAGATATGAACAATCACCTGGCATATTCTGCCTGCTTGTCTCATTCTCTCCAGCCGAGAACGCTGCTGGTGCTGGAGGGCTGTTTTCTATGCCACCGATGAGGGGCCTCAAATGACTCACAGAAACCTGCTCAATGAAAGACGTGCCATATTTTCGGAAATGCCACCACTCAAACACCTGTCACAGGAGAAAAAAGCACCAGAAATTTCCTTAGGCAACACCTAACAAACATCAGATGAAGAGCCAATTGTTCCCAGCTAGTACATCCCCTTGCAAATGACTGTAGATAGAACATATCTACATACAAATTAACACTAATTGTCTGTTTTGGCCTGTCTTGTCATGCAGGATCACCCAGACAACATGAAAGAGACTGCAAATAAAAGTAAAATTTTAGTCAAACATATGTTCTTCCCTCCCCAAGTCATTAGGATAACTTCTAAACCCTTTCAGAAAGTGCCTGTACAGGGAAACCTTGCATAGAAGCAAGAACCTCAAGACAGGTGTAGTTTTTTCATGTCACAAAAATAATCTAAAAGAATAAAGCACAGAATGGACAGTTAAAGTGACATGTTCTGCCATTCAGAGAAGTCCAAAGAGGAAAGGCTGAATTAACAGCAATCAAGTTCACTTACCAGAAACTTTGGGTCAAAAATATTACCATCTCTCTCTTTAAAGCTATTAAAAATACCTGCGTATCACAGTTGTCAAGCACTATACCATACTGTCAACCCTGGACCAACTTATCTGAGTATTTTCATTAGCACGCAGAAAGACGTGATGTTTAGACAGACCGTATTCTTTGCATTACTATAAATAGTAGCTGACCAATAACCACTTTTTTCTCTTAAGAGCAAACCTACGTACAATACCTGTCACAAGCAGAATCCACCTCCTTATATGACTTTCCTCAAGTCCTTCAGTCAAAACACAAGCAACATTACTTACAGCAAACAAGTTGTTTCTACCACATAAGACACTTTTTTTTTTAATATTGGCTAAAAGAAAAAAAATTACTTATGAAATAGATTTTGCACGTTCTGCTAAATAGGTTTAATTGATGAGAAGAGATATTTTCTTTACCTTCTAATACTGAAAATAAAGATTAACCCCAAAGATTTGTATCTAGTACCACAGTTTGCATCAGGGTCAGATGATCATCACTGCAGAAACTGCTGCGCTAGCAGAACTGTGCCCCAGAAGCGTGCCCCACTCGTTTCGTGCAAAGTCAGCCACGTCGGTGCACAGTCATCTGAAGATGAGCTGAATTATTGGCTCATTTTCACACCAAAGTCGTTAAGATAGTTACATGATGACACATGCACAAAAGCCCCCCCCAAAGTTACTGTGGGAAGCTAAACTCTTAACTACTATTTTAGCAGTTAAAACTTAACTACTATTTTATTATAGTTAGACTAACTAACTACTATTTTAGTAGTTAAGACTTAACTAACTCTATTTAAAAGAGATAAAAATCTCAGTGTTTTCTTTACACAGAGAGGTCTGCAGAGTTTGCACGTGTATTTTGCATTTTTTATGTATCTACGTACAGACACGCATATATCCATACATACATATGGACATGTGCCTCCTTAAAACAAACCTGAGTTTCTAAAACAGGTACGAGTTATTTTCCTTAGACTCACCCCAACGTACAACACACATAGCAAAAGAGTATGTACAATACATCAGAAAAGCCATCAAATAACAAGTTCCTTCCTAGTACAAAGGCACCCTCTAGAGTCGGATCCAAAAAAAGCTGATTGCATTTACCCCAATTAAAGCATCCTGGAGGTGCTAAACTGGTTTAAAAAATAAAAAAAGGTGGACTACTTACAAATATCAGTCCAGATATAAAAGACGAAGTCACTGTAAGGGCAAAGTAGAATTTTGGAGTCAAAGTGCTTAAGAACACAGTCACTGTTAAGAGAAACAAAACCAAAGACTTAACAAGCAGAACCGAAAAACACAAACAGCTTTTTATTAAACAATGCCGAATGAAATATTATGCAAATATATAATACAATATAGCCCTAGTAACTTTACAGATAACGTTACTTTGTCAGAGCATCCTTTCCATATATTATTTTCTGTTTGTAACCATCTGTGACAGTGAATTAGGTTATAGACGCAATCTAGAAAACTCAGTGTAAGTTCTCAGACAAAGCAGCCTATGGTTTCAACCACCTCATAGCTTGCGGACAGCAACAAGCCCATTTAATGTATTATTTTGTTTTAATCTAAAAGAGAAACATACTGTTCTGAGGCAAGTTTCTAGTCAGGGTTAAGAACATACATTTTCCACAGACCTCTCCTTCCTGGTATTTACAGCACAAGGCAGGGAATGCGGTTTTCTAGCGCTGCTCTGACCGTGGTTTTCACCCAAACTGCACATCAGCTTTGCCACCCGCCACCAGCCCAGGCAGGGAGGGAGCGCGGGAGGGACGCTGGCGGCAAAGGGCACCCGGCTGGAGCGCCGGGCCCAGCCCGGGGGTGACGGCGAACTCGCCTGCCGCAGGCTCCCCCTGAATTCAGGCCTCCGGCCTGACAGGGCACCCCCGGGGGGGGAGCGGGTGTCTGCGGTGACACCCGGCCGGACGCCAAGTGACAGGGCGTGGGTTGGGGACACAGCCGGGGCACGGCTGGCATCCCCCCGGGGCCCCGGCCGGGCAGCAGCGGGGAGCACTCGGCGGCACCACGAGGGCCGCCTCGGACGCTTCCAGCTGCCCCGGCGCCGTCACGGGGCTGCCGAGGCCCGGGCTGCCGCCGCGGGGGCGGCCCCGGACACCGGGGTCCCCCCAGACCCGGAGGTGGCAGCACAGCGAGAGCCCCGGGGCCGGGTGGATGCGCTCGGCGTGTCGCTGCGGGAGGCCCGGGACCCAGGACCGGCCCGCGGGCGGCTGCCGGCTGGACCGGCCCTGTCCCGCCCCGGCGGCCCCGCAGCCCTCCGCAGGAGCCCGGCCGCCTCCAAGGCGGGCGGGGACAGCCCTTCCCCGGCGAAGCCCTCAGCCCCCCCGGCGCGGCCCGCCGCGTCTCACCGGCCGCCAGGCCGTCCCGGAGCCGCAGAGGCACCCGCAGCACCACGTAGAAGAGGCCGAGCCCGGCGGCCACGGCCAGGAGCCCGCGGGCCCACGGCGGCACCGCCGCCGCCGCCGCCGCCCTTCGCCGCAGCTGCTCCCAGCGCCGCAGCGCCGCGGCCGCCCGGGGGCACGGCGGCCCCCGGCCGCTCCCGCCGCCGTCCGCCATGGCCGCCGCCGGGGGACGCCGGGAGAGGGGCGGGCCGCGCGGCGGGGCGGGGCCCGGTGGGCTCCGCCAGCGCGGGCAGCCCGCTCCCCGAGCCCATCGCCGCTCCCTCGCCGGCGGGGCGCGGCCCGAGCGTCCCCCCCACGCCGCGGCCCGGGAGCCCCGAAGGTCCCCGCGTCGTCCCCGGCCGCTGCGACCCCACCGGCGCGGTCCTCCCCGTCCGGGCGGGCCCGCCCGCTCCTACAATGGCCGCCGCACGGCGTCTGCCCGCAGCCAACATGGCGCCAGCTTCCGGCCCAGCCCGGCGGCGGCGCCCAGTCCGCCGCTCCCGGCATGCTCCGCCCGGGCCGGGCCGGGCCCAGAGCTGCCAAAATGGCCGACTTCGAGGACCGGGTGTCGGATGAGGAGAAGGTAGGGAGGGGAGCGTCCCTCCGCGGCGGGCCGGCACCGCTGCCCCCGCAGCACCCACGGGAGGGCAGCGGGCGGGGGGTGGCGGGGAGGCTCACCCGGTGCCGGCGGGGCCGTCTGCGGCCTGGCCTCGCCTCCCACTGCCTCGGGGCGGGCGGGCCCCCGACCCCGGCCGGGCCGCCGCTGCCCGGGTGAGAGGCCGGCCGGCCAGGAATCAGCGGTTACTTATCAGCGCAGCGCTTTGCATTTCGATTTCCCTATTGCCTGGGTGCAGCTGAGGTGCCTCGGCGCCTCTTTGTGCATGAAAATGCATTTTCTGCTTTGCGGCTTTCTTTTCGCAGGTCCACAAAGTTAGCAGCGTCTTTGAAAGGTGCCGTGAAACCTATTCAGTTCCAAAACACCTTCAGAGCGTGTTTTCACGTTTTCTGCTTGCCCCAGCTGCTGACAGTAACTTTGATGTAGATCCTACAAATTATACTGGGTGGAAGGGACTAAGCAGGAGCAAACAAAGCAATATTTTCTTTTAGGAAATGGAGAAATGAACGGATTGTTCCTCTTGTGTAGGAATGTGGAAAAATGACAGTCTTACAAGCAGCACTGACGTTCATGTAACAAATTAACACGTAGCCTTTTCTGCAAGTCTATAGACACTAGTTACCTACAAAGGGTACTTAAAAAATCCACCACTACTCCTCCTTACATCATAAAAATATTACACGTAGCTTTTTGCTTTGTTCTTTAACATTCTGAAGTGGGGCTTTAAGGCTCATAGATCTTCAAGGATCCTAGAGTTTGGAGCCTGCTTTCATTTTTCCCTTAAACTGCTAATTTCAGTTTCATTACAGTGACGTTCATTGTGAAACAAGCAGATAGAGCTTTAAAGAATCCTTTAGTTAATATTTTAGATCACATGAGCATTGTTTGAAATGAGTTCCAGAACAGAATTCATACCGTCTTTAGCACATTACTGAAATCTATCCAATGCTGTATAAATATTTTACTCTATGTCATTTGACTGAATTTCATTTGAGCTCCTAAAATCAAAGGTATTGCCACATTTAATGTGAAAATTAAAAGAAAAGTAAAGCCTTATCACGTTGGGGGTTATGGTGGTACAGGTCTGAGAACAACAGAGGTGAAGTAAATTACCTTTGGTAATCTAGCAAGCCCTTAACAGAGCTGGAAGGAGAACTGGGGTCCCTGTTTGCAGGCTACACCTAGGTCTGGGAAGGAGCATCAGCGCTGCAAGAACCTGGGGTCACTAGGCGTTTTTCTCCCCCTCCCACTGCATTCACCTGAAGTCTCCGGTTCTTTCAAAACACTTGTCCTTCAAGAAGAGGCCCTTCAGAACTACGCGTGCCCAAGTATTTTGTTTGGCGGAGTAGAGGGGATTTTGCTTGAAATTGGAGCCTACGTTCTACTTCATGTCCCGGCTCAGGCAATCTCTCTTCAATTTAAAGTAGCTCCATGCCTAGCACAGGTAGAAGAGGATAATCTTAAGCGAGGATCTGAAAAAGAAACGTGCAGCAAAGATTTACTATAGTATCCATTTTATAACCATTCAGATAGGTCTAGAACTTTTATAGATGTTTCCTTTTTCAAGTCTGAGTTCACCAGTGCTTTACAATAAAGCAAAGAAACAAAAAAAATCAATAGAGCAACAAAATTAATTCATTCTATCCCCCCCAAGCCTCACTTCTTTATTCTCTGTAGGCATATTTTAGGTAAGCTAAGGGATTCATTTTAGTTTAAGGTCTACTGCAATGTACCCTATTGTCTACTTAAGTTCATTCTGCTGCCATTTTGCCAGCTTAAACTAATGGTTGAGCAGCTTCCCTCTCAGACACTTTCCCCATTTTAGAAACGGGAAGTTCGTTTTGCTAGCGTACTGCGAGCTACCTGAAATGGCAGTGATGGCCAGGAAGTAGGTCAGTTTGCAGAAAGTCTTATTTTTGTGCTTCTGCAAATGAACATCCTGCCAATGTGCTGACACGACTTTGAAACAAGTCAACTCTAAAAACGAACAGCGATTCAAATGCTTGACATTTAGAATTAATTACTCTTCAGCCTGTTTCCTGCACTGCACTCCTGATTTCAATAGTTTGGCTTAAATGCTTTGTATTTTATTGCTCCACAAGAGAGGCAGGGCTAGGGATACTTTATAAAAATGAACACTCTTCACTTGCAGTGTTTGCTTTGTTTATGGCTGGTTTTGTGATAACATTTGATTGAAATGCAGAGTCCTTTCTGTGTCGATTTAATTTTGTTCATCCTTCCACGTGGAAGAATTTGTGGAAGACTGCAAAAATCTCTCCTGTAATGCTTGTTTTTTTCACAAGGATCTGTTTATGAGAATCCATTGATCTAAAAGGCAACCTATTAAAACAGTCATCCCTTTATGAGGGTTCCCACATACAGTACAATTCTGCAGCCACAACATTGTTGCGTGAATTTGTAAGATACTAAATCTTATGGCTTTTTAGGGGCCTTATTTTTCCATATGTTGAATCTGTTCATCTGGGGAGTTAATTTGCAGGATGTATTCTAGTGCAATCCTCCCACTGAAAGACATCATGGCATGAAGTGGTACATATTTGTAAGCGCTCTAGCACAGTCTGATATGCCTGTACTAGTGCTTACACTTGCGCTTTCTCAGAAAAGCGCATGGTGTCATTTCAGAAGTCTTTCAGCCATTCAGGGCTGGCTCTCAGCAAAGTCCCAGAGGATGTAAAGCAGCAGTGTCCCTCTTAATTACCGATAGGTTATCTTCGCCATCCAAGTTCCCGATAGTGAAATCTAACAAGATTATGGCAGCAATGTGTCCTAATTACAGTTCTTTAAATAGTGAAAATTTTCAGACAGAGCTACATTTTTAGGATTGCTGTATGCTTACCAACCTTACCTAAAAATCAGAAAATTAGGAGAAAATGGTTTGACATTCTGTAGTGTATTGATTACACGTTACAGACTTTTTAGTTTTTCATTTATATTGCATAATTATTTAAGGCATAGAGAACATATGTATATTTTTTAAATAGATGCTAATTTGGAAAATGATCTATTTTTATCTGCAGCTCAGTCCAGTTAAGGCAGAGTTGTTACTTGATACTGTTGGAATAAGGTAGTATACCGTTTGTTTGGAAAGGTGTTTATTTCCTTTCATGGCTTGCTTTAAATCATTGTGCGACAAACAATACAAACAATGATTTCTAATTAAAACAAGGAAGACTGTTGAGAGAAGCAAGATATTTCCAGCTCTGGCAATAATTCAGCTGAAGTAGTTGGATATACACACACTCCTTTGTTTTAATGCTCAAAATGAAAAGTAGAAAAAGTAATCAGAGTTGCAGTGAGCACTGTTCTGCAGTCATCTCCAATAAAAGTCTAGTTGAGCAAGAGAGGCTTATTGCACAGCTTTGTTAGCTGTGCTTATTGGAAATGTCACGTTTTTATTATTCTAAGGGAGAGGTTTAATTTTGTGACATTTCCTGTTTCAAGTCTTCCAAGATGATTCTATTCCCTTTGGTCCTGTAAAAACCATAAAAGGTTTGATTATGAAAACCATAAACTCTTACTAATTTCAACAGAGTCAATACCTAGACCACCTAAATTCTAACAATCCGGGACGTGTATATTGAATTTCAGAACACAGTGCAGTTTTATTACTTTTTAGAATAGAATGGGTTTTTCTTTTCCAGCTTCAAAGTTTGCAGACATTCAAGTATTTTTCCTTACACTTGGCCTTTTCAGTTATTTATTGTATCAGTCACAGTTCCACATGCCTTAGTTCTTCCACTCCTGCGACACTTCCTGTCTGGACTGCAGTACAGTTTCCAATAAAATACTACTTCAAGATAAGAGGAGTAACGTGCCACAGAATGGCACACGTGGCGTGTCTACTGCTCAGGGTTAAAAGTGACCAGGGCAGCATTAGAGGATCAAGGGGAAAAAGAAAAAAAATCACCTGCTGAAGTTTGGATGGTTTCATTTGGAGCCTCTGTCTGACTTCTCGGGTTCATTTTGGCACTTCCCATCACCTCCCCCATTTCTGTCAGCTCCCAGCTTTTTACCTTGTATCTCCATACCCCTTCTGCACTCTGAGCACATCAGCAGCTTTTCAAAGTCCACGAGGCATAATTAACTCTGGAAGCAGTCCCATGGTAGTTGATGTAATTGATTTACTGCTCCATTTCTAGAGGGATCGACCTCTCATCCTTCACACGCTGTTTGCTGTGAAGCAGTGGCATCTCCTTCAGCCAGTCATCAGCAACAAACAAGTTGCATCACAGGGAAGCACAGTATCTTGCAATCTGTCAGACACTCCTTAGCTGTGTGGTTGTACTGTAGATTACCATCTAGTTACAGTGTCACTTTTACTGCAGTGGTTTCTTATTCTTTATATACCTTGGGATTTAGATTTCTGATTACTAGCAAGGATCAGGAAAAAACATTGTTTAAGAATGTCATCAAGAAGAGTGGCTAGCCAGCATTCATAGTCTTTAAATAGGTTAGTACTATGCAGGCCGAACAGTTCACATTTTTACAGGTGCCCATGTGAAGTTTGTACTTCTCCCTGAATACACTTGGAATTCTTCTGTTTGGTTACACTGAAAAAAATCTGCTCTTACAAGACTGACTATTTCCATTTTGACAATGCATGCCTAGATTTCTCCCTAAATCTGGCACTTCCTATCACTGTCAGAGTTGGTTTTGTTGGTGAATTGCTTCAGTGTAGGTTGCAGTATGTATGAACTCAGTAAATTATCTTTTGTCTTTAGTTTAATTACTTTTCTGCTTCATTGTAGGTGCGTATAGCTGCAAAATTCATCACTCATGCACCCCCTGGAGAATTCAATGAAGTATTCAATGGTAAGTAAATAAGGAAAAATGATCGGTCGTGTTTTCTTCACATTTCATCTATTATAAGAGCCTAAGGCTGCGTCACAACATACTGCTTTTAAGGTTAAGAAGTGGTGAGGGAAAAGCATGCTGTCATTCTGTGACTGCCTATGCTTAATGAAATGATTTAGTCATTTTAATGTTTGCATTTGTACAGTTGAAATTGAAATGCATAAAGAGAAACATTTGATCAAAAAATCCAATAACCTACCTGAATACTCTTTTCTCCAGATGTCCGGTTATTGCTTAACAATGACAATCTTCTCAGGGAAGGAGCAGCACAGTAAGTACTAGTATTTCAAACACAAGTCAAATTACCACCAGAGATGCATACGTTTTCTTACACCCATCTTTTTGGGACAAAGCAAGCCATTTGTTGTATTGAGAGCAATCTTCTGTAATTCCTAATCCCCCCAACAAAATACATAATGGAAAGCACGGATTATTCTTTTTAAAAGCCCTAAATTGGAATTTGTGCTGTAGAGGCTGTATAAAACTGACAGGAAGGCACTCTGCCAAAAAGTTTAACTCTGCAGCAGCAGGAATGTCTGATCTTGTTGAAGCATGATTTGTAAAGCAAGTGAAGCCTGAAATACAGAGTAATCCTTAGCCGAAGTTTAGAAAAAGAGCTGCCCTCAAAAAAAAAAGCTTTCAAAATATCTTGTTTACTTGCACACTCTCATCAGACGGTGCTTAAAGGTTATGCATACAAGCTTTTTGATGCTAAGATTTTACTTCAGGCTAGGTGACATGTCAGTCAGCAGGTCTCTACATAAGAAAATTGTTGTAAACATTAGTCTACTCGTTTGTTTACCTTGCTGCTGTCTAAATTGTAGCTGGGGTGTTCCTGTTTTGCCCTGGCTTGCTCATATTGCCCCAGGCTGCCTGGTGTTCTACTTTTGAACTCTGTACTTTCCTGGTAATCACTAAATAAACCTGGCTTTAGACCTGGGTTTTTATAGTTATCATCAATAAAAGGTATTGAAAAATCCTTTAACAGTGCTCGTGTGTATTATTTGCCAAATTAAATTGATATTTTCTGTACTATAAATCACACCATGTACTTATTCTTGAGTCAAAATAAATGTGCACGTACAGCTAAAGTTCATGTTCTTTTAATTCTTAACAGTGCATTTGCACAGTATAACATGGATCAGTTCACTCCAGTGAAGATAGAAGGGTATGATGATCAGGTAAGAGAAAACTTTTTACACTTGAGGTTTGTTACTAGTGCACTGTGCAAAAACAATAAAAATGTTGTTTCATCAAGATGTTGACTAGTTTTATTCCACTCACAAGTTATCACCTCTCCTCCTTCCCCCACACATCATTATATTACCAAACTTCTGTTCCTATAGAAGAAGCATAGGTGAAGTGTTCTCTTAAAGTATTGTCTGATACTACTTATTAACTCCAATTCATTGTTCCTTAAGTAAAGTTCCATGCTGAAGTCACTGGAATTCTACTTAGAGTATGAATGATTAAATATTACTGTTTATTTAAAGCTCACTTACAAATTCTTATGTTGCTACCTGCTTACAGTTCCTACTGACAATCGGTAGTAGATCCTTAACAGGTTGGGGTTTTTTTTCATTTTCTGCATTTTTAATCCATTCCCAGCTACCCTAAAAAGCATATTGTATCTTTGATTATACCAATCTAATACTATCCAGTTTATGCCAGCAAAACAAATTTTTTTTTTTTTTTTTTGAGAACAAGAAGCAAGTCCTACAGAAGATAGAGAGCTGGCCTGACCATCTGGCCTGTTCTCTGAGCCAAGTACTGACCTAGCTTTTCTGGTGTCCCAGATACGTTCATGGGAGGCAGATATTTTTAAGAGGGCTGTCCATAGAAGTAGCTTTGACAAGAGAAAGTTACAGTACAACCTGCAAAAAAAAAAAAAAAAGTGTTTGGGAAGCCAGAGAATGACAGTGAATAAGACAAAGGAGAGGGGAGGTACAGTGCTGCTTTGCTGGGTACTTTAGTTTGTGTATATTAGAAGTAGCCACATCTATATACCCTTCTTGACCAGAAGGAGAGCTATTGCAACATGGAACATGACAATAAATGGTAAAGTCCAGAGTAAAATTCTTTGTTTCCTTTAGAAATGGGGAAGGAAAATAGCAAAAATAACTTTAAAAGCAAACCCACCTGTTTGTATTGTAAGGATGCCCAACTTTAAGCTAAATCTATACATTATTATAATAGAGCCATTTCTGGGACAGAAGACTAAGTGCAGTATTACTGTGAAGAGCTGAGAGTTTACCTACAGCCTCACTACAACTACTCTTAGTTGAAATTATTACTGAAAATCCTTGTTTCTTTATGTGATATTATAGCTCAATGAAAGAATCTGTTGAAACATTGATATCTATTGAAATAGGGAAAAATGCAGAACAGCACATCTACAGCAGCATAAGTGTATGTATCTTAATTTCAACTTCTTTTACAGGTCTTAATCACGGAACATGGTGATCTGGGCAATGGCAGATTTTTAGACCCAAGAAACAAACTTTCTTTTAAGTTTGATCATTTAAGGAAAGAAGCAAGTGACCCCCAGCCTGAGGACACAGAATCAGCTTTAAAGCAATGGAGAGATGCCTGTGACAGTGCATTGAGAGCTTATGTGAAAGATCATTACCCCAATGGCTTCTGTACTGTTGAGTATCCGTCTTGTTTCACTGAAAGTTCATTGCTCCGTGTCAGTCAGTACCTTGAGTGGACTTTGTGCTGGGCAGTGCTGTTTGAATTCTCCATCCTCACTAGCGTTTTTGCTAACTTTGGAATAACGAGTTCCAAAGAGGGTGCAAATATCTTGGTGTGCACACAGTGGTAAAGATGTATTAGCCTTACTTTTCGTAGTCATGACTGCCAAGCACCTTAAAACCTGCAGTTAATGAAAAGGAGGCTTTTTGTGCACACATGTGCAAATGGAGGTGTTGGACAACGTAACTGGTGGTACATGTTCCCAGTGAGATACCACAATAGCAAGGCTCCACAATGCTGCCAAGAACAGAAATTAAGAATGGCTTTCCTCAGCTCTTGGGCCTTTTTAACTCTTTTTCTAAATACAGGTTTACGGTAAATCTATAGATGGGCAGCAGACAATTATTGCCTGTATTGAGAGCCACCAGTTCCAGCCCAAGAACTTCTGGTAAGACTATTTCAACATAGTGTATTTTCTTCCTTTACTAGTCCTCAAACAAACCCATCCTCTGTGTCTTCTGACACAGTCTGAAGGGCAAGTAGTCTTGGGCTTCCCAAGAAGTTCTTCTTCTCATTCTGTAGTCTGTTTTCCGTGCCGCCCCCTTGGCACTTTGCTAAAGCCTTGATAGCAGAGCTAGATAGATACCCCCTTACATCTTCCAGAGCACAAGTACGCTGGAGCTAGTCTGTACTGAAGCTGCATTGTATTCAGCTGTGCAGAAATTTAATTCAATGCCACGTAAGGCACTGTAATATGGGTCATAAGGTGACAGCAGAAACAACTTGCTCATGTTAATTTAGTTCTTTCTGTTGTTAGAGCTTTTTGGAAATACAGTTTTCATGCTTTGCTTGTTTTTAGGAATGGTCGTTGGAGATCAGAATGGAAGTTTACCATCACACCACCAACAGCTCAAGTGGCTGCAGTGCTCAAGATCCAGGTGAGTTACTTTTTCTGGCAATAACGGGAGAAGCTGCATTGTGCTTCTCTTAGGCTAATGCATTCGACTCAGAAGGAGATGCTGAAATACAGCAGAGATGTCCTTCTCAAGTCAAGATGCTATTAAACTATACAATTCAAGAAATTAATTCTTAAAACTAGTGTTTCAGACATTGTCTACAGTCTGGCCTGTGGTTTATTATATAGCATTACCCTATATGCCTCCAAGTCTGCTTCACTTTATAGGGCTAAAACCCATACCATGAATTCTTTTATAATTGCTCTTATTTCAACTCTAGGCGTTTACTGCATTAACATAATCTTGAACAGTCTTGACAAAGAATGAAACCTTTTAGAAAACCCATCCTGCTTTTAGTCTCCACGTAAGCAGAGAAGACTGGCACAACAATGCCGTTGTGCCATTCTGGCAGCATTTGGGGGCTCGAGGGATTATAAAATGAGTGTTAATGATAACCTGCGTTTTGTCTCTTTGTTCAGGTTCATTATTATGAAGATGGCAATGTTCAACTGGTTAGTCATAAAGATATCCAGGACTCTGTACAGGTTTCAGTAAGTATGGTAGAAGACTTTTGTAATAAAGCAACTATTTTATTTCTTAAACTGTCGTGAAGCGTACACTTCTGTGACTACATTCTCTTGACTTTAAAGTAACGTAATTTTAGGGTGACTAGTCAATGTAGTTGTAGTGTTTAGAGTTACACAGGAAACCCAGAGTCTCAATTGCTTAAAGTTAGACTGTATTAGAAAGTACAGTCTCTATTGGAAAGCTTATCTTACGAGTTTCGGTTAAAGAGGGCAGAATACGCGTTTCTATCTGTATGCAAGGGAAACAAACAGAGCAGTGGACTAAGGGAAGATAAGTCCTGTAGTACAGTAGAGGGAGCAACAGTCACAGAATCTCTAATCTATACCATGATGGTCTACTTCCCTTTTCCTCACTAGGGTGCAGTCCTGTTTCAGTTTGGAGCACAGGCTCGATAATACTCTATCTCGAGCCTCACTGAGACATCCGTAGTGAGTGAAAGGAACCCAGCTACAAACATGAGGCGGAAGCTGCTGATGTTATCCATTTCATCTATACGCAGCATATCATTTGAGAAGAAATCTGTTGTGTAGCTTTTGTAAGTTGCTCTTAAACATATAAAAATGTATTTTTCTCCTTGTAGAGTGATGTCCAGACAGCTAAGGAATTTATTAAGATAATAGAAAACGCAGAAAACGAGTACCAGGTAAGATCAGTGGTTGTTAAATAAATATGATGGAATCATATCAGTCTCCACTTACAGTTAATGGAAACATGGAAAATTGACCTCTAATTCTGTTTCTGGCTGAGTCTGGTATTGACTATAAGAATTACTTAGAAAAGGGCAGTAGTATTTGTTTAAAGAATATAGTTGTAAAGTTATGTGTAATTAATAATCAAGTTTGCTGTATAGTTATTTTAAAGGGTTGCAAATGATGCCTGGAACAAGCGTGGAAGGGGAGTGGGTGAGTCTAAATGTTTTCCTCTGTGAAAGTTAAAAATACTGAAGAGGAAATGTGTGTGACAGCTTTTTACATTGTCCCAGCCTGTGTGCAAGGAGACTCAACATAGATAGGTCAGTGAAACACCTAAGAAGACACTGCTACATTCACAGGGGAGTTTAATAGAAACCCTTTTACTTGCACACACACTGGTGACTGCGTTATTAATTTAGTTAGTGTGCCTTTGCCTTGTAGAAAGGGTTTTGTGGCTTTAACACCGAGTCACGCTTTTTCAGAGTAGCGTATTACTGCTGTAACTGAATCTGCTTGCCATTGCAGACAGCAATCAGTGAGAACTACCAGACTATGTCAGACACCACTTTCAAAGCCTTACGCCGGCAGCTACCCGTCACCCGCACCAAGATCGACTGGAACAAAATCCTCAGCTACAAGATTGGCAAAGAAATGCAGAATGCTTAATGCGGAATTAAGGAGATTTATGAAATGTTTGTGTGCAAAAAACAAATGTGGTCCTATGCCAAGTAGATGGTTGCTAAACCAGTGCAGCATTTTTCTAGGGCTTTCAAAGTTAACAGGTTTTCTAGCCTCAGAGCGAGCTGTGGAACAAATAGCGTTGTCTTTGTGTTTTGTGTTTCCTGCCTCATAAATTTCCTGTTGTGACTGCATTTACAGATAGGTCATTTTAATTAAGCCACATTCATGGTTCGGAAGCATAGCTCTTTTCAATCACTGATTGCACTGGTTGGAAAACTTCCTAGCTGGAAAAGCCCTATTATAAATACAGCTGAGGGTGCAGAGCATTCCCTTCACCCATATACAGCACTCCAGGTACTCCAGTAAGTTTGTCGAATCTGCCAACAGCTCAAGGCGCTATGCTGCAAGATATAATAAATGCAAAAGACAGTAAGTCCTCATGTATCCTTATTACTGACCTCCACAAAGCAAAAAGCCTGCAGGCTTAGATTTTACTATATAAAATGAGTTTACAAGATCCTTTACAGAAATCCCTACGCAGCCAGCTCTTCCAGGGACATAATGTATTGGGTTTTTTTTTTAATCTGAAGATTTGAGCCATGTTCCCTAAAAGTGAACATTTTTGCTCTCCCCTCCCTCATGTATGTACGGTTATCAGATGTCTGCATTTTTACAGAACTACAAGTTCCTGTGTTGAATCACTGCTGATCCACGTAGGCTGGATAGTGATTAAAAATGCAAACGTCTACAGAATAATAGGTATGTTGTGCTTTAATGCTTTGTGGCAGGTTCATAGAATTTGTATCACAGATGTATGGATGGATAGTGTACAAAATAAATAAACTTGCACCAAAGTGAGAGAAAAAACCTTTCCATTTTGTCTCAATTGTGGCCAGTTTCTTGTCATACTTAAAGGGGATTTTGGAATTAATCTCTTCATTGCTCTCTAAATGCTTGCTCTATGTTTTGTTTTTTTTTCCTGTAAAATCAAAAATAGCAGTCCTGCCAGTTTCTCTTAAGGGGAGGTTGCAGGGGCATGCATCTGCCTTTCTCAGTCAGAACTCGGAACATGGGTTCACTGCAAAATGAAACCCCTTTGGTGAACTCGCTTTGCTTTGTTTGCACTTGGTTATCACTGGGCCTTCTTGTAGGTTCTGGTTTTTAAACTGGCTAGTGTCTTCCTATTTTTAAATACACAAAGAAAGGGGTTGGGAAGATAGGGATGGGACTGCCTGTGCATTACACTGCAGGTTTTGCACAGTAATACCACAAAATAAGCGTGTCTATCCTTTGTGAGAAGTTTTGTCTAAATAAAATATATTTGTATTTGCTGTTGAGACTGACCATTCATCCGACAGGCATCCTCTGTATCAAATAGTCTAGTAGAAATACAGCAGTCTTTGTTTTAAAGCCATTTGTGTCTGTTCTTTCACGGTCTCACTTCTGTTAGCTCCTGATGAAGGCAGGTCCTACAGGGAACAGCCTGAAAGCAGGGCTGGTATTGCTTGCAAACCCACAGGTGATGCTCCCGTCCTGGTACGCAGACCAGGGAACTGGAGGTCTAAGAACTTTCAAATTAAAGCAGTCACACAGCTCTAATGAAGCACTTCACCCCAGGGAAAACATAGCGGACAAGGTTATTCCACTCATCATCTGTGTGTTACTGTAACGCCTACCTCACCTCTTCGGCTCAGCTTGAAAACGCTAACTGCTGGCTGCGTCCTGCGCCGGGTGCACTGGACAGAGCAGGACTGTCTTCTGGAGGATTCGCGCGCCGCTGCGCAGAGCTACTCAAGGACAGCGCTTCTGCCAGCGGGTGTTTGTAGAAAGGGCTTCCTCCCTGCCCGCAGCACCTAGGGGAGATGAAAGGTCACGTGGACGAGCACCTAAGGTGCTGTGGTCTGTGGCCGTGGTCCCATCCAGAGCAGCACTGCAGCAATTCCAAGAATGTGGAGCTGAAGTGGGGCCCAAGATAAGGCTGCGCAGACAACAGAGCTTTTATCTGCCTCAAGGCTAGTCTTTTGCCGCTCCGGGTTAGTTACACCGTGAGTCACAGTCACTTGTTCCAGCCTTAAGACTGTTTCTATCTCTCTGTCCTTCTCCAAATCTTCAGCTAATCATCCTTTAGGCCGACTCATTCCCTGCCTGCCTCCTGGCCCTTCTCCCCCACCAGCCTTCTCTACAGCAGGCTCAGCTATCCCAGTCCTAGCTCCTTCCAGCTCCTATTTCTTCCTTGGAAACGCAACCTTGACTCTAAGCAAGTGCCAGCCCAGCGGCGACACGTGCCCAGAGGCATTCTAATCCTTAAAGCCATCGGCTATTGCCTGCTGGAGACCGGAGTCTTCAGCAGAGACTGAGGCCAGCTCCAGAGCAATGCGTATCTTGGGCTGGCTCTGTTGAGGAGTACAAAAGTCAAAGCCTGACACCAGATGAAGCACAGTCAGCAGGCACTGCAGCTTACCCGAGCCAGGGAAGGCAAAGCCAGCCCAGCCCAGCGCTGCAGGATGGGTCCTGCCAGCCCAGGCAGCAGCTGGGCTACCCAGCTGCCCCCCATGGAAAGAGCTTTCCTATCTGTTTGCAAGATCAAAGCTCAAAGCTCCAGGACTCTGCCTGCAACACATGACAGAAAGACTTACAAGCAACTTCTCCAAAGGCAGCACCCCCCATTTTTCAAGCCTCAGAGCCTTCCCACAACCTGCAAGGGGCCCAACCCCATCACAGTCTATCAGCCACCTCCAGATGGTTGCAGGTCATTAGCAGATCTTGGGTCAGAGGAAAACCCAAGCCAAGGCGGGGAGAACAGCAGACTTACCCCGACATCCTTGGGCTACAGACAAGGCAAAGGCAGCACCCAGGCAGCACCCAGTCCCAGGGTCTCGAGCCCTTTTGCAGAAGCCTCTCAGGGATCACCATCCTCACTGGGCAGGTCAGAGGGTGAAAGCACAGGGAACCAGAGGCAGAGACAAACACAGCAGCCAGCTCTTACTGCTGCTGCTGCCCTATTTATAGAGCAGCTGTGGGAGCTCCTGCCCCTCATCACTGGCTACAGCCACGCAAGGCACCAGGGCCCCTCTCCTGCCCTAAGCAGCGCGGAGTGAGCTGGCAGCCTCTGCTCTCCCTCCCTGGGGGCGATGACTGCCAGGGCTGCAGGCCAGCGGATGGCAACCAGCCCAGCCCTTTGGCACCGCACAGCTCGGCTCCCCCCAGCCCCGCAACCGCAGCCCGGCTGGGACACGCGTCCGTCACGTCTGGGGTACCCCGCCGGGGGTGCGCACCCCTCGGGGTCCCGGGCTGGGCCCGCCCCCGCCCCAGCCCCAGCCCCTCCGCACGCAGCCAGGGCAATCCCCGTCCCGTGTGGGGTCCCGCGCCCCACAGAGGGTCCCGGCTGCGGGACCCCGGCGAGGCTCTCCCCCGGCCGGGCACGGGGCGATGCCCCGGGGCTGCGGGGCCGGAGGCGCCGGGCAGGAGCCGCCCCCGGCCCCCCCGGCTCCGGACGGGCGGGCCCGCAGGGCGCACGGCCCCTTTCGCTTTCGTTTCTCCGTGCGGGACCAGCCCTGCCCGGCCCAGCCCGGCCCAGCCCGGCCCACCTCAGCCCGGCTCGGCGCGGCGCGGCACAGCTCGGCTCGGCTCAGCCATGCCGCGGTTCAGCGTGGCGGAGGCCCGGCGGTGCGGGGATCAGTTCGTGCAGTTCCTGCGGGACACGGGCCGGGAGCAGGAGAGCCGGCGGGACGCGCTGCGGAGCATCTACAACCAGGAGTTCCGGGGCAGGTGAGAGCCCTCGGCCAGAGCCGGGCAGCGTCGCCTGGGACGGTCCCCAGCCAGCATCATCCATTCCCCCGGCCACCATCACCGGTCCCGGGCCAGCTTCGCCCGTTCCCCTGGCCAGCATCGCCGGTCCCCAGCCAGCGTTGCTGGGGCACCACGTGGGGTGTCAGCCCGGCTCTGGCCAGGAGCTGGGTGTGAGGGTAGCACTGGGGAGCAGGCGGGGGCTTCGGGGGCTCTGCTTCATCGCCTGCCAGGGTGGGATGGAGGAGCGTGTGCTTTCTGAGCAGTGAGGACCACCTGGACCAATTAAACTCAAATTCAGGGGCTCCGTTCGCTCCAGGCACGGAGAAAACAGAGCAGCATTGCTGGGGCAGCCCGTGTCCCACTGGGCTGCAGATGCAGCGAGAGGCAGAGCTGCCTTTCTGGACACCGCATGCTCCCAAGCCCCTCCATCTCGCCGTGGCCCTGCTGGGATGTTCCCTGGCTGCAGAGACCCACCGGCAGCCACCTGGGCACAGCCGTGGACACCCACTGCCTGCCACACACCCCGCCTCACCCCAGTGACACCAGTCATGCTGGCTTCTGTGCAATGTCGCTGCTGTTAATCATTGGCAAAGCTGGGGTTCAGCCCACCACAGGCTGCGGGACGTGCCCCGGGGTGTGGGAGGAGGTGCCAGCGGAGGCTTTGATGCTGGGAGTGCTGTGGCCCTGCCTCGGAGAAGCCCTCATCTGTGCTGGCTCAGGCCCTGGAGGATGTGGGGACAGGGACGTGTTCCTGCCCCGCTGCCGCCTGCGTGCTGGCAAGGACAGTGACTGCACGGCCAGGCAGTGATGCCGTGGCACAGCTGGAACGGCCGTGGCACAGCTGTGACAGCCGTGCCACAGCATGGAGTTGCTGGAGCATCCTGCAGGGATGTAAGATTTCCATGGGCCAGTGAAAAGCCCCAGTCCTTCTCCCTCTCCCAATGCAGAGGGGAGACACCAGAGTGCCCCTCACCCCAGCCTCAGTGCCCCGCTTCACCCTCCCTTCCCGCTCCCCTCCTCTCAGCTGCCTGTGCCCCTGGCAGCCCAGCCGTGCTCTGGCCCACGCAGAAACCTCTCTCCCTCATCTGTGCAGGACGGATACAAAAATGCCCAATTTCTCCTGCGTCTTGTACGCGCTGAGGCTGAGCCACCGGGCGCAGGTGCACGGGGAGTCGGTGCACTTCAAGAAGGTGAGGGAGGCCCCGGGCTGGGGCAGCGCCGCGGCTCCTGCGCCCACCAGGACTGGCTCCGCGGGAGCCCCCAGCTGCAGCCGGACCCTGGGGCCACGCTGATGCTGGCTGCTCCTTGCAGGAGAAGAGGCGCGTGGTGGTGGCAGACCAGTACCGGAGACCCAGAACGAATGCAGAGGCGTTGGCGTCCGCATCCGCCTCAGGGCAGCAGCCCAGCTCCGATCCACAAATGCCCCAGAGCCGTGCCAAAAAGTGGTACGACCGGCAGCACCCTGCCTACACCTGCTCCGGCACGGCCCCGGGGACCCCGGCCCTGGCTGGGAAGGCCTGACTGTCCCTTCCCGCAGGGCTGAGTTCATCCGCGGGAAGCACGGGGTGGAGATCGTCTCAGAGCACGACCAGGGCAACGGGTACATCCGCTTCCCGGTGGTGCTCGGCGAGACCCGGACGGTCACCATCCTGGTGCAGAACCGCGGGGCAGAGGCCGTGACGCTGCGGCGCTGCCAGCCGCTCCAGCAGTCGCGGGAGCTCTCCTTCACAGACGAGCAAGGGGCGATGCAGGGCCGGTTCCTGCTGCTGCACCCAGGTAGGGCCCCATCCCCTGCCCCATGCCCTGCCCCACCAGAGGAGCCGCAGGACCCAGCCCTCGCCTCTTCGCCTCGCAGGCGGCACGTACCCCATCCAGGTGCAGTGCCTGACCACCTGCAATGGGTACTTCCACGCGGTGGTGGTCTTCGAATTCACCAAGGAGCCTGACGAGCCCTTCAGCATCAGGCGCTCCATCGCTGCTGTCGCTGAGAGCCAGCTGGGCAAGGACCTGGGGCCCTCAGCACCTTTCCAGCCTTACCAGGCCAGCCTCCAGCGCCCTGTCACCGTCGTCACCGAGGACGGCATCCCCCCGGACAGGTACGTGGCGGGGTCACCTGCTGCCATCCTGCACAGAGGGCCCCAGCTTGCTCTCCAGCTGGGACAAGGCTCAGCTCCTTGGGACCCGGCTGTCTGGCACCCCGGGACGGTGCTTCATCCCCGTGCGATGGCTGGTGACGGTGGGGTTGGGGACACCCTGCTTGCTGGGGCCATGAGTGGTTGCAGCCAGGGGCAGGGGGGGGAAGCCCAGCCCTGCAGTCCCTGTGGCACCACTGTCCCCTCTGCCCAGCTCCCTGAAAAACGAACTGGAGAGGGAAATCCCTCTGGGCACCTACCAGTACCCGAAGAGCCTCAAGGACACGATCCTGCTCGGACCCAATGCCAGAGCCAGCTCCAGCTGGGCTGCCATGCGGTGAGTGTCGAGGGGTGGGGACAACGCCGCCCGGCCCTGCACCTCCCACCCACTGCCCCTTGGCCGAGGTGTCCCCGGGGCACGGTGACGTCCCTGCTGCCCGCAGGTCGCTGCTGGAGGCCCCCCTGCAGGCTGGGAACTACCAGCAGAAGTTCCAGCTGCTGTTGCACCTGGAGGAGATCCAGATGGAGGTGGACATCCGGCGCTACGACATGCAGGACGTGCCCATGGTGCAGGACAGAGCGCTGCTGGTCCTCGATGTGCGCAGGGGGAACTGGCGGGGCAGGAAGGGTGCCGGGGCTCCCGGGGTGCCCAGCGTCACGCTGGCCGTTCTGCACAGGTGCCCGGCGTGGCCGAGAACCGCCCGTCCGTGCTGAAGGGGGACCACCTCTTCGCCCACCTGAGCAGCGAACGGGACCGCTCCCCGCTCGTCCAGTACAAGGGCTACGTGCACGGTGTGGAGCTGGAGAAGGTCAGGCTGGGCTTCTCCTCCAAGTGAGTGGTGTCCGGCCCCGGACGGGCTGGCAGGGCCACAGCAGCCCCGCTCGGACGTGCCGAAGGCTGGGCATGGGCTGGGGAGGGCATGGGGGAGCGTCCCCATGCCCTGCTCACACCGCTCCTTCCCAGGCTGCTGAAGAAGTTTGTGAACAACCTGAGGTTCGACGTGACCTTCACCTTCAGCCGGCTGCCGCTGCAGGTCCAGCACCGGGCTGCAGCCCTGGCCATGCAGCGCGGCTTGTCCAGCCTCCTCTTCCCCTCCGCCTCCTGCCACAAGTCCCTCTTCACAGGCACCTTCCAGCCCCGGTGAGTCCCCGTGCCTGCAGGGCGGGAGGGGAGGGGACGGGCGAGGACGGACCCGGCGTGCTCAGCCTCTCCTCCCGCAGGTGGTTCGATCGCAAGCTGCAGGCGAATGAGGAGCAGTGCAGAGCCGTGACGCACATCGTGACGGGGATGTCCCGGCCAGCCCCATACCTCATCTTTGGCCCACCCGGGACTGGCAAGACGGTCACCGTGGTGGAGGCCATCAAGCAGGTGAGCGGCCGGTGCCCAGGTCCAGCCCTGGGCATCGCTGCCCACCCTGGCCCGTGGAGCTCAGTGCCATCGCCCCCTCCTCCCACCTAGGTATGGACGTGCTTCAAGGACGCCCAGATCTTGGCCTGCGCCCCTTCCAACAGTGCTGCAGACCTGCTGTGCCAGCGCCTCATCAAGGACATTGCCCCCCGGTACGTCTACAGGCTCATCGCCAGCTCCAGGAACTACCAGGAGGTGCCTGCCGATATCAGGGTAGGTCCCTGCCCCTCCGTCCCGGCACCCTGTGGCACGTCCGGGCTGGCAGCCCCAGGGAGAGCAGCATCCCACTGAACGCCTGCGTTTCAGCCCTGCTGCAACTGGGACGATAAGCAGAGCTGCTACGTGTACCCGAGCAAGGAGCACCTGGGGCGCTACCGGATCCTCATCACCACGCTGGTGACAGCGGGAAGGTCGGAGGACCTGGGATTGTCCCCACCACCCACGGCGGGTGGACCCAGGGGCTGCCCTGCAGCCAGGCTGTGAGGGCAGCCCCGCTGGGGTGCAGTGGGTAGAGGGTGCGGGGGGCAGCAGGGGGGACCCCTTCTCTGCAGGAGGACGAGGGCGAGGGGAGGAAGGATGGCCAGCCGGGGCAGGGATGCTGAGGCAGCCTCACTCCACCTCTCCCCCAGGCTGGCGTCAGCCAACTTCCCCCCAGGGTTTTTCTCCCACGTCTTCATCGACGAGTGCGGCCAGGCGGTAGAGCCGGAGAGCGTGGTCGCCATCGCGGGTGAGTGGTGCCCGGCTGCCGTCTCGGGGACCAGCGTGTCTGCGTGGCCCAGGGACCCCCCTATCCCCCGCTGAGCTCTCCCTCTGCCCAGGGCTCCTGACCGCCATGGACCAGAAGACCAACCCCAACGGGGGGCAGCTGGTGCTGGCAGGAGACCCCCAGCAGCTGGGCCCCGTCCTGAGGTCGCCGCTGGCCATCGAGCATGGCTTGGGTGAGCGGGGAGAGGGCTGGGAGCGCTGCTGGCGCCCGGGGGCCGAGCAGCCTTGCAGGGAGTCACGGGGTCTCGCTGGGTGCAGGCACCTCGCTGCTGGAGAGGCTGATGCTGCACAACCCCCTGTACAAGAAGTCAAGCGGAGGATACGACCCGCAGTTCGTCACCAAACTGCTCTGGAACTACAGGTGGGGACGGGGCCAGCGTGGGGACGGGTGCAGGAAGGGATGGGGCTGCTCTGCTCTGCTGAGTGCGGCTCAGTGCAGGATCTGTGTGTGCACCCTGGGCTCCGGCTCCCCAGAGCCTCGTAGCGCCCCAGCCCGTGCGGGAGATGGGAGCGCACCCGCTGTCCCGGATGCACGGTGCCCGGGAGGGTGCTGGGGCCGTGCAGCATCCGCACCGGGCACTGTCCTGCCTCCGCCAGGTCCCACGAGGCCATCCTCAGGATCCCCAACGAGCTCTTCTATGACAGCGAGCTGAAGGCCTGCGAGAGCGACGAGCTCGACGTCCGGAGTCTGTATTGCGCCTGGGAGGAGCTTCCCAAAAAAGTGAGGGGGGCAGCAGGGAGGGGACCTGGGGGGAGCCCCCAGCCACAGGCAGAGCAGAGCCCAACGCTCTCCACCCCCAGGGCTTCCCCATCATCTTCCACGGGGTTTGCGGGGAAGACCGGAGAGAGGCCAAGAGCCCCTCATTCTTCAACACGGCTGAGATCGAGGTGCTGGTCCACTACCTCAAGAAGCTGCTGCAGAGCCGGGGCAAGGGGGGCTGCCCCAGCGTCTCGCCCAAGGAGGTCGGCATCATCTCTCCCTACAGGAAGCAGGTGAGGGGCACAGCTCTGCAGGCAGGGGACGGGCAGAGACCTCCCCAGGGGACAGGGGGCACTGGGACAGACGGGCAGCCCCGGGGCTGGCACGCGAGGACAGCTCCGTGGTGGCTGGACCCTGCTGCGTGCCTCCCCCCAGGTGGAGAAGATCCGGAAAGCCATCACCTCCCTGGACCCCGTCCTGCGGAAGCTGCCGGACATCAGCCTGCTGAAGGTACAGCCCTGGGCACGGGGGGGAGAGGAGCCCACCCCACCGTGGGCGGAGGGAGCCCCGCGAGCCCCGGCCCGGGGGTGCTTTCCAGCCCCTCACCTGCTGTCCCCGCTCCAGGTGGGCTCCGTGGAGGAGTTCCAGGGCCAGGAGCGGCGCGTCATCCTCATCTCCACCGTGCGCAGCTGCAGCGAGTACCTCCAGCTCGACCAGACCTTCAAGCTGGGCTTCCTCAAGAACCCCAAGGTACTGTGCTGCCCGGAGCAGGCCCCTCTCCCTCAGCACCCCCCACTCCCCTTTGGTGCCCCGCAGGCAGGCAGAGCTGCTCTGGGTGCTCGGCGCCGCACCAGAGCGTCCTGCACCCGGGTGGGGCTGGGGAGGGGGCCGAGAGGTGCCGCTGCAGGGTAAAGCCCGCGCTCTTCTTCTCTTTTCAGAGGCTCAACGTGGCCATCACCAGGGCCAAGGCTCTGCTGATCGTGGTGGGTAACCCGGCCGTGCTCAGCAAGGACCACCACTGGCAGAGGTGAGCCGCGCCCGGCCCCGCCCGGCCCCCTCCGCAGACGATGCTCGCGCGCGCCTGCCTGCCCCGCCCTGACGCCTGCGGACGGCGCCCGGCCGTGCCCAGTGCTGCGGAGGCAGCGAGGCCACTGCAGGCAGCGAGGCCAGTGCCACCTCCCGCCCACGCCCCCCTCGCTCTGCGCCCGCAGGTTCCTCAGGTACTGCAGGGAGGAGGGCGGCTACACAGGCTACCCCTACGAGGACGAGAGCCCGGCAGAGGATGGCCTCGCCGCCGACCTCCACGCGCTGCACCTCAGCAATTAGCAGCCAGGTAAGCGGGGCTGGGAGCTGCCAGCGGAGCCCTGGCAGGAGCGGCACAGCCAGCCGCGCGGCACCGGCACCGGCACCCTGGGGCAGCAGCGTGGCCGGGGCCGAGCCAGGGCACGGGTTCACGTCTGCGAGGGGCGCTGGGAGGCTTCTCCCGCAGCCAGTGGGAAAGGGCTCAGGACGGGGTCTCGATTAGGGGCTGCCTGTCCCCTCCCGAGTCACGGGCCGGCTCTGCCACGGGGTTTCTCTACAGGAAACCTGCCCGGGAAAGGAGGAGAAGCCCCGTGGAGCTCCAGCAGCCCTCAGCCTGCCCCTGGCCCATGGCAGCCACCTGCCCGCCGCCTGCCCGGTCCCGGGGTGCTCAGTGCACCGTGCATCACCGGGCAACGGCGTCCTGCCGGCCCAGAGCCCCGGCACGGACCGCGGGGCAGACAGCTCCCTCGCAGAGCGGGACCGCGCCAGCGCTGGACTGGGACCGCTCTCCATTTTAAACAGTTTTTGACACGGCTGTGGAAAGCCAATTCTCTGTGACTGGTCTCACCGTTCAATGAGTGGCCTAAGCGAGAGTCCGGCCTCCAAAGAGCATCACTGGGTGCACGGGGGAGCTCAGTGCTGCTGTAGCGGGTGACTGGGGTGCAGGCAGGGGCCAGGCCAGGCGCAGGGCGGTTGGGGTCTCCCGCCAGGCAGCTGCCTGGCCCGACGGCTGGCTCAGCTGCACGGGCACGCTTCACTTTGTTTCCCTGGAATAAACATTTAGAAGAAACAGTGTGTTGATGTCGAGTCCCGGGCCCTGCCACCACAGCTGGGGCTGCCAGAGCAGGGACGGGCTTGCTGCAGCCCTGCTCCGACCTGCTCCAGGACTGTGACAGAGGAGGGATGGCTCCAGCGGTGACCGCAGTGCCCATTGCACCAAGGACTGGGTACGGCTGGGGAGCTCCTGCCCAGCCCTTCCCACGTAAGCTGCTCCCAGGGTCTTACCCAAGTATGTGGTGACGAGCCCTGATGCTGCAAGAGGGGCTGGGCACCGAGCAAGACCCCCACCCTGCAGCACGTGGACCCGGCCCGCAGGCAGCCGCCCGGACCAGCGCAGAGGCACGAAGGACAGCCAGAAGGATGCCACGCAAGCAGAGTAATAATTACTGAAATACCAGTTTGCATTTATTCCCCCAATTACGCAGTTCAGTTTACTGGTGCTAAGTCCATGACCGATGCAGACTCAAAGAAGGCGTTACTGGCAGAGCTGGGCAGAGGCGCTGCACCAGCACGGGTCCCGGGAGCAGAGCGCTTCTGGCAGCGGCCAAGCACGGCTCCCTGGGGAGGCGGCCGAGCCCGGCTCTGCACACAGACGGGGCTGAAAGCTGCCCTGGGCAAGTCTGTATAAAATGCTGGTGTGTGCTGCCCGCATGGCTGAGGGGAGCGGGCAGAGCGCCTGAGGGCCCAGCAGACCCCACGTGCGAGCTGCGGGCAGCAGCACCTCCCGCTTTTGTGGCACCTGCCCGGAGCTGGAGAGGGAGAGCGAACACAGCAGCAATCCCCATGGGAGAGGCGAAACCAGGGAGATCAGTACAAAACGGGGCGACACGGAGAGCTATGCAAACGCCCAGCCCATAGAGAGCAGTGGGGACTGAAGGCACTGGCCCCTCACGGCCCCAGGGTCATGCAGAGACACCCCACGGGCTTGGGTGGCAGCTCTTGTGCGGAGGGTTCGGGGCAGGTACTGGCACCACGAGGTCCCGCTTCGGCCATCTGCCAGCGCTCCCTCCCCGTGCGGCGCAGGGCAGCTGGGTGCCGGCACAGGCAGCTGCCTCCGGGCCCAGCGGGCTGCTCAGAGCAGCGGGCAGCCTCTGCGCTTCTTGTTCTTCCGGACCTGCAGGCCCGCGCGAGTGGCCATCTCGAAGACCTCCCGCACGCCCTCCTTCGTCTTGGCCGAGCACTCGAGGTAGCCGAAGGCGTTGATCCTGTTGGCCATGTCCCTCCCCTCCTCTGGCTTCACCGGCTCCTAGAAAGCATTAAACAGGGGGTTCAGGAGCATCGCCAGAAAACAGCAGCAAAAGCACAGTAACTGCCCTTGGGGCATCCGGCCCTTAGCGCCAGGATCCAGCATGGCAAAGGGGAGCCCCAGCGAGGGGGCATGGGGAGAGGCGAGTCGCTGGCCGAGGCAGCGGGACCCAGGGCTGCCCCCACCTGCTTCATCTTCGCCAGCTCCCGCCGCGTGTGCTCGTCGTTCCGCAGGTCCTTCTTGTTCCCCACCAGGATGATGGGCACGTTGGGGCAGAAATGCTTCACCTCCGGTGTCCACTTCTCGGGGATGTTCTCTGCAACAAGCACGTGTGGACCCCCCTGAGCCGAGGGGCTGCTCCCCCCCCAGCCTCCTCGCAGCCACGGGAACCGGTGCCGGGCTTTTCCCACGGGCAGGGGGAAGTCGCCCCGCAGCATCGTCCTCTCCCACCACCTCCACCAAGGCAGCAAGGTCCCAGCGTTTTCCTGGAGCACACGCAAAGCCAGGAGATGGAGGGGAGGGACTGGCATCCCCCAGAGGGGTGGCACAGGGGCTTCCTGGACCCTGGGGGGTTTAGCAGCAGCACCCAGTCCTGCGGGAGCCCCGGGCCCCCCCTCACTCCCTGGGCCCTACCGAGGCTATCCGGGCTATCGATAGAAAAGCACATGAGGATAACGTCCGTGTCGGGGTATGAGAGGGGCCGCAGCCTGTCGTAGTCCTCCTGTCCCGCCGTGTCCCACAGGGCCAGCTCCACCTGGTAGGGGAGAGGGATGCGGCTCAGCAGCTCGCAGGCAGCCTGGCAGGCCAGGGGCGAGCAGGTTTATCTTCCCCAGTTACAGCTACGGTCTTCCTCAAACTGGGGCAGGTTTGGGGTGACCCAGAAATGCGGGAGCCGCGGGGCGCCCCGAGTGCTGCGGGTGCATCCGAGCCACGCGGACCAACCCACGTGGCAGCACCGGGCGGTGGCACTGCCAGTGCGGGACCGTGGGCGTGAGGGGACAGGAACAGCTCCGGCACCCCGCAACGGTCCTTACCTGCTTCCCGTCTACCTCTATGTCAGCAATGTAGTTCTCGAACACAGTCGGTACGTAGACCTCGGGGAACTGGTCCTTGCTGAAGACAATCAGCAGACATGTCTTTCCACAGGCACCATCTCCCACGATCACCAGCTTCTTCCTGATGGCTGCCATCGCTGCAGGGACAAGAGCGGGTGAGCGGGACAGAGCAGCTGTGGGCAGCCCACGCTCCCGGCCTCTCCTGGCCCCCGCGCCCCAAAGTCTCTCGCACGACTGCCCGGCAGGGTACCAGGCACAGGCACATGCCAGCCTGAGCAGCCAGTGACTGCCAGGACAGAGGCTCCCCGGCCCCCCGCCGGGCACACCTCCAGCTCCCCACACAGCCCACATGGGCACCAGCTCACAGGCACCGCAAGAACCAGCCCGACCGGAACCATTCACATCCATCACCGCAGCCACGGCCAGGAGAACCGTCACACTGATGCCCTGGCAAGTGCCGGTGGCCGCACGCAGGGACCTGGTGCAAGATGATGAACCGCTCTGCCTTACCCACCCCACCGGGCAGCAAGGCTCCTGCCCCGGCCACCCAACCCCTCCCGTGCTGGGCTTTCTTGCTGTGCCACCACCCCAGGCAAAGGGCATTTTTGACAACCTCAGTCGCGCACGCACACTGGTTTCATTTCAGATTATAAACTCTTCAGGGCAGAAACTGTATGCCGGGTTTCACCCGGACACGCTCACCAGCTCCCAAATAATCCGATCAGCAGCTGGAACGCACCAAGCCGAGCTCTCGGAGGTCCAGGCGAGCACAACCTGCGTGCCTGGCACCCGGCGCCGGGCTGGCCCTGTCCCAGCCCGTTTGACAAAGGAGCCTTTGCCACATAACCGCCAAGAGCCAATGCTGGCACCGGCTGCAGGAGAAGCTGCCAGCCATCGCTCAGCAAACAGAGCTGAAATCCCGCAGTAAAGCAGGTTGCTTTCTGCCCCCCAAAAAAAGGATGCAGTCCTGCAAGTACAACTATGCCTTCACATCCCGGAGTTTCAAAAGGAGATTACAGCTGAGCCTAGGAATCGCCCGGGATGATGCCACGAAATGCCTGCCATGGCATCTGAAGGAGGCACAAGAAAATCAGCCGTGGTGGGATCATATCCCTCCCCGACCTCGGGCCCAAAATCTCTTTCCCATTCCCAGCTGCCCAGATGCTTCAGTCCAAAGAGCCCGGCCCACTCCTCAGGCACCCACAGCACATCCCCAGCTCTCTGTCCCGGGCAAGACGCACACTGACAGCGCAGGGTTTAATCCCTGGAAAGGCGCATGCTGCTCTGCAGGCTGGGGGAAATTACGGGCGACCAGAAAACTGCCCACGAAGGCAGGGACGCTCCACGTCCTCCAGCCAGCCCTGCCCCTCTCCAAACCCCCTCTGCCCGGGGGCGGCAGGACTGGAAGGGGCAAGGCTGTGCTTGGAGCCTCGGGGAGGTTCAGCGGGGATAACGGTGCAGGAAGGACGCACGCACCTACACGAACGCACCGCGCTGCATGCGCTGGGAAGGCCCGGCCATTGCAAGCTTTGCGTTTAACCAGGGCACTGACACCAAGCCTTAAGGAGGGCCTGGCGCAGGTCCTCTCCCGGGGCGATCACACCCGCACCCTGCGCCAACAGAAAAGGGAGGAAAAGAGAAAAACCCGAGTAAGGCTGCATCATAATTAGCTGCAAGTGAAGGATTAAGAAAGTAGACTCAGTGGCTGACTTGCATTTCAAAAGCAGCATGAAGAGAGCTCCTCTCATCTGCATACTTAGCAGGTCACCGCTAAGCTCCTGCCTGGAGGAAACCTCCCCAGGGCTGTCACACAAACGCCTGGGAAGTCGTGGGGACCAGCCCAGCTCTCACAAGCTAAGCTGCCCAACCGACCGTGTGGCTGGGGCATAAGAGAGAAAGGTTTCACCCAGATCCGGGACAGACCCCGCCACAGCCCCAGATCTTTGCAGGTTACAAGGACCTTGGCTTACAAGCCGAAGCAGGAATGGTTTGTGGCTGCTAAGTGCTGTGGAGCCATTAATAAAAATAGTAAGCTGGCACTCATAAGGTGAGAAGAGCGAGGACGAAGGGCCCCATCCAGCAGGATCCAGCACTCCTCAACGAGGAGCCTCGGCGTTGAGCACACATCCCAGCGGAGCACCACGTCTATCCAGAGGGCGAGCACATTTGTGCAACACTAAAGTTGAGGAAAAAACCTCACGTGCCCGAAGGGTCCCACTACCAGGGGCTGAGCACGGCGGGGAAACCCTTGGCACGGCTCCTGTCCCCTTTTCCTTGTGCCCTCCCGCTCCCGCCTGTCCCAGCTGGGCCAGGGACGCCCGCAGCCCCACGCGCGGGATCTCCTCCTGAGGAGACACGACGTTTGTATTATGGAGCCAGATAAAAGGGCTGGAGGAGTCTGCCGTCTCCTGCCCACATGAGGAGGGAAAGCTCTCGAGGACAGCGTATCCCTGGGGACACAAGCAACGCATCACCCCTGTTGCAAACCATCCTTCTCGTCCGACCAAAGGCTCGGCCTCTCTCCAGCCATCATCTCCACAGCACAGGAAAAGGAGAGCTCATGGGCAAAAAAGTCTGTTTACTTAGGGAGAAGGTTCCTTTGCCCACAGCAAAACGTGAGCTGCTGCTTTGTGCCTCCGTATCTCAAACGGAGGAAGAAATGTGGTGTGGGACACACCGCTATCTAATCCACAGAACACAGGAGACATATCTGCAGCGCAAGGAACAGCGGATGGCTGGGGAGACAAACACCCGCTCCCAGACAGACAGCAAGACCCGCCCGTGCCCAGGCTGACGGACATTGCACCTAAAACAAAACCAACCAGAGTGGCGGAGCATGGTGCTGCAGCCAGCCCTGCACGGCTGCCCGCTCCCCTCCACCGCTCCCCTGCCTGCACGGCTGCCCGCTCCCCTCTGCCGCTCCCCTGCCTGCACGGCTGCCCGCTCCCCTCCGCCGCTCCCCTGCCTGCACGGCTGCCCGCTCCCCTCCACCGCTCCCCTGCCTGCACGGCTGCCCGCTCCCCTCCGCCGCTCCCCTGCCTGCACGGCTGCCCGCTCCCCTCCGCCGCTCCCCTGCCTGCACGGCTGCCCGCTCCCCTCTGCCGCTCCCCTGCCTGCACGGCTGCCCGCTCCCCTCTGCCGCTCCCCTGCCTGCACGGCTGCCCGCTCCCCTCTGCCGCTCCCCTGCCTGCACGGCTGCCCGCTCCCCTCTGCCGCTCCCCTGCCTGCACACCGTCCCCGCGAGGAGGGCGGCAGCTGCCTGGGCTCTTGCTGCAGAGACAGCCAGGCTGGGGCGGGGTGGGAGGAACCAGAGATGCTCCAAACCAAGAAGAGTCGCTGCACCCAGAGCTCCTTCCCACGGCCTCCGGCATCCACCCTGACCTGGGACGGCTCCGGGCCCCAGCAGCTCCCAAGCCCGGCGTGATGCCGAGCAGTGACTCAGTGGGCAGAGGCACTGTCCCCACCCAAAATCTCAGCACAACTCATTCCATTACTCACGAGAGCGGCCCAGAAATAGCCCATTACTAATCCAGAGCCGGCGTGCAAAGGCGAGCGGGGCGCGGAGGCTGTGAGCACCGTGCTCCTCGGCAGCCGGCTGGGCTGCCCCTGTCCGTGCCCTCGCCCCAAGGGCCAACCGACGCGACGCCGATGCCAGATGCCGGTGGCACTCTGCTCGGGGAGAGGTTAGCTCCTCTGCGGGGGGATGCTCTGACACGCAGCAGGACGAGGCCTGTCCCTGGGACAGGGCTGCCCAATGCAAAGGGCCTTGCGCTGTTCCCAGATCACGAGCGGGTAAAAGAGAGTGGAAAAGGTGGAGACAATTTGAGGAGGATAGCTTTACTACAGCTGCCAGCAGGACAAACGATTAAAAGGACAGAGTCACCCACATCAGACATGGAAATTCAGATTTTAAACTCTGCCGAGCATTAAACACCCCGAGTTACAGCAAAGGGTGCCCAGCCACGTTGGCAATCCAACCCGGCCCGTACAGCAACCACGGTTTTGGGGCACGAGCAGCACTTTGGGTGCCTCCTGCTCACTCACAGAGATACCAAAGGGGAGCGGCAGCTTTGTGCCGGCACCTCCCGCAGAGCGGCACTGCCAAACCCCGCAGGGCTCCCGCGCCCAGCCCTGCGCCCGCTGCTGTGGCACGCTGGGATGACACCGGGACGGCCACAGGTTTAGTCTGCATCACCGCTGCGGGCAGTGCCCGCACTGACGGCACCAGCCTCATCCTGAGCTCCTTCAGCACGCCAAGAAATTGCAAAATGGAACCAAATTGCTCTGCTCTACTTTCCAAGCAGCTATTCTAAAGCCGTCACCATAAAACCAGCCAGGGCTCCAGGACAGCCCTTGCGTTATTGGCCTCTCCCAGCTTCGTGCCTCAAAATGTGAAGTTCCTGCTGAGCAGGAAACAGGGAATTCCTCTGGCAGCAGGATGCGACCATCACCAGTGTCTGCTATGGGATCTCAGGAAATGGCAGAGAAAGATGTTAACGCTTTGAAGAAGGAATCCCACTAGGGACAGAAATCTTGCAACGAACCTCCTTGGCGAGACTCGAGCTCCCGGAGCCAACAGAGGGGTTTTGTTCCAAAGCAGAAATCCCCAAGCGCTGCTGCTGACGGCCCCACCCCGGCCGGACCTGTCACACCACCTATCAGCAAAACCAGCTCAATTTCTGTCCTGCCCGCAGCCCTGGCCGCAGGCACAACCCTGAAGCCTGGGCAGGGCTGGGCTGGCGGGGACCGAGCCGTGCCGGGAGCAGCCGTTTCACGGGGACACTGCCAGCACTGCCTGCGCGGCAGGGACAGCTCCCCACAGCCCCCAGGCCCCGCAGATGTCCCATGGAATAAAACCTCCTCATCCTGAACGAGAGGAGAATGCAGCAAGGAGCAGGGTCAAGCCTCCAGGCAGCGCTCGCGCAGCCCCTGGCATTGCCCCGGTGACGTTCTTGGCCAGAGACGGGAGAACAGACCTGGGGCTCATGTTCCTGCCTTGCCGAGCTGCCACCAAGCATCTCCTCACAGGCTGCCTGTTGATGCTTACGGAATATTTCTCTGCCCCAGCAGCTCTCTGGTCGCTCCCCTCGGACTGGAGGCTCAGGGAACAGCCAGCCCAGTGCATGCAGCCCCGTCACCCCGCAGCCCAGGCACCCGCCTGGGGCCCCCGGCACCGCGACACAACCACAGAAGGAAAACCACCTCTTTGAACAGACCGAGATCTCCCTGGCATTGCTGTCTTCAGCTCTGCTAAACTTTTCAATGGTTTAACAAACAAAAGCATCCAAGTGCTCAGTTGGACTGTTTTGATTTAACTCTTGTTTGGGAAGGAGCTGGGCTAATGCAACACAGAGCGGGCTCGAGGCTAGAACTGCCGCGAGGCATGTAACTGGATTTCAAAAAGCCCCCAAAACACGCCTTCAGCTCAGGCTGTGCAACCTGTAATACAGACAAGACCGAAGGGAGCTCGCAGCATCCAGAGAGCACGAAACACTAGCAGGGAACACAGAAAATGTTTTCTAACCAGTGCAGCCAAGGACAAGCTGTCTCCACTTCTAAACATGGCTGTGTGTGTGCACAGGGCTGCTGCCACCGCCCGAGCACGCCAGCCGAGGGCACCTCGGGACAGGGCCCCGGAGAGCCACCACCGGGCAAACAAGAGCCGCTTTGGACAGCCCCAGGCCACCACCGGCACTGCCAGAGCCCGAGGGGATGGGGGCACGGGGCAGGGGGGGCCTCCCTCCAGACCCCCCAGGAGCAGCTCTCCTCCCGCCCCACCAGCAGGTCACGGCTCCCATCAGCACAAGCAGGGAGCCCCCCAAAAGTGTGTGTCAAGGCAGCAGCTGCCCCCAAATTAAAGTAACGGGAAGGGGGTTGAAGGCGTTTGGGGATAGAATGACAGAGGCACACGGGTCATTTGCGAGCATTGCCAGCAGAAAGCCCTGCAGTGGCGTTTCACAACAGAAACGGTTTTAGCTGGTAGGCCTTGTGGCACAGCTGGAGCAATGAACAGTAAACTTCCAAATTAAAATCTGACAGGTATGCCCATCGAGGGGAATTTAATTTGCCGAGACTTCTAAATCACAGCCAAGGTAGCACAGGACAAGTGTCCTGGTAAGTGTCTCGGGTATCAGAGGGACTCTCGTAGAGAAGCACAAAAGAGTTCCAAAAAGGGCTCGAAGCGAAGAGCAATGCCAAAGGAAAATGCAACGGCCAGGGCAGAAGGCGGGCTCCGAGCTCCCGGGCGGATGGCAGCTTCAGGATGATCAAAGTGGCGCTGGTTTTGGCACAGCAGCACCTGCAATTTGAGGCTCGCGTAGCCCCTGGGCAGGCCAAGCTGTGCCTTTCTGCGTAGCACAGAGACCAGCCTCCAGCCCTCGCTCACGCCAGCAACCATCGCTGACACCCAGAGCGGGACCCACACCCACCAGCAACGCCGGCTCCCGCGGCTCAGAGCCTCCCCGTCCCGCCTGCCACGGCTGCCAAAACCCCCCGGCACTAAGGAAAGTCTGCATTTACCCCCTGGGAAAGCTGCCCGGAGCTCTTTCTTAAGACCTAGACCTGCCATATCCAAATGACGTGTGATCATCAAAAAAGGAGCTCAAACGCAGTGCTTAAATTTTAGATCTTATAAATTTTTTTCTAAAGTTGTGAGCTATACTTTAGGCACGATCAGACAGCCTGGGTTTACAGCACGCTCCAGCGCAGCGGCGAAGGGCAGCTGCCCAGACCCAGACCCGGAGCAGAGCGGCCAGGCTGGCTTGTTTTCATTGCTAAACCCCACAAAAACATCCACAAGCAAAACAGAGAGAAGGCCTTGGACGAGAAGAATTTTAAAGCCTAAACAACGCTTGAACCGCAAGTGCTTGTGCTTTGTGGGAAAACGCTGCCTGCCCTTACCTCCTTTTCCAAAAGACATCATGCCATGTTCTTATTTTACCTCCCGTGGAAGTGACAGCCTTCCCAGACTCACAGCAGTACAAGTGTCTTGCTGAAAGCTTCAAATAACGTGCCACAGTCTCAGCAGATGCCTGTACTTGTGCAATGCCTGCCTGTCGCTGCCCCAGGGCCAATCAATATTTGCTAATACGTTCCTTACTTTTCATGTCAATACGCCTCTCCAGTGTAAACAGCAAGTTAGGAGATGAGCCTGGTTAAATGCTCCCGATAACCTGTTGGAAGACAGTGACTTGGCTTATTTTCCACTTAAGAAAACATTTCCCTGGAGAAGCTGTAGCTGTCAGGAACACGGATTCAATTTAAGGTCCGTAAAATCCCACACAGCCTTTAGCTATACCACTTGTCGCTGAGGAGGAGCTAAACATAAACTGAAACTGCGTGGACACCAAAAAGCACTTGGAAAAATGAAAATAAAATGCAACTGGTCTCAGTGAAATGCAGACACCAAAGCCACTACCTCCCGTCTCCAGTTTCACACCCTGAACACTTTGCTGGGGATGTGGCCGTGCCACTGCCCGGCCCGGGCGGCTCAGCCGGGCCCCAGCACCCAGCCCACCCCGGCACGGTGCGCCCCGCGAAGCAGCCCGGGGACCGCGCTGCCCTTTTCACGGGGTGTCGAGCGGCTGAGGCTGGATTTAGGGGTTTGGCGGCCACTGGGAGGACTTGGCTGCCAGATTGTTAGTGCTGGAAAGGGCCGCGCAGTCATGGTTTTGGAATGCTCCCTTGCTCCTAAGACATTACACAATTATTTCTCCTCCCCCGCAAGCCCCCCTAATATAAATGTTTAAAAATGAGCTCAGCAGTAAGCAAAGGGAACTTTTTTCCTTTTTCTGAAGAAAACACGCTCTGTGGCTGCTCTGCGACCAAGGCCACACGCGGGGACGCAGCCGGAGCGGGGGGACATAAGGAGGGATGGCGGGATGGTGCAGCAGCCCCCAGGCTCTCACCCCAGCCCGGCCCGGGTCAGTCACCGGCTGGGGGGCGGTGGGGAGCCCCGTCCAGGCGGTACCCGCGGGTTGGGACCCACAGCCCAGGGCCACCCTTGAGGAACAACCCCTGGCAGCCGAACCGCCACTGACCCATCCCTGCCCCCAGCCCAGGGACCCCCACCCTGGCCCAGGCACACCCATCCCGTCCCATCCCGCTGCGCCCCACCCAGCCCGGCCGGGGCATCCACCCCCATGCCCTGGCAGTGCCCCGGACCCCACCCCAGCACTGACCCCAGACCCCACCAGTAACCCCACACCCCAGTTCCCCCAGACCCCAGCACTGACCCCGGCCCCCCGCTGCCCCCCACCCCAGCACTGACCCCAGACCCCACCAGTAACCCCACACCCCAGTTCCCCCAGACCCCAGCACTGACCCCGGCCCCCGCTGCCCCCACCCCAGCACTGACTCCACATCCCACCAGTAACCCCACACCCCAGTTCCCCAGACCCCACCATAACCCCACACCCCACCAGTTCCCCAGACCCCACCAGTAACCCCACACCCCACCGGTTCCCCAAACCCCAGCACTGACCCCACAGCCCCCAGTCCCCCGCCCTCAGCTCCCCCGGCCCCCGCACCCCGAGCGCTGCCCAGCCCAGCCCAGCCCGCACCTCTCTCCGCCGCTGCCCCGCTCCCGCTCCCGGTCCCGCTCCCAGCTCCAGCCCCGGCTCCGCAGCGCGGCTCGGGCGGCACCGCCCCGTCCGGGGGCCGCCCGCGGAGGGCGGGGCGGGAGCGCGCCGAGCCGAGCCGAGCCGAGCCGAGCCGAGCCGAGCCGAGCCGAGCCGCGGGCGGTGCCGGGCCGAGCCCCTTCCCCGCGCAGCCCCCGTCCGGCTCCGGGGTCACCCGGGCCCTGCGGCTGCTTCGCCGCGGGCGCCATCCCCGGGTTGGTGCCGGGCCGCGGGGCACGGCCCCGGGTGGCCCGGCCGGGCGGGGGCGGGGGTGCCCGCAGCCTCAGCCTCAGCCAGCCTGGGCTCCCCGGGGAGTTTTCTCCCGTTTCAGGTGACTGACGGCAGGCAGGGAGAGGGGCGATCCCGGCGCCGCCGGGAAGGGCTGAGCTGCTGCTCCCAAACCCCCCTTCCAGGACCAACGGCAAAGACCACGCGTGCTTTGCCCCCTCGCCAGGAATCCGCCACCACCGGAGCAGCTCTCGAGGAGCCGCCTTTCCCCCCGTGAGCGTTATCTGTGGCAGCGCCAAGAGCCACAGCTAGCGAGGGGCAAGCTCTGCCAGGGAAGGCAGATCCCAGCAGAGGCAGCGGGGGCCAGCAGCCGAACCCCATCGCTCCCCCCCTGCATCCCCCCTGCATCCCGCCTGCATCCCCCTGCATCCCGCCTGCATCCCCCCTGCATCCCCCCTGCATCCCCCCTGCATCTCCCTGCATCCCCCTGCATCCCCCCTGCATCCCCCTGCATCCCTCCTGCATCCCCCTGCATCCCCCTGCATCCCTCCTGCATCCCGCCTGCATCCCGCCTGCATCCCCCCTGCATCCCGCCTGCATCCCCCTGCATCCCCCTGCATCCCCCTGCATCCCCCTGCATCCCCCCTGCATCCCCCTGCATCCTCCTGCATCCCCCTGCATCCCCCTGCATCCCTCCTGCATCCCGCCTGCATCCCGCCTGCATTCCCCTGCATCCCCCCTGCATCCCCCCTTCATCCCCCCTGCATCCCGCCTGCATCCCCCTGCATCCCGCCTGCATCCCCTGCATCCCCCTGCATCCCTCCTGCATCCCCCTGCATCCCCCCTTCATCCCCCTGCATCCCGCCTGCATCCCGCCTGCATCCCCTGCATCCCCCCTGCATCCCCCCTGCATCCCCCTGCATCCCCCCTGCATCCCCCCTGCATCCCTCCTGCATCCCCCTGCATCCCCCTGCATCCCCTGCATCCCCCTGCATCCCCCCTGCATCCCCCCTGCATCCCCCTGCATCCCGCCTGCATCCCCCTGCATCCCCCTGCATCCCCCTGCATCCCCCTGCATCCCTCCTGCATCCCGCCTGCATCCCCCTGCATCCCGCCTGCATCCCCCTTCATCCCCCTGCATCCCGCCTGCATCCCGCCTGCATCCCGCCTGCATCCCCCTGCATCCCCCTGCATCCCCCTGCATCCCCCTGCATCCCCCTGCATCCCCCTGCATCCCCCCTGCATCCCCCTGCATCCCCCTGCATCCCCCTGCATCCCCCTGCATCCCTCCTGCATCCCGCCTGCATCCCGCCTGCATCCCGCCTGCATTCGCCTGCATCCCCCCTGCATCCCCCCTTCATCCCCCCTGCATCCCGCCTGCATCCCCCTGCATCCCTCCTGCATCCCTCCTGCATCCCTCCTGCATCCCCCCTGCATCCCCCTTCATCCCCCTGCATCCCGCCTGCATCCCCTGCATCCCGCCTGCATCCCGCCTGCATTCCCCTGCATCCCCCTTCATCCCCCTGCATCCCGCCTGCATCCCGCCTGCATCCCCCTGCATCCCCCTGCATCCCCCTGCATCCCCCTGCATCCCCCTGCATCCCCCTGCATCCCCCCTGCATCCCCCTGCATCCCCCTGCATCCCCCTGCATCCCCCCTGCATCTCCCTTGCGCTGCCCACTCGGCTGCTCGCTCCTTGGGAAAGTCCCCTTTTCCCACCGTAACAGACACAGGGAGGGGGCGAGGGACATGCCCCGTCCCCAGGATCTCGAGTCCCCTCCGCGGGGGCACGGGCAGAGGGGGGCCGTGATGCATCGGGCCGCGCACCGAGGCGACCCCAGTGCTGCAGGCGGGGGCTCAGGCTCTCCTCGCCTGCAGCAGGCTGTCAGCAAGGGAGACCAGGGTGCTCCTCCCTGCAACACCCCAGCTGCAGGGCTGAGTCCCTGCGGCTCAGCCAGGGAAAGGCAGCCCCAGGGTCCTGGCCCAGACCCAGGCTCATAAACTGCTGCTATTTTAAGGGCTCGGAGACAATTTTTCTTAATTTATCAAGCCCCAGGCCAGGAGCTGGTTCCAAAGGAAATGTTTCCTTAGTATAAAAGGGAACCACAGAGGAAGCTTTAAATGCAGCCTCTGCCTCCTTGCCTTATCCAGCAGCTCCCAGGCAGTGACCTGGAAAAGCAAAGCCAGTTCTCAGCCACCGGCACGAAGAGCACCGCACCAGGGGAACAGGGCTGTGCAAACAAGCGTGGGGGGGAGCTGGGCGTGTGGGGAAAACGTGTGTGAGCATCAGGAGCACCAGGGGTAACGGTGGCAGTCAGGGGACGATGTGACAGCAGGGACCCTTCCAGCGGGCAGCCCACCCTGAGGCAGGGGGTAGCTGCTGCTGGGATGCCTGAGCTCCCAGAGAGGGGTCCTGCCTCTCCAGCACGGGCACATCTCTGGGATTGCAGCCTGCAGAGCTGTGCCTCCATCCACAGCCCACCCCCCTCCCCGAAGGAGGGACCCGACCCCGCGAGTGGGGAAACCATCGGCCTTTCCTCTCCTCCACTCCCCGTCTGCGTCTGGGCGCTGCCTGCGGCAGGGAGGAGCCGGGGGGGGCCCAGGCCGGTGCCTGCTGGTTTTCAATCCTCATCCAAGCCCGATGCAGCGCTCGCCAGCCAGGTCCTGTTTTGGGTTACTGACCCACCCCGCAGCCCCCTCCCTGCGGGCTGGCCATCGCCTGCTCCAGAGTGCCGTGCCCCTGCGCCCACCCCGGGCAAGGCCAGCCAGCAGCCCCCGGGCAGCACCGCACAGAGAGCCGCAGCACCGCAGCAGTTCCTGCTCCCCGTGGGCGCAGGAGGGATGCTCCTCGGGGTCTGGCCGGCGCCAAGGGCAGAGGGACAGCAGCTCACGTGGCTCTGCCTGGGCCCATTTGCTACCAAACCTGCCTACATAAATTAATCAGAGCTAATTGGCTTTTAGGTAAGTCGTCTTTGCAGGAGCTCTGCAAGAAAGACTTTGAAGTGGGATTGCAAGTGGCAAAACCTTTATTTAAACACACAGTGCTACGCGAGGACAGGCTCCCAGCCCCAGTATCACTCCCTGCTCCCTCCAGCGCAGAAGATGTCAACAGGTTAAAATCTCGCTGGATAACTTTCACTTCCCATTAAGTACACCCAGTTTATTTACATCTCGCCGATTACAAGAGACAAACAACATTCACCAGAGGTGACACTTGACAAGAGCTGGCTGTACCCAGTGACAGCAGGACGCAAACCCCGGGTGCCACGGAGCCTTTCCAAAACAAGGGACCACAGCCCAGCTCTCCCTGTCCCCACACTGCCAGGATGGGATCACCCCGCATGTTTTGGGAGGACGCAACGCTCTGCAGAGGTCCAGGAAGCGCATCCTCTGGGTCAGAGGTATGTGTGATGCAAAATAAGATGCTGTGCAGGGATCAACTGCTGCTACAGCTCTGCTCAGCACCAGCTTTGAGATTATTAAGAAAAAGGGGGGAGTTATCTCTCCCCCCCTTCTCCAGTCACAACCAAGCTGCTTTTATTGTGGGTTTCCAGCCCTCGGCTAAGCAGATCCATGCAGCATGTTTAAGCTGTTAAGCTTGGCTGAATAGGGCTGCTCTGTGTGCAACTGCTGCTCAGCAGTGGCCAACTTAGAACTTCTCAAAGATATAGACATATATTCATACAGACTCCACACAACAAGAAAGGATTTAGACATTTTCCAGCTCAGCTCCCCAGTTAATAACACATAATTGGCTCCAGAAACACAGCAGTGATCCAAGGCATGAAGAGGGGTGGGGGCAGAACCCGTGGCACAGCCAGCACAAGTGCAGTAGCTCATTCCTTCCCAGGGGCTCTCGGTGCGCTGCAGTGACCGAGCACTGCCCCGTCCTCCCAAACTGGAGACTAAGACAAGGTACGTGGCTGGGATGAAGGCGTGAGGGGCCCAAGAGGGCAAGCACAAAGCTGGGGTGTCAGTCGTGGGGGTCGCCCACCACCACACCACCCACAAGCGGACTTCTGCCGGGCTAAGCATTGCCGTGCTGCCGGCGGGGCTTCACCCCAGGCCACGGCCCGTCCTGGCCCCAGCACCCAGCCCCAACAGCAGCTTCGGTGTCACTGGTGCAAGTGTCACAGGGCAGGGGGAGAGGAGATGATAGCAGCAGCAAGCATACGCTTCTCCAGGTACGAGTGCCCCACCAGCCCGACAGCCAGCGCACCCAGGCCCAGGGCAAGGTGCAAAGGACGCACCAAGAAGCCAGGGAGGATTTAGGCTTTTCACAGCAATCAAGAAAGTGGCAGCACGAAAATAATCTCTTGACCCCAGTCCCTGCTCTCTGTCCAAGGCCCTTCCACCTCCGCCCAGGGCTGGGATGCAGCAGGTGGAGGGGGATGCTCTGGGCAGGGGCACAGCCAGAGGCTCCAGGTTTCTTACTCGTCTTGCGGTCGGCTCAGGAAACAAGTGCGTGGGGGAGAGGTGGCCCCGAGGCAGCACCGATGTCCCACTCGTCTCCATCCAGGCAAGGTGAGCCCCTCTGCCCCAGGCTCTTTGAGCATCACGTGTAGTTGCCCGGGCCGCCCAGAGGGATCACGAAGACAGAGATGTCATCACCAGAGCCCAGCTTGTCGTTGGCCAGCCGCCAGCCCCGCTCCTTCAGCACCCCCCTGGACCGCACCACCAGCTCCTGGGCCACCATGGTGTACCTGGGGGCAGAGCACAGCAGCTCAGCAGCAACGCCAGACCCCGCAAGACTCCCTGACGTGGCGTGCTGCAGTCCCTGGCAAGGAAGAAGCCAGAGAAGCTAGAGGTGCAGGAAAGGGTCCCTCGGAGAGGAGAGATCTAAGCTCAGATACGCAGATCCAGGGGAGCATTGCATGCTGCAGGGCAACAGCACCAGCCCCGAGACCAGAGGGACGTGTGGCCACAACACTGCTCCAAGGAGCAAGGAAGATGGTGCAGAGCAGGACATGCTCGTCCCCCTGCCCACTCTCAGCTCACCTGCACGGGTCGTTGGGCTCGTAGCTCGTCAGCACCTCCATCACCACGCTGGCCACCTCCTTATCGTTGGTGACATCCCAGAGCCCATCGGTGCCCAAGACCAGAATGTCATCGGGGCAGTGCTCGTACTGTGTAAGGTCGTAAACCCTGACCTAGCAAGCAACGGGGCAAGACGCAAGGGTGAGGGGCAGAGAGGCAGAGGAGGCTCCCGGAGAGCCCAGGCAAGCGCTGGCACTGCCCTGAACCACTGCGCTGGGCGCACCAGGGATCTGGTCACTCCGGCCATCGCAGGAACACCTGCACGCAGAGCGGCCGGCAGCCAGGCTCACCTCCGGGAAGCAGGACAGGAAAGGCTTGATGTGGATGTTGGAGCTGAACACCTTGAGGTCGTGGTCTCCCAGGCCCCGCGTGACCCCAATCGTGGCCATCATCCGAGCCTGGGGAATGACAAAACCAAAAGAAAACATTAAGCTGCTTCATCTTCATTCCCAGCCGAGAATTGATGGCACTGGAGCGGCAACAGCACAAGCAAAAACAGGCTGGAAACCCCTAATTCAGCGAGGGCAGGCGGGAAGCAACCCCTGCACAGCTCCTGCCACAGCACTTCACCTTTTTGCCTTCCCCATAGATAAGTGGAAACTTCAGGTCATCCTCTTCTATCTTTTTGTAAGCCCTGGTTAAAATAAGCCAGAGACAACGCGTCAGCAGGTGAAGGCTTCCAGCACCTCCCCTGCCCGCTGGGGACACAGCATTCCCCTGGGACCAGGCTCCTCCGAGCCCCGGGTACCCAGCCTGCCGCAGCCCCCGCCCCACGGGAAGGGATGCTGGAGCCGGGCGGCCGCGTGCAGTGGGACCCCAATGCCGCCCCTCGGCACGGAGCCTCCCGCGGGTCGGGGGGTTACCAGCCGTTCATGTTTTGGTCTCTGTACAACATCTTCTTCCCCAGCTCCTTGGGATGGATCCTGCGGGGGAACTCGAGGTGCGTGAACTCCTTCCCCAGCAGCTCGGGCCTCAGGAACGCCTGCGGGATGAAGCGGTGGCTCAGCCGTGGGGCCGGGAGGGCAGGATCCGCACAGCACCACCTGCCCCGCCATCCGGCACCGCCTCGCCAGGCACCGCCACCACGGCACGGGACCCGCCAGCCTGCCGGGACCTTGGCTATGGTGTTTCGTGGTGGGGATAACATCAGCTGCTCTGCTGCGGCTCAAACTGGTGGTGGTAAAGGAGCTTCAAACCACCCGTCTGCGCTACGCCCAGAGGGGAGACAAGAGCTGGGGACAGCCACGGCAACACCCAGCAAGAAGGTGAAGCTTTTGCATGGAGAGTTTTGGGAAGTAAGGATCTCCAAAAGGGATCAAAACCCAGCAAATTCCAGGAGAAGCTGGAATTTACCCAGGAGTCAGAGCTGGAAACCTCCCTGGACCCCAGGCTCAGCCCAGGGCACAGCACTTGCCCGAGGAAGACCCGGTGGGTCTTTTCAGAAACCATGTCCCGGCTGCAGCCGTGACGAGGGACAGGAGCAGCACAGAGCCCCTTCCCGGGGCAGCACAGCAGCCCAGGGCCCCCCGGAGCACAGCGTGCAGGGGACTGGGAACAGGGACAGCTTTGGAAAATGCAGATGGAGGAAGAAAGAGCTGAAAGAAAGGAGGAGAGCCCTCAGGAACACGGGAGGGTTCGGTGCAGAGGCATGGAGAGCCCTGTCCCGCTCCGGGGGGGGACCCTGACCACGGCCTGGGCACCGTGCAGGGGAGCAAGCGCGCGCCTGGCCCCCTGCCTGCGCTCTGCCCATCGCAGCCGGCTGGAGAGGATCCTGCTCACAGCGGTTTCCTCTTCTCGGTCATTCAAAAATAGATTCAAGAAAAAAATGCCTCAGTGTTTTTCCAAGTACATTGCAAGCCAGGAAATCACATCCAGCAAGACCTCCTCCAACACAAACGCCTCCTCCTCTGTGCTGCCATCAGAGAGGTCTTTATAACCTTAAAAAGTCTCCCTGTGTGGCACAGGGGGGTTCGTCCAGGCCAGGCAGGAGAGGGAGCTTTCGGGAAGAAAGCTAGAAACCCGCTGGCACACGTCAGCTCCCTGCCTCCCCAGGGAGCAGCCGGGGAAGAAACTAGGACTCGGCACAAGCGCTGCGGCTCCTTCGACCGTGCACGGGAGCACGACGAGTGGAGGGAGCAGAGCCGTGCTCCTCCCAGTCGCTGTGCAAGCCCACCCCGGGCAGGCGATGCTCCCTGTTCCCCGGGCAGGAGCAGGACAAGAGGGACCGAACTGGCTCCACGCAACCGTACCGAACCGGCCCCGTGCCGAGAGCCCGGGATCCCCAGGTCCTGGCCAGGCCAGGCTCGCAGGCACGGCCCCTCACGCCGATCCCGCAGCAAACCAGGGCTCCTCCAGCCACGAGATGCCCCCACGCCAGTGAGCCAGGGCAGGTCCCCTGTCCCAGCGCCTCTCCCCAGCCCAGCGAGCTGGCTGGGATGGACAAGTGCCATCAGCAGGTCCCAGCCATGGGGCTGCCCTCATCCCCCGGGACCCCACTAAGAAGGCAGCCCGGCAGGCAGCGCAGGGGGCTGGGAAGGGGCTGGGAGGTGGTTCAGCAGGAATGAGGTTAGAAGAAAGGTCTTTCTTACTAAAAATTGCAGCCTCTGCCTCTCTGTCTCTGGAGTAAACTCCCTGGACATTGGAATGATTTCCCCATTACGGATGATAATGGCCCTGCAATGAAACATGGAAGGATGAGATTAGAAAGGAGGAGAGGAGACGTGGCGGGGGAGCTAAGCCCAGCTCTCCGGGGCCAATTCCCTGCATGGCTGCCTAGGCGGTGCAACCCCTTCCCCTCCACTGCCTGCCCTCTTCCCAGCCCCGAGCTGGGGGCTGCTTGCTGGCTCCGCTGCAGGTGACCCCGCTAGCCCCACAGCCCCTGGACAGGCAGGGCATGCCTCCCTCCTGCGCAGGATAGGGGCAGGGAGGAAGAGAAAATGGAAGAGAAGCATGGGGCAGAGGGGAATGAAGCAGAGCAAACCAAAGGACAGGACATGGTTAGAAAAAGAGCAGCACAAAGGTGGTGAACCCTCCTTTAGAGGGGAGCCACACACAGGACGGGCAGAAATCGCCAGCAGCAGGACACGGGTGCAAGCGCCCGGCCCACACCAGCACTGCGGCTCGCTGCTGGGGCCAGTCCGATTGTTTGATGTGTTAAAAAAAAAAAAGTCTGATTATGAGATGTTTCTGGATGTCATGGGGGGAATCGAGGATCTCCAGCACCGGTGGCCCAGCTGTCGCCCCTGCTTGTCCTGCCTGGGGCTGCAGGTCTCTTCCAGGGACGCAGGGCCCGGCTGAGCCCAGCTCTGGCAGTGTCTGATGCCCAAGGAGGGAACACAGACCCTCGCCCAGAGGCACGGTTACAGCCTTGGGACCCCGTGCACGCTACCGTCCCGCACAGCCAGTGCCTGGCCGCTGCTGCCGTGGAGGGGCCCCACACCCAAAAGCAGAGGCACGAAGGATCTCCTCCTCTGTCCCAGAGCTGGAAGCACGTCCTCCAGCCTCAGACAATTTACCAGAGCCTGTACTTGCTGGCCTGACACTGCTGAGGACAAGCTAACCCTGCAGTAAATACAGGGCAATTCAAACCAGCTTCACCCTCAGCATCAGGTGGACTTGCCTTCCTGCCGTTGCTTTGGGGGGTATGAACACACCCAGGTGCAATTACAGTAACGCGCCCAAGGAAATGCATCTATCAGTCAAAATCCTTGGGGTCCAAGCTCCCGTGGGACTTGTCTGCACATAGATTTGCATGTCCTTCTCCTGAAACAGTTCACGGGTATGAAGTGTGCCCTAAAATGTCTTCTTGCACATTTTTTAAAGCCTTGCTGAGGGCAATTTTCACTCCCCAACTTGCAGCCCAGGCCAGCGCTGGCAGCAGGGGCTGGGGTGTGATCCAGAACCATCTGGGAAGCAGACAGGACGCTGCCAGGAAGGAAGGGAGCAAGTCCCAGATTTTGAGAAGCGATTCTGCAGCAAACGTGGAGATCACGGCAGGGCACACTGTCCCTGGGCCGTGCAGGCAGGCAGGGGGTGGCTCTGCCTGGTCCTGCTGCCTCTGCCCTCTCCAAGACAGCCCAGCTTCAGGGACGGAGCGGGGTGCTCCTGGCCAGCCATGCCTCCAGCACTGCCCTGCTCTACCGGGGCGCTCCCCAGTTACCGGGCAAAAGGCGGGGGCTGCCCAGTGGAGCCGTACCTGCTGTCACCGGCATTGGCCACGTAGAACTTGCCCATGAGGTAGACGGCAGCCAGGGCGCAGCAGCCCCCAGACAGGCGCTGGGACACTCGCTCCCGCTCGATCTGGTCGTCCTGGGGAGACAGAGAGCAGCTCCAGGCAGGGCAGGCGGGAGGCCCCACGCCAGCAAGCAAAGCTGCAAGCAGCCCAAAATAGTGCCCGGCTGCTCCAGCAGCACGTCAGCTGCGGGCTGAGCGGAGACCCGCTCCAGGTGGGGAGCGGCGGCCAGCTGGGGCCCGGGCACCTTTCCCCACACAGCCCAGGGGCTGCGGCAGGGCTGGGGGGCAAGGGTCCTGCGGGGCAGCCAGGGACACGGCTTCACCGGGGCAGTGGAGAGGGCAGGAAAGAGCAAGAGAGGAGCGGAGCAGCTGGGACTGCTGGAATGAAGCGCAATGAAGCCTTCTGCACCCACGCAGGTCCAGAGCCCAAAGCCTCTGCGTCCTGAACCCCCCAAATATGGGAGAGCATTGCAGTGCCCTCTCCGAGACCGTCCCGCTAGGAGCCCTCACTGCAGCCCCCTCCTTGCTGCAGAGCTGCCTTTTGCCAGAGGGGACGAGCCAATGCTGACAGAGACAGCAAAGAGATGCTCCCAGGGATACCCGGGCATCCCTGCAGGCAGGGGCTCGCTCACCATGTGCTTAAAGGCGTTCTCGATGGCACCGATCACCAGGCTCTCGTGAGAGACCGCTTTCTCCAGGTGAAACCGCGGCACAGCATCGTTGGGGACGTCCCCATCGTCCTCGGTGAGGGGCACCTGGCTCAGCTCCACCGGGCCGGCCCTTGCATCGTGCGGGAGGCAGATGGGAGGCGGAGAGGGGTCCTGCAGGATGTCCACGAGGTCCCGAAGCTGCTCACAGATGTGCAGGTGGAGCCTCTTGGATGCCATGACAGCAGCACCGCTGCCCGCATGGCCGTCAAACAAGGCCCAGTAGTGGAAATAAAAACCCTTCCTGCCCTGCGGGGAGAGACAGCAAGGTTTAGCGAGGCTGTGGAGAAGCAGATGGGATGGGGAATTCAGAGCAGCTGGGGTCACTAGCTGAGGACAGTGACACAGGGCTTTGCCTCCAGCTCACGGGTCCCAGGCCAGCGCGGGCAGGAGCGATGTGGGCAGCTGATCAAGGGTGTCTGGACACGGCCGGTCCCTGGCTCGAGCCCAGCCCTGCGTCAGACACCTTGTGCTGCCAGCAGCGCGTCTCCAGCAGCCGGCTCCTCCAAAGGGGAGGCACGACGGGGCCAGCGTGGCAGCCACCTCCGCAGCTCGCCAGGGCACTCGGGCCAGAGGCCTCCCCGGGCCAGCGGCCTCCCCGGGCCAGCCAGCCCTGGTGCAGGCCAGAGAGGACGGTGGCAGGAGCTGGCAGGGAGCAGGGGCAGCCGGTCTGGGACCCAAGGGAACCCCCGGGGAGGCGGCGGTGCGCACACATTGCCACGTGCCCCATCTCGTGTCCTGCCGCCGGGCATCCTCCCTGTCGTGTCCCTGCTTGCGCACGAGCCCCGGCTCTCACCCTGTCCAGCTCCCCACCGCCTTCCCCGGACGGCAGCCGGCCCCTCGGGCTGGGCCTCCTCTCCACAAACACCACCTCACAGCACGCCTGGTCCTCGTTGTGCTGGCTCTTCCCCGCGTTTATCACCCTGCCAGGAGGAAACAAGGTATAAAGGCTCTTTCTTTCACACCATGCTCCAGCAGAGGCCACCCCGCAGCACCTCATCCCCCCCGACCCCCATTCGTGCCCCCAGGTCCCCGGGGGGCGATCTCTGCAGTGCTCCTGCCCTGTCTGGGGCAGCAGCAGCCAGGCGAGGAGACGTCCCAGACCAGTTGCAGGGGTTGCTCTGGGGCCAGCAGCAGTACTCACTCCCACAGCACAGCTGGGTCCAGGGGAGAGCAGCCGTCCAGGCATCCACCGAGAGAGGTGACCAGAAAAAGCAGGGGGGTTTGCTGCAGGTCCCTAGCACTGCCCCAAGCACAGCAATTGCCTGAAAACCTGCACCAGCCCCAACGCACACACACCCAACTGGGACTCACGGGCTCTCAGCAAAGGGATTACAGCCTCATCCGTGTCCCATCGCACCCACCACCTCTCAGAGGGAGCAGGTCCCTCAGAGGAGGGACGGCAATGAAGATGAAACCAGCAGAACTTCTGCACAAAGCTTCACACTAACTTTTCACAGGCTATGCTGGCAAAGCAGATTTCAGGTCTAGATTGCAAAACCTGCTCACGGGAGGAAGCTGTAAACATGCACAACAGGATGAGCTCTTTGGGCACAGACTTTTCAAGTGGTTTGCAGAAAGAAGTCTTGGGCGACAGAAGAGAAGTCCTGCTGCTGAGCAGAGGGTGGTTTTTGCTCCGGGTGGTTTTTGCTCTGGGTACTCCTACCCCAGTGCCTCCTGGGGCAAATTAACAGCTCAAAAAGCTCCCTAGGATAGCAGGAAGATCAGCTTGAGCAAGGGACGCGGGAGTGGACTGACAGCACTGAGCAGCAAAGGTGGCCTTCAAAGCCTGACCTTCCCCGCCTGCCTCCAGCTAAGGGCGAAACTCGCAGTGAGTAAAAGGAGAACAGAATCAGGCCCTTGAAGGGGAAGTCGAAATCGGGTCCCACTCCCAAGACAGCTTCAATTCCCTCCTCCCCCCGAGTCCTGCGAGAGCCGCAGCAGTTCCCGCACCCCTCGGTGTCAGTTCCCCATCAGCGGGACCGGGTCTTGTGCGGACAAGCGCAGAAAACAAAAACGACAGAGGAGCTCGAGAGCCTCGGGGACGGGCAGGAGCGCAAACCCGCGCCGGTGCCTCTCCCAGCCGCAGGCATTAAAGAGCAAGCGTCCCGCCCGCTACTTCTGCGCAAGCGAGCGCGGCTCCTCGCCGGCCGGCTGCGACCCCGCTCCGCCCCCGGGATCCCGCTCCGCCGCCGAGCGCGGCCGGTCCCACCCTCCCCGGGTGCAAAGCCCCCGGCCGGAGCGCGTCCAGCCGCGGGCAGCCCCGGCCCCGAGGGCGCCCGGCCCCGGCCCCGGCCCCGGCCCCGGCCCCGGCCCCGCTCACTCGGCGTAGCCCGTGCTCCAGGGCAGGCGGCGGCGGCCGTCGCGGGGGCTCTGCACCGCCCGGCCCGCGTGGTCGTCGGCGCGGCGGAGCTCCTCGGGCGTCAGCTGGAGGAAGGCCGGCCGGCAGAAGGCGGCGCCCGCCGGCGACCCCCGGTCCCCGCCCCGGGGCTCCGCGGGGGGCTGCCCGCCCGCCCCCGCGCCCAGCCCCGCCACCAGCTGCGCCACGGCGGCGCGCACCCGCAGCAGCATGCCCGGCCGGGCCGGGCCGCGCCGCGCCGCGCCGGGCCGGGCCGGGCCGTGCCCGCCGCCCCGCCCCGCGGCCCGCCCCGCTCCCCCGCGCCTTCCGCCCCGGCAGGCGGGGGGGGGCCGGCGGCGCGGCCCCGCGGCTGCTCGGTACGCAGGGCCGGGCCGGGTCCCAGCCCGCCGAGCCTCCCGGCAGCCGGCCCAGGCGGAGGGAGAGCCCTCACGGGGATCGCCCGAAACGCCGCCGGGAGCTCCGGCGCGGAGCTGCCGGCCCGGCGGCCCTGGGAAAGGCTTTTCCCGGCTGCGGCGGGCAGAGGGGGAGCAGGGAGAGGGGGCTCGGGGGAGGCGGGCTCGCCCTGCCCACGCGTGGCCGTTCCCCTGCCTGTGCTTTGCCGGCAGAAGAGCAGATGGGTTTCCCGGCTGGATCTTCCCAGGGCTCCCGCAGAGCCACCTACTCCGAGACAACATCCCCTTCCCGTCACAGGTGCTTTGTCACTCTCCCTGCGCCCATCAGTGACACCCAACCCACTCGCAGCCATGCCAGGCTATTAATAAACAGCCAGCCTGCGGAGGAGCAAGGAGTTAACGTGAGAGGACCGACGGCGGAATCTCTCCCTTCCACCCTGGCTGCTGTACTCCAGCACTGACCTGGATGCAGATTTAGCTGACCCAGAACAACACATTCCCATGTGGGAACGAGGGGAAGATCTGGTGGTTCAAACAGCATCACTCACACAGCCCGGCCTCAGCACCTCCCTGCCTCTGAGTTCCTATGACAACAAAAACCCTGCTGAAAAAACACAGTATTTGCCTACTGTAAAGTAAAATTGAGGCTATTTCCTACGACTGGTGTGCCCCAGTGCTCTCAGCTCCCCAGAGGAACCATTTATTCCTTTCCACGCAGGGCTTCTGCACCGCAAGGTCGGAGCAGAAGCAGGGCTCTCACCGCTGGCTCTGGAAAGCCCTCCGTGCTTTAGCTGCCGCCTTCTTCGGCCAGAGCTCTTCTAACTGTACCAGGCTATTAAGATTGCCCTATAGAAGTTCTTCAGTGCTCCCTATACTCCCATCATCTAACTCCTAGCTTTAAGCTATTCAACAGCCTGACTTTTTAAGATCCTCACATACCCACATCCCCTTTCCCGCTCTGCTTTCCGCTGCCCCCTCGCACACCCCTCTTTGAAGCTGCTGCTTCATTTCCCGCCTTGCCTTGCACCCCCTGCTCACCAGGGTGTCCCAGCTGTTGCTTGGCTCCAGTTAAAGCGTTCCCTGATAAATATGTCCCTGCTCCCCCATTACGGGTGCTACAAGACTGAGGGAGAGAGCTAGAAGCAGCTCTGACCCGTAGTTCTTGGCATTAGAAGCCTAGCTAAGATGCAGGCGGGTTTATTAGCAGATGTATGTATGTTTCTTCATTGCATCTTGTGTTAGCGGGTCAGTTTTCATCATAGCTTCGTATCGTTAATTGCAGCAATCCCTGACCTCCTGTGTAAGCTGCTCTGCTGCCAGCACCGAGCTGCCCAGGTAAGAGCATTCCCCTGCTCAGAGCTTTTGTTCCTCCTCGCAGGGCCCGTGCCCCTTCCCCAGCAGGAGCTGCGTGTCCTTGTGCCTCGGGGTGGGCTGCAGCCGCCCCCAGCGCCTCTGCCAGCCCCTCGCTGCCCTCCTGCACCCCTGAGCCTGCAAGGGGGGGAGCTGCAAGGGGGGGAGCTGCAGGGAGCCGAGGGGGCGCTGGGTGGCGACACAGCCTGCGCTGCGCTGCGGCCCCGGCCCCGGCTGCGCGGCCCCGGCCCCGGCTGCGCGGCCCCGAGCCCCGGGGAGGCCGGGCCGCGGCGGGTGGAAGGGAAGAGCTGCCGGGGAGCGGGCTGCGGCTGGCTGCACCGAAGGTGAAGGCCGTCAGCCGTCCTCCTGCCCTTCTCTCGGGGGCGGTGGCAAGGGTGGAAAGGCCGACTGCCTGGGAAATAGCCACGTACAAGTGCCTCCAGAACTCCCTGGCTCGCTCAGCTCGGTGCAGCTCTAGGAGCCTCTCTGGGGTTTATCACAGCCGGGGGGCCAGGGAGCCCTGTGGTTTGGCTGGGTTTGCGGCCCTGCGCACGCACAGGTTGCACAGCTTCGTGTATTTCTGGCACTAGCTCCCCATCTTGTTCCTCACGCCCCTCCGGTGCCTTCTGGCTGTGCGTGTGCTCCCGAGCTGGGAGCCCTGGGGCTGCCCCAGCATGGCCGGGAGCTGTGGTGGGCTGGGGGGCAGTGGGCCAGGGGCCAACTGGGGGCAGCTGTGCCAGCCCAGAGGCCAGCACCCCTCCGGTCCCTCTCCAGCAGCCCTGGGTCCTCTCTCTTTGCTCCAGGTGCCTTCCCCCTTACGGCATCTCTGTCCCGCTGCTGGTCACGCAGGGGGGTCTCAAATATTATGAGTGCAATGTCCTTTGTGTTATTAAGGTTGAAAATCACTGGATTCTCTGGGGAATGTTTCTCTCCTCTGTAGGGCTGCCAATCTGCCCCGTACTGCTGAGTCACTAGGATGCTTTCCTTGGAAAGAAGGAAATGACAGTTTCCAAAATGACTTCTGTGTAAGGCTGATCCTGTTTCGTATTTGTCACTTCCTTTACACTAAGCACTGCATGGAAAGAATGGTCTGACATAAAAACACGCTGCAAGAATGCTCCCTGAAACAATGCAATGCTAAGAACTCTTTTCCAAGAAAGAGGGCTACGTTTCCTCCTATTCATCCCGCCTGCCAGCTCAATGTGAAGTTTCCTCCTTGTCTCGGAGCCTGGTGTTCCCCTTCGCAAGGCTGCCTGGCACAAGACCTGTGCGTGTGCCTGGGGACGCCGACAGTTACGGGCTGAGTCAGACTACGAGCTTGGGCAGGCAAGTGCCAGTAAATGGCCACTTCAGATGTCAGCGGCTCTGCCCTCTGCCCGTCCCACCCTTCCCACTCGGGATGCTTGTGCTTTCCCTGCTCCCATCTCGCCCACGGCGTCCCTCCCTGCCTGAGCACAGGGCCGGGCACTCACCCTCCATGGGAATGGCTTCAGGCGAGGCTTCAGTGCTTCATTTGGCAGACCCGCTGTCCTGCGTGGTTCCTACCAAAGCCACCAGCTTTCTGCTTCCAGACTCGGCTCTGGAGACACTTCTCCACCCCCAGGCTGCACCGAGCTCCTTTTAGCAAAAGGAAGTTGCAGCAACTGCCTTCCAGTGGTGCAAAGCCGGGGGGGCTTTCTCCTGCAGCCTCCGGAGCTGTTGGGGTTGCTCAGGCTGATCTAAACCCAGGGTTTCTGTGTAGCTCAGCATCATTTGAGGGTTGCTGCTGGACCTGGACACTGGTGTTTCCTCTACTTCTTCAGCTGGGTGCCTGCCTGCCCACAGCTCCCGGGAGAGGATAAACTCTCGGGTCCTCCCCTCCCTCCCTAACCCCCGAGGGTTTGCCTATGCAGAATAGAGGGGATGTAAGGTTATGACATCTTTGCTGTTTCTGGAAAAAGCTATGTGAAAATGGTGATGAAAATGATTCCTTTTAATTTCCAGGGAGGGACTGGGGGAACAATTTTCCAAAGCCCTCTTTAAATTAAAAGCTTTGTTTCAAAGGAGTGAAGATTTAATTCCTTTCAAAAAAATTTGTTTTTCTTTGAGAAGAGCAGCCCTTTGGCTGGTTCTACCCGTCTCTGTGCAGGGCAAGAGGAGCTGAGCTCACCAGGGCAGCAGCCCCGTGTGAATGAGGAGGAAGTGGCTGTGCATGGGGAGCACTGGCACTGGGACCAATAATCCCCTGCCAGCCTGCTGCCGTGATAAACGCTGATTTAAAAACTAGTAACACAGGAATTAGGCTTAAATTATGCTATTTTGCTTTATTTCTTGTGCAACTGCTTAGCATTAAAAAAGCCTAAGTTCCATCCTTCAGCTATGTTGCTGAGCCCCAAAGGAGGTAGGACGAAGCCAGGGATATTTCTTTGTGAAAGAATGACATGTTGGTGGCATTTAAGCCAGAACAGAAGTAAATTAAACATCTAGATCATAAAAGTACCAGAGGATGTTTTAAAATAGGCTCTTTGCAGCAGTGCATTAGTTGACTGCACAGCTTTGCTGTGTAATGAGCAATATATTAATTTATAATTAGTGTAATACAGTGAAGCTCAGCAAATAGCTCTGTGCACTCTGGATAATTCATCAACAGAAGAAGCAGCTCTTAATGGTTTCCAAGGTTTGCCTGTCCCCTGTAATTAGGAAGTTCAGAATTTATTGTTATTTCTTTTAAGGGATAATTTGATTGCAACCACACATCCTTATTCCATGTCTGTTCCTGCTCGAGTGCAGAAAAGCCTTTGGAGCGTCGCAGCTCAGGGTATGCGACCTCTCTGCAGGTTGTTGGAGTCAGTGTTTTGCAGACCAGATGACCTGGGGTTGGTGCAGATTTCCTGCAGGCTTTTACCCTCGCCTCTCCCTCACAGATTAACCTCCTTGGGTCACTTGGCTTTTCCCCCTCTGCTGCTACCAAACTGCCTTACCCTTTTCACATCGCCCGAGGGATCTTTATGCTAAATTCTGCTCTCAAAGCCTTCCTGAGTCTCCTGTTCTTGTATAACATCACCTGACAGTAGAAATACAGAAGGACAATAATGAATGTGTGATAATAAGGCTAATTGGGATTTATGGAGCCTTTGGGGATTTTGTTTTTTCGGTTTGGAAGCTCAGACCCACATCCCAGAGGATGCAGGGACCTGGAGCAGGACCTATCCCTGCCTGTGTGGCGGGTGCCCAGGCTCCCTGGAGAGCCTCCCTCCTGCACCGCTGTATTGTCAGGCTGGGAATCCGCACTGAAATTCCCTGTTGTCAGCAAAGTCTTCTGAAAAGAGAACAAAATCCTCAGACCCGGGTACTCTGTGCTGAGGCAGCCTGGAGGCACCGGTGCCTTGTCAGAGGAAGTGGATAAATAAGCTTGAATCTTAATGCAGTGACCCACTGAAAATGGGATGTGAGAAATCTTCCCCAGGAATAAAATGTCAAGAGTTCTGCTTTTTCCAGCTTTAATAAAATTTGTATGCCTCTGCCTATTAGCAGCTGCAGATAAGTTGATGGCATTGAGGATTTAAAGTCTTCTGGCATGCCCATCTGCCTCGGCGTAACCGCCTAACCCAAGCCCTTGTCGTAAACTCTGAGTTTTCTTCCTGGAAAAAAAGCCGGTCGGTCATCTAGAGAGTACAGAAGGGTTCCAGGTATGTCGACAGCCATCCAGTCTAAGGGGAAATGATCGCTTACGCGGTAGCAGGAGTGTTCATCACTAAGATTTTTCCGGTGGAGTTCCTTTCCTTGCCAAACTCATCTTGTTACGGATACTAAGAACTTTTTTGCCCACAGTAAAATAACGGGCTCCTTGGAGGGTCACAGCCAGGGAAGAGAGCACTGCTGAAGGCGGCTGCTGGACAGTCGAACGAGAAGTTGCGGGGAGCAGGAATTACCGTGTTCACTTCCAGTGGAATTTAAAGGAAATCTGTTTTACTGAAGTCTTAATTCTTCCCCTGCATTGAAATGCTGTGATGTGGAAAGCAGCAAGTTTGTGTTTCTGTACCATTACATCAATAAAGAGCTTGATTTTTGCAGGCTTCCTTATTGAATAATCTGGCCTAATTTAATTGGAATTTGGCTGGTGTGGAAGGTAGTTTTGATTGCATTTGCTCTTGATCATTTCCATTAAAACTTTGTGATCTGAAAAGTAAAACGTTTGTATTTACTTATCATAGCAATAGAGACCTGAATTGGCAGGCTCCCTGTCAAATTACCTGATTAATAGAAACAGCAGATTTAATTTAGTTTCATATTGATTTTTGTCATTATTATTAAAACCTTCTGATCTGAAGAATGAGATGCTTGTATTTCCTTAATATCTTATTACTGGGGTTTGGGTTAATCTTGTAGAGCTTTTACCTCTTCTTTTGAGCAACCAAGTCTCATTAATTGGAATTTAACGTAAGGCAATTTTGACTCTAAAAAGCGGGGAAAAGAACTCTGTTCCCTCAGACAAAATAGCAAAGAAACCTATTGTTATCATGGGCCTCTTAAACCCAGGGGTACTTTCCCCTGGCTCCCTGTGTGCATTTTGGGGTGACTTTTCCCCCAGGGAAGAGGCCAAGGTCTCAGGTCCCCCGGGAGCTGGTGAGTCACCTCGGGGCATCTGCTGTGGAGCCTGGGCACGGGGTGGCTGTGCCAGGGACCCTGCTCAGGGGAGGCTGCCTGGGGCCGGGCTCTGTCTCTGCCTCCCGGCCATGCCCTGCTCTCTGCTTTCACCAGCACTAATGGCTTTTACTGCTCCGAACTGGAGATGTGATAAATCAAACTAGGATTAAGGAGAGCCAAGTCTGGGCTTCTGCTATGGATGCACAAAGGGAAGCGAAACCTTCCTTGGTGGGGGAAACTGTCTCTGCCCTCCATCCTTTCCCAGGAAAAAAAGTGGGAACACCCGCTGCAAGGTGCTGCGGAGGCACTGAGAGGCTGTGGTTTGCTCTGAGTGGCTGCAGAAACCTGCTTGGATCAGGGGAAGGAAAACAGGTCAGATGATGAGGCTTGTCAGAGGCGTGGAGAGCCAGAGGAGCAGAAGCCACGGCCCTGGGAAGCGGGGCCGGCTGAGAGCCAGCACACACCAAGGCCACAGGCGAGGGTGCCGGGTGACAGCGAGGAGCTCGGCTTGGCGCTGGCCTGTAATGTCCCTGGGTGTGCAGAGAGCGAGCTGCCGCTCCAGCCGCGCTCGGAGGCTACAGGGCTTGTACAAACCTGGGGGCCAGTGGGAACCTGGCGAGGATGGCCCGAATGTAGTGCTTTGCTGGGGCTTTCAGCAGAGCCCTCTCCAAGGGCTGGTGCCCAGGTGGGGAGAAGGGATGCACGAAGGCTTCGGTGATCTCATGGAAAGAAAATAGGTGTGAGATTTGCAAACTGCTTGCACATGGTTTGTCTGAACAGCTGCCATTGATCTGTAACTCATACTGGTCTTGGAAATCACTCAGAGCTTCCAGATGAGTGGTGGCTTGAAAGGTCCAGCAGTAAACTGCGAGCTGTCTTCAAAAAGCAAAGGCTTTCATCGATACACAACCAGTTTTGAGTAAGGCAAAGAAAATTAGTTATATGTAATTCCAGTCTCTCATCTCAGCTGTCCTGAGGCTGTGGGACTAAATCCCGGCCCTTCTCTGTGCCACACACTGATGGCAGCGATTGTGGTGAAAATTCAGCCCTTGCCTTTGCTGTTGGTTGGCATTTTACAGCCTGTTGCTGCCAGGTTGTCGCAGCGGCACACGCAGAGCCGCGTCCTGGGGTGCCCAGGAGGGGTTTGTTGGGCCAGCCCAGAAGCTGCTCTGGGGAAACAGCCGTCCCAGGCTGGGGTCTGGGTCCCCTGTGTCAGGCTCGAGAGTCTCCTGCAGGGCTGGGTCCGGGCCAGTACCAGTATTTTGGCAGTTCTTGGCTCCAGGAAAGCTACGAGGTTTGTTGGGTTGACGCTGAAGCTTTGAGAAGGAGAGTGCCGCAGGAGCGGGGCCGGCAGGCTGTCTGTCCGTCCGTCCGTCCCCGCACTACACAGTACCACTCGTTGCTCACCGGGGCCACCGGACGTATTTTTTTGGGGGGGGGCAATTGGTTTTCAGGTAAATTAGCTCTGACCAGTCCTCCCTCCGGGCTACGTTAACGAGCACCGGGGCTAATTGGGGCGGGGCAGCGTTCTTCCAGGAGGGACCGGCGGTGGTGCGGTGCGTCGGTGCGGAGCCGGGTGCGAGCCGGGGATCGCCCGCGCTAGGGCCGGTCCCTGTCCCGGTGCCGGGCGGGCGGCAGGCGGCGCTGCGCCCCTTCGCGGGCACCGGGGCCGCTCGGCTCCGCGCCCGCCGCCCCCGCCCAGCCCAGCCCCGCGCCGCGCCGAGCCGAGCGCTGCCGGCGCCGCCGCCGCCCGGCGATGCCAGCGGCCCCCGGCCGCAGCGGCCCGCGGACGCGGCGCTGACCCGGCGGAGCGGGCGGACGGCGGCCATGGGCAGCGGCGGCCCCGGCCCGCACGGACGGCACCGGCAGGTACGCGCGGCCCGGACGGAAAGTTTGGGGCGGGCGGGGTGGGACGGGACCCCCGGGCCGGCCCCGGTGCCGAGCGCAGCGGCAGCGCCGTCGGGGCCCCGCGTCCCCGCCCGGTGCCGGTCCCCGGGGCGGTGCGAGGGGACGCCGCGCCCGTCCCGCTGCGGGCTGAGCCCTGCCGGGGGCAGGGCCGTTACCGGCCGGGAGCCGGGGCGGGGGGAGCCGCCGGGCTCGGCGCGCCCGCGGGCAGCGGCGGCACCGGGAGCGCCGGGCCAGGGCTCGGCAGCGGGGTGCGCTCCTGGCCCGGCCCGGCCCGGCCCGGCCGCCGCACGTCGCTGCTCGGGAGCAGCCTGTCCCGGCCCCCGCGTCGCCCCCCGGCCGCCCGGTGCGGGGCTCGGGGCTCGGGCGGCCCCTCGCAGCAAGTTTCCCCGCGCCGGGTCCTGCGGGGAGCTCGGTGACGGGTGGCCCCAAAAGGAGAGGTGGCCCCCGGCCCCTGTCCGCCCTGCGACGGGGGCGGTGGCCGCGCGAGGGGGGGCTCGCCCCGAGCGGGGCCTGGGGCTGGCCAGTGGGGCTGGCAGGGTCCTGCTGCGGGGCTGGGCTCTGGGCAGGGCCGCGGTTTACCCCTGGTGAAATGATGCTGCCAGCCCTGCGAAGCCGCTTGCAGTTGTGGGAGGCAAAGCGCTGCGGGAGAGCTCCGAGGCTACAGCAGCCAAAACCACTTCTTCACCCTGGAAGGGGAAATCAAGACCAACCGTTGCCTTCCTCCGGTGCAAGCTGCAGCCAAAGCTTCAGGCAGGACGGGATGGGACGCGGGCTTCAATCTTCCTCTACTTGTTCCTCTCTGCTGTAACTCCTTCGGCTGGGGTGGACTTGCTTCTGCTGGATGCCAGGCCGGAGCGGGGCAGGGGCGCTGGCGTCCTGCTGCCTGGAGGGGTGGCTGGAGGGGCGCGGGACGGGGAGCAGCTTGCACGGGCCGGGTGTCCCCCTCGCCTGCCGGGGGAGGCCCAGTGGTCTGGAGGAGAGCATCAGCTGTACCGGTTCCATGCTGGAGACAGGCAGGAGCGGATCCGTGCCGTGGTGTTGGGCAGGGAGCGGGAGTCCCCTCCTCCTGCCAGCTAGCCTTCCCTTTTGGTGCAGTGTGAGGCCTGGGGGGCAATTCAGTGTGCAGGTGCCCTTGCCCTGGGAGAGCTCGTCTGTGCTGGGGCACCCACACCCCAGCAAAGAGCCTGCACAGGTGAGATGTTGTATCTCTGGGAAAGCAATTTGAGCTGTCAAGTCCTCTGCTTTCCTCCACTGACGAGACTGACTGAGCTGCTGTTGACCTTGGGTTTCAACACCCCTGATGGGTGGCCACGCTCTGCCAGAGAGAGGTTCCTGGCACTGGAGGAGTCTGAGGTTTGAGCTGTCAGCAGAGCTGACATTCAAAATGCCAGCAGCAGCAGGGTGGTGGGATTCACCGAGTGAGGGAGCAGGAACAGGCCTGTGCTTGGGCGGAATTAGAGTTAAAAACTCTCCTGCTCACCTTGGCTGGGAAGGAAATGCTGCAGACGCTGGAGGAATGAGCGAGGAGCTGGAAATAAATCAGTGTAGAGGAGAGGAGGAGAGAGCGCGCTTGGGGGAAGGAGTCCTCTGCATTTCTGTGTGCTCCCCTGCCACCTCTTTGCCAGGTTGGAGGTACATGCCTCGTGCTGCCCTCACCAGCACTTCTGTGGGGCTGGACCGCTGTAGGTGTACCCAGAGTAAGAGCTAAAATGAAGTGCGCAAAAGGACCCAGCTCAACCTGGAGCTCTGGGGCTTGGGTCAGCTCCTCAGTGGTGGGGTTTCCCTTTGGGGAGGAGCAGTGCAGCGTTCGGGGCAGTACGGAGCATGGGAGGGTGCAGGAGTTACTGCGTGAAGCTCCTGCCAGTGCAGCTCCAAGTGGGCACGGCAGCCTCCTGGGCACTGCCCCCAGCTCTGTGGTCGTGGTAGCTCTGACTTCCCAGCTTTGTCTGTAATTGAGCATCCTCAGTGCTGCAGAGGGAGCTAGGATGGAGCCCGTCTGCTGGCCTGCACTGATGAATGCGAAGGTGTGGGTATGGAGGTTGCTGCTGTGTTCGGTCTGGGCTCAGAGGATGGCAGCATCTTGCTGACTGGCCTCCCCCGGGGACCCCCAGCCACGTTCAGCACTCGCAGCTTGTTCCCAGGTTGGGCAGCAGCAGAGTGTCTCGGAGGTCCTCAGCCCAAACCTCACAGCTTGTGCGTGTCTGAGCGTTTCCTCACCTGCCTGGGGTGGAGGATCCGATGCTCGGCTGGTTTTCCAGCCTCGTGGGAGAAGGGAGATGCCTTCTGCCAAGCCTGCGCTGCTGCTTTTGCCCTCTCTTCGGCTGCTGGAGGCAGAGCTGTACCGGAGCCTGTGCCGTGCCTTCCCGGGGGACTGTGGGGGTGTCTCCTTGCTTGTCAGGATCTTTCAAGGAGGCGTCAGCTTCTCGGGAGACTCGGCAGCTTCTCCATGCTGCTGCCATTGCCTGTTGTGCAGCCCACGGAGCTGTGCTTCGGGGCGAGGGAAGGAGACCTTCCCTCCAGGCAGTGCCTGCGGGCACGGAGCAGGCAGGGTGGTCTGGGCGTCCAGCCCTCCCTCTCGTACGAGGCGGGGGTCAGCTCAGCCACTGCTGTCGTGAGGTTTGCCAGGTAGCCGTGCGGCACGGCAGGGATGTGCAGGGTGGTCACGGACTGGGTGCGCAGCCTGTTCCCCGGTCCTGCACAGTGGGGCATTTGCTGAGATGGTCTGACTTTTTGCATCAGGGAAGTATTAAAACAAAATCGATCCCTCCAACAGGCAGTGTAACATCTCCAACATCGTGGAAAGGTTTCTGTGCCTGCTGGGCTCTGGCCAGGTTTCCTCCCTGCTCTGCGGCCAGGGCACGGGGCTGCCCGGCACTGTGGACCTCTGGATCGTGCTCTGTTGCACCAAAGCCTGCACCTCTTCTTGCACCAAAAAAAGGTGCCCAAGTTCCAAGAAGTGCTGAAATGGCAGGAGTATGAAAATAGCTTTCGGAAAACTGGCAGAAGGGTAGGGCCAGGTACACGCAAAGGTTGACAGTGTTGGAGCTGCAGCGGGGAGGGCTTGTGTCACTCGGCACAGAAAACCAGCCAATGTGCCAGCCTCCCCCACCTCTCTCTGTTTCTTTTTTGGGTGGAATTCTGCTAACCGTAATTATCCACCTCACACAGACCTTTGCAAACAATGCTCCAGACCGGCAGGGCTTGGAGCGTAATTTGGCATGACAGAGAGTCCCTCATTAGCACCGTGGGGCGCGGGGCTGCGTTCCAGCCGAGGCGCGGATGGAGCAGTCCTGGCTGGAGGGTCGCAGTTCTATGTGTGGCTTTAATGAAGAAGGAGGAAGAAGTCTCTAGCTCCTGTGACCGACAGAGCGGCCGGGGTCTGGGAGGGCAGCGCGGAGCTCTCCCCGGTGTGCCCGTGTGTCTCCGTGCCGGGGGAGCCTGGGGGAGGCTCCCGTGGGGGTGATGGCTCGCGCCCATGGGGAAGGACGTGGGCCCGTGAAGAGGAACAGTCGTCTCTGCCACGCTGGCTATGACCACGATTTATCTTCAGAGAAATTTGGGCACTTTGCAGTTACTTCAGATCCCAGCTCAGACCAGGCGGAAAGCAGCTAACAAAATTGTTAATGAAAAATTCCACCAAATCCCAAACAGAACATAACAGAAGAGAGAATACTGCTATTTTCAATCAAAATTAAGTGCTTTGACGTGCCAGAACACCACTCTTCATTTCAAAATGACATTCCAGGCTGAAAAATTTCAAGTCAGACCAAACATTTGTAGTTGGAGTCTCATGACGATGGAGGTTGATAACTGTCAAAATCGCACTTTCTGCAAAGCTGTGTTTTCTAATGGGACTTTGTGCATGAGTGGGAGCGCTGAATGCCTGTGCTGGTGTGGCTCCGGGGAGCATCGCTCCGGCGGCCGCTGCCGGGGATGGTGCCTCTTGGCCTCGTCCGCCTCCGAACCCCGCGTGCTCTCCCCGGCCGCCAGCTCGGCTCCTGCCACTCGGTGCGGTGGCTTCCTTTTGAGTGTGGCGTGGACAGTGCGGGCTGCATTATTGATAACTCTGTGATTTATTTATGCTTCCTTGGCTATAGCAGACAGCTCAGCCTTTCTCAGCTATAGTTTGCAGAGGGAGCACGTCCCTGTCCTGCGTGGGATGGAGGTGGCCAGCGGTGCGCTTGCTTTTTGGTCCGGCTGAGGGATTCGGGGATGTCACCTGGAGACCTCCCGTGGCCCGGACGGTCCCGTGGGCAGGAGCTGGGGCCGGGCTCCTCCGGAGGGGCTCTGGTGCGTGCTGTGGGGCTCGGTGCTCGTGCCTGGGAGCTCGGCTGTGCTCCCTGCGTGGAGGAGGAGCCGGAGCAGCAGCCGGGAGGCCAGGGACTCCCAGTGCGGGCTGGCCTCCCGCGGGGGCCTGGCAGCTCTGCTGGACGCTGCCCGGGACGCAGCGTGTTGGCGTCGGGGGCTCGCTGCCGCAAGAAAGGCGGAGGCTGGTGACAGCCTCGTGTCTGCTGTCCTCACGTCCGGGCTGCCAGATGTGTCCCTTCGTGGGGCAGGACAGATGTGTGCTGTGGCACATGTCCCAGCCCAGCCGGGGCACAGCCCCCCCCGGGGCTGGGTGTGGGGGTGTGTGCATGTACACGTGCGGCGTGGGAGGGCATCGTGCCCGCTCCCAGCTGGCCGCAGTGCTGAGCGCTGATGCACGCACTGCCCCGGATTTACAGGAAGGGCCGAGCAGGTCCGAGAGAGCTGTTTACTTTTTCATTGAGGAAATAGTACGCGTTTTAAGCTGGCATCAATATTTACGCGATGGGCTGTGACATCTCTGAAGGGACGCCAACAGTGCAGGATGTTGTGTGAAAATCCCCCCTCTGAGGAAGCCTCTCGCAGAGCAGATTCTGCCGACAGCCCCACCGGAGCGCTGGAGATTGCCTCGATACGGCTTTAGGCGAGGGAGTCCGCGCAGTCTTGTCACATCAGCTCGTGCCCGCTTCACGGGGCGATGGTTTTCTTGCGCACTGAGCCATCTCGGGTTCGTTCGGGGGCTCAGGGCTGCCTGGGCCCGGGGCAGCGGTGCGGGTCTGCACAGCTCCTCCGGTCCCCGCAGCACCGGGCGCAGCCTGAGCGAGGGCTGTGCTGGAGCAGGATCAGTCCCTCGTCACCCGGCGGGCAGGGATGGAGCCGGGAAGGAGCGCGGGTGCCTGTGTGTCCGTGCCCTCCCGACCACGCTTCAGGCTGCTCCTGGCCAAGCTGACTATCCCACAGTGTTAATTAGGCGTATTTTCTTACCTATAAATTCTTTTCTAGCATAAAATATGTGGTTTTGTCAAGATACCTTTCTTTTTTTCCTGGGCAAATGTCGATGTTTTTGGTGGCATTTTCTGATATTTTTTTTTTTCTTCCAGTTGGGAGAATCAAAATGGAAAATATCATTTTAAATCAGCATTTTGGAATGAAACATTTTTCATTTTGAAGTGTCAGTTTAAAATGGAACAATTCATTTTGAAATGCTTCAAAACAAAAATGCCCTTTTACCACCTCCAATCACTTTGTTTTGATTAAAAATGTCAGCGTTTTCTGTTCTGGCACTTCATTATATGAGTATGTTTCACTGTCTCAGCCTGGTCCAGAGCAGATAGAAATTTAGAAGATGGTGGAAAATTGAAGATTTCTTCTCCCAGCAGGCCGGGCTCGTCGGGTGCCCAGCCGGCACGCCGCGCTGCCTGCGTCGGCCCCGGTGGGTGTGGGCCGCGGTGGCTGGTGCAGCGAAGCTCCCCGGGGAGGGGATCGCCGGCGTGAGCCCCGCGCAGGGAAGGGGCAGCCCGGGCGCCCGCTGCCTGGTCCTGGCAGCGCTCCCGAGCCTCTGTGTCGCTGCCGCTTCTCTTCAGGGCCTCTCACTAATAAATTATGATCTGGCACTGAAGTTTTATGGGGAACGCGGTCGTTTGCCCTGGACCTGGCTAGATCTCAGCAGGTGATGAACGAGGCTGGGAGGTTGGCACTTCACCTGGCAGATGCCGAGCGCAGACGTTGCTGTCAAAGCTGTTATTGCTCGTGCCGCTGCCTGCGGAGCCCCAGAGCTGCTTCCACCTGCAGGGCTGCGCCTAATAAATAGTACAGGGAACATATTTACAGCAGGTGACAGTAAAACACCGAGTCTTTGGGGATTTACATTTTTCCTTAAGGGCTCCAGATGATGTAAAACTCTGCTCCTTCCCAGCGCATCCTGCGCGGCGTGGGAGGGGTGCCAGCACGGTGCCGGTGGGCAGCAGTGGTGTCCCACGGCCCTGGTGCGCACAGAGGTGCCAAGAGAGGTTACTGGGGGCTGGGTGTATTTGAAGATAGCGGACGCAGTTTTGTGTGTGTGGTTTTATGAACTTTGCGGGCGTTCCGAGAGGAGAAGCAGCCCCAGAACAAGGCATTGCCCTGGGACGCTGCGGCACGGGTCCCGGCGCCGCTGTGGGCTGTGCGTGTCTGCCCAGGCATCGGCTACCCCATTCCTCAGCGCCCCGTGCAGCACCGGCCCCGCCGAGCAGGAGGGCGGCCGGGCCCCGGGACAGCTGGCGTGGTCAGGCTGTCTGTCTGTTGGTGAGGGGTTTGCAAAGTGCCCGGCCCACGAGAGCCAAACCTTGGGCGTCGCTGCAAGGGACCTCGGTGACGCGAGGGCGATGACAGGGTGTAACCGCACGCGGAAAAGGCGATACCTGGCATGACTCACTGCTGATTTACTCTGGCTCTTCCCACACACCTCGGGTCTGTATTTAGTATTTGTGATCTGCATTAATAACGTACTATAATGGGCCTGATTTTGCGCTCTCAGCAGTAAAAATCAGGAGCAGCTCCTCTGGAGCGGATGGAGGCACGCTGGTGTTACAGGAGGCGAGCAGGGCTACGGGCTGAGTTCCCGGAGAGGTTTTGGTGCGTGCGATGGGCAGGCGTGTGCTCCCGTGCACGAGAGCGCGTGTGCTGACGTGGGGCCAGCCCGGCCCCGGGGTGTCCCCCGCTGCTCCCGGGGCACTCGGCGGTTCTCGGCCCCCGGGTACCGTACAGCAGGCATCGCTGTCCATATTTCTCTTTCTCCTTTCAGATGTACTGATGTCTGTCCCTTGCAAAGACCTGACCTACCCGAGGTTGGCAGATGCGCAGGTGTTAGTGTGAAACCCCAGTAAGAGGTAAGTGCTCGTCCGTGCCATTGCCGGTGTGGTTTCTTTCTGTCCTGGTGCAATGGCCTGTGCTGCTGAAGAAGTCTGAGCCTGTCCAAGGGCGGTGGGTGAATCCCGGGTGCGTGCCCTGCCTCCCAGGGCCGTGTCCCCGCAGGCAGGCCACCCCGGTCCCCGTGGCCGCACCGCCGCGTGCAGCAGCGTCAGTGCCTGGGGGCTGCGCTTCCCAACCCGCCTCAGCCCCTCGTCCTCCACGCATCTCTTCTTGTTTTTCGTAGAATGAGTGAGAGAGACATACAAAGCCTGAGCAAATGGGTTTTCGTGCTCACTCTCTGCCTTACCACGCTGTGGGGAAGACTGACGCTGGCCTCCACCCATCACAGAAGCCATTCAGGTAGGGGAAGCGACGTCCTTGCTGTGTGCATCGTGCCCCTGTGCAGTCGCCCTGGGCCCCCGTGATGCTGGTGGTGCCTCGGGGTCTCCGTGGGATGCCGGGGGTGGGGGTCATGTGGGGCCAAGATATTTGGCGAGGGTCTGTCCCTCGTTCTCGGGTGGTGGCACGCACCGGCTGCGGGAGCGGGTGGGTGTCTCTCTGGGGACCAGAGACCAATGGCCTGGGGGACCTCGGTGTCCGGCCCTGTCACTGGGGTCCAGGCAGCGAGGATGAGCGTGCTGAAGGCACGGGGCAGAATCCAGCAAACGGATGCCGAGAGGCACCGACATTTTCTCTCTGGTGCTGCTGTGACGGCTGCGGGATTTGCACTTCGAGTGTCCGTGCGTGCAGGAAACTCCCTGGGCTGCTCCTCGGACACAGGCAGGAACCTGGAGCCACATAGCAGTAAAGCTGTTCCTTGGAGTTATAACTTGTAAATACCTAATATGGGGCACTTAAAAACTGTTCCTTGGTGAGCCTAGCTGGTCTGTGGAGCCAAAAAGCAAATTTCTTCATGTCTGCAGCAAAATCTGAGACACATCTAGGTACTCACGTTATTACTGAGGTAATTCTTGATCTGTGAGCAGTGAGACATAACTCTTTCCATCTAAATTGCAATGAGCGTCACAAACCACGCTTATTATGCGATGGACACTCTCCACTTTAGGCTTTCATTAGAAATACAAATTTTCAGCCCTCTGGTTGTAAAGATCATCTTGAAACATGGAACAAGTATAAACTGATGTAGAACTGAAAGTCTTGCTGGAAAGCGTACCCTTGTCTCTGGGGTGTTAATTTGTTATTCCCAGCGGTGGCTTCAAGATCCCCCTCTGTGCGCATGTCGGAACGCTGTTTTGTGTGATTGATGTGATTTTTGGAGGGGTTACGTGAACCCACGGTTGAAGTTTGTGTCTTGAGAAGAGAAGCAGCTGAGAAGTCGTGCTCAGCCCTTCGTGCCCATCCTGTCCGGTGCAGGAGCCCGGTGGGCCGCACCAGAGGGGGGATCCGGTGGTCCAGGGCTGGGGGTTCCTCTCCCCGGTGCGTGGAGGGAGGATGGCGGGGGCGGGTGGGAGCTGGCGTTACTGGCGTGCTGGCAGAGCTGTGCAGCAGGGCGGCAGAGGCGAGCGCTTGGAGTACGGAGCGATCCTGGGGCATGTGCTGTCTGCCTCTTGTGCCTGTGTTTGGGAAAGAAGGTATTTAAGGGTTAATTTGAAATTGTTCGTGCTCTTGCCTGACCCCACACCTAACCCTGTCCTATTTCTGTCATTTTTGCCTGGCAGTTAAAGCAGTTCTAATCCTGTAATCCCCATCCTCGTTGCTTAAAACCAGAATGTATCTTCCAGAGTGACTCCCCCCACCAGCTAGTCAGCGGTTACCTGCCTTGCCCTCTTTCTAACCTGTAGCAGGTGCATGAGAAGATAAAACTCCTCAGTCGGTTCTGGAATGACTTTCTGGCACCAGCTCAGGACTCCCCAGGATACGGGCTCGGGCACTGCCCGCAGCCGGGTGCTCGCCCAACCTGCCCGGTCCCCGGGGCCGGAGAGCCCCGCTCCTCCCCAGCAGGAGCGGTTTGCAGGGGAGCTGCTTCTTCGGGGAAGAGTTAGACCTGGCATTGATAACGCAGCGACTCACCTAGGTTTAAAGTGCAAATACCCAAGTGTCTTCGTGGGGCGTGAATTATGTATAAATCTTACTTCATACATGAGGAGACAGGCTCAGGCATTCACACTCTCGCAGGCGGAGAGCCGGGGATCTTTCGCTCGCACAGACTTATCCACAGTGGACCAAATCTTGTACTTTTTATTCAAGCAAATTCTAACCCACAGCAAAGAGGGCAAGCCAGGAGCAAATACGTAAAAGTTTGACCCTGCTCTGTGTCTGTATTAACACGGTTTCTCTCTGCGCATCCTGGTTTCCTGGCACTGTAAGAATTTTCCGTGGCTGCGCGGGCGGCTGCCTCCTCTCCTGGGCTGGATTTCCATGGAATTCTGAGTCTGCTTGCTGAGTTCGTGGGCTTTATTTTCCTGTTGTCTGCCCTCTGCTTTTCCTTCGTTTGGGACAGTTTTTGGTAAAGGTTGTGTTTGAAACGCACTTTCATAAGGTTGCATTCTCAGTTGCAATGACATTTTTGTCCTAGGAAGCCCGCAGTTACATTTCTGTGTGTGGAGTTGATCTGGAGGTGGGAACGGGGACGGCCGCACCGCTGATGCCTGCCTGTGGCCCCCAGAGTCGGAGACGCTCATGGATTGTGTGCATAAAAGGCCAGACACATCCAGAGCTTTCAGCCGTTTAGAGCATTGTGTTTATTCACAGTTAAAACCAGGTGTGGCACCTAAAAATGAGCAATAGCAGGGGAAGATCTTTAATTGTGACAACACGGCCACACGGTTTCGGAGCCCCCAGACTCATGAATTTCTTGCACAGAGAGCCTGCGTGCAGACGCTCTGTTAGCCGTCCAGGGAAACACCGCACTGTAAGCATCTGGCTGTGGAAATCGGATCTAATCACTTCTGCTCACCCCCAGCATGTGGGGAACGCTAATGTGTCCAAGCAGAGCGGTGCTTCCTGGGATATGTGGTTGGATTTAAATAGCCACAGGAATCGAGTGAGGAGATTAAGTCATTTGGAAATGGAATAGGAGACTCCTCGGTGACGAATGGTTCACCAGCAGTTTAATCCCCCATATAACGTGGTGAGCTCTACGTGATGAACGAGGCTTGCTTGTCTGGATACAGCTCCTGCAAAGGTGGCCCCAGCATCTTCAGATAAACCCCTCTAATGCTGATAATCAAAGTGCCATCTTTGTCTTCGTTCACATTCATCACTCAACCCGGAGCAGAAGTAAAGGCGTTTACTCAGGTGGGATTTGCTTTCAGGAAATGAGGTTCTCTGAGTGAATGGAGAGCACCGATTTCTGATTATCTTGTAAGAGAGATTTACTGGTTGGCGCGTCGCTGCTCGGAGTGAAGACGGCAGCTCTATGGCTTTTATTTGTGAGATGCTTCTGCAAGATTCCCACTCGCTTGGGGAAGCGTTGGTTTCTCCAGCACGTTCAGCCTGTAAATCAGGATGGAATATTTTCCTGAGCCACCTTCTCTAGATGAGGCAGAAGCTGCTCTGGGTGGGTGGGAAGCACCGCTCGGCACCGCAGCGGAAGCAGGTCGTGTGTTGGGAGCTGTATCCTCTAGGCGCAGGGTGCCCGTACAGGTCCATCTGTCGCACGATGGCAGGACGCTTTCAGCTGTTCTCGATGCAGTCCAGGCATTTGTTTTTCTGCTTGCAAGTGTGAAGTGATGGGATTTGCTCAAGCAGTTCATGGATGTGCACGCACTCGCACATGCAACGAAGGGGGACAGAGCATGATGTGGAGTCTTGAGGTGACAAGGTAGTAAAAAATCCCAACTGACACGCAGTGATAATGAGCAATAAAAACAAGCCTGCTTCTCTCCAAAAGCCTCTTAAATAATACATGCATCTAAGGCAGTAGTGATTTTAAGACTTTAATTATTTAGTGAATATTAGTAGTAGAGTTGTTGCAGGGCACGGAGTACAGATCGCTCACGCCACTGGCTTCCCCGGGGCTGCCCGCCGGCTGCTCGTTCCCCGGTGCCCCCGGGGCTCGCTGCCCTCTGAGCCCGCGGCCCCGCTCCCCGCGGGGACTGGACCCAGGTTCTGCCTGGTCTCTGCTGTGCCGCTCAGCCCTCCTCGGGACACCCAGACCCATTTAAGGGCATTTCAGTGCCCCGGAGGAAGGGGTTTTGGGCAGAGGGCTTGGGCATTGCCTGGCAGTCACATGCATTCAACTTCTCTTCATTTTACAACTCCGCACCAGCAAGCGGAGCGATATTTTACACTGAACATGTGGAGCAGTGCCCACGCCTCCCTGAGACATACAAAATGTGTCATTTCAGGTTATGCCATAAAAAACCACGTTCTGCTGCTCACTTAAAGGTCAGCCAGAGTAGGACAGCATTTTTATTTTATTTTTGCATGCAGGATTCAAAAGCCTTGTGTTCTTACAATGCTTTTATGGTTCCATGAGATAAGATTTTTTTTAAAAAGGGTTCCAGTGGGGAAATACCAGTTAAATGGGAGGGAGAAGCGTGCCAGAAGCTCTGGAACTTATCCCAGGCTCTCTGGGGCTTTCCTGCTCTCTGTGTTGAACACATCTGATTTGCAGTTTCAGTCCTGTCTGGGTCGAAGTTTCCTGCTGCTCAGCAAAAGGAGAAGCACCTGCAGGGAGCTCCGGAGGAGCCCATCGCTGCGCTCGGGCTCCAGCTCTCTCCTGGCTCTTTCCAGGCGTGTGACAAAAGCCCGGCGTGGCAGGGAGCCGCTCGGCACCGCTCTCCTGCCGGCACCCCTTGGCAGGGGCTGCTCATCTCTTCTGCAACGAGGAAACCGCAAACTCTCTTGATGGCATCCTGGCAATCGCTGTATCTGATGCTGAGGGATTTGTTTGCATCTGGTTACAGCCCCCCAAACCCCTGAGCTCGCTTGGATGTCGGGGTCTGTGGCACTCGCAGCTGGCGTGGTCGGTGCTGCCTGCGGTCGAAGGGCAGGGAAGCGGGTGCATCTGTTTGGTGTGTAGGGAGCTGAGATGCTTTGCACCAGGCGGGGTGGCTCTTGCCCTGCTCCCTGCGGGGCCATCCCTCCTGCTCAGCCACAGCCCGCAGCCCTGCTGCGAGCAGTCGCTTAGGGGGGGATGCACCGTGCCCTGCTGCTGTGCCTCCCGCCGGGGCCGGGGCTGGGGCTGCGGCTGCGGCTGGAGGGGTCTGCACTGCAGAGAGGTGCCTGGGGCAAGTTTCCTGTGTAATTGTGTCCCAGAGCGGGATATCAGATGCTCACAAGACCTTTAGGCAGATAAAGTATTTCACAGCCTGAGAGAGGGCCGGTCCTGGGGGTGCGTGCTGCTCCCCCAGCTCTGCCACCAGCAGAGCCCTCGCTGCAGGGCTGCGCAAGCCCCCGGCGGGGCTGGTGCCAGGAGGCCGCCTGGCCTCTGGGGTCCCTCGGTTCGAGCTGTTCACGGGTTGAATCCTGGAGCAGAAGCAGGCGGGTGCGCTGCCGTGGGGTACCCGGCTGCGGGCAGCGGCGTACCCGGCTGCTCCTTGTGGGCAGCTCGGCCTGGGGCAGAGGCAGCTGCTCCTGGCACCGCAGTTTACTGCCCGACCCCGCTAGCAGCAGCTGCCTGGGCTCTGACGGGCTCAGAGGAAAGCTGTACGCTTTTGAGGGAAAACAAAGGCTTCTGAACCTTTCTCTTCTGAGGCTCGCAGCCGCCCTCCGTGCTCCCCGCGCAGCGGCAGACCTGCAGCCCTGGTACAGCTTGGCGAGTCACAGCCCCAGGCCGGGTCCAGCAGGGCTGGAGCGCAAAGCACCACTTAGCAGTGAGAGCGTCTCTGTCTGCCTTGGGTTTGAGAGCATCTCTCGCCTGCCGTGGGATTTGCCTTCCCCCGGTGGCCTGCCCAGAGGGCTGGGGGCAAGGTGCGAGCCGGAGATGGACCGTGTCCGTCTGTCCTGGTGGGAGCGCCTTCCTTGGGTCTGCACGCCCGCAGTCTGCTGGGACGGCCGGGGTTCCTTGGTGTGACTGGCAGGGACACGGAGGGTGCCCAGGGGCTCCTGCCGGGGCAGGATGGGCTCCGAAGCTGCGGGTCCGGCCCCGTGCTGCTGCCGTGCTCGGCCAGCTGCAGTAAGGCAGAGGAGAGGCGAATTTTTCTTTATCTCTGTGCTGCACCTTTTTGAGCAAATTAAAAGGCTTTGGTGTATTTGTGAACTCCTATTGCATGGCTGTAATGAGCGATTTCTCAGTTCTGCCTGGCTCTCCCTCTGCTGAACCTTTTTAAATTAGCTGAAAATGAGAAGCCAGAGAGCAGAAGTGAGAGGGAGCGGAGGGGTCGTCTGGCCCTTTCTCCTGGGAAGAGCTCTGCTAATGAAGCTTCGCGGGAAGGCTTTTATAAAAACAAGTCAAACCCACAACTACGTGTGAGCACTGAAGTTGGAGGGTATAAAAATCCTCTGTTGGGGGGGGCTGTGTTGGGGTGCGCAGGGTGGGTGAGTGACTCCTCGTGGTCCTGGACCAGAGCGTGGTGGGAATGGGGGTTCATAGTCAGCCAAAGCCAAGGACCTCTGCTTATTCCTCAGATTATTTAGAAAATCCCATTAACCATAAAAACGGGGCAAGACAGTCATGTTTGTTCTGTAATGAGTTGCTTTCCCTCTCACTTTCACCAAAGTCTACCATTTCTGCATGCAAAAAGAATGGAAAATATCATTAAAGCTGAATTATGATGGCATTTAAAAGGGAGGATAAAATTTATGGCTGGAGATGCTATTACAAAATACTTCCAGGATAGGTAATTGTGTAATTATAATGGGCAGAAATGAAAGTGATGGTTCATTAAAAGAAAATGACCATGAAATAACAATAAATAAAGCCAAATTAAAGCCGTGGTAATAGCACGGCCCGTCCTGCCCGTGTGCCGGCGGGTGCAGGGCACAGGGGTGCATGGCTCCTGGCTGCGGCTCCCCGATGGAGCAGGCTGCCAGGGACAAGCACGTTGTCACTGCCCATGTTTGCGTTAGGACGCGGCCTTTCTGCACGGCCGCGAGTGTCTCTGCGCTGGCCCCAGGCTGGTGGCAGCGCTGGAGAGCGAGTCCTGGGGCAGCTCTCGCATCCTGCCCTTTTGTCTCCCGGACAGTGCTTGGACACGGTGGGAACAGGAGAGGGGCAAGGACTGCTTTGGCTGGAAGCTGGCACGGCCGTGCCTGGCCAGCACAAGCCGGGAGGTTGCACTTGGATCAGCGTTTCCCAGCAGAGAGATGAAAATGCAGCTGCAAGGCAGAGGGATTTCCCCCGGTGCCTGGGGAGAGATCCTATTTCCCTGAGCTTTCATTTGAGAAGGTGAAGCGGCTGCTTTCCAAAAGCTCCTGGGAGGCAGGCTGCTTGCTGGTGAGCATGGGTACGTGCCGCCTCTCCCCGGGGACCCACGGGAGCGCTTGCTGTGACGCAGGTCAGCCGCCCCCGGTCCCCTTCGTGTGGCGGTTCCTGCAGAGCTGGGCAGGGGACACCAGCACAAACCTGCGGCACGAACTCCCTGGGCCGGCTGCCCTGCTTCGCAGAGCTGGGGGTGAATGGGGCCCTGGGACCCGCAGCAGGACCCTCCCAGCAGTGCCTGGGGGACGAAGCAGAGCTGGGAGCTGAGGCTGGACGGGCAGGATGGCAAGGACAGACTGGCAAGCACAGGCTGGGTTGGAGCGGCTGCCAGAGCCGCGTGTGCTGGGAAAGGGCTGAGCGTGGGCTTGTGCTCGTGGGTTCCTCCACCAGCAGCAGCAGCACGCTACTCTGCTCCCCGCAGCCCTGCCTGTCCCGCTCGCACCGCTGACCGAGCCTTTCCTCCAGCGGCTGCCGGGGGCTCCTGCCCGTTCTCCAGGGGCGCGGAAGGGGCTGAGTGCGTGCTCCTGAGCTGAGGGTGCGCAGCAGCCAGGCCCGACAGCGTGATGTGTGCTCGTCTGCACGTGTTTCGGGATGACACGCTGCAGGAATGCAGCTTCCCCGTCCTCCCCGCAGCCCGGCTCCCGCTCGCTGCGGAAATAAAAGCCTGTTCCCAGTGACCCAGGGGATGTCTCGGTGCGCGGCTCTGCGCTCGCTCCTCCAGTGCTCGTTAAACAGGACCTGCAGGGATCACCCGCTCTCAGGTCATGGGAATGAAGTCTATCCAGCCCCGTTTGGCTAATTTGTATTGTGCTTGTGTGGGCCGTTACCCAGTCATTGATTTGCAATGCTAACTAGCTTCTAAACCGGGATCCCAGAGGTGATAAGCCAGCACATTAGTTTTCTTTCTTCCTTAATATTTTAATGGCACTGGGAGGGGGAAGCAGCAGAGCAGCCTGGATTTCTGATGAACACCGTGACATTTCTGTGTCACCGCAGGGCGGAAACGCCGCCCTGGTCCTCCCTCCTCCAGCCAGAGGATGGTGTGTGATGGCAAGATGGGAGCGTTGCTTTTAGCTGAGGTCGGAGGTGGTGGTACTCTGTTTGAAGCCGAAGGCAGCACGATGCACCACCCCCTCTCGTAGCAAAGTGTGCATCTTATTATCAGCTGCAATTAACTAACTCATTCGCTTCAATAAAGCTCCTGGCTTGGCCGTGGCACGAGGCTATTCATTTTGCTGGGTAGGATGGATGGGTGTGAGGGCTGTTAGGAGTAAGAGCTCAGGTGCAGGAGGTCTGGAGCAGGACCAGTGCTTCTCCTTACCGTATGGCATCAGCAGCCCTGGGGCGGTTGCCGGAAGCCGGGACAGCGCTGCCCGTGCCGGGCTCTCCTGGTGCCTCGGTCACGGCATGCGCCGGCAGCACTGCCCGGGGGCGGTGAGCGGGAGGTGGCCGGGGGGCTCTGGGGTGCGGCCCTGCGTGACAGCGGCTGTTTCTCCTCCCGCAGTGCACGTAGAGCCCGGCACGTGCGAAGTCATTGCAGCTCACAGGTGCTGCAATAAGAACAAGATCGAGGAGCGCTCCCAGACGGTGAAATGCTCCTGCTTCCCGGGGCAGGTGGCAGGGACGACACGGGCAGCCCCCTCCTGCGTGGACGGTGAGTACCCCGCGGCCGCAAGCCGGGTACCGTGAACCCCCCCGACTGCGTCTTCCCGATGGTCAGGCTGGCGTGGAGTTTTCTGTGCCCCTGGGATTAACAGGCGAGACCTGCCCAGGGGCTCCTGCAGCGGAGCAGAGGGGGAGAGGGAGAGTTTTAGGGACACTCTCCATTGGTGTGGCTGTGTTGCCGCACCCCGTGCAGCCCCAGGCTGTGTGCCGCGGGTGGGTTATGGTGCTCCGGCGGTCCAAGCTCCTCCAGTGCATCACTGCGCTGGGGCCAGGCAGTGCAGCGCTGATCCCTGCGCATCTGCTCACCGCGCTGCTGCAGCCGGAGGCAGGGACATGACTTCAGCCATGCAGCAGCATCACCTGCGAGGAGCGCTTCGCAAAGCTCAGGCCATGTATATTTTATCAAATGGCATCACGTGGCATCGCTGAAGAGCCGGCGGGAGCAGCTGCAGCTTCTGCCAGCGTGGTATCAATTCGCTTGACAGCCGGTGTCCTGTGAGCGCGGTTGTGCGCAACACCAAGAAATGCCAGGATGAATTGTCAGGGAAGGCTTTCGTCGTCCCAGACAGCTTGTGTGTGTCGTCTTTCCCAAAGATAGGAGCCCTCTCTGGGGACCCCCACTGGGGGTGTCAGTTACAAGAGCCTAACAGAGTCGAGCAGCGGTAGGTGGTCCCTTTGCCTCCGTGAGAGGAGCCTGCAGTAGGTTAGCGGACAGCGCTGTTCTCCCTGCTCTTGTTGGGACCGAGAACAGGGCTGGCGTTAGGCTTTTTACCTGGGGTAGGGAGAGAAGGCAGGGTGCTTCAGAGGCAGGTGGAGCAGTTGGGTCAACTGAGGCCGGGCAGCCGACGAGTGGCTCCTCGGCAGGGTCACGGCAAACATGGGCTGTGCCGGAGAGAGGGGCTGCACCTCCCGCACCTCCCGAAGGCAGGCAGGGCTGGCACCCACCCTGTCCCCCAGGCACTGCCAGCCCAGAGCAGCCTCCCCTGCCTGCTGCCGTGCCAGGTCCTCCGTGGCCCGTGCCGCAGCCCGGCCGCTGACACCCTCCTCTCCCCAGCCTCCATCGTGCTGCAGAAGTGGTGGTGCCAGATGGAGCCGTGCCTGGACGGGGAGGAGTGCAAGGTACTGCCCGACCTCTCGGGCTGGAGCTGCAGTAGCGGCAACAAAGTGAAGACGACCAAGGTACGTCCCCGGGCAGGGCACTGAGGGGGGAAGCCTCGCTGGCCTGTCCCCAGCGTGGGGCAAGCAAAGCCCGGGGAAGTGTCCCCCGGGAGTTCGCAGGGGAAGGGGAGAGCCTCCGCTTTCCACGGCACGTGCTGTTTGCTACGGATGCGCTGAAGCAGAGCAGAGGGTCTGGGCTGTGCTGTGGTCACCGGTGCTGGAGGGGCCGGCGAGGGTCGCACGAAGCCAATGGGTCCCACAGCTTTGCTGATCGATAACTCCCACGGGGAGGCTCGGTGAGGAGGGCGTTGCATGGCTCAGCCTGCGAGCAGACGTGCTGGGGACGTTTCCGTGCCAGTCCAGGGCTGCTGGGCGGTCCTGGCTGCTCCCCAGCGTCTCCCCGCTGCTCCGGGGCAGCAGATTGCTTGTCCCAGCCCAGTGGCACAGCCCTGAATCCGTCACCGCTCCCCCGTCTGAGGCAATCATCTGTGACGGAGCGCTACATGATTATTATTTTCATGGCTTGCTGAATGCCCCAAAGAACAAGGTATAATTAAAATTTTATCAAACTCATTAGTAATTACATATATGCCATGGTTAATCAGTTGCATAATTTTGTAATCATTGTTCATACTGTTGAGTGTAATTATTCCTTATGCTTTAGTTTTTCTCGCTCCACATCCCCTGCCATAAAATTATCGTATTAAGTGGTGTTGGGATTTTTTTCATTATTGCTATTATTTTTGTGCACAGAAAGCACTTTTGTGCTCAAGTGTTTTTATGGATGTCCAAGAAGGTTCCTCTGGCCCTGGGCATCCATCACGGACCAGTAACCGCAGCACTACATTTACCTCATTGCCTTTTTCCCATCTGAATATTGTTTGTTTATTTTTCCCCCCAGCCGCCAACTTAGCCCAAAGCCTCTGCTCTGGCTTTGCTGACCCGGGCTCTCGCTGGGGACCGTTCCTGTCTGCAGAACCCCAGGGCTTCTGCTCTCCTCCCTTGTCCAGCAGCCCTGACCTCCATGGCCATCCTCCTAGCACCCCTGGTGGGTCCCTTGCCCTCCCTAGGGAGGCTGCGTTTTGGAAACGCAGACCTATGTTTTCAAAAGGGTTTTGGGTGCCCCGTTGGGAACTGTGCCGAGGGGGCTGGATTTGCCCCTCCCGGTCCCCTCTGCAGACAGGCCCCAGTGCCAGCTGTAGCCAGAGCACGGGGTTCACAAACCATCCATAAGCTGAAATTTGGAACGACCGCCCCATTAAATGAATGCAAGGGGCTGATCGTATTTGCGTCTCCTGAGGCTGTTCGCTGGCGATTCGCAGACGGGGGAGTCAGCTGGGTGCGTTGGGTAACTCGCCCGCTGCAAACAGATTGACCGTTTCCATTAGCAGGCGCCTGCCCCACTCTTCTCCTCTGCCCGCAGGTCACGCGATAGCCTCCGTGCAGCTCGGCAGCAGCTGACCAGCTCTGGCGCAGGTCCCCGGTGCTCTGCGGAGCCGTGAGCGGCAGGACGTGGTCCGGCCGGGCAGTGCCAAAACCCAGGATGCTCCGGGGCTGCCGTCCTGCGCCTGCTGGTGGGACTGTGCCAGGTACCGGATCGGAGCATCCGCTGAGCCCCGGCTTCCCCAGAGGCTGCAAATATGGGACCCCAGCACAGCTGCAAGACTCCTGCCACTCCACGGTCCCCTCCTGCCCCGTGGACACGCTCACTGACCAAGAAATGGGCTCATTTTCCCATCCTCTTAAATAAAATACTCCAATCATGTAAGAGCTGTTGACAATACAGACACAGACAGCAGTCCCCCAAAATGGGCTTTATTCTGAAATAGCTGAAATCATTGCTGTGAGTCGCCTTTCCCCATCTCCCAAGATGTTGAATCAGGGTCGCCATCAGGAATGGGGAAGTCAGTGGCTGTGTGAAACCCTCCTGCTTGGCTCATGGCTCCTGGCCCGGTGGGTTCCCAGGAGCAGGCACTGAGCCCTGGCCTGGCCTCGTGTCACCGGGGGCTGCTCTGCCCCCCGGAGCATTGTGCTTTCCCTGCCCCGTGACCTGGCTGCTGTCACTGTGTGTGGCAGATGCGTTGGCGTGGCCGGGGCCATCTGACACCCTGTCAGCCCCTGGAGATGGTGAAATGTCTCCATGGAGCATGCTGCTGGTTTCTCCTTCCTTGGTAATTGCATTAATCAGGCTGCAAGTTTAATATCTGTTCTCTACCGTGCAAGTCCCAGGCACCGAGTTACTGCTTGTGTTTGCAATCGAATTTCAGAATAACGCACGGGGGAAGCCCTCTTCTGTCTGTGGGTCTGGTGTGCCTGACACCGTGCAGATGCCCAGCCAGAGACCCAGACCAAGCCAGGCTTCATTGCATTAATTCAAAATAAAGAAAAATGTACCGTCTCCTGGCCGTGAGCTCGTGACCTTCTCCAGGACGCACCGTTTCCCCTGGGATGGCAGCTTGAGGGGGAGAGGACGGGAGCCCTGTGGTCCCGACATCAGCAGGGCTGGGGACCCCGGGGCTGCTGCACCGGTGGGACCGGCGGCACATGGCCTGAGCAAGAGCATCGCTGCTGGGGAGCGGGGCCAACGCCTTCCCGGGCACCCCAGCCCCACTCCGTGACCCGTGCAGGGGGATGTGCTGGCTCAAGAGGGGCCGGGGGCCGGAGCCGGCGCGGGGGCCGGCAGCACGGCGTGCTGCCTGGGATGCTGGCGTGCGTGCAGCCGCCTGCCTCCGTGCTCCGGCTGCCGCCGGCAGGACTTGTTATTTAGCTGTTTTTGTTACGGGGTACATAAAACCTGCTCCAGATGCGATGTAAATACCAGACTGTGAAATAATAAATTCATTTTAATCTCTGCAAAGGATCTTTTCATTCAGCAGCGAAGGGAGGCTTTGGGAGCGCTTCTGTTGCCACCTGGATCCGAGGCAGAGACGCTGGGGCTCTGCCCTGGCCCTTCCAATCCCAACCGGCTCGTGCAACAGCGGCTGCTCTCATTACTCGTGCAACTGTCTAATTCTCTGGCTTAATAAAATCTTTTGGCTGTGACTTACACTCTCTAATTACACGTTGCATTAAAAAGCCATACTCTTTCCTTTAGCCGAACCGCAGAGGAACAGTTCAGGCGATGCTCAGCAGGCTGATTTTCATCTCGATTTCACTGACGTTGCGGCACGGATGAGTCTGCCCGTGTCTCTCCATTTCTGCACGCTGAGATCTGATTGCCGACAACCTCCTCCGGCTCTGGTGGGCAGGCAGCCGTGCCTCGGGGCCGTGGCCACTGACGTGCTGCCAGCGCTGCCAGAGCATTTGCCCTGTCACGAGCCCTGCGTGGCTCGGCTGCTGGGTTACCCAGCAAAGGGCTTTTGCGTTTTGTCAGGTGTTTGGATATGGTTTTTGTTGTTATCCATTGCGCTGGCTGGAATCATTGGAGGAGCAGCAGAGGGCAGAGCCCCGCAGAGGAGGAGCCGACGGCCGCCCATGTACCCGGGGCCATCAAGCTCTCTCGACATTGGGACATCGCTGAGCTCCTGGTGGGACAGCCCCGGCTGCGTGGTGGCTTTCTGTCCTGGGCCTGGGCCAGCTGAATGACCAAAAATACCCTTGAGATGGCTTTCCTCCATCGGAGGAGTGAGACGAACCTGGGCCACAAGTTATCAGGAGAAGAGATGCATGGCAGGAGGCTCCTTCCCCAGGGAGAAAAGACCAAGATGGATGAAAGATACAGAAAAAAACAGTCAGCTTTCTGTACCTCTCCTGATGCAGAGCTGTATCTGGCGGGACATCTTATCAGTTAAAACCAGCAAACGGAGGGAGGAAAAAAAGAAACAAATTCAGAATAATCAGCAAGAGATTCGTCAGCAATGAAAAAACGAGGCCGTGTCCTTGCAGAGGAGCGGCAGGACTCGTCCCCCCAGCGCAGGGCAGCGCGCGCGAGGAGGGGTGCGGAGGGGACAGGACAGGGCTCCTCGTGCCCCGCTCCGGGCCAGGGCATGGGCTGAGGGCCAGGGCTGCTGGGCCCAACAAACAGCCGGCCAAGCTCATTTATCGGGTGTTGTTCACAGCACAAATAATTTACCCTGCTGCTCTCAGATGACAGCTCGGAGCGAGCAGGGGCTGGTGCGGGAGGCAGGGCTGGATGGGCTGCGTAAACCAGCGCTTCCCTCCTGCCTCTTTGCTCAGCCGAAACCGGCCTGGTGGAGCCCAGAGCCCCTGGGCTTGCGCTCCAGCCCCAGCACGGGGCTGTCCGCAGGAACTGCTGCTTCCCTGGGGTGAGGAAGGACCAGGGGCCGGCGGGGCCGTGCACCCTGTGGGCTGGGGGGAAGGGGTTAAAGGGTGCTATGCAAAGGCAGCTGGGAGCAATAGGCAATCTGGGCACAGGAGCACTTAAATAAAGGATGCAGGGGTGGTGGGTGCTGCTGCAGGAGGGGTGATCCTGCTGCGGGAGGAGGTGCTGCTCTTAACTTGCTGGTGTTCAATGCAGGAGCTGGGCTGGGGCTTCCCTCTCTGGCCAGCCGTGTGCCAGGGCAGTCGGGCTGGGGAGCAGCCGGTGCTTGGGCCACTGGTTCTGCTCTTGGGGCTGGGGCGGAGCAATATGGCTCTGAGAAGATCCTCTTGCTTCCTTAGCAACCTTCCTGTCTCTCTTTTCCCACTTCTGGTTTGTACTGGGCTGTTGGGGGCTCTGCAGTGGCCTTCTCTGCTGTCCCGGGCAGTGGAGGGGTCTGGGTGCCTCGGGCACCCTGCTCTCCTGCAGGAGAGGGGAGAGCAGCTCCCTGCTGCCTACGCCCGCTTGTGTGCGGCTGTTGGGGTTCCCTGTGCCCCTAGGCTCAGCACGGCTCTCAAAGATGGCATTTGGTTGCTGCCTTCTGTCTCCGTGGGGTGCACAAGGGCTTCTTCTCTCTGCTCCTGCTCTGCCCTTTACAACTGCTAATGGGCTGGGAGCTTTAATTGATTCTGCTTCTCAGGTTGGGTGCCGACTTCCCTGTCGGCACCAGCGCGGGGAGTGCCTCCCGTCCCTCCATCCGCTCCCAGGGCTCTGGGGTGTTACTCCTTGGTGTTATTCCTTGCTGCAGTTCCTGCCCTCAAGTCTGTACGTGAGTGAATTCTGGCCAGGAGAGTTTAACCAGAGGGATGCCAGAAATAGGCAATCCCGGAGCAGATCTGGAAAGCAGCAGCGAGGGCTTGTCAAGGCTGCAGAGCTCCTTGTTAGCACCCAGTGCAAAGCCCGGGTGCCAGCACCCCTCTCCCTGGGGCATGGCGAGCAGCCTGGGGACGTGCGGGCGTGCTGGTGCTGGCATGCGTCTGCCGCAGCATGCATGGCAAGCACGGGCACGTGAGCTGTGCCTCTCTGGGAGCAGATCCCTGCTGCATCCGCTCGGGTTTGGTGGCAGAAGCTTAACCACAAATAAGCTGCACCTGGGAATGCCCAAATACCTGTGCCCCCCACCAGACCTGATCCCTGTCAGTTCAAGCAATCGCTGGGCTGGAGGCTGGCGAGCTCTGCCTTATACCTTTGTTCCCTTCAATATTGACTGCAGCCTGTGTAAGTGTGTACTTGAGAGAAAGAAAAATGCCTGGCTCTGGGGGACAGCTGAGAGCCTGTTCTGGCCAGCAAAGGCTAATTAGCTCGTAGTGATCCTAGAGCAATGTGCATTCATTTCTCCAGGACGCTTTGCTGAGAGCTTCCCCTGTCCTGTCCCTGCTCCTCTGCACGGTGACTCCCGCTGCTCTAGCATGATGTCCTCCCAGATGCCACCGGGGCCAGGGCCAGTCCGTGTTTGTACTGTCCCCACCAAGAGCCCTCGCTGTCGAATGCGGAGTGGAAGTCTGTTATTTCTAATAACGAACACTGGGCTGCTGCTGGGACCATCCCTGCTTGGCTAAGCGTATTTGTAGCTGGCTCGTAATGTGAAGGATCCACTCTGCAGAATTGTTGAGCTTGACACCTACATTGATATAAAAACATTTTATTGTCTGCATAATAGCTGCCCTTCACGCTTATTTTTCACTTACCGCAATACATGGTTTAGTGAGGAAATAGCCCCTTGGTGTCTCTGCTGAGTGCTGACCTCACCTGTCGTATACCACCATCACAGTAAAGTATACAAACATGGAAAATTGCTGCTCCCCTCCTGGCGGGTAAATGCTTTTCAGAGGAAAGCGCTGCAGTCTGAAGTAGTGCTGGTTTTACCTCCCGTCTCTCGGGGGCAACCAGGGAAGGATGCTCCTGGCCCTCCTGCCCTGGCTCCTGGCCCTCCGCCCTTGCGCTCTCTTTCTGTATTTTTGATGCTTTCCTTTGGCCAAAGAGGCAGAACATTTCTAGCAGGAGCGTTAAGCCAAGGAAGAGGGTGATGGAGATGGGAACGTCCCTGTGCTGTGGCTGCCGGATGCCTGCTCCCGCGGCAAGGACTTAGAGCGATGCCCCGTGGTTTTGGTCCCTCATCGGGACAGTGCCACCCCCGCAGTCCCCGGCTGCCTTGGACGCCCCGTCCCCTTCTCTCCACGTGGGACCATGGTGCTGGTCCCTGGAGGGCAGAGCAGTCCCTGCAGCCGCATCGGCGGCTTAGAGACCTCGAGACCCCAGCCCAGGAGCAGCACTGTGCCCAAATCCCCCTGAGCTCAGTCTTGGCACATTAGCGCGGTAAGTGACGGGGAGCTTGCGCAGCCAAGATTTGCAAGTCGCCGAAGGGGCGATTAGTCAGAGGAAACTGTCACAGTTAAGGTACTTTCGATATCATCTCCCTGGGTATTATAATTACACCCCATTCAATTAGTCTTCAGAAAAAAAAAGCCTTTTGTATTAAGGCTTGGTGGAGAATTATTAGAGAGTGAATTAAAAGACAAGAATTCCATTTTACTTCACAATAATAAAGGCATAATGTATAAAATACCCAAAAATTACAAGCTGACTAAAATTAGAGCTGTGCTAGGAGGTGAAATGAAAGGTAAAATGAAACCCTTTGAGCGACTACGATGTGCAGTACAAGGTGGGTATTATCTGAGAAATAAGATGGAAACATAATTAACCACCCGGCATTACGCTGGAAGATGGCAAATTGAAATGGGAGACAAAATTAGGTGAAATTGCAGAGCAGACTCCTTTATTTCTGCTTTATAAATCAGTGCTGCCTGTCAGCAGTAACACAAAGCTGTTACGGAGCAGGAGCTTTCCCGGGGACGCTGCCGGCGGGGACCTCGCCTGTCTGGGCCAGGGCTGCTGTGCACACACCGGTGCCGCGAGCCGTCGGTCACCGGGGAAGAAGCCGGCTCCTCCAAGAGCCGAGGCCTTGGTGCCCCTTTCCCTCGCCCGGCCCGCCGTGTGTGCTGGCCGGGGCTGCTCTGTGCTCTTCCCCAAACTCCGGTTTGCTTTCCCTGATGTTTTGCTGCTGTAACTAGTGCCACCCTTGTGACTGCTGCCAGTGTCGCTCCTGTGCCATCTCACGGAGGACTTCCCTTCAGTGGCCGCTTGCAGCCCCGGTTTAGGGCTGGAGGAACATTTTCTTTCGCTGGCTTTAAATTTCCTCCTCTCAGACTTAATTGGCCCCCTTTCCCTGTAGCAGGAAGAGGCAGAAGTAACCTCTGCCACTTCCATCTTCCTGCTGTCGCTCAGCTTGCTCCTCTCTGGCCGTTCGGTTTATTGCTGCTTTTACAATGAATTCAAACAAGGACAAGAAAGTTTTCTTTTCCAGAAGCCGCAAGATTTTTGCTAGAATCATATCACCTATAGGAAAAAATGACCATGCAGCTCCCATGCCATATTTAGGAATGTAGAGAACCCCAAGTGGCATCCCAGCGGAGAAGCGGAGTCCATCTCGTTCAGCTTGTGCGATTCAAATGGGGAGAAGGTGCATGCAGCCGGTCCGGCAATAGCGAGAGTGTGTTTGCACACCAGCATGTGGTTCAGTATTTTTCTGGTTTGCTAATACCTTTCACTAAGAAACTCTCTCTATTTTTTTTTCTCTGTCACGCTCATAAGTAGATGTATCCCTGTTTGACTGAGGGGGCTGCAGGGGGTGAAGCGAACGGCTCCAGCGTTCACGTGCACTGCCCCGTCCCACTGGCACTCGGGGCCAGAAGAAGGCAGCCACGGCCCCAGCTGCTGCCAGGCCCCACTGCCGGGACACGGGGACACAGGGCTGTGGGCACCTTCCCCATTGCCTCGCACGTGGTGGGACTCCGTTAGAGTCACCAAGATAAAAATGCAACTGCATGGTGTTTGCTCTGGTTAATAAGCTATGATGGGGCTGTTTCAAGCATTAGATGGCTCTTCCAAAAATGTGTCCTCATGTTTTATTAAAATGTACATTTGTGGAGATGTTCTTAAGGGGGTGAATAAAATATTCATTCAGATGTTGCTGTGCAATAAAAGTGGAGTCAGGGTGCAGACTACGCTGCTGGGGGTCACCTGCAGACCTGGCCCCGCTGCAGGCAGCCTGGCTCCTGCCGTGCCCCAGGAGGGACCCTGGGGACAGTGACCCTCGCTGCCACCTGCTCGGGAGACCCCGGCCACCTCCAGTGGCTCCGGCACAGCCCTCCCTGCAGAAGCCCCTCGCTCTGTCTGGCCCTGGAGCAATCGGTGCTGAACAGGGCTGCTGCCCATTTTTCCTTGCATCGTCTCTCGTCTGCCCCTGTGTTTCTGGCTGTGATCTGGCCGCTGTCCCCCGGGAGCGACTGCCCGGTCTGGGGCAGCTGTAGCAGCCCAGTGGGTCTGGGCAGGAGCCAGCAGCAGGGGAGGCTGCAGGGGTGAAAGCCAGGAGAGCACTGCAGCATAGGGCAGCCAGCGTGTCCTTGGCACTTGACTTTGGGAGACCCGCAGGAGGCTTTGGCTTGTCAGAGGCTGTGATTGCTCCAAATATCAGCCCAGGGCCTGTCCCTTTGTCCTGTGTCCAGGCAGGTGACGTAGGACAGCCCGGGGACCGCTGCAGAGGTGGCACCGCGCCGGTGAGCAGTGCCCGTGCCCCGCTTTCCTGCAGGCGAAGCCCCATCCCTGACTCCCCTCCCAAGCCGGCAGGAAAAGGCAGGAGTCCCGAGCCCCAGACGTGGTCATTGCTGCTGCCGCCAGCCTGGCAGCACTCGTCCCTCGTCTCGTCTCCCTGGCACGGCTCTATCTCCAGGTTTGGATGCCTGCACATTTGGAAAAGCTAGATGCTCTCCCCTCCCCAGGCGAGAAGCGCAGAGACGGGAGGGGATGCACGGGCACCGGCTCGTTCTGGGCAGGCTCTGCTTTCGGACTGCATCAGGGATTAGAGTCGAGTCTCATTTTTATAAAGTGATTTCTACCCTTGTTTTTCTGCTGGGGGGGTTGTAGCGGCCAGAGCAGAAATGGAGCCATTGGCTTGGGCAAAGCAGCGAGGGGGATTGCAATTTAATTTGTGCATTTCCCAGCTTGTTGTTAATCTCCCCATTTACTGCTGGTATTTGATTTCTGTAGCATTACTTCATCATAAAGGGATTAGCTAGGACCATAGGTCTCTGATGCTCATCTGCTGGGGATTACTGAGAAATTTTGTAGTTAGTTAATGGGTCAAATAGGTAAAAATGAAAATGTGCGTATGGTTTTGTTGACATTTGCAGGCGCATTCAATCTATGATCTAGCACTTGCTCTCTTGGCCCGTTCAGCATCCCCTGCTGCGTGTCCCATGGGGGTCCCAACTCTCTGCCGCCAGGTTCAGAGCCATAAAGCAGAGCTGCTCTCCTGAAAGGGTCTGCTGCGCTGCGCTGCTGCTGCTCCGGCAGCCCTTTTGCCCGCGGGGGCCAAGGCCACTGAAAGATGCTCTTGGGAGATGAAACCTGCGCTGGGCATGGGAGGACTCGGCCACCTGGGCAGCTCCCGTGATCGCAGGACAGTGTACTTTACAGCTGTGTGAAGCCTGTGCCGTGGCACAGAGGTTGGTGCAGCTGTCACAGGGATGCCAGTGGCACTGGTGCAGAATCAGGCCCCATCTCCGTGGCCGGTTCCTCCCGAGCGCTCGGTCCGGCTTCCCATCCCGCTGGAGAGGCCGTGTGGTTTCAGGCAGAAGGGATATTTCCCAGTTTTCATCCAAGTCATCAGGAAAAGGGCGATGCCAGCTCCCACTCTCTCCTCGCTGGCTGCAGGGTGGACGCCTGTGGGCTGCGCTGCTTGGCCATGGCACCCCTTGGCCCGGGCGGCTTCGCTCCCCCTGTCTTCTTAGAGGGTCCCTCTCTCCAGGGAGCGTCGGCTCTGTAACCCCGACCTGCCCAGCTCGCTCTGGTCGCTTGCTGCAGCCGCAGTCCTCGGGGGAACGCTGTTTCCCCCCATGTGCGTGGCCTTGGGCAGGGCACCCAGGGCGCTCCGGCCACACGCTGCCTCGTGCCAGGGCTGCGGGCCCTGGGAGAAGCTTCGGCATCGTTCAGCGCCCGGGCTGATGGGCACGGCGGCGGGCAGCCGGCGGTGTCTCGGGCCGGCAGTGCACTGAGCGTGGTCAGGAGATGCCTTGGGCGGCATGTAAAATCCCTGTGAAGCGTGGCTTGAATTTTTCCCACACGTCAGTGGCAACAGAGGTTAATGTAATATTAGCAGGTCGACCTGCATATGAATAAGTCGGACATCCCTAGTAAATGCCTGCTAACTGAAAACACGGACAAATGAGCACATGCTCCATTGCCTTCTAATGATGCGCTTTTCTCCGGTGCCAGCCTCCCCACGCGTGTGGGGAGCTGGCTGCGTCTCGGGGCCTGTGGAGGAGGACTGGCCACCTCCCTCGCCGTCACCGTCCCCACCTCCCTCCACGCTGCTCCCCAGCCTGCCCGGCCCGGGCTGGTCCTGCTGAGCCACCGGAGAGAGGTTCTGTCGGCAGAGAGATGCGTAATTGATTTATCGGTAACGTGATACACTGCATGGAGCCGGGATCAAGTAACGATCCAATTAAATACTTGTGGATGCATTCATGTTAATGAGCTCTAAGTCAATCAATTATTTAAATACACTGGGAATCATGTCCTGTGATTATTAAAGGGGCTGGAATTGTGTTGCATTAATAACAATAATAAATATTGTGGATACTCAGATCTTTAAGAAAATGATTCCATGAGCTGTGAAATCTTTGCAGGAGCTGCAAGGCTGGGAGGATATGAATATGGATCAGGGGGATTATTACACATACCAGCACCAAGGGACAAAATTAAAGAGTGTTTAAAATTCTCTGCAAAGACAAAATGTAGAATATGAAAACTTTTGCAATCATTTATAATAATGAAATTTTGATTAGAAAGGCAGCATCATGCATAAGTTATCGCATCAGCCCTCCGGGCCAAGAGAATCGGTGAATTCAGTGGAACGTTTTGGCTTTGCAGCAGCAGACGCAGGGTGCCCGAGCTGGTCGGGAAGCAGGGCGGGCGACGGGGCTGAGCAGCCTGTGCCGATGGGGGGCTTTGGATGCGCAAAATGAAGTGGCCTGGCGGAGGAGGAGGAGGTGACCCCCGGTAGGGCTGTCTTCTGAAACCTCCTCCGGTGGGCACCCGTGGCGCTGGTGGCTCTGCCCTGCACGTACCGTGCAGGGGAAGGGAATCTTTCTTCTGTGTTTTCTGCTCTTACATAGTGGGAAAAACAGTATATAAATTATTTAAGCAGGCAGAAGATAATTAACTCTAATCAATCTGGATTCTGCCCAGGTTACAGCTCTGCAACAGCATTAATCTTACTAATTACTTAATATTACTAACACAGGTTTCAGTGAGTTCAACAATGCGTTCAGTGAATCCGGCATTGAGTAATAGATGTAAAGTGATTGATTCTGAGTTGAAAAGCCCTTCGGTACTGCAAATCTGACCATTTTATTCATCAAATTATCACTCTTAGGGCATTCAAGAAGTAGCAGCTCGGTCTCACAGGGAAATTTTTTCATTACACTGGGTTATTCTTGGATTGCATTAGAGAGGATGTTATTTCACGAACATTAAGAAGGAAGACTTCAGACTAAATTAACAGTATCTCTGATAAACAGTTATTTAGATTACAGGGTGAGGTTCAAAGCCTGGTTTTGATCAGTGGAATCGGAGCTTGCATCCAGCTCCGCGGTGATCCACCCCACTGGAGGGTTTGGGCAGGATCCGTCCAGGCGCCTGGTCAGAGACGCAAGCCCTCAGCAACGCTCGTCGTCCCTTTGACGGTGCCTCTGCTTGCCACCCGGTCTGCGGCCACCCGGCCCTCAACGGGCTGCCGGGCGTCGGCGGTCCCTGCGGGAGGTGCAGTCCCCCGGCCGCCCCGCGGGTCCGGGCTGCCCGGCGGCGCGAGCTGCGCAAACACGCTGCAGGCGTGCAGGAGGGCAAACGTGCCTGACCGGGCTGAATTAACTCCCCCGCGCGTGCCAGCCGCTGTTTCTGAAGCCACCGGACAACTGGGTCTGTTATTTCCCAGTCATTCCACTGTGCAAATCGCAGAAACCTAGGTGAATGAAAAGGTGAGAATGCATTATTGATTAATTGCTTAGTCATCTCCAAACGGTTACTGAGCATGGCTGTGGCGTTAACAAATTACCCCTCAATTTTTGTGACTGATATGCAATTTGATTAATGCAGTTTTACGATGCTCCTGTCAGAGGGTGACATGGAGTCTCATTCCAGTGCCTTGCAAAAGGCAATGGTGTCGTGTTTTCAGTAATTGATGGCATTTGCAAACGGGTAGCCAAAAAATAATTAAGCAGTGTGATATTTTGTTTGAAAGGAACATTAGGTTAATAAGTTGAGCTGAAGGTGGAACATCAACTGTGTATAGTCATACTGACAAGTGAGCTGGTGCCATCGCCACGCAGTGTTTCTGAACCCTGAACCCGACAGACGTCAATTTAGTCCCCGCTCAAGAGGTCGACGTTTGCTGGGGCCGAGGAAGCACTGGGGGCTTTCCCCATGCAAGTGTTCGCCCTGCGGTGCCCTGGCACAGGGGGGCCCCGGGCAGACCCCCCTCGCACTTCAGCCCCTGTCTCTGGCTCTCTCCAGACTGATACTGCTCCCGGGAAAAGGCACGTGTGCGTGGTGGCTCTGTGGTGTCTGATTAATATTTGGTTTTGCCCCCCCCACCTTCCCTTTGAATGAGAGACCTTGCACAGCAGCGACAGGAGGCACAAGCAGAGCAAACCTCCCATTTCCACAAGGAAATGCTGTTAAAATCCTTTGCAGGACATTGGAAGATTAACCACCTGTGGATGCGGTGCCTGGCAGTCCTCACCTGCAGCATCGGTCATTTTATCTTTAAATCCTCAGCGGTTAGCAACTGAAGAGCAGGACAGCAGGGTCCGGAGTGGACAGGCTGTCTCTCTAACAAATAGCATCTGGGATAACAGGGAACATTAGATGCTGCAAAAGGCCATTCTTGTAGACCAGAAGGCAAGTGGCCTCATAAAGAAGGATTTCACACTATTTAAACAATAAAATCCCTGCTGGCTGCCTGGGGAAAATAGCCTTTTACCATGAAAAAACTGCAATTTGAAAATAGTGACTGCCAGACACCATCCCAGTAAAGGCTCATTGCAAAGGGAAAAGCCAGATGAGCCGGTGTAATAACGGTCGCTTCACGGACATTAATTACTTGTCTGCAGTCCATCCCAGCCAAGTGTCCTCTCGTGCTGGCAGCGGCCTGGGTGCCATAAGAAGCCACAGCAGAAAATCTGGCTGTGGGCACAGACCGAGCCGAGCATCTGCGGCGGCAGCCTGGGACGGCGAGGGGAGCGCCGAGCACCGCTCCTGCACCCCCCTCCCGTGCTCCCCTGCCCGCCCGCGGCGTTCAGCCCGGCCCCTCCTGCCCTGCGTCTGCTGCTCCCTGGTTTCCATCCTCAGGTGGGAAGGGGGGGCTGGCGGGGGGCTGGCGTCGCTGGCGCGGGCAGGCGGATGCTCAGGCAGGTGGGTCCGTTTCTTCCAGGACAGAACTGATGGTTGATGCCGCAGTTACCACTTTCACATCTATATTCCTAGAAACGTCCATCACTCATACCCCGTCCAACGGTTCTGCTTGTTTTCTCTCCACAGTAATCAATAATTTGCTTTTTAAACAAACGGGCTTTCTGTTCCACTTAGAACCATTTCCCTCGGGTTCCGCTCAGTGCTCCATTTACAATGTGACGTGTTTCGCAAGCTATGTGCTTTGCGTTTTTCTCACCAAGTCCACGTGCGAAGGGTTTTTCTTGCTGCTTGTGCTCATCGCTGGGTTGCTGACAATGTGCTCGTGAGGCAGCTCGCTCTGGTGTGAGCTATTTCTGCGCCTCTGACTCCCTTCTGTTCACGCCTTTTCCATTTGAGACCTCGTCGGGAGAGCTGACATCCCAGCGCTCTGCCTGGAGCGAGCAGTTAGGGACGGTGCACAGGGAACGGGGAGTCTTAAAGGTGGCAAGACTAGTAATGAATATTTTAACTGCTTTGCTGGAATAAATTCAGCTTTAATGAAATAAACTGAAACCAGTGGCCTAGTGCAGAATGGGAGCAGGGATAGAGCTTACCTCAGACCGTAATGTCCCAGCGGTGAGTTTTTAAAGAAAAGCTGCGCTTCAGGCAGAAGGGGCTCCGGCTGTCGGATGGTCTCCCCTGCGTTGCTTCTGAACACGGCACGGCTGCCAGGCTGGGACCCGGCTGCCAGCCAGGACCTGGCGACGTGCTACTGGGTGTTGGGAATGAAAGAGAACAAGCGACTCTGCCTCTTAAAAAATAAGCCACTGTTACTTGGGGTGGGGCCATGAGACTTGGCATCAGGCTCCCTCTTCTATTAATCAGCATTTGTGTTGGTTTTAATTAGTTTTGATTGCAGTTTACAAATGTAAATGTGTCTCCCATGACACCTCCCTCACCCCCTGGGAATATGGAATGAGTGTTTAGCGTAACAGCATCTGAGTTATGCACAGGAAGGAAAACAAACAGAAAAGCTCCGTGTACATCCACAGCGCCGGCGCAGCTTCTGGGGATCTCCACCTCAGCCTGTGGTAAGCACCAGCTAAGCAGAAAGGGGAGAAGATCCTCCAAGGGAGAAGGGCAACCCATCTTGGTGGTCCTTCAAAGAAGTGTCTGGTGCTCTGAGGAAAGGTCCTGGGACCGTCCCTTTGCCAACGTGAAGTCCGCAGGAGCGATCCATCTTGTCGTGCCCAGGAGGAGGAATCGTGGCCGCACCACGCTGCGGGTGCAGGAGGAAGGTGTCCCCCGGGCAGGGGGGCCGCCCACCACTGCCACCAACGGTGACACCGGGCCACCAGGCTTAGCCCTTGCAGCAAGCTGGGAGATCTCTCCTCTCCGTCAGATGAAGGAAAGTTTCCTCACTAGGAGGTTAATGTACTTGATTCACCACCCACAGGGATATCATCTTTCTTATTAGTGTTTGCCATTTTATAGTTTAATTAAGGTCACCCAGCGGGCCCGTAAATGACATCTTAATTAATAGCCTGCGATATCTGCCGGTGCCAGCCAGGCTTGCTATGGAGTCAGTACCCCAGGAAGAGAGCGAGAGAGCAGAGACGTGAGGCACACCTGCAGTTATTAATCTGCGAGGAACAGGCTGTCTGTACTTACCCCGAACTGGCCTGCGTGCACGTGTGTGCAAACGCGAGCGGCACGACGGCAAACGCCGTAACCTCGGTACGCGCGGACGGCACGGCCAGGGGCCGAGCTCTTGCCTGCGGCTGCTGCCCGTCCGCAGGCGAGGTGCCGGGGGGCAGGCTGGGGGGAGGGTGCACCCCCTTCGTGTCCCCTCCTGCTCACTGGTGTCATTAAGGCCAGGATGGGGCCAGCACGGCTGCGCTGCTGCTCTGATGGAGCCTGTGCACGCCGCTGCAGGGGTGCTGAGCGCAGGGGCAGGGGGCTGCCGGGGCTGCCGGCAGCAAATGTGCGCACACTGGTGGCAAACGGGGATGTCACCTGCTGGTGACGGCCGAGGACACAGCCAGCCACCCTCTCTCGTTTAGGCAAACACTAAGTCCCAGGGAAAGTCATAAGCTCGGTGCATCTGCTTGTCCAGGCTGATTTCCTGAGAACAACCGCTCTGCTGTAGAGGTGGGTCTTACTGTTAGAGCCCGGTGCTGCCTGGGGTTAGTTCCTGTAAATAACAGACAAATTACAAGACCAAAGGAAATGTCTTTCTGCTCCAAAAGGGCAAGCAGGGGGGACGGGGGGAGTGGGCGCAGCAGCCACCTCTGCTAACGAGTAGCAGAGCAAACCAGTGCCTGTCCTCGGCGTCACCTTCCATTCGCACCCCTCCCTTTGAGAGCTGCTGGCGCCGTCCCCGTCCCACCCCAGCACCGTCCCTTGGCAGCGCTGTATCCGCCATGGTGCTCGTGCCCTCCCTGGCCGGTGTCACCCCTGCCTGCCCGCTCCCGGCGGGGCTGGCGGAGCAGCTTTGATAACGACAGATTAATTCGATCTGCTGGCGTTCGGAGGTCAGGGAGCGAGCGGGAGCTCCGGGAGCGCTGGGTGCCTCAGAGGTGCTCGCAGCACCCGTTGCTGGGTCAGGGCAGCGTTTGAGCAGCTTCACGCCCTGCTCAATCCGTGCTGGAGCCGCTCCAGCGATGGAGGGGCCTGAATCACAGAATCGTATAGGTTGGAGAAGACCTTTAAGATCATCAAGTCCAAATAAATAACTTTGAGCCAGCCTTCGGGCTGATTTACAGAGCAGTGGCATTTTGCTCCTTCAAGGATTATCTCTTTCTCCAGTGGTTGTTTTCCCGTTTGCCCTTTCCTGGGCAGCGTGGCCGGGTGCGAAGGGCTCCCAGTGCCCACTGGCTCCTCGCCCCCGACGGCAGCACGATCCCGGATTTACACCCTGGCATTTACTCACGAACCGTGAGATAATGCAGATGCCACCTCACAGGCCCATAAATCGGGGTGCGCGATCCAACAGCATGCTTGCAACTCAGCGGTGTACCCAGATCCGTCTCTTGTGATTTATGACTCAACTTTGTGACTTATTTCAGAGTCAGTCATAGTTCAGAGCCAACCCATTACTCAGACCCATGACGTATTCATCAGTGACACAGGAGTTGGATAACTCGGGGATAACTTCAGAATTAACTGTGTTACTTATGAAGTTGCTGACATGACTTATAAATTGCCACATGGTCAATAAATCAGTGAGACACTGGAGAAATTAATCATATTTTTCTTCAGTCAGAAACTTCATATGCCTTATAAATCAGACATTGGAACAGCTTATTGTACATCAAACCCACACTTGGAAAACAGCTTTTTAGGGAGAATATATATTTATGGAGTATCCGTCCCAAACTGGTTAACAGGGTTAAAGAAAACATAAAGGCAAATGAAAGTGAAGTGTGTGAAGGAAAAGCGTGCGTCGCTGTACCATGCCGCAGCATTTGCCCTGATGGAGCCGGCGTCGCCCTGCAGCGCCCGCGCACGGAGCTGGCTGGGATCTGTACACCGAGACTTGATCCCGCGCGCCGACGCTGGCTGCTCACGACGCAGGGAGCACCTCCGCTCCCTCACACCACCTCTGACGCTGTGACCGGGGCAGCGGCCATGGAGCCTTGCTGCTGGGATGGGCTGCTGCTGGGCACCGTTGGGTAGGACCGCAGCAGCGTTACGCTCCGGTCAGGGCTGGTGCACGACACACGCGGTTAAACCTCTCGTCCCGCTCCGCACTGCTAGCAGCCAAGTGCATTCCCCAGCAGAGAAGCTGATGAAAGAACATTTATCAAGACCCACCATGGACATCCAAGTGCCGTGTTCAACCTGCTGACGTTTCATGATCGTTATCTGTGCGCAAGCGATGAACTAAAGCCTCACCGTGGCCATGTCTGAGCGGTGCCGGTCGGTGCAGGGCAAGGCGGTGCGTCCAGAGCCAAGGCGTGAGCCATTCCCCCCCGGGGACGAGCTCTCAGCCTCGCCCCAGGGCTTTCTTCTGGAGCTGGGAAGATGCTTTTGGAAATGACCTTTATATTTCTCAGGGTTGCACACAAAATATATCCTTTCTGTGTTTCGTGCTCATTTAAGGCACGTATGACCGAAACACGTAAGGGCTGAGGTTTCTCCGGTGTAGGTCGAAGGCTCTAAGGAGCTGCCAGGGCTCGCAGGGACAGACAGAGCCTGCTGCAGCCCGCGAGCTCCGTAGTGCTGTCTGCTGCTGTTATTTCTATCAGCCTCCTGCTCAGAAAGTGTAACAAATATGGGCTTAATGATAACAATCAATACATTCGATGAAGAATCGGATTTTATTTAATGTGCAATTCACTTAGAGCCTGACACATCTATTTAGATTTATTAAAGCAATTCCTGTACATTGGCTCAGTACTGATTGATTCCTTGAAATACATTTTAGTGGGGCTTTAAAATCCCAGCAAGAAAGACATTTTCTATATTCTGCATTTAAACTACTACAAATGCAACATGTTCTTATCAGTAGGTGTCCCTTTAGAATACAGAATCACCCTATTTTTGTTATATATAAAATGCATGGAAGAGATTATTCAGGACATTTATAGGATGGGGGTTTTTAATGAACCTGTGGGCAATTTACCATAAATTACACATGGAAATGTAAAATCTAATCAACTAGTTGTATAAGCATAGCCATATGTGCAGGAGTTTCACTCTTGCAAAAAAAAGCAAATTAAATGAATACATTGGAGATGATTTGAATATATCAAGCAGATTTTTAAAGCATTTCCCTAAGAAACACAACCTGCACGAAGCCCTGTCACTAATAGAATGGGAATAGTTGCCAGTAAATATTTACATTAGCAGCTTTAGATGGAAAAACAAAACTCCAGGCAAAACGTGGAAGGTTTCACGTCAGGTGCAGCTCAGACTCGCTTTTTCCTTGCTGCTCTCCCCAGCAGGGTGGGATCATCAGGCAGCTCTGCCCGGCTCCTTGCAGTGGGACCCCCCGGGACCCCTCCAGGACCCCGGGTCTCTGTGCCCCAGCCCGAGGCACCTGGGGAGAGAGCTTTTCCAGAAGGGTCTTTACAAACATTCTCTCCTAAGAGCTCCTCCCGTGACGTGCACCCGAACCGGAGGCCTTAAACTCAATTTCCGCTGCGTAAAGGGCTTGGCGAGGGGTAATTGCCTCCTTTCCCCGAAGCCCTTTGCACCCGCAGCTGTAGAGCACTGGAGCCACGCTGCATCTGCTGCTGCTGGCGACCAAGCGGGGTCCGAGCCCTCCTCCCGGGGACATCCCCAGCAGCGGTGCGCTTTGGAGAGGCAGCAGAGAAGCTGAATTACCCCAGTCTCACCCCTGCTCTGGGAGCAGGCGCTCAGCCCGTGCCGTGCTGGCGTGCTGCTGGCACCCAGCCCGCACAGCGATGGCACACGGCCGTGCGGCGATGGGACATGGCCGTGCAGTGATGGGACGTGGCCGTGCAGCGACGGCACGCGGCCGTGTGGCGATGGCACATGGCCATGCGGCGATGGGACATGGCCGTGCAGTGATGGGACGTGGCCGTGCAGCGACGGCACGCGGCCGTGTGGTGATGGCACATGGCCATGCGGCGATGGGACATGGCCGTGCAGTGATGGGACGTGGCCGTGCAGCGACGGCACACGGCCGTGCGGCGATGGCACACGGCCATGCGGCGATGGGACACGGCCATGCGGTCCTGCTGCCCAGCACAGGCACAGCCCTTGTGCAACCGCCCACGGCCAGAGCTGGGTCTGGAGTTGCTCCATGTTCTTCATCAGATCTGGCCCGGCAAAGTGCACAACACTGTTTCTGCTCCTTCCCCGGAGGAAGGCGAGGCTCAGTACCACAGTGAGTTTCAGTGCCAGGACAACTACCCATTTAGAAGCACACGTCAACCAGAGAAGAAACGAATGCTTGCAGGCAGTAGATGCAAAAGACGAAGCTGCAGCTGGAATAGATTCATGAGATGCAAATATTGACGGCAAACTTTTTGCAGCCTACCGAGCTCCCCAGGCGCCGTGCACGGGAGCACTCACAGCTGAGGCTCATTTTCTGCTGGCCATCCCCAATTCCAGCTATCAGCATGGCTTTCTTAGGGGTAGAATAAAGGTCTGATGATAACTTAAAAAACCCCAGGAGCCGTGACTCTGTGGTGATGTGCTGCTTGGTTTCTATGGGAACAGGCTGAGCTGGTTGATTAGAAAACCACGTGCAGAAGAGGCAGGAAAAGCAGCAAGTGGTGCTGCTGATGCAGAGATTAATTGGTGTGACTCAGGCTGGGCTTTTATATAATTTGCAGCCATCCCAAAAGGTGCCTCAGCGCCTGAGTTGGGGTGTAATGAGGAGATGCTCACAGGAGAACAATCTCATCGCTTGTTGCAACGATCGTAGCTCCTACTTAAAAAAAAAATGGAGTGGGTGACTTATTTTTGTCTGCTGGTTTCTAAATCACCTGTAACTTCACTCGCAAAAATCCCTGCTAAGGCATGGGGAGCATCTGCTGCCAGTGGGAAGGCAAGAGGCCATTCCTCCCCTTGCCCTTGCTTGGCTTCGTCTCACCACTATTGGCCACAGGTTAAAAAATGCATTTTTTTAGACATGCGGGAGAGTCTTCCCAGCCGTGGCAAGGACCTAGACAAGCCATGGGACTGCTGTGTCCCAGCCCTGGCAGTGCGCCACGTGCCAAACCCACCCATCTCTCCTGCGAAAGAGCCCTGAGCTAAAAACCGCCCTGCTGTCAGCCTGGAGCATGGAGATGCTCGGCACCGCACGGGCAGGGGGGAACGGCTCCCGTTCCCTCCCGCTGCAGGAGGAGGCAGCGGTGTGGGGAACGATGCATTTTTGCTGATGAACTGTTTGCAGGTGAGGAGGCAGCCCCGGTGTTTTAAATGTCCTCCTTGGGCAGGGTTCAAGCACGGGCTGAGCCAGTCAGCGCTGGCACCCGTCTGCCTGCAGGCACCCTTCGGTGAAGGCAAAGCTGCTGCCAGGCTCCGTGTCAGTGCCTTTCCTGGCCCGGTTGGCACACGGGGATTGCAGGCTTGGATGCCATTTTCAGGATGTGCGTGGGCTGGGAGGGTGGTGGAATATTTGTAAAGTGTGTGGAATATGCTCCACTTCAGTCATTTAGAAATAACAAGTACAGCTACGGCCTCATTTGAAAAGAAAACACATTTGGAAACCAAAATTAGACCCAAAGCAGAAAGATAAACTCTGTTGTAAGCACTTGTAAGAAAGAGTTTAAGAAAAGGATTAAAAGGGATTTGTTGGGTCTCTGAGACAGAGGAGGTCCATCAGTAAATCTGATTATCAGCTCTGCGTAGCGCTCAGTGATTTAAAATGCCAAAAGGCTAATGCTGGAAACAAAACGGATTTTGAGATGCATGGCCCTCATCCCTGTGGCGCTGGCGGTCACGGAGGCTGGATGGTGCTGGACGGGGCGATGGCCCTGCGCACCCCTCCACGGGGTGGCTGGGTTCCCCGGGAGCAGGGAGGGTTCCTCCCCTCCCCCCCGCGCGACACGTCCTGCCTCCAGGTCCCGGACGAGAAGCTGAAGCGATGGCGTTTTCATTTCCCTGGCATTAGCTGGTGGATGGGCGAGGTTTCCATCCTCTTCCTAATGAATGATGCTCGATGCAAATCAGGAGATATTACTTATGTGTCAGTGGCTGTTGAATTATTCATTGCTGAAAAAGCACCAGAGACCAGGCAAAGGAAAGCGCAATAAGCAATTAACTGCCTTCACTGGTGCTGCCTGCCTCTCATTAGTCTGTATTCATGTAATCAATACTTTTTCCGACGGATGTATGTGGTTCAGAAAGGGAGCAGAGCGCATGAGCCTGGCAGAGCACAGGGTAACTCCTGCTGGTATTTCCTAGAGAGTGGAAGAAGATTTCTGTTTAGCCCTGTATGACTTTGGTTCTTTGGGATGTTTTTGGCTTTTTTTTTTTTTTTTTTTTAAAGGATTTCTGGCTTCTGCCAGCACTGAATGGAGCAATCCCATCCGGCAGGAGATGTGCATTGCCTTTATCACCGCTCCCTTGGAACCTCTCGCTTCTCCGCTGGCCCTGCTCCAGAGCGAGCCCCAGTGCTGCCCAGGGTGTCCAAGCCATCAGCTCCCCGCAGGCTGCGGAGCTCGGGCACTCTCGTCCCGCCGAGGCAAAGCGGGAGGGAGTTCTGCTCGACGTGGCACGCCTGCGCCAGGCACTGCCGCTGCTTTGTACCAACTTCTGAGGGCTCTGCCCCGGGAGCTCAGGGCCGGAGGGAACCTCGTCAGCCCGGTCGCTTCCTACCGTCAGCACCGTTCCCTGCAAGGCTTTGGGGAAACTCATCAAACCACTTCTTAGCAGTACGGTGGATTTTTTTCCACTGCTCTTGGAAGGGTTTTACAACCCAGACCCGCGCAGCTCTGAGCTCCGAAACCTTTTTGTAATTTCCAACCTAAATTTATTCCTCAGTTCATACCTCATTATCCCTCTGCTAACACCGTCCTTTCATTTAGATAGCTCTCCCCTGCACGGGTGTGTTCGGCCGCATAATGCGGCTGCTTTAAAGTCCCCCAGCCCAGACAGGCTCTGCAGGGTGGGACACCCTCGCCCCTGCCCTGCTCGCTTCCCGCTCGCTCTTGCTCCCTCCCTGTCGCAGGGCTGCCGAGGCGAGCGGGCAGAGCTCTGCCCCAGCTCCGCCTGCCCGGGCACCGCACCTCCGTCAGCATCACCGTCCCACGGGGTCCCTGGCGCTCGCCCGGCCCTGGGGACCCCCCGCTCCTGAAAGATGAAATGTGGACCCTGGGCTCAGCTAACCGATAGCAGCTCATCGTGCCAGTGTTTCCAATGTCTGGGTGGTTTTTTTCCTTTTCACAAAGATAAATGCTTCTAATGAGCTGGTTAAACATTGGCGATCCACAGAAAACTGGTTTTAATTAAATTTACATACAAAAAATTGGTTGCAATTACAACAATTAGCTTGCTATGGAAATTGGGTGTGCGGAAAGGATAAAAATGTTCTTGCGAAGAAAAGGACAGAAAATTCACAATCACACTTGCAGAAATAATCTCCTTAAATTTGTCACTTTGACTTCAATCCTGTACTTTTAAGGCATGCTTTACACCCCAAGGGTTTAGCTCACTTGCTGGATGATGCCACGTATGCACATGCTCGCAGGATAAAAAAAATGAGAGCTGCAGGAGCTCTTTTGAAGTCCCCTGTTCTGTCAGTTGTGTTTCTGACCCTTTAACCCTCTGCTTCACCTCTCGGTGAGAGGTACCAACACTTGCTGGAAAATGGAGACCTCTTGGAGAGCTGCAATACTCCTGGGCACTTAATTACAAGAAAGTGGGATGGTTCATTTTATTTAAGATTAGGAAAGAAAAAGAAAATGAAACCAAGTACTTGTGATTTTAACCTAAAATGCTTTTGAGTTCTTGGGGAGCACAAGACATGTCCCAGACCAGGTTGGTTTTGACAGCGATGTTTTGCAGAAAAAAACCAAACATTGCTGGGAATCTCCGGGATCAACACCGTCAGATCACAGGCAGAGGAAAATTGTTTGAAATTCTGTTTGATCTCTTTACAATTTTACATATTTTTTGGTCCTAATGAGCTGTGAAAGGAAGTAATCCAGGGTGGGTAATAAATGGGAAGAGAGGAGACAGGAGAGGGTAAATCCTCGGATGTTTCTTGGCCTGTTGACACGAGGGAGAGCCACTGTCAGCTCCTTTACCAATTTATTAGCCCCCAGTAAAACTGGCTTCATCATCTGCTATTAAGACTCGTGAAATTATACATCCTCTTCCATCTCCTCCATCCCCTGCTACACCTTTCTGTGTGAGACCTACAATTTGGGTTCATTTTCTACAGCGAGCAGCATTTATTTGTAATTTGCTCAGCGGTCTTTGCTGGGGAGAGCTGCAGCTCAGCTCAGCTCAGCCCAGCTCAGCTCAGCCCAGCCCAGCTCAGCCCAGCTTAGCCCAGCTCAGCCCAGCTCAGCTCAGCCCAGCTCAGCTCAGCTCAGCCCAGCTCAGCTCAGCCCAGCCCAGCTCAGCCCAGCTCAGCCCAGTTCAGCCCAGCTCAGCCCAGCTCAGCCCAGCTCAGCTCAGCCCAGCTCAGCTCAGCCCAGCCCAGCTCAGCCCAGCTCAGCCCAGTTCAGCCCAGCTCAGCCCAACTCAGCTCAGCCCAGCTCAGCCCAGCTCAGCCCAGCTCAGCTCAGCCCAGTCCAGCTCAGCCCAGCCCAGCTCAGCCCAGCCCAGCTCAGCCCAGCTCAGCCCAGCCCAGCTCAGCCCAGTTCAGCCCAGCTCAGCCCAGCCCAGCTCAGCCCAGTCCAGCTCAGCTCAGCCCAGCTCAGCCCAGCCCCGCTCAGCCCAGCTCAGCCCAGCTCAGCCCAGCCCAGCTCAGCCCAGTCCAGCTCAGCCCAGCTCAGCTCAGCCCAGCTCAGCTCAGCCCAGCCCAGCTCAGCCCAGCTCAGCCCAGCCCAGCTCAGCCCAGCTCAGCCCAGCCCAGCTCAGCCCAGTTCAGCCCAGCTCAGCCCAGCCCAGCTCAGCCCAGCCCCGCTGGCAGCGGCAGGAGGAAGCTTTTCTCTTCTCCTGGCCTCGTTTGAGTGTCCTTGAGTAAATCCTGTCCCCTGTTCCCAGCCCTCGGTCACGGAGCTGGGCGCCCCGGTGCCAGTCCAAAGGCGAATACATTTGACCCCTTGTCCGGTGTCCATTTGAGCTCCGGCCTTCCTGATCCTGGCTTTTCCCAAGCCTTCGTCAGTCGTGTCGCTGAGAGCAGGACCTGGGTGGGAGGAACGCCGCTGGAGGACGTGCCGGGTGAGGCTGCTGCGCCCGAGCAGCGGCACCAGCCCCGCGAGCCCCTCGGCCTTCCGACCAGCTCCACTTCGGTCACGCCTGGAGCTTGGGGTGGCTTTGCCACCCCACGGCATCCACAGTCCAGGGTGCATTGCACGCTTCCCTCGTCAAGCCTTACTGAGCAGGAATATTGCAGTCAATAGCAAATGAAGTGGATAACAATTACATTTATGCCTGTAATTTAGTTCATTTATTTGAAGTTCTAAATGCATCCATCCGGTGTTTGCACTGACACCAGCGAGCACGTACGCGGCCTCTCGCCAGCCCAGCCCCTGTGCCCCGGGGCTTCCCGCAGGAGGAGCGTGCAAGGGCTGCAGGCAGGAGAGACAGGGCTCCAATTCGGCGTGCATTAACTCATCTGCCCGCTGCTGCGGACAGAGAGCATATTGTCTGCAAGGCTGTGCCATCTCCTGGTTTAGTTAATAAGGAGAAGCTATTTAAATAAAAAATCCATTAAAATAACATTCAGAGCGGCAGTGCTGTCCGACGGGCGTGGGGGCACGGGGCCGCCGGGAGCCTCCCCAGCTCAGCTGCGCTTGGCGGGGAGGGAGGGGGCTTCGGCTGCCGCGGCCGAGGCTGGAGCCGGTGGTCCCTGCCGTCCGCTGCGCTGCGCTCGTCACCGGCTCGGAGCCTCCTGCATTCACAGTGTGGCCTCAGTGCAGTGAAACAGTACTTAGAAGTTACATTTCATTCAGAACAACTGTAGCCTGAACAAAATTACTCTTAAAAAATGCAAATGAACTGCAGTTTCTTTTCATTTTTTCCCTTTAACTGCAGTTATTCTGTCGCTGGTGGATTTATGTGGTTTGGCTGTAGGTTTTAATTGCTGTTTGCATACACGGCGGTGTTATATCCAAGCACTAAAAGTGTATTTCCATTTTACATCCAAACCTGAACCACTGCAGAAAAATTATCGGTATGCGTGCTTTGATACCAGCTACATCTTAATCTGCCCTTAGAGCTGCTGAGGAGAAAGGACTAAGTATATTTGTTTTATTTTAAGCACTTTGTAAAATACCCAGTGAAGCAGAAAGGAAACCAATACCAAGTCGGAGGCGACGTAGGACATGGAGGCTCTGTTTGACTTTGCAGCTGGAGGAAAATGTAATAAAAACTTGTGTCACTGCGCTGGGATGAGACGAACGTCCCCACGCCCCTCTGGAGGGGCACCGGGATGTGCCGTCCCGGGGGTTCACCCCCGTGTCCTGGCTTGGCTGCCGGTGCGACGGTGCCGCCGAGCCCGGGGACAGCGCGGGTGGCTCCGGGACCCCCGCCTGCCACCCCTCCGGTGCGGCACCAACCCCGGCCGGGACGAGGGGCCGGGGCGGCAGCGCTCGCGCTGAATGCTAACCCCTCGTTTCCTCTGCAGCTCCACGCACCAGGCAGGTGCCTTTCTTCCCTTCTTTTTTCTTTTTCTTTTTTTTCCCCTCTTTCTTACTCCCCGGTTGATCAATTATTTAATACATTTCATCCCAGTGCAGAGCTCCCTGAAGTGAGTTGTTTTAAATTAAATACATTTCTCTTTGAATCAGCTTGAGTCCCTGGGAAATTTTTAGCTCTGCAAATGAGCTCATTTGAATTTTTGAGGTGTACCTGAAGCTTGCCTGTGTGTTTTTTCTTTATTTTTATTATTTCAAATCTCATTCCACTTTGTTCCAGGTTCAATCTTTTCCCTGCAGCAGTGCCCTGTGCACCGACTTATCTGAATAATTTCAAAAAGAGCGTATTAAAGGGCCCAACATGAAATTTCCTTAGAGAATTGATGTGGGTTAACCGTCTGTATCTTATTGTGCTGGCTTGTTTGTAAGGCTTCTAGCAACCATCCATTATAGTTATAAGGCTGAATGATGACAACAGTTACACAAGAAAAAAAAGGGAAAAAAAAAGAAAAGAAAAGCATTTTCTATGAATAACTGCACTGGGGTATTTAAAACACTATTGGCCGCACACTTTTCAGGCAGCCTGTGCTGAAAAATACATTTCTCCCTTAATAACATTTATATCCCTCGTATGATGTGGGCTTTCTCTAACCCTTTAAGTATGTTTGGAGGAGACAACAAAAATACGTACATCACGCTACAGATTATGGCTCCCAGTGTGCAAACTATCCCTTCATCTTCCCGTGCACACAAATACAAAAAGGTATTTTTACAGCTGTGGCATTAGCGGAGAACAGCCTCGGTTCCCCTCGCCCGTCTCAGCAGGGAGAGCCGCACCGGGCGGCAGAGGCCGGGGCAGCCCCCGGGACACGGCTTCGCCGGTGCCGGCCGAAGGCAGCGACTCGGGGAGCAAACAGACCCGCAGCGAGGGTCGCTGGGGGGGATGGGCAGAGGCGACCAGGAGAGCTGCTAGTCAGCAGGAGGGTTTGGTGACAGCCCCAGCTCCAGAGCATCCACACTCATTTTTCTCCTCTTTTCTGCACTGCGGGAGGCTGGCTCCATCGCACACTGCCCGGGGTGAGGCGTCGAGGGGTGCGCAGCGGCTGCAGACCCGGGGCCCCTGGGGCCGTGAGCCCCCTCCTGCCCACGCGGCGTGCGGGACAAGCCCACGCAGGAGGCTGATCGCGCTGGCAATCCCCCCGCTGCTGACGGCGACCCTAGCGTGGAATGGACACCGACAAGCTCAATAAAAACGATGTAACGGGTAAGTTACTGCGCAACTCCCTGCGATGACGACGGTGAGTTTTCTCGATCCCTCAAGCAGGCGAGGGCAGCACGGGACCCACACGGCTTTTAACGCCAAGGTTGCTGAACAGCCTGGAGGCTTTTACACAGTCTGTGCCCAGGAGTGCCGGGGTGAGCTCTGTGCATCCCCCCGGAGCAAGGTGCCGGTTCCCGCCGTGCCACGGCTCTTTGGCAGCAGGAGAAGCAGCGGCCAGGCAGGGCTGCAGCCGGGTGCTGCGGGGGGCACCCAGCCTGCTCCGGGCTCTGCCCGCAGCTCTGCTCTCGCCCCAGAGCCACCGGGCAGCTCCCCGGGCCCCTGGCACTTGCCCGGAGCGGTTGCTGCGAGCCGGGGGAAGCGGGACCCCCAGCCTCAGGGAGCAGCCCCAGGACCGTGCCCTGGCCGGCTGGGCTCTTCCAGCCCCCGGATCCGGCTGCCGGGGCGCGTGGCCCTGTGTGCCCCCGCTTCACTTCCTTTGGGCACAGCTTCAGGGGGACAATAATTCAAGTACTATAGGCCGAATTCCTACACCTCTGTACGTCGTTTTAACTGCGGAATAACTGCATTATCTCCCATGGAGACAGGCTCTGAGCGGTGCAGCCAGCGAGCAATTTGGCAGCATGTGTCCCTATGGATTTTATTATACCCAGAATGGAAAGAATCATCTCCCAGATCTGTAAGAGACGAACACTCCCAAGCATGGGAGCCAAGCTGCTTTGCCGTGCTCCCAGCAGCCAGCTGGGTCCGTGCGGGGACGGTTCGTACCCCACCAGCTCCCCAGGGAAACGCCATCGCACCCCTCTGCCGACCCCGCTCTGCAAAGGGGATGGGCTCCTCAAAAGTGTGATACAGGCCTGTTATCACAGGAATCAGCTCTTCAAAGGACAATTTTCACTAGCTGTTAAAGATGATGTTGAAACCAGATATATAATTTATACCTGGATCTGATCCTTTATAATGCAAATGTGCAGTACTTCCAACACCGACTGGCGCTCACAGGCGGGGCTGAAGGCGTTAACCCGGTGCTGGAAGTGGCAGTTTTACCCCTCGGCCTGGCCATTTCCTTCCCATCCTTCAGCTCCAGCTCCTGGGGCTGGGGCAGGGGTGCGGTGCCTTGCAGCGGGGGAGTGCTGGTTCCAGACCTTTTCTGAGGAATGTCACCATCCAACCCTTGAACTTAAACCCTTCCAGGCTCTTCACCTTCTCTGTTCTGCTTTTGTTAGGGGAGGTAGCTGCACGTATAAAACAGCCAAGCCATAAAGATTGTAAAACAACTGAGGTGACAGTAAACATCCCTAAGCCTAAATCAGCAATAATGTAAGCTGGCACAAAAGTCCTGGGCTGGGGTTTTCCGAGGAGGCTACAGGCAAGACTGGGGCAGCCCGTTCGGGAAGCGTGAGAGCCGGGGCAGAGCAGAGGCTGGGTGAGGTGCGGGACCGCATCTCCGGTTCCTCACGCTTTCTCTCTCTCCGCTGCCAGAGCGTTTAGGAATGGGAAAACATTTCAGATGTGAAATTGCACCTGGGAAAAGTTTATTATTTAAAGAAATGTCAGCACGAGGAGATATCTTCCTGCCTTGTTGGTTTTGGCAAAGGGCTGTGGGGATGTCGCGGAACATCAGGGTGATATTTCTCATGCAGAAATGTTGAAAAGAAACCGCACAAATAAATCCTGGTGTTTTAAGCAGAAACAGAAAGACAAGAAAGCCACCGCCTGCCCTTCCCACTCGGCATCAGCAGTGGAACGGGCGGGACGGCAGGGCCGGCCCTGGGCACAGCGATGGCAGCTGGCTCGGCTGGAGCTCCCTTTCCCACACACAGCGGGCAGCTCGGAGAAAGACGGACCGCCGTCCCTTGTAAACGCTGCAAACACACTGGAGAATCCAAAGGAGCAAAGGGAAAAATAGCGGGAAAATAATCCCCAGTGTGGCAGAAAGAACAGCAGCTGGTAGGGCAGCAGTCCCGGAGGGACCCGCTCACCGAGCTGAGCACGCAGCCGGATCAGAGCTGGAAATCCCATCAGGACGGAAAAACACCCCGCGGGTCGGGGGACCTGTGGACCCTGCGCTTCCGACGGTGCGGGACCAGAGCAGTGAGGCCATGAGCCGAGCAGGAGCCTGTTTGCTCTAACATCTGCATTTGTGTCTCACTTCAATGGAAATTTTTTCCAGGAATGACTCCGATACCTGGTTTTTGCAGGACACACAAACCCACGCTGTCTGCCTGAAGCTCTGCTGCTTTTCCCTTTCCCTCACGAAAAGCAAGACAAGGGTTAACAAAAGCAAAGCCGGGCAGGTTTACACTGAAATCCCCCCTGCAGATCCCCAAACAAAAGCTGCAAAAATGCCATGAATAAATTTCTTCCTGTTTGGCTGCGTTTCAGTGTTAAATGGACTATTTATGTGCTTTTGTTACCCCAGCAGGGAGAGAGGTCTGGTGTGTTTGCAGAGTGAAGGGAGTTCAGTCTGCCTTCTGCTGTGGTTATTTCATTTTAATCATTACTAGTTTAAAGACCCAATAATCACTGGTGAGCCCGAGTGAACTCTTGTTAAAGCCACTGGGCAAATAACCAGCCCAGCGCTGGCGGCTGCCGCGACAGGCTCAGCCCAGCCCGGGACCCGACGGGGCCTAGCAACTGCTTCCGTCCGCTCCGCTGCTTTCCGACACGCGAGGAAATGCATCTTTTGATCCGCTAACAGTCAAAACTGAACCGTCCAATTGAAAATTTAGAACAGGCTCATTTCTCTCAAACACAATAATTTGCGGTTTGTTCAGAGTTTTTAAGCCAGGCTGTTTCCCTGCTTATTATCTGACTTTGCCATTTAGATAAAAGAACTGCCTCCTTTGTTCAACAGCAGTTGTGGGCTTACTGCTGCAGCTTATTCTTGACAGGAAGAAAGACCAAAAACCAGAAAAATATCCCAAACCGGGTTCTGCCTCCAAAGGGAATTGCACCATCACGCCTGCACCCATGGTTTTTGGTGGGCGTGTGACCTGCCCATGCGTACGAAGGAGAGAAGGAGTATGAAGCTATTGGGATTAAAATGAAACAGCCTGGGGTGTCTTGCCTCCACCCCACAACGCTGTCAAAACCAGGAGGCGATGGGCAAAAGCCTCTTCTCAGTGACGCTGGTCGTTTGGTTGATTTTGAGGCATCACCTGGGTCTGCACGTTGGGAAGGACGTGCTGCCGCTGCCGGTGCTGGTGCTGCCGCTGCCGGTGCTGCCAAGGTGGGCGTGAGCCCCGGTGCTCCCACCCCACCGGGTGCTCCCGCTCCCTCGGGGCTTTTCCCCCCGGAACAGGGGACCGTTACTTCGGAGGCAGCCGTGGGCCCATGGCGCAGGATCAGTCCTTTGGGATAGGGATGGAAAGGGCTTTGTCATTGCTGTGGCACGTGCCAGTTTCTCAGTGCTCACGCGGGTTCCCTCCCGAATGGCAAAAAATCCATTTCCTGAAAAATGAAATCTGTGGTGCTTTCTCAAAATACCTAGAAAATGGAGTGCAACTCACGGATGGCACAAAATTGCCTGATGTGTCATTTTATGAACATACTTTGGGAGAAAGAAAGAGGTTACTTTCAAATAATGAGTTTCATATTTTGATAACAGGGGCTGTTAATTAGCTCTGGGTGCCGCTGCTGGCAGGCGTCAGCTGTAACAAGAGTGTGAAAACTTACACCTCTGGAAGTCTTCTAATAGCCTCTTTAATATGACACTCGGGAGGAGGGTTTGTGCAAGGAGTCACAGCAGTCTCAGAGAGAATCAGCTCAGAACCGCAGACAGGGAGGGAGGAGGGCAGCACGTGGGGCTCCCGCGGCGCAGAGCCACGGGCCCCCTCCGTGCCGGGGACGGGCAGCCCGGGGATGCTCTGCCGCTGGGCCACGCACCGACGGCCGCTCGCCGGGCCCGAGACTGCTGGGCCACGCGCGGGAAATGAACGTATAGGGAAGGCAAAACCTGGGGTGGTGTTTCCCACCGGGTATTGACCCCTGCACCCATTTCTAGGTCGGAAGCTCCATTCCGTGGAGCAGAGGTGGGAAGGCAGGGAGCGATCCTGTGCGACGGGCCCATCGAGCAGGGTTAGCAGCCAGCTCTCCCTCCCTGCTCCTCATCCTCACTGCTGAGCTCAGAAGGAGCCAACTGCCTTATTTATTTATTTATCAGTCAGTCATGAGTGCAGAAGATGCCTTTGAAGCTCTCTTAGTTCTCTCTCTGCCTGGCAAAGAAATATTGCACATCTTGGTATTTTATTCCTTTTGATCTCACTGCCGTGATTTTCCCTACCCCTGCCAAGCCGCTTGCTCGGGCCTCCATCTTTGATGTAGGTTAACAATACCTTCCGCAGCCCTTTGATGCCTCCCATAATACTGCTTTTACATTTTCCAGCAGCAGAGCGCACCGCTCCCAGTGCAGGACTGGGGCTGAGCCGCTCTCACCCCCCCCCGGCTCGCCCCTCGCTGGCACCCGCGGGCGGACCCCCGTGCAGGAGTCCAATCTGGACCAGTTCATGCTGCACAACCCAGCAGGGGCACTGGTGAGGGGAGCGAGTAGAAAATGACCCCTGTTATTACCCGTAGGTAAGGAGTTTTAGGAAATGCAGCCCTGAAGTCCCCACCTCCCACCCCGCTCTGCCGGGGCGACCCCCCCTCTCCCCACCGCCTCCTCCAGCGAAGCCCCCGGCTCTCCTCCCTCCACCCCAGGGTTTGGCTGCTATTGCCTACAGGCACACAGGACGATCTCCCCTCAGGCGTGCCAGGTCCCAGGGGAAGCTGCCACAGGGTGATAACTCATAACCCCCCCGGCATGAGCTACGCGGAGCTGCACCCCAGGACCCCAAAAATGGGACCTTCATCATCCTTGAAAAACAAGCGCGCAGCTTTTTGCCCAGATGCTGAAGGGGAGTAGGACCAAGAGTCTTTATTCAATGTTAATATCACGCACAGCATGGCTTGCTCGGTGCTAATTGTTGCCACCGCTGAGCCGGGGGTCACTTCTCCTCCTGTACAAACAGCCATTAAATGTCACCTGAGGAGCCCATAACAACCCAGCTGCCTGCTCTTTAATGCAAAGCATGTCCCGGTGTGCCAGCTGGTGATTGATTCCACTTCCTTGCGTCAATATTTTAATTAGGACTGTGTTTTCAGGGTTAGGTAAATTTGAGAGGTGAGCAGTCATGGCAGGGAGCTACCTGTCTTTACACTGGAGCTGCCGATCAGCCCGGCACGCCTGCGGGATCTCCAGCCCAGCCCACCCGGGCAAGGCATTAAAGGGCTCGGGGCAGAGGGTGCTGGGCTCAGGGTGTCTCTGCAGCTCGTGGTTAGCAAGTGCCGGCCTCCCAGGAGAGCGAGCTGCCTGCGGCGCGGACCCTCCGTGAGTACGGCTGCGGGGGCGAGCAGGGCAGGAGCGGAGCTGGGTTCCCACGGCCGGGAGTCGGTGGTGATGCTTCGGCGATGCCCGCGTCCTCGCTCCCGGCTTCGCAGCTCTCAGCCGGCGTCTTGCTTAGCTGCCTGCCAGCACGTTCGTGCTTTAGCCAACGCTTAATGTTTAATCTAGCTGTACTCGGGCAGAGGTGCTGGTGTGATAAATGTCTGCGTACGAGCCTCTGGCAGTCCCTGCTGAGCTCCTGCAGCCCTTCTGCATCCCTGTTCCCAGCCTGTGCGGGGCTGTTGTGGTGCAGGCAGCATTTGGCAACATCTGCCAAGGTCATAAAGCTACTCGAGAGAACAAAAAATGCTCAGATAGGCCCACAAAAGCCAGAAAATATATGAGGGTGACAAATGTTCTCAGAGAAGCCTGGGATGACCGGGCAAGTACAAAAGGGGCTAATTATGCAAAAGGCTCCCTAGATCCCTTACCTCCTTAGGTAACCTTGGAAAGGGCAACGTGGGGACTGGTCCGCGGTGCCTCCTCGGACACGCTGGTGTTGGGTTCGGGGGCAGAAGCTCCCCTGTGCAAGCAATCAAACCGTGATCACACCAAAACTGGGGCCCAGCTGTGCGCTGCAGCGTGTTGGGGAGCTGCCAAAGGCCTGGCTGAAGGGAAGCCCCAGGATCTCGGGGCACTGAGCCCCCGTCCTCCTGGCAGGCCACTGCCCTGACGGCTCGACCGTCCCGTCTCCCGCCTTTGAGGTGCGGGCAGAAGCCGGCAGCAGAAGGTGCCTGCGCATCCTGGCACGCTCGTCAGCCCCGGTGCAGTCTGGCGGCTGGGCTGCGCGGGGCTCTGCTGTCTCGTGCTCCGCGGCGTGCGTGATGGCTCGCCCACGCCCTCGCCCTCGCTGCTGGGGGTACACGCCAGGCTTCTCTCCTACGCTTTTATGGAACTTCTTGGTCTCTGCAGCCACGCAGCTACAGCCTTATTTTCAGTATTAATTAAGCATGGTGCATTCATACAGGATGAAATGTTTTGCTTATGAATAGGTAATTTATAGACCGACAAAATAAAGCCATAGACTATTAGCACAATCTTGCAAATAAAACATGGCACAGGATTTTTATGAGGCTCCTCCTTGGGGTCCTACCACCTAAATTACAAGAAAACTCCAAACACACAGACAGGAAACGCACAATAAAAGTTATTACGTGTTCAGAGCAGCATTGCGGGTTGGTGATGACTTTGGATTTGTTTCAGCACTCCAGGCTGTAATGGGCTGGAGCGCAGCATGATTTTGCGTGGCTGCGTTGAAGAGGTTTCAGCCTGTGACAAGCCTGCTCTCGGGTCTGGTGCGCTCCCTCTCTGGTTGCCTGGTGCCTTCACTCAAATTTAAGATTTCACATGGACTTGTGATTCTTTTTGTGTCCAGCTGCAGCAGGGTCACTGCTTGACACAGGAGAGCACCTTCCCCGGGGGCGAGGGGACCCGGGGGATGAGGGGACCCGGGGGACAGGCTCCTTGGGACGAGCCTGGGGGCTCCTGGTTGTGGGCACAGCATCTCGGGTCTCGCTCCGTGGGGCAGCCGTGGGCCTGGGCTGGTGGCCTCTCCCGCAAGGTGCCCGGGCAGGACGGGCTCCTGCAGAGCCGGCGCGTGGTGTGCGGGCGGCAGACCCCGACAGCACCGCGCTGCTGCGCCTCACAGATAATGTCTCATGCAAATGCCCTCCTGAACGCCCTGCAGAGCTGGCTGATTTAATTGCAGCGATAAATAACGAACGCAGAGCGGGGAGAAGCAGAGGCAAACAAAGGATGCGAGGGGCTGGAGAGCCCTGTAAGCACACACGGGTTTCCAGGCTGCCTTGTGATCTGTACTGATGCCTGGTCCTTTCCAGGGTCTGACCAAGGTTTTTGCAGCCTGAGGCAATGAGTTTCTTAATCTAAGGTAATGTAGAGGAAGGAAAAAAGCCCATGGGGATGGGAAGGTGGGCACGGGGGGCCCGGCAGGAGAAGCAGGGTGCGAGCTGCAGTACCCGCGGGGGACTCGCCCCAGCGCTTCGGGTCCCGCCTGGTTTCGGGGCTCTGCTGCAGCTGATGCCCTGCGAAAGACCAAAGCAGACGAGCCTGGTGTATGCTATTGTACGTGATAGCTTCACAAAAATCGCTTCCTCGCGGTGGGGGAATAACGCTGCAGGAGAAGAAAGGCAGAGGGGGAAAGGTTATAAGTTATCAGAGAAAACTGCTTTGAAGAAAAGTGTAAGTTTCCCCTCCAGAGGACTAAAAAGCCTATTACATTATAACCTGATTAACACAGGCCTCCTTAGAAACGCGTTTGGAAATGGCTTTGAACTTTTGCATGGAGCATGATCAGCATACGCTGCGCAATGGAGAGGGACAGGAGATCACGGAGCTGGCTGGCTGGGGAGTACTTAGGCAGGAATTTAATTCCTCCGAAGGGAAGTCTAAGGCATTTCTCTGAGACGAAGGTTTGTTATCTGGCCCTTTTCCCGTGCTCTCTCCGGAGCTGGCTAGTATTGCTGGGGCGTGGGAAGGGTGTGCAAGACACTGGTTCAAGGACCCACCAGGTGCCCCTTCTTCATTCTCTGTAACCTGTATTTTGACTCAAATGTGCCTTCCAGAGACACATCCTACTTACCAGCTCTGCACTGTTTCCCTCCCTCCAGTTCGCTTCATTTGTTTTGAACGTTTACCCCATGAAAGCTGGCGTGAGAAACCCGACTTCAGGGGCTGGGACCTTGGAAAAAGGAAACAACAAAACCGAGAACAGCATTTTAAAAAAGCGTTAGCACTGTGGTGAAGCTTGAAAAGGAGAACTTGGAGACTTTTGCCCATTCTCCCCTTGCCCTTCCCTGCCACCGAGGAAGCCGCATGCAGACGCTGCGCAGGGGAAGCGGAGAAGCCACGTGAGCAGGCCGAGCTGGGTACCGCGAAGCGTGCGAGATGGCTCGGGGGTCGGGGACGCCCGCCTTGCCACAAACAGGCAACACCAGCAGCTCCTCCGACTCCTGCATTGTGTGGGGTTGGGCAGCCCCAGGGAAACAAATCCCTCCCGACAGACGTGCCAGGGAGCTGGAGGGGCGAATCGGACATTTCTTATGCCTAATGAAACTGCTCAAGCAGAGCAGTGTCAGCACATCAAGGGCACTGCTGACCCCACAAGCAGGCACTGAGCGTGCTTGGATTACTGTTACCTCTATTATTACTTCGCTTTCCTAGTGCTGCTCCTATTTAAAACCCTGAAGCCACATCAGACCGTTGTGCTATGCCAAGACACCCTGTGCGAGTCACTGGGCTCCTCCGGGCTGTCGTCTGCTGGCTTCCCCGCGGGCACCCATACCTGTGGCTGTTGCTTTCCAAGCTCTCCCCTGTCGGGGACCCAGGCAGATGGTAATTAGCTGCTGCTTAGAAAATCGTTGTGTTTGATTAGTGAAGTTAGGCCGGAACTTTGCATCAGTATTGTTCTTGATCCAAAAATTCCCAGTTGCCTTCAGGCTGGAGAAGGCTGCCTGGGACTCGGTCATGCAGGATGGAAAATAAAGAAAAGCCTGGGCTGCAATCTCTCATGAGATGTGCATTACATAGAAACCTTTAATAAACGCCCATGCTGCGCTGCTCAGAAAGACCATGCAGCAATACCATAGCTTACATATGCTGCGCTTCTTGCACATCTCCAAAAGTGAGAAGACATTAGGGCTGTAGATCATGTAAAATTAGCAGCATGAGCCTCTGTCAGCCTGAATAGATAAAGTTAATCTTGCAGAAGTGACAGATTGTTGTCTTAACAGGTCAGACGGTAACTGTAAATCTCTGCAGGAGAGGGACTTCCAGCATGGCTCCATCAGGCGCTCGGGGGCTTGCGAAAGGCCATGCTGGCTGGTGCACGGGTTTGCTGAGATGCCCAGGCCCCGTGCGGGGACCCCGGCGGGGACAGCGGCTCTCCCTTGCGTGGCTGCATGGTCCAGCCACTGGAGTGGGAGGGAGAGAGGTGGAAGCAGGAGCCCTGTGCTTTTCTGACAGTAACAAAAGGATTTTTGAAATGCTAGGGGGAAAAAAAGAGGGCTTGCTTTCTTTTGTTTCAGCAGCTGTTAATGAGCTGTGGGGCTCTGCAGCCCTGGCACGGGGCTGTTCTGCATCGCCGGGCTCCTCCAGTTATTTACAGTTTAAAAAGGAGAAGAAAGCACCCTGGAAGTGCTAGAAGCCAAAAGTGTCTGGAAAAAGCCCACCTGGGCCAGGGCTGCTGTCCTGAACAGCCACCCCTCTGCTGCCCGCAAGCTGCCTGCACCCATGGCCCTGCCAGCTTGGGGACAGGGCTTCTCACCCATGGGAAGTACATGGGAGTACACCGGGAGTACGGGGGACGGGGGGTACACCGGGGTGGGGTGGGGTGGCAGTACACCGGGACAGGGGCTCGGCTCCTGAACGCCGCGTCCCGCTGGAGCTGGTGTGCGCCCGTGCCCCCCGCTGCTCGCAGCCCGGGTGGGAGTCGCGGCACTCACCTCCAGTGGGTGCCTGCCTGCAGCAGGCAGCTGCCTGCAACAGCTGCACGGGTCGGGGTCGGAGCCTCCTGGTCGCGGGGCACGTCAGGTCGCGCAAGGAGAGCAGGCTATACGGGCAGCCCTGGGAAGGCACAGAGCTTCCATTTGTCATTTTAACCATTAAAAGTAGTGTTTTTCTTCAAATACAGGTTTACAAGTTATTCATTTTAATTTGCTACATCCTTGAAGGTGAATTTAATACCATTCATACATTTTCATTTGTAAATTTGTCAGTGATAAGAGTGTTGGCACATGGGAGAAAGTAACTGCATAATTGCAACTTACACGCTTGTCTTACTGAAAAACTGCTAGCTCAGGCATCGTCCGCGCCTGTGCGTCATGCATGAAATTGCAAATAGAATTTAATTTGCCCTTGTATCCTGTAGGATTAGCTTAAAATGATTAATGCAGGAGAGAATGTTGTCAAGATTTTATTCATTACAATCTCAGAGGACTGCAGTGCAAAACCATCATGTATAACATGATAACGTATAATATGGAGCTTTCTGAACTGCTTTCTTACGGCAAACAATCGTATTTCTGCTCTTTAATTCCAGTGCTGAGGCAAGCGGGATTCATCCCGTGCATGTTGCTGTGATCTCCTGGACAGCTGGAGATGTAATTTGTTTAAATTTAGGATGTTTAGGGCTGGTGTCTGGAGCAGCGCCGGAGCAGCTGATACGCCAGCGGCCAGGAGGTGTGAGGGTGGCTGTCGGACCCGCGGGAGCGTGGCCTTACCCGCTCCCACGCCAGCCGAGAGCAGGCCAGGCTGGAGACAGGGAGGGTTCAAAAGTTTAGATTTTATGTTTTGCTCAGATAAGGTGTCAAAACCACGCGTGCGTTTCCTTTTCCCCACGCATTGCTTGGGGAAAATCCAGCTCCTGGGCAGCGAAACGAGCATCCCCACGGCGTGATTGCTCACACGGAGCTGGGGCAGACTTAGACCTGCCCACGCAGGCAGCGTCCCACGGAGCAGCCCCTGCCCGTGGCCGGCCGGGGAGCTGCCCCCGGGCTCCCCGCGCAGCAGAGCCTGCAGCCGGGCTGCCCGTGCCCATCCCCGGGGCGCCTGGGCTCCCAGGGGCCGCGGCTGCTGACAGAGCGGTGGGCACGGTGCCGCGTGTGAACCGCGTCCCGGCGAGGTGGCTTGTCAGCACTGCGGATGGTTTGACGGCAGAAGCAAGCAGCGAGAGCTCTCAACGGGGGTGTGATTAGGAGGCTCAGTCCCCCGTGAGCGCGGCCACCAGCTTCTCTAACCCTGCCCTTCTTCCCTCCGCTGGCTGCAGAAGGAGTGTTTGGCCAAACCCGGGGTCATCCCCGGCACTAACGCGCAGTCGGTGACGGGGTAGGGATGCGGGGCAGCCCGCCACGTGAGCAGGCATCAGGCTTCACGGGCTCACGGTCCCATGGCACAGCCTCACCGCAGAGCAGGCAGCGGCTCCCGGCCGAGGGGCAGGCAGGAAGATTTCTGCAGCGGCAGCTTGTCCAGCGCTGCGGAAGTGCAGGGAGGTGGAGCAGGAAAAATCCTGGCAAAACCCAGTTAAATGGGAAAGGGCAGCCGAGGCAGAACTGCGGGACGGGAGAAACAGGGCCGTGGAGCTGAGTCTCGGGAAAGCAGCGGGGAGCAGCGCCTGGCAGCCCAGGCACGTCTAATGTACATGTCTTATGTACATCGTGCACCGGTGTCACCCGGGTCAGTGAAATGCTCCCTGAAGGGGCATCGACAGACGGTACCTGGTGGGGGGAGCTGATGGGACGCGGTGGGGGAGACGGGGCTGGACAAACCCCAACATGTAACTCTCTGCCAGGGCAACTCCGTCAGTGCCTCGTCTTCTGCTGCTCAGGGCTGATTTGTCCCAGCGCCTTCATTATTTGAAAGACTGCAAGTTTTTTGAAAAGGCCTCTGAAGAGGGCCGTGTTCTTCCACTGAAACTTCTCTTTCCACTGCTGACGAGTAGCCAGTAAGAAAAATACCTTTCTGCTCCGTTGCCGCTGGGCTAATTGGCTTAACATGGTGAGAGTAATTATTGGATTGTCATCTTTTAAAAATCATTTTAGCGATGGGTTTGTGAGGAGGTTATGGCTTAGAAACTGTTCTAATCAGAACAGTAATTGAGGAATGAAATATGGGTTGTGATTATGTTATTGAAATGGATTGTCTGGTAATTATATTAATACAACAGAATTACTGTAGATCCCATGTAAACTGCAGTCGAGAGTGTTCCTGTCTCAGGGGAGTATCCCCTCCTACCTCAAAGTTAATCCTGCATTATTAAAATGACAAATGTCTCTCTCCCAGTCCTTTGAGTGAGAGACAAATGTCCTTTTTCCTTGGCCCAAAATCCATTTTTACCTTTTGATTTCTTGTTGGCTGATCCACCACCAGCCATTGGAGCAAAAGTTCCAGCAAAATGACAAGAAACCTGTCCTTTCCCTCTGCCTGTGCCGGCACATGTGCGATCCCGGGGCGGGCAGGTCTGTGGGATCTGCGGACAGGCCCATCCGACCCAGTGGGATGCACGATTTACGCCCCGAAGCTGCCGGTTAGGGGATGCTCGTGCAGCAGGTCTCACTGATGTAGTTACCAAAGCCGTTTAGCCAACTAAGCGTTCATAGCGCGGTACGGGCACCTCAAGCTCAGATCTCCAGCCTGCGCTCTGCTGCTTGCGTACGTGGCAGGGACAGACCCTCACCCGTGCAGCCGGGGCTGGGACCAGCAGAGTGGCAGCACCATTGCTCCCACAAGCCTCCCCCCGCCGTGAAGCCGCCCGTCTCCGGGATGGAGAGTTCCCTCTACATGCCCGGCTGCGGTGGAAGAGCAGGCGCCTGTAGGGTGTGCATCGGGGAGCTCGAATGATGACAGTTAGATGGCTATGGTGTACATCAGTGCCCCCTCTTCAAGCTCCCCAGGCACCCCGGCCGTGCCGCCAGCGGCGGGGGCTCTGCACGCCGTTGCTAATCCAGCTGAAATGGTCGCGGCAAGCAGGCACAATGTGCCGGTGGCTTCTGCCCCCGCACCCAGCCCCTGGCAAGCAAAGGTGGACGTCCTTAGGCAGCCTGTGCCTGCCGGCATGAACACGTTTAAAATGCGTCTCAGTTTGATAGGTTCCACTTTTGCATTAATTTAGAAAACCGCTGCAAGTAGTTATTCTGCCTAATCCCCTTTGCAAGCCTTATGCCAGATTTTTGTAATTAATTATTAGCAAAGAGAAACACATCAGGCTTGAAGAAGCCGGCTGGACCTCCTGGAAGGAGCACACGGACTAATGCCTTATCGGTTTAGCTGCCAGTTAGAATGAGATAAATCAATGTTAATTTCATTGTATTACAACAATATTGATTTCCTATTAAACAACAGACAAAGCAGGTTATGGCTTTAGGAAAGCTATTAGGAGTTAAAGAACATTTTTTATCAAGAGTAAGTGTGAAATCAGTGTTTAACACTGCTGGGTCTGGCGAGTCGAAGGAGGAGGAAGGTATCGTACAGGAGGTTAAGGCCAGTAAAGGGGCAGAGTCAAGCCCAGCAATGCCACGTGCAAAAGCCCTAGCACAAGCGTGCAGAGAAGGATACTGCCTGGGTGGGGGGAGAGGGAGACGGGGAGGACCCTGGCTGCAGGGCGGCGGGGGACAGGGTGCCAGCACCCGGAGGGGGTTCGAGCACGGGGATGCTCCGGTCCCTCCCCGCCCCGCTGCCTCTGAGCGGGGTCAGTGCTCGCATCCCATCCCCTGCACCCTTCCCAGGGAGGGGCCGCTTGCTCTGCCATTTAGCTCAGCTTCCTATCGACCATCGGGTGAGAGGGCCTGGGCTATCGCAGCAGAAAATCGCTAAGGAATTTCATTACAGAGAAAACCTCCCTGCAGCCTGGGAGCCGGGCGGTCGCCTGGCTTCAAAACACGCCTCCTCCAAAGGGTTAAACTGGCAGCTGCGGGGGGCCTAGCATTAAGATAAATAATTATTAACTGAATCAATACTGATAAAGCCACTGAAGTGAAGCTGTTAGCTTATTGACTCCTGGAGTCACTTTTAATGGTTCTTTACAACGTGAATGCCATCTCGTCTCCCACCCACAGGAGCGTGTGGCACAGCTCACCAAACGCTCTTATACCATGGAAATTGTTCTGCATCAGAGGACAATAAAATGAGGAATTAGAAGCAGTAATGTCTGCTGTTAATTACCAATGACAAACTAGAAATCAACTCAAACTACTATAAAGTGGCATGGAAAGGAAGACATTTTTTATTCCCCCAATCAAACATTTATGCCCTATTTTCTATGTACATACACCAACAAAATAGCATTTTAGATGCCACTGGCTGAAGGCGGCAGTGGCAGGTTGAGGGCTGGGCTCTCGGCATGGTCCCACCAAGCGCAGCCCAGGGACAGGGTTGTTGTGGGCGCGGAGGAGGGGGTGTGAGCTGCCGCAGCAGAGCCACGGGCGGACCCCGACCGAGAACAACTCAGCTCAGAAAGGGAAAATTCTGTTTAACCTGGTGGCGTTTTCTTTGTAAGTAAGTTCAGGGTTTGGCTAAGATCATGAACTGGACGTGCGCCAGCTCTGCAACCCCACGGCTGGTTCAAAACGACATGAACGAGAAGGGGAAGGAAGGGGATTCCTGCCGGAGGAGCAGGGCAGAGCATCCCGTACAGCATTAGCTCAATCCGCTCTGCAAGAAGAGGATGAAGATTAACCGTAACAGGGATCAGAGCTGAAATTTCGGCGTGTTACACTGAGCTACAGCACTGCGCTGTGCCAGAACAGTCTGCGGGCAGCCCTAAAGGCCTCAGATTGCAATAATCCAATTTAGGGAAACCAAAAGTATGAAGCACAGAACACCAGCTACAGCAAAAGCATCTAGGTATGAATGAATGGGAGCAGTGTCGGCTGGGTGATAAAACCAGCCTGGCAGGAGCTGAAACAGGATGCTGAAAAGCGAGCTGTCATCTTTCTCAATTAAAAAAAAATGCAGTTATAAAAGCTAGGCTTCTAGGCAAATATGGTCAGTGTGCTTGGGAGGTAATGCGATCAGAGCCTTCCGGGCACACAGCCGCTATGTAGGGAACTCTGAGCACCCAGAAGGCAGTGCTGCTCTTCTCTTTCTCTTGGTCCCTGGTCACATTCCCGTTGGTTCCTGCACGCCGGCCGTGAGCCGTGTGCTTGGGTGTTACCCTCCGCTGCTGCAAAACAAAACAGAAATCACCGACAGTCGTGGCCACCCAAGAGCGAGAGCAGTCTGGGGGAAATGGCAGCACGCAGGTGCTGGGACTACGGAATTGCAAAGCTGCGTGAAAAATCCCCCCGAGGTCGTTGCGCTCCCAGTGGGAGCTGCTGCTCCCGGCCCTGCCTGGCGCAGCGGAGAGCACGGCCGCCCCCCGCTCCCTGCGGCCCTCGCTCCCCCTCCGTGGCTGTAGGCGCGCCGGGCGCAGTGACGCGGTGCCCCCAACAGCCTCGGGATTCTTGACTTTTTCGGAGCCGCTGGTCGCCCATCCAAGATGTAAGGCCCAATGTCGGTCTCCGAAGAGGACAAGCAGCCCAGCGCTGGCTGCCTGCCGTAGCAGGGCGGCCCCTGCCCACCGTGCCGGGTGGGTGGGGTGAGGCTTCCCCTCCCTGGGGTTCATGGGCTTTGTTCACCCTGTAAACGCTCTAAGGCTCTGTTTTAACCCAACAGTGCTGCTAGTCTAACAAATATTTCCCCTCTTTGCTTTTAAAGCTCTCTCTGAGTGAGCCGGAGGCTCACAGTCTCCGTCTGCAGCTCTGCTAGGAGCCGTCGCCGTCCCCTGTGCACAGCAGCTCTTTGGTGTGGAAACCGGCACGTGGGAGCACAGGGAGGCTGCGGTCTCTGCTCAACATGAAAGGGACTTGCGTTGCGGATCTGTCTGTCTGTGCTGTCATTTGTTGGCCTGGTTGCTCACTTTGTCAGGTCCACAGGGGCATCAGCTCTTCGCACGTAGCTGGGATAGATGTTACATTCATTTAAAGGTCTTTCCCTCCAGTTTCCGCCTCGCAAAAACGTTGGGTGCTGAGAACTGCAGCCGTGGCCCCTCACCCTCTGCCGCCCGCCCCGGTTCGGGCGTCTGCGCTGGTGATGCTCCTCAAAGACCCGGGTGCTTGGGCTGGTGAAGCCTCTTCCCGGGGCGACAATGGAGATTTAGGGGCTCCAGCTGGAGTGACAAGTCTCTGCATTTCTGGGGGCGTCACGCCCCAGGCCAGCAAGGGGAAGGCGGCAGCCGCAGACCCGCCGGCCAGGGAGGACGAGACGGTTCGGTCGGGTGGAGCACAGGGCGCGGGGCTGGGAGCCGCAGAGCCCCACGGCCGGGGGCACCACGGGGGTGTCCTCCCCCCGGCTGCTCTCCGGCCCCCGCTGCAGCGTTTGCAGAACAATTCAGGCCGGTTTCCAACAACACGATACGCTGTTTGCCGTCTTACACGGCTTTACGGGGCTAATCCTCTTTGCCTTCGGCGCCCTTGCTGGGAACAGCGGGGCTTGGTGCATTTGGGCTTTGGGGGATGCCGCAGTCAGAAACCAGCGGCCGAGGCAGCAGCAGTGCCAGGGAAAGATTACCACCCTCAGCCGGCTCCGCTGCTGTGGCCGCTCTCGGTTAATTATTTGTCTGAGGATTACATAAGGCAGGCGTGTTATGCAGAGCTTAGCAAGGGATTTAAAAAAAATTCAAAAGAGGAATGAGGAGAAGACACAAAAGCTGGAAAGAGGAAGACTATAAAAGAGCAGGGAACGAAATGGGAAGACAAAAGATCTAATTACAAATGACATTATTTGCATTCTCATCAACTTAATTCAATTTTATTTTCTTATTGCTTTAATCTTTGAGCTTAATTCAGTGGAACATAGTGCATGAAGGAGGCAATGAGATCCGCGCAGGGTTTGTTCGGGGCAGGCTGCGGTGGTGGGTGCAGGCGGCCCCAGCGTTGTTTTTCTGTGGGCTGGATATATCTGTTCTCAGTCCTGGAGGTTTCAATTTAAAAAAAAGGTGATAAAAATTCAGCATTCCTCCCCGTGCTTATGTGAAATGGGATCTGAAACAGCTCCAGCTTTGATTGGATACCCAGTGTGACCTGACATTTAATCGAGGATGGGAAAGCACAGGTATCTTAAAGAACAGGAGGAAAATCATTCTGACATTGTGCTCTTGATGAGAAAATAGCATTTTTCACGTTACATCGTGTGTTACATTACATTACAAGTACTGAGGGCTACGCAAATGATGCTCAGAGAGGAACACAATTGGACTTCCAGAGGGAGCTTGTGATGCTTGGGGGGTTCGCATGAATTTTAAATTAAATTATTAAGCAAAAATCTGGCCCAAAGCTGAAGGACTATATCGCATATCAAATTTTTAAAATTATTTGAAATTGTGCTCGCAGTAGGCAAACCACCATAATGAAGCAGTAATTAGTCTGAAACAAATTAAGTGATCTAAATAGCTAAAGCAACAAAACATGGGTAATGTTGCTCGTGGGAAATAATACACTTGACAACCAAACCAGTTCTTGTGTCTCCACTCCTCTCCTGCGTAAGGAACAATTGACCTGAAGATGAGCTGGGAGCCCTGTTGCCTCCTGCCTGGTAAAGCGGCCGGATCACGCGGTACTGCAGGCTCGGATTAACCGCAACAGCGGGATGCTACCGGCACACGGCAGCCCTTCGGAAAGGCGCGGTGCTCTGCGCTCACCCAGGGCCCGAGCAGCTCTGGAGACCGTCCCCGACCCGCTCCGGGGCCAGCCCACGCTACGCTCTGCCGGGTGTTATTGCACCGGTCAGAGCTGCCTCTTGCCCAGCTCTGCAGCCGCTTGGCTCCTGAAGTTCATTATTAGAACTCAGCCCAGCAGCAAGCGGCGTGCAGCTCTCTGGGGCTTGTATTTCACACCCCACAGTCCTTTCCTGAGGATATTTCCCCACTCGGGCATGGGTTTGCTCACCGTGCGAGTTCCCACGGGCAGACCCACCGTCACGCTTGCCGCTGCTCGCTGGCCTCCCCTACCCCGCCTCGTGCTGCCAGCAAGCAACGCGTGACCTTTCGTTTCAGCTCCCGTGGAAGCAGGAACATTCACATTTTAAATTACAGATATTTCAGCCAAATAGCCTATTTGTGTTCAGTCTTTATTATCATCTTACACTGTTTTGCAATTGACTAAAAGTAGATGCGGGTTTATTTGGGGGTATATATAATGCTGGGTACATGCAGCCAACATATCTCCATGCATTGATTTTTGGGCCAGCTCCGAGAAAGGCAATTCAATAGACAATTAAATTAGCAGCTACATTTGTCATTTTTGGCCCAAATGAAATCCCGAGAAGAAATTGCCCCGCTATCAGCCTGGAGCTCATCACTCTGTGAGGAATATTGCACGTTAAAGCCCGAGCTGAACTGCATCTTCATCAGGCTGGGAGCCTGCCAGTGAGCCTCATCCCCTCTGCAGGTGATCCGAGCAATGTGCCTTGGAACAGAGTTACTGCCTATAACCGAAACAGCAACGTGGTCCAATGTCCTCCAAGACAAAATCAGGCGAGACTTTTGATGTTAATTTCAATATTTTCCTCTTGGTTTGTGTTACGCCTGTTTCTGCACCCGCTCTATGCCAGTGTAAGTGCTACATGAAGTAGGGGACTGAAAGCAGAAGCGGGGTCACATCTACAGTTCTGTGTATGATAAAAGCTAAGGGATTGCTGCGGACCTCTGCTGAAATGTTGTGCTGCATCAGGAAGGGCCACCTTCCACAACGTCAAGGTTGGTTTGCACAGGTATGTCTGCATTTGCTATGCCCGGTCTTAAGCTTTTCCTCTTTCAATCCCCGTCCAAACCCCTACCCCCAAAGCCCACCTTCGCCCTCCCCTTTGGACAGGCCTCCAAAAGCAGAGGAGACAAACTTGGGCTGCCCTGTGCCTCGCACCAGCCCCGGGGACTCGGCCAAGGACCGGGGCGTCTGCCAGAGCTGCGTGCCTCTGCTGGTCCCCCCGGCCCTGCTCCCGCCATGGCAGCACCGGCTGGTTACCAGCTGGCATTTGGGATGCTTTCACCTGCAGTGGTTATGGTGCACCTTGTACCAGCGTGAAAGGTTTCCCATCAGCAGAGCGCTGCGTTTATGGGCACATGCAGGCTTTACATCTGATGATGCCTGGAGGAGCTGCTGCCCGGGGTCACCTCTGCGCCGAGCAGACCATCCTCCGGCTGCGTGCCTCGAAAGGGACGAGGACGGAGAAGCTGCTGAAACACCCCCCGTCCCTGGGGCTCACAGCCATCAGGAAAAACATGCTCTGTGGCTAAGGCTTGCTGCATAGGCTCTTGTGTCTTAAACGTTTTATGTATCATTTTATTCCCCAGCGTTTATTGACTGTCTTGAGCACAACCATGCTCAACAATAACACTCAGAAAACACAGATTAAAATAGTGTTTCTGGTTACTACCAGAGCACCAGAAAGCAACAGCAAAATGTTTTTAGCCTTCATTAAAGCAGCAAATAACCAACCAAAAAAACCCCCGAGCCCTGAGAATCCCTCGAACGCACAAGCACTTGGAAAAGCTCCTTTTCTGTGCCTTCCCTTGTACTTCTGCTCTCAAAACCGAAAGTGAACGTAGGGCTCAAAAGCAGAGCCTGCCTAGGCAGAAGGGATGTAATATTAATATTTCTGCCTTAGCTGAACATTTTTCTCCAAACTCCTTAATTACCCAGGTAAGCGGATAACCCAGCCTTTCTGGCTAATTGTACAATAATACCTGCCATCTGCTACTGTATTCCAGATTTGTGGGGGCACAGCTGCATGCGGAGTGCTTAGTGAAACAACCGCAAGCTTTTATAGATACTTATAACTTCTGCAACAATGAATCTGTTCTAATTAGCACTAGAAATAAATGTTTATGGTGTAGGAAATGACAAAACGTATTTATCACCAAGCTAATAATTCACCGTAGAGGAAACTTAAGGCCAAGCCATACAACGTGAATTGAAACGATTCTTCCTCTGTTTCAGTACATATATACAGGCATACTTGCGGGCAGTGTGCTAACTAAAGCAAAACATCCAGTGTTAAGGCCTCTCCCGTTAGGAACAGACATTGGCCACCAGTGTCTCAGAGCCCTTCTCTTGCCCTTCTGTTGACTGGGCGGGAGCAGGCGAGAGCAGGAGAGGCCGTGCAGGGTCCGCAGCTCGTGACCGGCCCAAGAAACCCAGACCCGGAGGAGCAGCCCGGCGTGAACCCGTCCGACCACGGGCGCCTGCTCGCCTGGGGAAGGGGCAGCCGGGCAGGCGCTCGCCGGGTCCTGCTCGTCGGAATCCAGCAGGAATACAGACAGGAGAAGTCGGTCCGTCCTGCCGGCAACCGGGCAGGCTCCGAGCGCCGGAATCGCCGCACACCCGAGCAAAGCCCTCGGTACCACGTGCCGGTGGTCTGGTGGGGGCTTGATGGCTCGACTCGCCTTCCTCATGCACCCAGAGGTTTCCTTTCCTTTTCTCTTCTTTCTTTCACAGCTGCTGCCCGAATTTGCTTTTGGTTTGACCACTATAAGGGACAACAAGCCTTGACAGGCTGGGATTGATGGCACCACTGGGAGCCCCGGCAGCCGAACAATCATGCAGAGCAGCCGGCAGCGGCGGTTTTTCAGGAGCTGTCAGCGAGATGGAGCACCCGGGCAGGGACCCCGCTCCCGCAGCGCTGGTGGGGTGGCCAACGCTGGAAACGGGCTCTGCTTCTCCTGGTGGACGCCGGCCCTTGGGATTCAGCCCCGGAGCGGGGCCGCGGGATGCGATGCGGGAGGGATCGCCTCCGGGCTCCAGCCGGAGCTGGGCAGCTGGGGCTTTCCCACCTCGTCAGCAGAAAAAGCTGACCTGATGATTACGGTCTGGAGGGGCTGAATCCATCACGCTCGGTGGTTCGAGCACAGCCCCGGGGAGGGGATGGGGAAGGACCAGCGCTATCGCTTCTCTCCCTGCTTCATTTATGGCAGTTTCAGATTGAAATGTGCCCGCTCTGGGTGGGGCTGTGCTGTGAGGATGGGCAGGAGGAGCAGCCAGTACGTCTGGGGTCTCTAGAAGAATAACGAAAGGCCCATCCTCCCCGTCCAGCGAAAGCTTTTGGTCAGAATAAAACCACAGAGGAGACGTTTCAGCCGCTTTGGCTCGGAGGATCAGAGCCAGGTGTTGTGCCAGCGGTGCCTGTGCCGGCGGTGCCCATGCCAGCGGTGCCCGTGCCGGCGGTGCCCGTGCCGGCGGTGCCCATGCCGGCGGTCCCCATACTGGCGGTGCCCATGCTGGCAGTGCCCATGCTGGCGGTGCCCGTGCCAGCTGTGCCCGTGCCGGCGGTGCCCATGCTAGGGCAACCCCCGCTGCGGATGTGCCCGCTCGGGCGGCAGCGAAGAGCCCAGTGCCAGACCCGGCTCCTCCTGCGACGCCTCCCCATCAGCGCTCTCCACCTCTCGGCGTCTGGGAGGAATTTACGGAGGGGCAATCGTGGGCATTGGGTGGCTGGGAACGGAGTGCCATCCTGCTCCGCCTTCTCCATCTCAAGTAATAAACCTCTAATTTTATAAGAAAGTGAATCAAATAATCAGGTTTGATATTTACACCTCAAGAACTCATATTCTCAGTCACAAACTTGGATAAATCATCTGTATTTCAATAAATCTAATGCAATTACTTTCCACTACTAGTAAAATTTCCTACTATTTCCCCTTGAAAAGGAGCCTATAATATGCCTGCATTCAATATCACCACAAAATGGAAAGCTAACGTGATTTAGGGGAGCTGAACTATTCCTGTTAAGTAACATTTTCCAGGTCTTGATTTCTCTTCCAATATTTCCTCTGTCAATTAGCCAAAGCAATTTCTGCTGGCTAATAAAGCAGTTGGTTAAGTTTGTTTTCCACTCAAAACTCACTTAATTTCAGCAAATAACGGTTGAAAAAAGAATTGATCAAAAGTATTTTCCCCCAGAAAATCAAACTGCCTGGCAGAAAATGAAGGGGCCTTTCAGCCCAGGTCCTCCCTGCTGAGGTTTCGCATCCGATCAGGAATCCCAGCCCACCAGAAATAAACAGACACAGGCTTAAGTGAATTCTTCATGTATTTAATGTCAGCCATTGATATTAAATTGTGCTTTGCTTGTTGACTCCGGGTTTTCCCTGACAGTTTGGGTCCTGCAGTATCCCCAGACCGCTCACTGAATGCAGGTTGCAGAGGTTCCCTTCTGGCCGCGGCCGGGGTGGAGCACGGCAGCCGCTTCTCATCGTGCGGGGCAGCGCGTGGGTTTTTAGGAAAGAATATAAAGGATGTTTCCGCCTTGAAAACCCTAAGTAATGTAAGGGAAAAATGCTGAAGCTTGCATTCTTTCTGTGTCTTGGATTACTGCCTGCGATGAGCACAAGCACCTCCGCGTTACCTCCCTGCCAGGGAGACGGGCGTGGGTTCGAAGTGCTTCAGCTCTCGCCCTTCGCGCGCTGGGCTGGGGTGCAAGGCTGCTCCAGGAGGCTTTGCAGCATCTTCTGGTGCACCTGGACAGATCACACCGGAAGGCCAGTTTAACCGGCTGACACGTCTTCTTACCGTCGGTTACTGAAGTACGTTGCTATTGATTGCTGATAATACCTTAGCGGAATTGCTTGCTTGATAGAAAATGGCAGACAGATTTTTTTAATGGTAATTACTTAGTTTTCTTTCCCAGAGCTGAATTCTAATTATTCTTTCAGTTTCACAGTGGATGTCAGGCACTCTGCTGGAAGAGCAGAAGGACACAGAAATAAAGGTTTTAATTTATTGTACATTACATATTAAGTTACCTCTCATGAATATTAAGTGCGTGAACAGCTATAGTTTTGAAAACAAAAGTCTGAATGATTAATTTTCCTATTGTTCGCCACTCGACGATTTCATTTTCCCTCTCCATCGGAACGAAAGTCCCGCAGCGTTACCCAGCTCCCCCAGCAGAAATCCCCGTCTCTGGGCGAGGGCTCGTGGGCTGTGCCCGCTGTCAGTATTCTGCACGGCGCTTCCCCGCCTGCCGCCTTCCCCAGCGGCTCGAAAAAAGACTTCAAAGGAAAACTTCAGACCAGAAATCTGACTTGCCATCAGAATTTTTTAACCTTGAAGACGTAACCCCACCGACGTGTGCCTGAATGCTAACGAGGACCGGGAGGAAAAGGCACCGCAGAGGGAGTCAAAACGGGGGAAAAGGCGGGGGCTTGGGGAAGTTCTCCATCGAGCCTCAGCAACAGCGCTGGGGGCCACGTAAACTTAACGGAGGTGGCAAATATAAGAGCTAAACCACAGGAGGAGTTAACAGGGACACAGTGGCCCAAGCCTGAGTTTCCAGCGCAGCAGAGGCTCCTCGGGGGTGACGGCCTCGGACAGAGACCAGAGGTGGAACAAGGTGATGCAGCGAGAGCAAACCTGGGAGCGCAGAGGAACCCACCGGAGACTCAGGCCCGGCTTTTTGAGACAATTCCTGTGCTATCACTCACACCTTCAGAGGTTCTCTCGTTTGCTGGCATTGTTGATTACATTTAGCTCTGCAATCATGCAGCAAATTACTTTTTCAAATTTCAATCATAACATTAGCATGTCAACAATATTGCTGAATTTTATTGCCACATCCACTTCGTGGAAGCAGTTTTTCACTGCTTCAAACAGAATTTCCATGGCATCACCTTGCATTTTTATCTGAACGCACTCCATAAGCTTCTGAGATGGTAAGACCTTTACAGCACCACCAACATAGCCCACATGCGTCAACAAGCTGAAATATTAGCATTACTTTTTTTTTTCTGAAAGGGCCTCCTTGCCACAACACCATGTCTACAGGGAACTTCTCTCTTTACTCCCTGCAGGCACAAGGATAACATACGCTGTAATTAAACAGAACCGTTGTCTTCTGAGCCCATTATCTTCTCGTCATGATGGGACAGTCTCTGTCAACTCATGCCTTCCTCCAGAAAGTCATTTATTCCCTGGTGCTCTGCCTCTAATGCCACCCATGATCCATAACTAGTGTAAGAAATCGATTCATGCATGTTACTCTTTCCTAAAGCAATGTCTGTCTGACTTCAACCCCGGAACACCACCAGATAGGGAAACCCTCGGAGGCTGAGGGGTACAGAAAGCTGGGATTAGCTGTTATTTTCTCTTGGAAAGGAGTTATCTCATCCTAAGCCACATGACTATCGTGTTGGAAGCTGTTAGCACTTGCATGTCCTGCAGTTCCCTACAGGAAGATATTATTGCTCGTATGCAACATAAGCTCCCGAACAAAATCCAGAATTACTTGGGAAGCAGAGGCACAGTACAATTCAACAGCATTTTTGGAGGCAGCCGAAGTGCGTGATTGCAGAGCTGATTACCCTCACAGCTCAGAGCGCAGGGCAGCGGGATGGATTTCCAGACAAGCCTTTTGCTGCTCTTCTTGCTGACAACAATGAATTTTCATACCAGCCAAATGCAAGTTAAATTGCTCTAATGAAAAGCAAATACAGAGGTTTTGCACTGCTAACACTAAGTCTCCGGATAGGTCATCCTAAAAATAAAATCTGTGCGCAGCCATTACACAAGCTATTGCCTCTTAAAAGAGAAAATCCTCCTAAACTCCCCGGAATTTTTAGCATCTTCCTCCAGAAGCCGCCCGCCCAATGTTTTGATCTCTTCCCCACTCAGCTGCAGCCTCTGGTTTAAAACACGTTATCTGACTTGCACACTCAGGGCTGTGTGGGCTGAGGGAAGGCGGGAGAGGCATCGGTCCTCCAAGGCTCATTTATTCAAGATTTACAACTAAATCTTGGCTGAATTGGGCTTCTCTGTGCACCGAGTCTCAGCTAAGGACAAGGACGGGGTGCGGTGGCTGCTCCAGCCCCGTTCCTTGCAGTGGCAGAGCACAAGCCTGTGCCAGCCCTGACCCCAGGGAAGGGACATCCCAGATTTTTCAGGCGTTACAGTTCAAAGCAATATTCCCATTATTAGCCGTTAGGAAGGACAGAGCTGAAAGCCAGGCCCTCGCATGCTCCTCGATGTTTTGCCAGGCACAGTTGGAAAGGGGTTTTTCTGTGAACTCCTCCTCCCCCTCAATTTTGTTGGCATTTATAGCAATGTCATTTTTCCAAAAATATATGGCAAAAATTACTCTGTGTCCCAAGGGACATCAGCAGCGCGTGCAGAGGGAAATCAAATCAGAGTCTACAGCCTGTCATCTCAGGCTAATAAATGATTTTGTGACATTTATTGGAATCAGAGAGGAATAGGGGAAAGCAACAGACTTTAAAGAATTAATAGATTATTAGCTACCAAAGAACAGCAGGCTTGATGGCACTGGGAGGATTCGCGCGGTCTGAGCCCAGGCACAGTAATCCCTCTCACAAGTACAAACTCGAGGTCTTTTCCTCGCCGAGCAAACGGAGGAATCGCCGTTTCCAGAGCCCTTTGCTGCAGCGGGTGGCACAGAAACGTTCGCGTTTGCCGTCTCCGGTAACTCCAGGTCACGTGAGGGAAGAAAAGACGAACGTGAAGCGATGGGAAGTTTCAGCTGGGATCAGTTTTTCGCGTTGTTCGCACAGAGCTGCCGGTCTGGCCCTTTCTGGCTCCTTTTCAGGAGCATCTGCGAGATCAGAATAGGAACCACAACTTTTGTATGAAAATCACTGAACTTGGGAGTTTGGAACTATTCTCTGGCCTGAAAACATTCATCTAATTTAACACGATGCTTTAATCGTCCCCCACTAATGTGCTGAGCACCATATACCAGTAATGTCAGCAAACACTAACATTGCCGAGGCACAATGTCTGAGGTACATTTGTGTGGCCTGTGAAGCTCCGTTTTCAAATAAACGCTATTTTCTCCTCAAAAGGAGATTGAGAAATTGTAATAATTAATCTTCAGCCGGACAGCATTAGTTACCAGGAGCAACCACATTAAATGCTACTTTACAGCAAGCAGCAGAAACAGCGGAAGGCCTGGGGGCTGCAGAGGTGGGCAGCGGAGCATTAACGCCGTGTTTGCCACGGGACCCAGCCCAGGGGGTTGTCTTTGCCTTCCTCCCTGCTGGCGACGTTTTACGCTCCACAGTACATTTGCTGTTAAGGAATTTGGTCTTTGACTTTGCCGAGGCTGGGCAGACATGGTACGTGCCAATACGTTCGGCCAGTTGTTCTCTGGGTACCCAGCCCCTGACTCGGAAGATAGGGATGGGGACCAGAATGGAGCCCCCATAATCCAGGGGGAAATGGTCAGTGACCTGCTGCACCACTTAGGCACTCACAAGTTGATGGGGCCTGATGAGAGCCACGCGAGAGTACGGAAGGAACTGGCAGAAGTGCTCACCAAGCCCCTTTCCATCGTTTACCAGCAGTCCTGGCTAACTGGGGAGGTCCCAGTTGACTGGAGATTAGTGAATGTGACACCCATCTACAAGAAGGGCCGGAAGGAGGACCCGGGGAACTACAGGCCTGTCAGCCTGACCTCGGTACCGGGGAAGCTGATGGAGCAGATCATCCTGAGTGCCATCACACGGCATGTACAGGATAACCAGGTGATCAAGCCCAGCCAGCATGGGTTCAGGAAAGGCAGGTCCTGCTTGACCAACCTGATCTCCTTCTACGACAAGGTGACCCGCCTAGTGGATGAGGGCAAGGCTGTGGATGTTGTCTATCTGGACCTCACTAAGGCCTTTGACACGGTTTCCCACAGCATTCTCCTGGAGAAACTGGCTGCTCATGGCTTGGACGGGTGTGCTCTTCGTTGGGTGAAGAACTGGCTGGAAGGCCGGGCCCACGGAGTGGTGGTGAATGGAGTTTGCTCCAGTTGGCGGCCGGTCACAAGCCGTGTTCCCCAGGGCTCTGTGTTGGGGCCAGTCCTGTTTAATATCTTTATCAATGATCTGGACGAAGGGATCGAGTGCACCCTCAGTCAGTTTGCAGATGACACCAAGTTGTGCGGGAGTGTTGATCTGCTGGAGGGTAGGAAGGCTCTGCAGAGGGACCTGGACAGGCTGGATCGATGGGCTGGGGCCAATTGTGTGGGGTTCAACAAGGCTCAGTGCAAGGTCCTGCACTTGGGCCACAACAACCCCACGCAACGCTACAGGCTTGGGGAAGAGCGGCTGGAAAGCTGCCCAGTGGAAAAGGACCTGGGGGTGTTGGCCGACAGCCAGCTGACCATGAGCCAGCAGTGTGCCCAGGTGGCCAAGAAGGCCAATGGCATTGTGGCTTGTATCAAAAATAACGTGGCCAGCAGGACCAGGGCAGTGATCGTCCCCTGTACTCGGCGCTGGTGAGGCCGCACCTCGAATGCTGTGTTCAGTGTTGGGCCCCTCACTCCAAGAGAGACATGGAGGGGCTGGAGCGTGTCCAGAGAAGGGCAACGGAGCTGGGGAAGGGTCTGGAGCACAAGGCTGATGGGGAGCGGCTGAGGGACCTGGGGTTGTTCAGCCTGGAGAAAAGGAGGCTGAGGGGAGACCTCCTCGCTCTCTACAACTGCCTGAAAGGAGGGTGTGGAGAGGTGGGGTCGGTCTCTTCTCCCAGGTAACAAGTGACAGGATGAGAGGAAATGGCCTCAAGTTGTGCCAGGGGAGGTTTAGACTGGATATTAGGAAATTTTACTTCCTAATTTTACTGAAAATTTAGGAAATTTACTGAAAGGGTTCTCCAGCATTGGCACAGGCTGCCCAGGGAAGTGGTTGAGTCGCCATCCCTGGAGGGATTTAAAAGACATTTGGATGAGGTGCTTAGGGACATGGTGTAGTGGTGGTCTTGGTAGTGTTAGGTTTACGGTTGGACTCAATGATCTTAAAGGTCTTTTCCAACCTCTACGATTCTGTGATTCTGTGATTCTGTGCATGCCAAGGCTTTGCCTGCACGGGAAGAATCACTGGAAATCTTCTGGGTTCCCAGATCTTGTGTCCTCGTCTTTCATTACCACCAGACACCGGCTCTTCTTCCCAATCTCCACCAGCCCCTGCTCACCAGGGCAGGATCCCACAGCCCTCGGCAGCAGCAGAGCCTGCAAAGAGGCAGAGATGAGACCGGTCTCCAGCGACTAAATCTGGGTTTGAATTAACATCATTTCTCATTAGTTCTTTCCACGTGGGGATTTTATAGACAGATCTCTGACTTGCTCTAAACTCTAGGGAAAAGACAGGATGACTTCTGCATTGCAGACTCCAATTCGCCATCTCCCAGCAGCAAGCACCCTCGGCCAGGCCCGTGCTGCTTGCCCGATGCGGTCACGCCGCTGCGTGCGTGACGTCCGCCATCGCCCAGGCTGGTGGGAACACGTTCTCCCCACCCGCAGAGCCGTGATCTGGAGGCAGCTCAGACAGCGGCAGCATGCGATTCAGGAGAGGCTGTTTTCTTCACGTTTATTCCCCGAGACCACCCCCAAAATACAGAACTGTGTCCCATACTGCAAACATCTCATGCGTGTTTGGGTTAAATGAGCTCTGCTTGGCTGAGCGTTAATGGACATTGATCCCTGGAGAAGATTTCGCAAGAGCTGTCACTAGCAGGAGACACCTTGGTCATTAAAGCAGTTGCTTCTTAATGGAGCCTGAGGAAATGTTTAATGGTTAAATGCAGACCAACGGACTCCAACACCAAGGCACGGAAATGAAACTCCGTGCACTGCCATTTGCACTGTTACCGCTGGATTCGCTTCCAGGGCTGGTCTAATGAGCAGACCTTTCTCCCTGCTGTTGGCTCAGGGCCCACAGAAGATTTTATCGCATTTCATAAGATATCTGTGGGACTGTGCTACATTTTCTCTATGCGAACTTGCTTAATGACGCTGTACCTTCTGGCTTTTGCTGGGCTCCATTAAATGAAGCTGAACACAGCTGTTGACCCAGCAGCCGCTCTGGCAGGCAGCAGCCAAGCAGATGCACTGCATCCCTTCGTGATTGATCTCACCCCCCTTGCAAAGGTCATTGCTCCTGCAGCTTCAGCAAAGCCTTCTGAAGAGTAATTCGCACTGGCCGCCCTGCTCTCGGGATAGCATTGCTTTTGGAAGAGGGTAAATGCAGATCTGCTTGGCTATTTTGAGGCAATGGCTGTGCGTAGCCTTAAGCCGCGCCAGGGAGGGGAGATGAATGCCCCTAATCGCAACAGAATTGCCCACCTGAAGGCTGGGGCGGAGCACGGTCCTGCAATTAGGGGCAGATGGAAGTGGGAGCATCGTTATTGCAGAGGATACATTCTGCGGGGAAAGCTCTTTCACCTTTTTGGATGTGTGCTCTAGCACGGCGGTGTTCCTTGAGATACTTGTGGTCTTCACGTGCTGCTGGGCTCACATGGGGAATATTTGTAATCTGCAGCACTACCGTAAGTGACTTCTTTGTAAATGCTTGTACGAGCATTTACAAATGCTCGTTTTACAAAAGTTGCCTATATTTCTTCTTGAGGATTCAAGACTGCGGTTTTGTTCCACAAAACTTCTCTGATTAAGTTGTTTGCTCCTCTATTACAGTGTGGGGAAAAAAGAGGGATTCTCATTGCACCTGCTGTCCAGATTAAATGCTTAATTGCCCAGTTAATGCTGACTTGCTCACCTAAATTTGACATGAGCAACTTCCAGAGATGATACAGAGCTGGTGATGCCAAGTATCTGTTTCTTTTTAAGGAAAGCCTTAAAAAATATTCATAGCTGTGCTAAAAGCTTGCTCTTTGGGTGTTCTTCTTGTGAACCCTGAAAAAGAGAAGATTTCAGAGCAGCCCTTTTATTGCTCTGTTAGTGCTCAATCACTGAAAGAGAAACGCATGAGAGATAAATGAGATCTCATCGTCTTCTCATGTTTCTTAATTTATTTCATGGGGCATATTTCCTCACTCTTCTCTCCAGACAGCACTTTATCTCTGCTTTTCTTCCATTACATCTCTCTCATTTTTCATTTTTTTTTCCTCCAGTTCTCTTTAGTTTTATCCAATGGTTTCTCAAGACAATCTGATTAGAAGCATAATAGAAAAACTTCTTTTCCTGGAATACTTTCTGGTGAGATCTTCGGTTTCAGGCAACCGCTGCTGTGCCTAGGGACCCAGCTCTAAATCATTAAGCAATTACACGTTTGACTGAAAGAATATCAGAACTTGAGATTAATTTTCGCAGTGCCTCCGGGCTGGCTTCCTGCTCGCCCATGGCATCCTCCCCCGTGCCTCGGGGCGATATCTACCCCTGCCCCCGGGACAGGGCTCTCTGGAAAGCCCTGGGGATGCCCTCGGGGGGTGGAGGATGCCCGGCGGCTTCCCTGGCAGCTGGCTGGCTTCAGGTAGGGCTGGTTCAAAACTTGTTTTCTGGGAAAAGTGGTACATGAAATGTCTGCGTTACACTTGAAACTTATGGTTAGATAATTTTGGAGTGAAGCAAGGCTAGCGCTGGTGCTGCAAAGGTGTGTGTGATTCTGGCAGAGCAATAGGCTTGGCTGCGGGACAGGACAGTGAAACGGCAGTTTGTGCTAAGGGCAGACTGGCTGTGTGTCACCAGCTCCATTGACTTAGTATCTGCAAATCTATTTGTGGTCTTTGCTCTTCTTTTTTTTTTATTTTTACTTATGGTGTGTAAATAGGGGCTTTTCGTTCTGTTGCTTGGTGCCTTCTGTGATGTAGGAAGGCCATCCCCGAGGGATGAGCAGGCATCGCTCAGTGGGTGCTGGCAGCATCCTCGCACCCTTGCTGCCGCTGTGCTGGAGGCTTGGTCTATAACCCCTGGTCTTGCTGCACCTCAACGTTTCATTCCCTGCATTGTCCCGCTGAAGCGCTCTGGTCTGGCCATCCAGCTTTGTATCAAACCCCACCGGCCCAGGTGGAGAGCATGACTTGGGTCCCAGGGATCGCTCCCCAGAAGCACAGCGATGCCAACCCCTCTCTTCCCGGCGCTCCTGCACAGAGGACTTCCTAAACCAAAATCCCCAAGCAGAGTTTCTGACCCCCTTGAGTGGCAACCCCCTGTTGTGTCTTAGACAGTGAATTCACTGCTCTTAAAAAGCCAGCCTGAGCCCCTGACAAAGGACGCCAAAGTGTTTCGTTGCTAAAGAAGAAGATAACAGAACCTCTGTGAAATTATCTCCCATTTCTCATCTTATTACAATGCAGTTGCACAGATAACTTCAGATTAAATAAACACATCTGCATACAAATTGTTCCAAATATCTTTTGATGATTCTCGTGACCTGAAATAGAGGTTCAGTTTGAAGCAAATGAATGGTTTCCACTGAAGTTTATTTTGCTCAGGAACTGGTGCTCAGATGGGTACTTCCCTGGGAACAGCAAGGCTGACACGGAGGCATCCACTCTGAATTTTAAGCAGCCTCCCGTAAATGCTAATTGGAGCAGCAGGAGCACGTAATCGATAATAAATATTCCACACCATCTCACTCCAAAGATTATTTCAATGCAAGCATTTGAAAGAGCATGCTAGGAACTAGAATATTTCCAGACTTTTAGTTCATTTTGGTTCTCTTTTCTTCCCTAGTATCACAGGGCATATCACAGAATACTTGCATTCTCAGGATATTGTCTGCTCCTTCTTCCAGACACTTGCTCCATGACTAGAGCCCTTTATTCCATGTAGCATTCTTCTTGTCACTAAACACTGGAGTTAGTTTCATGAGGATAAACTCTACCGAATTCTCTTGGTGGTATAATCTTGTACATGAACTATTTAAAATGGGGGAAAAGTTTCAAAAATCACTATAAAAGCATGTGATTGTGGCTGTGGGGACACATGCTTATGCAAATCTGAGACATGCCCACCTAGGAACGTGAAATTATGAAGCATTTGAACCAGCAATGGGCTTTCAGGAATCAAATTCTAGTGACGCAGACAATAACTCAAGAATAGGTTTTTAGATGCCGTAAATTAATGACGCTAGAGCAGAGCCCATGGCTAATGAATGTATTTATCCTCATGTAGAGCTATTTCTGCCTTTGCTTAATTTAAACCATCAAGAGGTCATCCCAGGCTTGGGAGAAGCAGGGAGGGAGGAAAGTATCTGTTGTGGTCTGACCCCAGCCGGCAGCTCAGCCCCCCCCGCCGCTCGCTCACTCCCCCCATTGGGGTGAGGGAGAGAATCGGAAGGGTAAAAGTGAGAAAACTCATGGGTTGAGATAGACAGTTTAATAGGTAAGGCAAAACAAGGAATTCCTTCGCTCCTTCCTGTGGGCAGGCAGGCGTTCAGCCATCTCCAGGACAGCAGGGCTCCATCACGCGTAACGGTGACTTGGGAAGACAAACGCCATCGCTCCGAACGTCCCCCCCTTCCTCCTTCTTCCCCCAGTTTTTATTGCCAAGCACAACGTCACGTGGCATGGGATATCCCTTGGGTGGGTTGGGATCAGCTGTCCCGGCTGTGTCCCCTCCCAGCCCACTCGCTGCTGGGGTGAGGAGCAGCAAAGGCCTTGACTCTATGTCAGCACTGCTCAGCAATAATGAAAACATCCCTGTGTTATCAACGCTGTTTCCAGCACAAATCCAAAACACAGCCCCAGACTAGCTACTAGGAAGAACATCAACTCTATCCCAGCCAAAACCAGCACAGCATCACTGCACAGACAGCTATTACCTGCTGGAAACTGTCCTGCATCTGTGAGAATGAACTCTATTTGTGTTCAGCCATGATTATGGTCTTCCTAAATACATCCACTTTCCATAGAGATTAATATTTTAATTATACATGTTGTTGCAGGGTCGTGGTTTATGACTCGGGGGGTAGAGCTCAGCTGCTGTACATTACAGCACCTCCACTGCCTTCAGTGCCCGCTGCGTGCCAGTCCCCCTCTTTATTTGCTATTTATCTCATTATCTGTCAGCAAGAATCTCTTGCCCTGAAACACTTGCATATCTTCTGTAACACATCCTCATCTGGGGAGGGAAAGTCCTACTGCTGTAGGACCAAAATTAATTGTGGGGACCTTCCTTGCGGAAAGGAAAACCGCTCCAGGCAGAGGAGCGGCTGGCCAAGGGGGGGTAGATCTGCAGCCTTTGGGCTACCAGCGGTTTGCAGTGTTCTTGTGATTGTTTGGGGGCGTTTTTGCTAAATAGAAAACTGTTTTGTAAATGAAGCTTTCTCTTTGACAGTAAATATCGTTGTTCTTCTAAGGAAACGTAAACCCTTAGCTGGAGGAATGAGTAGCAGGGAAAGTTCAGCTCTGTGCCGGCCCCAGGGACCCCAGGCTGGGCTGCCCATGGCCCTGGCATGGGACGGGGGGTCCTTCCCAGGGAAAAGCTGCTTTGTTTTTTGAACCACACTCCTCTGCTGCTTTAACATGTCGTGTTTATGTCCTGTTTGTTTAATGTCTGCCTTTTATTTACTCAGAAAGGATGTGAATTGTGGCAGTTTTATAGCATTGATTACCCTGCCTGTCTCGTTTGCCTGGTTGCAGGCAGTAATTGCAGCGTCTCTACCCTTACAGCTGCCCAGCCTCATGCCAGGCACGTCGCTGCTGGCTTCGCTTCTCTGCTTGTCTCCTGCAGCTTGTGCTGACCCCAGCTGCATCCATCCCTCCCCATCCCGCTCCCGCTCTGGGCCCCAGGGCTTGGGGTATAAATGTGTTATCAGATGGGGTGGGAGCCCAGCGCGTGTTGCAGCACCTTCCTGAAACCCGCACTCTCAGCAGCACGCCACGCTTAGAAACTGCCCGCTGCTCTCGAGCATCATCTTAAACCGCCTCCCCGTCTGTACCCCTCGCGCGTGGTTTGGGGGGCTGAGCTCTGGCAGGCTCCGGGCTGGGGGGCCGGCAGCCGGTGCCCGGGCTTTGGGCTGGCGTGCAGGCAGCGCGTCCTGCGCCGTGCTGGGGCTCTGCTCTGGCTGTGCCCAGCCACTGGGTTTGAGGCTGGCGCGTGCTCGGATCCAGCACCAAAAATGTCGCCAATGAGCATCGCGTTTTGATGTTCCTGGCAAAAATAACTGCGCTCTCATGTTCCAAGGGTCTTTAGTTCCCGGATCACATACTGCTGGGCTATGTTATGTACAAGTCAGCAGATACGAACAGGGTCTAACAGTGTGTGGGTGCAAAGGACGGGGGCTGAAGCGCACCCGCTCCCATTAACGCAGGAGTGCAGCTCCGGCCACACCAGATACATCTCTGTTAATATAAGAAGAAATTCCTATCAGAGTAGATAATGATCTCTCACTAATCACAGGGAACGCTAGTCTGTGGATTCTTAAGATAATTGTCTCCATAATTAATGGCAGATCAGATACTGGTATTACTCGCCTTGTCCAATCGATTAGAGGAGGGACGTTACTTCCATGTAGATAATGACAGGGACCCTTTAGCCAAATTCCACAAAGAAGAGAAATAGGGGAAGAAAACGTGCAAAAGCCTCCCCTAGAGAGAGGGAACGGGTCTCCCGAGGGGCTCGTGCAAAGCGCTGTGTAACTGGCTCCCATGCGTAGCGGGGACCCCCGGGAGGATGCAGGATGTGGGTGCTGCTGGCACGGCCGGGGGGGACAGACCCCATGAGCTGCGCTGGCCGGGACATGGGCCCCTCGGGTGGGCTCAGGTCAGCGGGATCCCAGCCGGAGCCCTCCTGTCCGGCAGAGTGTGAGAATTTAGTTACTTTTCTCCTCCAAGAAATACAATATTGCCAACAGCAATCTGAATTTTCTAGACAGAGAAATTAAAAGAAAATGTTAATTGCACTGGTTGCGCTTCAGAATCGTTTGTATCACTGGCAAAGGGGCTCCTGATTGCATTATTCTTTATCTAGCTATTGATTATGAAATATTAAAAATGAAGCTGACAGAATCAAAAATTCTTTTGCAGCACTAATTATAATGAAAATAGTGCTCAGCATATTCCTGCAAAAATGTTCAAGCTAACATATTAAAATCTTAACGGTTGCAAATAAACCTGAAATTACAAATGTCCTGGGTTTAAATTAGGAAACATTGAGTCAGTGTAAACAGAGCTGGGGTTCCTCTAAATCAGGAGAAATTAATGCGGTTTGCTTTCATCTGGAAAGAGAAAAAGCTTAAATGAGAAGGAAGGAATTGCTTAAAAAAAAACCCCCAACCCCACCATACCCCACAGCAATTAGTGTGTATATACATCCTCTGCTCCGCGGCTGGGTGGGGAGCAGGGGGCAGTCAGGTTCCCACACGCTCCGTGCACTGGCAGCCTCTGAAGGAAGATTTCGTGTGTGCGTCCCTTTGAAATGCAGCAAAACACTTTGCTGACCACCTTCATTTGCACTTCTTAATTATTTGTTGTCCACGTGCCCAAGGCAGTTCTTGCTTTCATGGGGTAAAGTGTTTTTATCAAAAAATCCAAGTATTGTATGGGAAGCAACTTCGCTTTGGTTCGACTGTGGAGTAACTTCCCATAAAACTATCACCATCTTTTGTGCTGCTTTTTCCCAGCTTACCTACGCCAGCCCAGCTGTCGGGTGAGGCTGCAGCCCGTAACAGCAAAACTTCTGGGTGGTTCATCACTGTTTGACAGAAGCTTTAATGACCCGAAGCAGGGTGAAATGATTTTCTATTGCAGAATCTAAGACTAAGTGACATGAAATCCCTGCCCGGTGAGGTCTGCTCTGATTCAGGGCAGAGGCGAGCCAGACCCTGAGCCCAGAGCAGGAGGGATCTCGGCAGTACGTGGCAGCAGAAAGCCCTGGCGGTCGGTGCTCGGCTCTGCCCATCCTCTAGCGGGTTCTTAACATCTCTGCTGCGTTGCCACGTGCGTGAGAGATGTGGCAGGGTACGTGCTCGTACGGACCGAGGCATTGCAATGCTCTTGAATTTGTGTGCTCTGTTCGGCTGGCTCCTAAAAACGGCACGGACAGAAGCAAAGGTTACAAAGGCAAAGTGTCCCAGTGGAGGTGGAAATGGGGGGTGATAGCAGCGGTTCTCAGCCTTGCTGCTGCTCCTTGAGCCCCTGTGGCTTTTGGTTGCACCTCACCAGTCTCTGCTGTCAGCACTTCACGCTCGGACACCCCCCCCATGAATGTAATATTGGGGAACTCAACTTGGATTTCATGCACCGGCTGCAGGCTAAATGCAGCATGATAAAGAATTCACGAATCATGTTTTCCCATGATTTTACAAGATTCTGCAGGGTTTTCCAGCTTCACGCAGCTCTGCAGAAGAGCGTGTGGGGGCTCGGAGCCACTTGCTGCAGCTGGGAGCGGAGCTCGAGGAGGCTCAGCCGCGCTGGTCGAGGCAGCGCTGGGCTTCCTCCTGCTTGTGGGCTCCTTCCCACCAGACGCTCTAGACCCGGCCTTTGGCAAACCTCATTCTAGGGTAAAGCATTTCTCATTCTGTTTACATCTCCTGATGTAATTTGTTACCAAATTCTTACACCTCCCCTCAGCCTGCAGACAGTCATTTTACATATGGTGCATGGCAATGTACGTGGATACTGTAAATGAACACAGTGACATTCTGGTGTAGATTATAGTGAAAAATTGAAGTTGCGTTCCTAGCTTCATTTCACTGCAGCACAATTCATTGGTGCCATCTGTCTTAGTCCTTTTTAAATGGCAGCTCTTCTGGATTGATTGGCAAGTGAATAGATTTCCTGCCACAAAGTTTTGAGGTCAATCAATCACTTATGTGTATTAATTACGAAGATCTTAAAGTTGCAGTGTGCAATTTTTTTACTTCAATGAGCTAGACGTACAGAGTTGCTTAGGCTTTTTTTTTAACAGCTTATTTTTTACTGTTGGTCAGAACTCCGGGCTGACAGGCACAAAAAGGGATTGGCATCTCCTGTGAGCAAAATGCGGGATTTCAGCAGACCCCGCTGCTGGGCTGCGTCGGTGTAGGAGCGAGGGCACGGCAGGACCCTGAGGGCACAGAAATACAGATGCCTTTCTCCAGGTGAAGAAAGGACCCAGGTATTTAGGCAAGTAAAGGTTTTATAACCCTTTTTGCAAGAGCGGGGTTATATAGATACTGTGGAAGCAATGAAGTCATGGTCAATCCCTGCCCAGATTTCGCCATTCAGTGCAGCGTGCCAGCCCTGCTGCAGGCTGGCCGACTGGATGCTGCCCAAACTCCCTGGGAAATGGCAACGTAATAAAGTTGCCTCATGTTCTATATGGATTTGTAGTGTTGCTATGCACAGTTAAACAGATAATGTTTTTCACCCAGAGAAACCTGCACTTTTACAGTCAGAGCAATGATTCTTTATACACGCAATATTTTTCTATATAGAGTTGCTGACACATGAAATAGAAAATATAGGATATAAGCTAGACCGTGTGTATATATGTATACGTACATAAATTTTAGTTTGCATATCAGTTTAACTTTGTAAAGTGGTTTGAGCTCCTGTGCACCAAAAGGGGACAACTTAAGCAGGAATATGTCTGCAAGTATCTCCATAGACGTCGAACGCTTCCTGGATTTTATATAGCAAAAGTTTGTCAGAGCCATCTAAGCGTACCACACGCAGTCTATTCTCGCTCCCGCTAATAGCAGTTGGTGGCTTCCCTCCCGCCTTTCCGCTGGGCTGTTTCTGGGTTTTAGCCACACAAAGCGGCAAGCTGCAGTCGCTGCATGGCACTTGTGTTGCTTTCCTGGCATTCGTTTCTGAGCGCGGTTGATCAGTGGCTCAGTCACCAGGGAGGATTCAAGTGTAACGTGACCCTGGAGTGTTGAACACGCTTCTGCAGGCGTTGGCGTAGAGCAAACGTTGGGGCAGAGGGCTGGGGGCTGCTCTTCCTCTGCCTGTTGAGATGGGCCGGGGTGAATGCGTGAGGAGAAGCGGCCGTTTGCAGGGCTAAAGCCCAGCTCTTCTTGGGTGCTTTGGGGTTATGGTTCTGGGTTTGGCACGAGCTAATTGCAGTGGGAGCAGAGGCAGGGCTGTGCAGGAAGGGACGGTGGGTGGAATCCTCCCTCGCCTGCGGCTGTGACAAAAGATGCTTTCACAGTATTTCTGGCTAGTTCAAATGCAGGTGGCTGGAGGGAAGGAAGTTTTTTTGTAAGAAGAGGGTTAAAAAGAAACTGTTTTTAAATTATCTATTATACGAATTGAACCTAACTGCAATCTGATGGCGAGAAAATGTCTAACAACCTCTGCAGTGTCATAACAAGCATCAGAAAAGAAAGGAACTGGTTATTTTGGGAGATACAGCATTGGCTTAGCTAATTGCAACTTCTGCAAATGCTGAATTGTGTGAAATTTTTAAGTGCATTTTGGGGGACATTCAAAATGCTTTATTTTCTCCAGAATGGGGTATTAATGCTTTTGTAAACTCCCCCAGCTCCAGCTGCAGCAGGAAAGGCATTGTAATATCCACCTTGGAAATGAGCACGGTGTAATTAACGCTTCTACTTAGCCTCAGACACAATGGAGGCTTCCAAGATGAACTGCACAGAGAAGAAAGCCAAACGCCTTGATACGGCCACCCGTGCTTCGCTCGAGCGCCGTGCGCGGCTCCCACCCAGCGGCTCTCGGGCCAAGGGGGGGCTCTGCAGCGTGCTCCCCAGCGAGCGTCCCGGCCGTGCGCCTGCGGGGACACCCCCATCTTCCCGTGGGAAGCGGGGGGAAATTGGCCGTGAAGGCCGGGCTGTGTGGGACCCCGAGCCGTGCCCTGACCAGCCCTGGACCGTGCCAAGCCACGGCGGTGCTGGAGCGGCTCCTCCGAGCTTGCCGGGAAACGGCTCATCCCTGCTGCTTCTGTGTAAATATCTGCAGAACTTCTGCAGCTCCTGCTCTGATTCTCGCAGAGACGTAGAGGGAAAATCTCCCATCCTGTAGGAGCTGTGAAGCACCGGATGCTGTTTCCTACCACGAAGTATCTGTCTCAATCCATGTGCAAAGGGAAATCTCGCAGCTCGAGCCCTGCACTGGTGGAGGGTGTGCAATCTTTGCTGCACAAGAGGATTTTGTAAATGATGCAGTTGTAATAATTTGTATGTGAAACAGCTCTTCCTTCAGCTATAAATGTAGTGCAGCCAATTTAAATTCCCAATCTCTTCTTAGGGGAATAGCTTGAAAGAAAACCCAAGGCTGCAGAGCCGCCTGCGCTTGTAGGTTGCTATTTATCGCAAAATAATTTCCCACCGCTGTTTTCTAAACCGCTTTGACAGAAACAAAGCGGCAGGTCAGAGCGCTGGTTTCACTCGGCAGCAGCCGTGTGGAATTGCAGGTTTGAACTCATTTTATCCTTCGAGTATTTAGAGATTGCTTTCATGCCCAGGAACCATATGAGAAGAATATAGATTCCTTCCAGAGCACGCTGAACTTGGAAACAATAAGTGACCTCTAAAGTTGAATTCTATAGCCACAAGAATAAAGAAATTCTTTCTTTAGGAATGAAAGAAACGGGTTTTATATCAACACAAGAAGAACAGCTGCTCAACTAAAAATAACCAGTAAAGTGGAAATAGAAAAGCTGTTTCCAAATTATATCCTTTTGAAGAAATCATTATGCCATTTCTGTGATTCCCTTATGCTTTCCATATCTACATCGCTATCTAACAGCAGAGGCTACAGAAGTTAAGGGATTTGATAGTCTATCATGTTCTTCCTTTGCAAATGCGTACAGGCAGAGGGAAGCTGTGCCAGAGCTGTTGCTAGATTCAATACCAGGAAAAATGGGCAAGTTTCCACTTAGACAATGCGATGCCCAGAGGGCATTTTCACAGAATAGGAGGGAAAGAAATAACCCAGTAGCTCCAGGCTATTTATCTGTTGGAACAGCTTTCCGTGAGGAGTGGGAAACATGGTCATGGCAACGAAAGTGCAACCAAGTCGCTGAATTCCCCCAACTTTTTGCCATTCCTGTGGCTCCTGGGCTAGCGCACCCTCCTCCTGGCTTTGTCCTCTTTTCCTCTGTATGTGCCCGCAAGGGCTGCAAGCAGCAGATAATTTCTAATGGCCAAATCTGCTTGGCGTTGCTGGCAGTGCAGCAGCACTGACATTTGCCTCTGCAGCCGTTAGCCAGGACCGGTGCTGATGCCGACCCATGCCAGGGCGGCCGCTCCGCTGCCAGCGGCTGGGCTGGGCTGGAGCCCCTGGTGATGTTTGACGCGCCCGCTCTGCAGCACGGCTGGGTAGCTGCTGCTGGCTCCCAGCGACCCTCGGCTCTGCCCCCCTGAACAAACAAGCCTGTCTAAACAGACACCGACTACTGCCTTGATGAGCGGGGTGGCTCTGAGACGGGGAAGATAATCCATAATCCACCGCCAGCTCAGCGTAGGTGCTGCCTGGGTCGACCAAAGGGAGGGACCTTTCTCGCTCTGCAGAGCTGATCCCTGCAGCCAGGCTCTGCCCAAGCACCATGAGCGGCTCGACTGGCTGGGGAAACAGCTCTGAGCAAAAGTCACCAACCCTCCTTTCTTTTGCTGTTTCTATTACTATTCTTTCCTTCAGCGTGGCTGTGACGTTGCTGGGCAGGAGGAGGGAGGGACACGGGGAGCGCTGTCCCCATCAAACTGACTGCTGGCGTGGCCCAAGGGGCCTGCAGACCAGCAAGCTGGATTTGGACATGAATAAATGGGTGTCTTTAAAAAGCTTGTCCTCCACTTAGTGCTGTCTGGGCTGACAGGCTGATTTATGTCCTGCTCTCGGAGGGAAGTGGCGGTAGGTTTGCATGTCCTCCCCGTGTGTGGGTTAGATGGCCCTGGCTGCTCATCTCTGTAGCGCCGGTGCAGCTGCCCAGCCGCCCTGGGCATGAAATGCTTTATAAGCAAAGTTTTCCTTTTGCTTTTCTAAGTGCTTGTGCTCTTTCAGACGGCAAATTTCCAAACACAGTTAGACAAAAGAGAAAGCTCCCACTGATACAAATGGATCTTGGTTTTCTGACTACTTAATACGCCATAAAAGCTGCTTTTTTTTTTTTTTTTTTTTTTCCCCATGATGGTCAGCTCCCAATGAGGAGGAAGACTTTCCTGCCAGGATTAAAAACAGGGCCAAAAAGAAACTTTGGTTTTGGCCCTGCAATCATGGGATGCTGTGGGGCTGTGCTGCTGTACCTGGGCTCAGCCCCAGCACCCCCTGCCCTTGCCCCCACCTCGCCCGGGAGGGTGGAGATGGTCCTACCACCCTCCCGCGCCTGCAGCCTCTGGAAGATTTCCTCCAGAGCAGCTTTATTGCATTCTCTCGGAGCGAGTTAAAAAAGGAAACTTGATTTCATGGAGTTTATCAAATTTTAAAGATAAATTATTGATGGAGAACAAAATCCCTCATGCATGCACTGATACCTTCTCCCTCGCTCTTTGCTGTCATGAGCCGAGCTACATCCACGCTCACTTGCATGTCATGGACAATGGGCATAAGAAGCCGGAGAGGAAAAGAGAGGTGTGGGGTGATGGAGATGTTTGTAAAGGCCCCCTCAGAGTGCGGAATAATGGAGGTATTTTGGGCTCAGCGCTGCCAACCCCGCTCTGAGCAGTGGTGGCAAAATGAGGGACCACTGGATGGGAACGAGTAGGAAATGACAGCATTCTCAGCTGAAAATAGCTGGGTAATTGCAGATTTTATATATATTTAATTTAGAAAGGACTTTGCTGTTTCACCTCGGCTAACTGTGTCCTGGCTGGAAGAGCTCCTGCGCCAGGGCTCGGGCACCGTGCCGGGCTCGGGTAGGGGTGCCGAGGATTCAGCACCCCACTCTGTGCCATCTTTGTCCCACATGGTGCATTTCAACGGGCTTTTCAGGCACTTTACATCAGGCCATAAATGTGTATCCACTAGTTACCACCCACAGCAACCGGGGGAATGGAAGCAATTTCCGAGGCTAACAGGAAAAAAAAATAAGTCTTGCCGAATGGAAGGCGATAGCATTGAAGTAACAAGTGCACACGTCCCGATAAATAGATGAATACTGCAGGGGCCAAATTGTCTCTTTGACAGATGATATGAAGATAGGGTCATAAAAACCACTCTCTCCCCCATAAGTACATACCCCTTGATTTAAATTAGGAATGGTGCCAGGAGTCATTACAGATTTAAACACAGCATTTTGCTGCCATGTGCTGTGATGCTTCCAGTGAGATGAGGAGAGAGCAAACGGAAACGGCTTGTTATGCTCTCGTGTCCCAGGGTAAGCGTGAGGAGCTTGCACACCTTCGCATCGGCATTATAACCCTGCGTGAGCGATGGCCGGGCCTCGCAGGTCAGGGACTGCCGGCTCTCTGCCGCCGGGGTACGAAGGAGCTCTCCTGCTTTGGCGGCAGCAGCACCAGGAAAGGACTTCAGAAATCCCAAAAAGCAGCATTTGTTTGTAGCCTCGGTCTTAGGTCCCAGCCTGCAGGCAGAGCTGGAAATCCCTCGTTCTGCATTAGTTTGTGGTACGATGGAAACACAAATCTTTAGGTGCTTGAGCTGTTCTGAGCTGAAGGGCGATGTGGAGACAAGCAGTGGGTGAAGTAAGGACGGGGAGGTGTTGCCCAGCACCCGCAGGGGACTCCTCTTTGCAGGGGCTCACGCCGAGACCCCTGCGGCAGGCGTGCAGCCCCCCTTAGCTGCCGTCCCTGCTGCGGCCGTGGCACGGGTACGGTGCCGTGACCAGCTGCTGCTTTAACGGGGAGCACGGGGTACCGAGACCCCCTCCCATCTCTGTCCCTGCCGTAAGCACGTTACGCAGAAATTGCCTGGAAATACCTAAAAGGAAGTGAAATAAAGCTGAATGAAACGGAGCCAGCTGCAACCCTCTGGGCATCTCGCCCCCCGCCATCCCTGACCTTTTCCCCCTGGAACGTTGGCAATCGCGGCTGTAGCAGGGCAGACCCTGGCATTTCGCACCCGTCAACGGGACCTGCGCCGGCGGCGTTTCTGCTCTGCTCCCAGTCAGCCCGGCCTCCGCTCCCCGGAAGGCGTTCGGTGCAGCGGCGGCTCCCGGGGCCAGGGGCCGGCTGGAGAGGGAGGGGGAGGGGGTCCCGGGGTCGCCCTCGCCCCCCCCCGGGGCTGACACCAGCCCCGGTGCCCCCGGTCCGCAGAAGAAAGCGGTGCCCGGTGGGAGCGCGGGTCGCTGGGCTGGGTCCCGCCGAGCCGAAGGGACGGGCTCCCCGGGGAAGCCTCAACCGGCGGGTAAGGACGGGGGCTCAGCGGGGTGGAACGCCGTCAAGACGAAAAGGCGTCGTTAAAGCTCTTCCCAACCTACCAGGCAGCCTCTCTCTTGGCTGCTGCTACTTTTGACTTCGGGTTTTGCTCTCTAAGACTGTTTTATTTCTCGGCGTTTCTCTCCCCCTTCCCTTTGGTGGTAATGCAAAATAAATGGGAGGAAGAAGGAGAGAAAGGCCAATATCAAAACGAAAAAGAAAAAATCATCAACTTTAAAAACCTTGAAAATTTTTTTCTTTTTTTTTTTGGCTTTCTAAATAATAAAGGCAAGAAACCCCAGAATAACCTAGCTGAAAGGCTTGCACCTGAAAAAAAATCTTTAGATGCTTTGGGAAGGTTGAAGGCAGAGCGGCTGGCAGCTTCCCAGGGCCTGGCCTGCGGGCAGCGAGCCCGTCCCTGCCTGCAGCGAGCCCGTCCCTGCCTGCAGCGAGCCTGTCCCGTCCCTGCCTGCAGCAGGGTCCTGGCGCTGCCTGCGCTGGCCCCTCGCCCCGGCAGCTCGGCTCTGGTAACGGTGTGTGCTAAAGCATTCCCTGCACGGCGAGGGAACGGTGCTTAACTCCCTTACTCTGTCAGAAACTTTAATCAGGTGTCCCCAGACATCCTAATTAATTTGTTCTGAGTGGAAATAAATGGCTCTAGACTTCCTTTGTCATTTTCAATCTCTTTTCAACTCCCATCTGTTTCCTTCATGGTCTGTGAACTAAAAAAGAAAGGGGGGGAAAAATTGAAAGGAGTTGATTTGAATTTTCCTTATCGAATGCAGTTACCGTAGTTAGGCTCTGGGGATCTCAGAGAAAGGTTGCATGCGCCTCTGCTGAAATATAAACAGCTGTGGGAAATGCCCTTTAACTGTAAATGTTGCATGGAAGTCATTAATAATCTGGAGTTTCATTAGCTATTGCCAGATGTTAACTCCAATGCTCTGCGAGAATAACTGGAGGTCACCATCCGGCTGCGTGACGAGCAGTGGCAGGGCTGGTTTCTCTCCCGGCAGCGCCTGGTGTCGGCGAGGGGAGCGTGTCGCACGCTCGCTGTGCCCTGCTCCCCTTCCTCCCGCAGCCGAGGGCTCCTGGGGGGACGGGGACCCTTGTCCCTGGCAAGCACAGCGCTCGCCCTCTGGCTCAGAGCTGTGCCCTGACGGCCGCTCTGCCTTGTGCGAGGTCCTGGCACAAGCAGGGAGCCTGGAAAGGTTGGGGATGCTCTCCGCCTCCTCCTCCTCCTCTTCCTCCTCCTCCTCCCGTGGAGGCCCCAAACCTCGTCCCCATGCATGGGGAAGGGTCGGAGCAGGAGGCGTGGGGGCGGTTGCAGAGCAACCCCTGCAATTTCTCACTGCCAGTGAAATCTGGAGCGGGATCCCCTCTGTTTGCAGGCGGTAGAACAACTCTTTTGGAATGGCTGCGGGACAGTGATTGTTATTTTGAAGACCTTGTTACAGAAAGATTAATTCCTGCTACTGATCTCTGTTTCAAGCTGAGCACTTAAATGCACCGGCAGGAGCTGGGCAGTGATTAATTGTCTCGGAGCTTTAATTCAAGGAAAGCAAAAACTCGCCACAGCTAATTTGAAAGAGTGGAAATCCTTTTCTAGTGCAAGACAGGTGATTATTCAGCTAAAACTGGACACTTCAGAGCCAGCCAGAAGGAGGTCTCAGGAGAAACCTCTCCTGGTGCCCAGAGCAAGGAGAGCTGCAAGTGGAGGTCCTGGGTTTTGTGCCCAGCTCGCCGCCCGTCCCAGTGCCACCCGGGACGGCGCTGGGTGCTCCCACCCGGCCCCGCGCCCCTGCCCGGGTGAACTGTTCCCTGGCCAGGGACCATGTGAGGTCACTCGCACCGGTGATGGGTGCTGGGTTGGTGGGTACTGGGGAGCAGCAAAGGCCGCTGCTGCATGCTGCCTCTGCTCGAAAGCCTCCCCCAAGGCAGTGCGGCTGCGGGAAGTGCTGGCTTCTGCAACTGGGAAAGGCAACCCAGTGCTGCAAGGCACTGGAAAAGCCAATTACACACTTTTCCCCAGGAGACTCTGTTAATACCCAGGAAAAATTGAATCTGTTCAGGTCCTGGAAGCTCAAGTTCATTTCTGATGCCATCACCACCAGCGTTTTCTGCAATGGCAATCACACATTAGAGGAGCTCCTCTGGTGACGGGCACCGGCCACCTCTGCTCCCCAGCCCATCCCTGCCAGCAGCCGTAGGTGACGATCCGGAGTCACCCCCCGGCACCAGCCACGCGTGGGGCCTGGAGGTGGGAGCAGGGCACAAGGCAGGGTGGGGACAACATCCTGGCTCTGCGGGATGAAGGTCTTCCTCCTCTGCTGAGAATAAAGGCCGTTATAATATGGCCAAGACGCTTCACTTGGGGAATGAGCAGGTCATTATACCTAGCAGTTGATTTTCATAGCTTTTTTCTATGGTGCATTAGCAGAGTAACAAACCCTATTACAGTTTAATAAACCTTATTTCAGACTGAACAGCCTTGTTTCAGGGCTGGCTCATGTTCAAACAAGTGGGACAGCCAGCTCAGCTGCTCACTCAAAAAGCTAGGAAGTGACCTGAAAGCAAGAAGAGAACCATAAATGGAGCAAAAAGCTCTTGCAAAGCAGGACTGCCAAGGTTTGGGCTTTCCGGGCCACTCCTCTTCCCCCTGGGCATGAGCGTGACCCCACAGCTGGAGCTGGGGCTGCCCCAGCAGGGACCCTGGGGCAGCAGGACGGGCACCGCAGGATGCGGGCACCGGCCCCGGAGCTGTTCCCGGAGCCTGGCAGGGTCCCGGCCGGACCGTGCGGTGCCGGCACCCTCTGTAGCGGCAGGACGTGCTGCTGCTCTCTGAGCCGGGGAGATGCCACGGCACCGGGGGAGCGGTGGCTCAGGACTCCTCTCCGCGCCCACGCTTGCGAGGGTCCAGGCAATACGCACCAGCTGAGCGCCTTCGCTGGGGCGCAGGGAGGGGCGACGGCTGCAGGGGCAGGGCAGCCTGGCCGCTCGGCTCCCTTCTGCTCGCCATGACCTTCTGCGTCGCTTTTATTCCTGGCAAAACGAATTTACTCTCCATGTAATTATAGAAAGAAAATAGTTTTGACCTCGGCTTCATACTTTTCAGCTTAATGTGTATAATTGCTTTGCCAGCCATTTATTACTGTCAACATTTCCAGTCAGGGGCAGTGGGGAGCAGCAGAGGGAGGGCATGGGGGACGGAGAGGTTGGAGGTGTGCAATAATAAAAAGCTGTTTACTATTGCATATTAATAATAGATACGGGCCTGGACTGAAGAAACGTCCCGCTGTCCTCAGGCACCAAAGGCTCACCGCTGGGGCAGGTGAAAGCGCCGTGGAGATAAACACGGCAGCTGCAGGGCATGGCAGGGCTGCCAGTAGCCGTGGCCATCCTCCTGCAAGCCCCGGGTCCCTGGCCGCTGTCCCCAGATCCCCAGCCTCGAGAGGCACCACCTGTGCCGACAGATTGGGTAAACCTGCAGGAGAGCCCCTGCGACTGGCCCAAAACACCCCAATTTAGCAGCCAGCGCCAGTGTGCGAGACGTTTGCCATGCTGGCAGGGACATGTGTGCTGCTGCCGACGGGAAAGGGAGCGAGGGAGAACTGAGCAACTATTGCCCAGCACTGTCCTCCCGTGAGACGTTTCTGCCCACTTGCAGACGTACCGGGGGGTGAAATAAGCAGCGGAGTCAAGGCTGCGTTTGCACTCGCGTGTGGTGGCAAGATGCTGCGTAGCGAAGCCCTTTAAGAGACGAGATGTCATTGCCCTTGGCTCTGCAAACAGATTATCTTGCGGAAGCAGAGCAGTGGCATGGGGGGGCCATGTCCTGGCCGTGTCCTGGCTGGTGCAAAGCGAGTGTCGGCGAGAGCTGCCCGTGCCCCAGGCAGACGGGTGCTCTGCAGGGCCGGGAGGCTGTGCCGGGGGGTCTGACGTGGGTCTGTAGCCCCTGCCCCTGCCCCGCCTGCTGTAAGCTCCTCTCCATCCGGAGGTGCTGTAAGGCAGGTATGTCCAAGACTAATGAGTTATCGATCAGTAGGTAATAGGAGTAGCTTTATTTCTAATAACTGGATTGCTTATTGATCACATTCACACGCAGGGGGTGGGAGGACTGAACGTACACCACGCGTTATTGCCAACGTACCCTTGTCTAATTAACAGCATTCCGGGCATCACCAGTGCTCACGCCTGCGAAGGCGTGTGATGGGAGAGGAGTGTGTGCCCAGGATGGAGACCTGGGAGTGCCTGTAAATCCAGCTGGGTTTAAGCATCGTGAACGATGAAAGAAAACCCAATTGCTTAAGGTAATCCCGGTAACTGGAGAGAAGGGAGAGGAAAGGGGGAACTCCCTGTGACAAACAGGCAAGCCTGGAAATTGCCCAGTACCACCGCACTGGGCGTCGCTGTGAACTCTGGAGGGCTGAAGTGAGAACCAGCCGCTGCTCAGCGCTCTGTGCTCTTGCCAGAGTTTGCAAAGTACAACAGAGTTCTTGTTCCTGGTCCTGGTGGGCCAGAGGATTTATGAAAATCAGCCAGGCAGAAGAAACAAGGGCTAAATGCTGTCTGATAGTACAAAACGTTATGGGGAAATAGATTTTTTTCAAGTTATTACCTATCCTTTGTCCTTTAACCCTGAGAGACACACAGATATCTAAGCTGTCGTTAAAATTTGCATTTCAAAGTAATATATGCAAAAATAATCATACATTTCAGCCTTTGCAATATTAGCAGATTAAAATAAATTGACTCAGGGTCCTTGGCATTTATATCAAATTCATTCCTCCTTTCAGCTCCCCGGTGCAGGAGGGAAGGGAAGAATATCCTGAGCCAAACTCTGCTCTGGGACAACCGGGACGTGTTCCCTTTTGGACAGTTTTTTCATGTAAGACAGGTGACAGTGAAAGGGAGAAGCACCAGAGATGGCAGGGGCTGCTGTGGGCAGGGGAGCAGCTTGCCGATGAACGGGCACGTGAGGACTCGCCAAGAGGCACGGGCTTTGCCAGCCAGATGCCTTTGCAAAACCGGACACCCGGGCTGCAGCTCCCCAGCACCTCCTGCAAATCCCCACTGGTTTCCTCCCTCCTGCGCCTGCTCTGCAAAGCCCCGGCGCGTGGGTGCAGCAGTGCGAGGCAGGGCTTGTCCCCTGCCCCCGGTGCTCGCAGGCGCGACCTCCCCTGCCCAGTCCTGGGTCCGTGCTCGCTCTGCCAGCCCGAGCCGTGCCTGCAGCCCGGCAGCTCCCCTCCACCGCTGGCACGGCCTTATTTTGGCAAATGGCACTGAGCTGTCTTCCTGCCACCCGCGCTGTGTGTAGGACGTGTCGTTTCCTTATCTGCGGCACCCAAGAGAGGCTGCTGAGCCCTTTCTAATGGCAGCTGAATTCAGAAGAGGATATTCCCTATTTGTCTGTGGATAAGCCTTGAAGCGTGGAGGGGAATGGCAAGTGGTGATTCACTCGGGACTGTCAGTTCGGCTCTTCCTGCAGTGCCGCGTGTTGCCTTATCGACAGCCTCCTGCTCTGGGCACAGCCAGTCCTGTACCTGCCTTCTCAGGCAGCCCGGACCTGCGCAGCAGGCTCCTTTGGTGGCTTTTGCAGCCTCCTCCTCTTCTAAGCCTGGTCCTTGAAGCTGCTGCCAGCCTGAGCACCCCAAAATGGTCCTGCCTCCTTGAGCAAGCGAGGCTTAGCAAGGACTGCCGTTTGTGTAATGGACTGCAGCCTTCTGATACCAGGCAAATTAAAAATAGAGAGGGCAGTTTGCAGCTAAGTTACCCTTTACACTGGCTGCCTTATTGCTTGCCTCCACCTTGCCTTCTCCATCCCAGCAGGGCTGCAAATCAGTTTCCAAGCAGGGTTGTGCATCCTGGTCCGCATACAAATCCTCAGGCTGGGCTATGCGAGGCATTTCCCAGTGTACGTGATCGCATCCCCTTCAGTTACTGCCTGCCCTCAGCCTAACCCGTACAGGCAGAGTAGCCTGCGTGCAAGTGTCAGTTGAACAGTGCTCCTTGGTCAGACTTCAGCCCGGGGAGGAAAAGGAGGGAGTTGCGCTGAAGTGAGCCCTTCCCCACGCAGTAGACTGCTGGAGGGAGCGTTGTGCCAAGCGAACGAAGAGCCCAGCGGTGTCGGCTGTGTGTGTCTCAATGCACTGCTTGGGCTGTGCTAATCACAGCTGGAACTAAGCCCCAGGAACTGAAGAAAAAGCTCTGGCATCCACAGGGCCACACGCTGCTGGTGGTCTAATAGCTCTGACACAGAGCAGACCCGCTGAGATTCACACAAGCTGCACAGAACGCATCTCTGGCAATCCTGATCAGCACCGAGTTGATTCAGAAGAAATACAGTTCAGTTGCTCACGTTCACTGTAGAGTAAACCACACACCCAGTGTTTAATAATTCAAGAGCTGAGAAAAATAATTATAAATATTTAAAGCCTCTGGAGCTGTGATGCCTTTGGAATGGTGGTAGCACCGCGCCCCTTTGCTTTGCCATCGGTTCCTTCCCCTTCGCCAAGCCGCTCTCCAAACACGGCTTTTAACTCACGCAGCAACGGGAGGCATCGCTGCGACTGGCCCCGTGGACCTGGAAAGCATTTCTCTTTTGCATTAAGAGACTGAATTACATCCGAAATGGTTTGAGACCTGAAGGTTTCGGCAAGGATAATGGGTTTTCATTCTGCAGGGATGCAAGCTGTACGGGAATGGTGTCTTTCCTACGTTGTAACTACTGGGGCCAGAGACCAGGACTTCTGGGCTCTGCTGGTTCCTTTCCCGTGGATCTGCTGCTCAATGCACTTCACCAAATCTGCTGAGTCTGAGGCGTGTAGGAATTCCCAGGCACTTGTGAAGAGCTGCCAGCCACGGCCTCCGTCCTCCGTCCATCCCTGCCTCTGCAGGGTTTGCCCCTCAGCCCGTGTGACGGGTGAGCTGCGTGCGAGGAGGAGAGGGCAGGGAGCGGGGACAGCTCCTGCGGGGAGGCAGGGGGTCCAGCCCCCCAGCCGTGCTGAACCTCGCCACAATCTTTTTTTGTCACTGTCTTAACAGTGACATGCAGCGGCAGCATCACGCAGCGGTGGTTTAGGAGAACAATATCATGGCAAACAAGAACAGCACCAGTTATTATCAGGAAGATACCAACAAGACAAGAATATTCAGTTGGTTTCCATTGTAAAACAGCCGAAAAGACCTTTACCCTACAAAGGACACTGAGCTACTCCTACGCTGCCCTTTCCGGCAGGGCCCAGGGGAATAATGACGTGGAAAAACTGCTGCTCCAGGTGATGTCCGATGTGCGGGTGCAGGCCTGTGTTTCCCAGGTCTCAAAAATGGTTGTATCAAATGTACACAAGCTTTGGGAAAATACCAGCTTCAGTACAAAGAGTCGCCAGTCCTTAGCTGCACCGGGAGGTGGGAATCTCCTGTCCTCGTCCTTCAGGCTCTGGCCTGAGCAGCATCAGGGTGGCTGTGACGGCTCCCGCTTGTTCTGCTGCCGACCCCGCGGCTGGTGCACGGTCAGACCCCGATGCGCGCACCACAGGGATGCAACAAGGAGTCGGTGAGTGCCACTGGGAACAGAAACGGACCTGGGCAGGGCTATGGAAGGTTAAAGAGAAAGCCCCAGGCAGTGGAACAAGCAGCACTGCTCAGGATCTCAGCCGTGACTTGACCTTCATCACATTAACTCCTTCAGTCATCTTGACAAGCCGGATCGATCGGGTTTGCACAGTGAAGCAGGAACTCCCAGGCTGACATTTCTAAAGGGCTCCCAGCTGAACAAGCGCTGACCGCAGCCCGGCTCCGGGGAGCGATCCCAGCCTCCGCCGGTGCCCCTGCAGCAATGCCCGGCCCAGCCCGTCCCTGCAGCTCTCCCGCGGCCCGAGCGGGCTGGGTGTGCGCGGGCAGCAGAGCAGGGCAGGAAAGATGAATTCTCTTCTGCGGTGTGGGCTGTGTGAGGATAAACGGGGACAAAACTGCTACTTTGTCAGAATTCCCCCTGCATCTACATCGAAAGCGTCTCATCCATTTTATGCGGTCACATCAGTGCAAACCTTGAAATGTCAGTGATTTCTGAAATCTTTGCCGTCCCCTGGTGAAAGAAAAGCCTGAGCTATTGACTGGAAAGCACACAGAAGAGGACCCAAGATGCATTTGGACACAGAGGAAATTAATTGGCTTTAAGATGGGAAAATAAGTCTGCTAAAAGGGTACGGCACAAAGTGAGATTGTGGGGCACAAAACCTTTGCTCAAGCAACAGCAAATCGCTGTTCAGTAGGAAGAAGTTTCTTCCTCTCATCAGATCTGGTTGCATAATCCAATTAAAAGAAGGGTATTTTCTCCTTTCTGATTAGCACTAGCCAGCCAGCATGCAAATGCCACCAGCCCCACACTTCATCATTTCCTGGTCTAATTACTGGTGAGGAAAGCTGGGGATGAGCAACAAGATTGAGTGCGTTATTGACTGCTGCGCTCTTCGCCTGCTCCACACACAGGACAAAGATCAGACATTAATCCTCTGGGCACTGGAGGTCTCCTCCAGCTTGTCACCAAATCAAATACCGTTCGTATAACTTATTTAACGTGGCATTTGGTTACAGCAGCAGTGGAAAAGTATCCAGCTAACAAAGGGTTTTTGTTTTGCTTGCAGAGCTGGTTTCAGTGCAATGAGCTTTCCCAAGGACAAATGAGTTGGGGGGCCAAGAGCAGGGGGAAGCAGGGCTCAGGAGGGTGGCAAAGAGGGAAAATACACCCCGAGCCATGGCATCTCAAGTCACTGCTGACCGGCGTGTCCAGGGGAGCGTCTGCGGCCCCTCTAGCGTACGGGCGGTCCAGGCTCGTGCCCTGCACCCAGCCCTCGCCCGGTGCGATGCTCGGCCTCGGCACTTCGGGCTGCCTTAACCCCCTCTCGGGGGCGGGAGCTCTCCGTGCCTCTGCCGCTCTCCGAAATGCCCCTGCATCCCTCCTGCCTCCTCCTGCCGGGGCTAAGCGTGGATTAGCAGGGATCTTCCCTCTTGCTTGGGAGGATTAAACATGTTATCCCCCTGCAGTCATTATGGATTCAGCTTGTACTTTTCATTGTAAAAAGCAGCTTTCATTTTTGAAACGTCTCTTTTTCAGCCCTTCAGAGAGGGGTTCAGTGCATGCCCTGGGGGAAGCCAGAACCTCTGGAAACCACTTTCTCTCTGCCCCAACGCCAGCAAGGCTTTTGGGTCAGGATGGGCCGATCCTGTCAGGCCACCTCCTGCCCAGCATCCCTCTGCTGCGGTGCCGTGCCCTGGCCGGAGCCCCACGCGTGCCTCGTAGGCACCGGCCAGGCTGAGGAGCAGCCACAGCATCCAGTTCCCCCCACTACCACAAAAAGGAGCCTTTCCCTCCTTTGCAAAGCCTTTGTAGGTGGCAGGTTGCAGGAGGCAGCCCCAAGGTGGTGGAAGTCACTGCCTGCACGAGCTCTGTGTGCTGGGGGTACCCTGACAGGGTACCTGGGCACGTACCGAAGGCATTGATTTTTACTCCCCAGGACCAGGCTGGGAGCTGTGCATTAACTGCTGACAAGCATCTATAAATAGAGGGGAAGCGATTTTCCCTGCGGCTTCTCCTCTGCAGCCGCGTGGCCCAGCGGGCAGCACGCAGTGCCGTCCCTGCCTGCCCTGCCTCGGTGCCTGCCTGCTCCGGGCAGGACGGGCCATCAGGGCAGAGGCAATGCACCTTAATGAGCACGGGAGGAGGAGGGAGGCGGTGGTGGAGCTTGACAGGCGTATTCCTGACTGCACAATTAGCAATGAACAACTCCCTAATGATTGTTATAAAGTTTTAAACCAGCTAATGGGTCCTGGGAAGAAGAAGTTCATTGAAAGTACAAAGCATAAAAGAGCAAACACAAGCTGTGACATTTTAAATGAGAAGGCAGGAACCAGTCTCTCTGCAAGTGATTATGGAATTATAGTACTGCCGCAGTTATCCGTTAGCCGGGGATGTGCTGAGAATGCAAAGCCGGGGCGGCACGTACGGCTTCCCAGCGCCGGGGGCTGCCTTGTGCCAGGGGGTGACAGCGCCGGCGAGGAGGGCTGCCCACGGGGCCGGTTCCTGCTGGTCAGACCTGCTGCCCTGCAGGGCCAAACCTCCCAGACCCACAGGGGTGCCCTGGGCGATACTCGGAGACTGCGGGCGGTGACGAGGGGATGCTGTCCCCGTGGGGCTGGTGGTCGCCTCGTTTGGGGCACGGCTGCTGCACTGTGCTGCCTGCCCTGCTCCCCAGCACTGAAGTGGGAGCTCTCTCCTTAGCCCAGCACAGAAGCCGGCGTCACTTTGGTCCACAAACGTTCTCTGGAGTCTGCAATTTCTGCCCCTCCCATCACAAGCCATCACCTCATGAGCTGCCAAGTCACGGCGTGCCGTGCCGTGTCAGCACGAGCAGCTTCTTGACCTTTCTTTCCTTCTCGGGCTTCAGGCGTGCGTCTTCACCTGCAGACAGGCACCCACGCGACCGCACTCCCTCTCCGTGCAAGGCCGTAGCCCTGATCTGGAGAGGAAACCTGGCAAAAAGCGGTGGTCCGGCAGCCTTGGGGACGGGGGCTGCGGGCTGGAGCGGAATCCTGCCTTGCCTCCACTCGCCGGACGGGGCACAAGGAGGGGGTGAGAAACGCTCAGTGGTGCCCGCAGCAGCCTCCTGGACCCTGCCTCGCCCTGTGCCTGCGGCTGCCGGCGGGACGCAGTGTGTGCCAGCCACGCTGCGGGGCCGGGGATGCTCCACGGGGCAAGGGAGATGCGGCGATAACCCAGCGTGTGCCAAACCTGCTGGAGGGCTGAAGCAGGGAAGAAGGCTTAAATGCTTTCATTAGATTAATGTGCTGTGGCATTTTAAATTAGGAAATATTAATGTGGAAATAATAGGGATGTGCATGGTTATTTTTCATTCCCCTCAGCAGGCCATAAGAAAAGAGCGGGCTGAGGGAGTGCTGCTGTCAGAGGAGTTTCCACTGCCCTGGGCTAATCCTCCCTCCAGGCCGCCGGGCGAGAGCCACCGGGGCGGGCGGCCGGGGGAGCCGTGCAGAGGCGGCGGCACACGCTGGCACCAGAGAGGCTCTGGATGGGACGCTAGGTTTGGGGGTCAGTGCCTAAGCTCTCACTGGAGCCTTCCGGAGATTAGGAGCCTTCCAGACGGCCCCTGCCTGCCCATGGAGACTCTCCTGTCCCCTCAGCAGAGGGTCTCTGGCTGCCCCGGGACCCCGGGCTGCCCTGCAGCCCCCCGACACCCTGCCCACCTGCGGGAGCGCTGCCAAAGTTTACACTTTCCTCTTTTATTTATGACTTTCATTCCACTTTCTGATGACTCTCTGATGGCACCACTCCAATTCAATTAAGTAAATAAATAAAGTGATTAATTTAGATGCCAGGGACTCTTCTGCCTGAGCCCTGATAGCACTCCTGGCTGCAGACTGGGCAGGAGATGCCCCGTCCAGCCCGCCCCGCGGTCCCTCCTGGGTCCCCCCCGGTGTCAGACTGTCTCCCGTGGGCTCAGCACGGTGCCGGACCCATGGAGACCCGCGTGCTCCCGCGGCGCGGCCAGGACCAGAGGGGGGTCAGGACATCCCTCAGGCGAGGGGCCGTCCAGCATCCCAGGCCCCAACAACAGGTAGGGAAGCTGGACTGCAAGGACAGGAGCAAATGAAGTCAGTTTGTGGCTTTGTGGATACAAAAAAGACTAAGCAGCATTTTTCCACTTAGTTTTGATGCAGAGCACTTCTTTAATACAATTCAGAGGACAATGTGGAATAACTCTGTTAGTATCTAATTATCTTTGCTATTGACCCAGCACTCCCAAATAGTTTGGCACAGTATGGGATTTTTCCCTTAATGTGTTATTTCCAAGTAGCCATGAAATTGCACAGGATTACAAACTTCCCCGCTTTGATGGAAACTCTTCCTACTCGAAAGGTTTCTGCAGGGAATTGAGACAAAATGCTTTAGAGCGTCAGTGAATTAGGAAGAATATTCCTTAGCCCAAAGGGTAAATTCATTTCTTGCCTGCCTGTCGTGGGGCTGAAGAGGACGGTCTTTGCAAAGAGCACAAACAGCCCAGGAGTATGGCAAGAGATCAGTCTCTGAGGTGCAGGAAAAGAGATAAAGCAGTATATGGAGATAAAGCTAATTAAATTGAGATTCATGGCTACAAAGAAAGACTAAAGAAGGTGCCTTATCTGGTGATTAGGGAAGAGGAGAGGGACTGAGGACACCTGGCTTCTAATCTCAAGCATCCCCTTAATGCATTATGTAGCCTACGGCAAGTCACTTAATTCCCATTTTTGCCATTTAACCCTGCACTAAGATAAACCCATGCTCTGCAGCATTTCTGAAGCTTGGAAATATTTGGAAATGTTTTGAGGTCCCACGTTGTTGCACAGGCACTGGACAGCCACGACCACGAAGTCCAGCTGTAAGCACGTCCCGGCGTGTCCGAGCGCTCGCACCCTCGTCCCCGGCCCCGGCAGCCAACAGGAGCCTCCACCTCCCGCTCCGCCAGTTCTCTGCCATGAAGAGATGTGGATGTCACTGCTGAGACATCTCGCATTTCCGCACGTCCTCTTGCCCTTTTGGCAGCAGAACCGTCAGCAGCAGCTGCGATTTCATCCCGGGGAAGGGCGGAGGGGGGAACGTCCTTTACAGCTGGGGACAGGCGGTGCGGAGCAAACCCAGACGGTGCGCGGTGCTCAGTGCAGGCTCAGGCTCCTCAGCAGGATTTCAGGGAACGAAGCAGTAATATTTATGATATTAAACAAACCCAAGGCCCGCAGCTAGCGGCAAAGGTAGCAAAAAGAAGATCAATATAATGGCTAACGGATACAGAAGGGCAATTTAATTGGGTGTTGTGTTTGATAAATTATTTGTAAAGTTAAACACACAATGCAAGTATTGCAGGCCTGCCTGCTCGGGAGGTAAATGAGTCAGCCAGCACAAATTGAGCCCAGATGATTAATGGTTATAAGCGCCATTGTTTGCTAAACTGACAAGTCACCAGGAGTAAAAACGAAGCTGGAATCTTTTTAATTGGGTTTTATTTATGCTTCCCTGTTTGGAACCAGTTTGGGAGCAGGTCTTTATTTGAGGTGGGGACTCAGTGCGCCGGCTGCAATCACAGGCGGCGTTGCCGCGGCACATCGCACCGTGCCCCGCGCCCAGACATCGCACGGTGCCCCACGCCCCACTCGCCCGGGGAAGCTGCCGCTCCTGCGGGATGCGGCAGAGGCACGTGCAGCATCGTGCAGCATCCCGCCGGCCCGCGGCATCCCTCCGCTCCAGCGCTGGTGTGAGGGCAGAGCCCCTTCCTCCGCCCTGGCCTGACAGAGGAACAGGACAGGTCACTGCCCCTGCAAAGCTTAAAATGAAAGTATTATAACAGATTAAGTGAACCTACATTGCAGTAAGCTTTATGCTCATATAGTTGGGTTAGTATATAATGAACAACTGTATGGATTTACATTTCAAATTAACTTTGGAAAAAGTATAGTAGTCTGTTGATTGCCTAAAATACGTAACAGTTCTTTGGTCTCACATTTGAGCCCATAAAAATGCTGCTGCTACTAAAAAATGGCTACTTTGGGAATTTGAGCCCCACATAAGCCAATTAAATTTAAATACTGACACCATTTCCTTACAACTTTTCCTATTATTTAAAAATTACTCCCATGTAGTTCACCTGACTGGCATTTGAACAGTGGCCACAGACATGCCGGGGCTGGACGGCGTGTGATGGCCAGCCTCGTGCTCCCACACACAGACACGTGTGCGGATGCAAGTGATGCAAAGATTTAGCAAACCAACAAATGAAACAAATGAAAGTGATGTTGATGTAGCAAATGATTTTTAAAAAATGCAAAAGATTCTTTCTCAGTAAGGACTAGGCAGAAGACAAGAGATGGCAGCTTTCTGCACCCGGCTTTGCTTATGGCCTGAGCCAGGACAGGCGTCCCTGGACATGCTCCTCAGGCTGTTATTCTAAGCCTCATTTATGTAAATCTATCATGAAAGCACATGCGATGACGGTGGAGAACTTGTAGGCAGAAGCAATGCAGCTGCGTTTTCTTTCCTCCTGTTTCCTGCAGCAGCCACAGCTCCGCATCACAAAACGGTTACCTGGGGTTGTCTCTCCACCACCTCGGGCTACTCCTTCTCCTCCATCCTCCTCCTTTGCTCCCCACGAGCCTCTCATCCTTGTACACACGAGCTGGGTGCTCTTCAGACACGACTGCACCTTACCGCTTCTCCGGGCGTGGGGTCCAGGCCGTTCTGGTCCCGAGCAGATTGAGTCGGGGCAGAAAAGCAGTTTTTCGTGAGCGCCTTCTGCAGATGCTGGAAGGAGGTCAGCTGCCGCCCCACCTGGGACCCCGTAATTACAGCCAAAGAGTTCGGAACTAATGAAAGAAGTGACGAGGTCTCACAATGACCGAGTCTGAACGGTGTGGTTTCTGGCACCCTTTCAAATTGATTTTAAATATGAACTCCCTTTAATCCTCCTCCCTATCTCATTCCCTACATCACTGATTCCTCATCAAACAGTTTAAATTAATCTGAGCCTGCCATTCTCTGCCCTGTTATCTTTTCCCCCCTCATTTATGAATTTTAAATCAACTTGTTAACAACCTACTTACTTAGTTGCATAATTTTGCTACAATAATCCATGCCCCTGGCCGATTGCATATTAATTCTGGAGATAACCCGCTGTGCAACCGATGGCACGGCAAGCTCAAGGCTGCGCTCTCACTGCCGGCGGTGGCCGCAGTGCCAGGAAAATGTCTTTGTACAGACCAGTAACCCAGTGGCCACCGGGACTTGGGCTACTGGAGCTTTGCCTCCTGCTCCCGCCCGCTGCTCTCCAGCCCAGGCCATTCCGCACCACACTGGGGGCCGCAGTCCCCTGCACGGCCGGCGTAGGCAGGAGCGGGGGGCCGTGGCTTGGCATTGTGCAGGGACACCAGGGTGCGGGACGCCTTCACTGCCGGGCAGGCGGCCGTGCCATCCCTTCCCCTCCGAGCTGGCACACACTATCTCTATTCATCCTCACAGCCCAGAGGCTCTAGAGCAAGCTGTGATGCGGAGAATTACTGTTTCCAAGATGGAAACTGAAGATACAATCTATAAATCATTTCCTAAGGGTTATGATAATGGGTTATTGATTAATAGGAGAGGGTAGAGAAAACATGGGAAGCACTGGAGGTCATAAATCCTGTAAATTAGGCAACGCTGCACGTGCCAAGCGACGAGAGCTGTGTGCTCAGGTCCTCGCGTGGCAGCAGCTGGATTCCCTGTCTTGGTGAAGTTTTAATTCTCAGCAGCATCAGGGCCAGGGGCAGGACGGCCGACCCCGTCCTGCGGCACAGGGCACTCGCCCCGGGCTCCCGAGGAAAGGCTGCAGGAGCAGCAATGCTGAGTGCCGTGGGTGTTCCCCTGGGCTCCGCAGGCGAAGGTCACTTCAGTGGGATGCTCGGAGGAGCCCTTGCGCCCAGCTCCTCTGCGTTCGTCCGGCGAGGTGCGATTCCCCTCCCCTCCCACGCTTTGCTTTCATTCCTCCTTTCTTGTCCCTCTTAAGCCATTGAAAGCAGCACTTCTTTGCTCGACCATGCTGTGCATTAATCCTACTTGTTCTACTTCCACGGAGACATGCTGAGAGTGCTGGTACTTATTTTTCCTGGTTTTGTTGTTTGTTTTTTTTTTTAATTTCATGGCTAAAGAAAAGCTGTCCGTTACCTCTAACAGCAGCAAATTCGCCAGAGGACTGCAGTGAGGAGCGTGTTCCAGCAGGCGGGTGTTTTACCTTAACTCTGCAACGTGCCCTCTCTTTCCGAAGACCTGGCCACCCGTGGCTGCCGGTGACAGCACGCGACCAGCGGCCGCCCAGCACCGCCGGCCCCAGCCCGTCCTGCCGCTCGCCCCGCGCCGGGGAGCGCACCGGAGCCGCTGCTCGGCGCCGGGGAACGCGCCGCAGCCGCTGCTCGGCGCCGGGGAGCGCACCGGAGCCGCTGCTCGGCGCCGGGGAACGCGCTGCAGCCGCTGCTCGGCGCCGGGGAACGCACCGGAGCCGCTGCTCGGCGCCGGGGAACGCACCGGAGCCGCTGCTCGGCGCCGGGGAACGCGCCGCAGCCGCTGCTCGGTGCCGGGGAGCGCACCGGAGCCGCTGCTCGGCGCCGGGGAACGCGCTGCAGCCGCTGCTCGGCGCCGGGGAACGCGCCGCAGCCGCTGCTCGGCGCCGCGCACCCGCCGGTGCCGGCCCGGGGCACCCGAGCCCCGGCCCGCAGCGCGGCGCCGGCTGCACAGCGCCCTCCTGCGGCTGCGCGGGGCGGCGCTGCGGCCGCGGCGGGAGCGGAGCCGGGGCGGCCCCGCCCGGGGCCCCGGGCCGGGCAGGGGCCGAGAGAGGCGGGCGGGCGGTCTGCTCGGCCGGCGTCGGTCCGCTGAGGGCAGGGAGGCTCTGCAGAGGGACCTGGGCGGGCCGGATCCACGGGCCGAGGCCAATGGTACGGGGTTCAACAGGGCCCGGTGCCGGGTCCTGCACTCGGGCCACAGCAACCCCACGCAACGCTCCAGGCTTGGGGAAGAGTGGCTGGAAAGCTGCCCGGTGGAAAAGGACCTGGGGGTGTTGGCCGACAGCCAGCTGACCATGAGCCAGCAGTGTGCCCAGGTGGCCAAGAAGGCCAACAGCATCCTGGCTTGTGTCAGCAATAGCGCGGCCAGCAGGACCAGGGCAGTGATCGTCCCCTGTACTCGGCGCTGGTGAGGCTGCACCTCGAATGCTGTGTTCAGTGTTGGGCCCCTCACTCCAAGAGAGACATGGAGGGGCTGGAGCGTGTCCAGAGAAGGGCAACGGAGCTGGGGAAGGGTCTGGAGCACAAGGCTGATGGGGAGCGGCTGAGGGACCTGGGGGTGTTCAGCCTGGAGAAAAGGAGGCTGAGGGGAGGCCTTATTGCTCTCTACAACTGCCTGAAAGGAGGGTGTGGAGAGGTGGGGTCGGTCTCTTCTCCCAGGTAACAAGTGACAGGATGAGAGGAAATGGCCTCAAGTTGCATCAAGAGAGGTTTAGATTGGGTATTAGGAAAAATTTCTTTACTGAAAGGGTTGTCAAGCATTGGAACAGGCTGCCCAGAAAGGTGGTGGAGTCCCCGTCCCTGGAGGAGTTCAAAAAATGTGTAGATGTGGCACTTTGGGACGTGGTTTAGTAGGCATGGAGGTGTTGGGCTGATCCTAGATCCTAGAGGTCTTTTCCAACCTTAATGATTCTATGATAAAGGAAAGCGGGGGTGAAGGGACCGAGGCAGGGGCTGAGCACCCGCCTGCCCTGGCCGGACCCTGCCTGGTCGCTGGCTCCAGCCAGCACCCGCCTGAACAGTCAACGCAGCAAAGGAAACCTTTTCCTTTCCCCCACCGAGCTGAAAAGCAGGTGGCCAATGCAGGGACCGTTCACTTTGCCATTAATGTGCCGATGCCATCAAGGAGCAATTTCTGGGAGTCTTGTGTCTTTGTTACCATTACCTCTTACCCCGGGGTTGTGGAGATGCTCCTCTGCCCACCCACACAGTGCCCTGCCCGTTGGGGGCAATCGGCCCCGAGCACCATCCTGGGAGTCCCTCGATAATTGGCACTAACCAGGCTTCCCAAGGTGTGGAATGATGGGCAGGAGACACTCCGGTGACAAAGAGCTTAAGGGTCTGCAAGGGAGCAGAGATGCAGGGCAGTAGGTTGAGCATCAGGGAGGGATGACAGCCACGATGGGCCCTGCACCCGCCCCACGCACCCACGGCCATGGCAGGAGCATCCGCAGGCTGGTGGACGGGGTACACGGCTGCTCCCCCAAAACTGCCGCTGTTCTCCTGTGCATGACGTAAATGCACGTAAATGTTCTCCCGTGCGTGCTCGTAAATGCACGAGCACACGCTTTCCACAAACCAACAGCTCTTCAGCCCCTGGCACGTGTGCCCGGAGGGGACGGGTCTGCCGCAGCTGCCGGCCGATGCCCCCTCCCGCTTACCCTGTCCTGCTGCTTCCCCTGGCCCCGGGGACGGGGGAACGGGGCCCTTCACCCCGCTGTACCCTTTGGGCCGCGCTCGCGGAAGCTGTGGGTGCACGGCCAGCACCCCGGCGTAACACGGAGAAAAGGAAGCAAAAGCCCTTCCTGCCGTGGCCGTATCCTTGCAGAACAGGGACCTCTGAGCCTGCTGGATCATAGAATGAGGCAGTGCTAACTCCTGGGAGAAACGGTGCCCGGCCACAGGAAAGCACTACGGGCTGCAGCCACCCACGGCGACTATCAGTGCCCTGTCCAGGAGATTATAATATGCATTCAGAAATCATTACAAATAATTAGTAAGCTGGTATTCGAGGGTGATATCCCATAATTAAACATAATGATTTCATAGTGTTTGGCTGAGAGAGAACCAGACATTTTAAGATAATGGCTTGCTTTGCCTTTTATTTGGCGTGTATTAGATCCCCATATGGTCTCAAAAGCAGTTATTAGCACAAGTGTATTTCATAATTAGGTTTGTTCTGACTTGTATGCTATTCATTACATACTTAAAGAAGTCAAACCTGATAAGATCTTGCTTTTAGGACAGGACAAAACTATAGCTTCAACTAATGGGAGATCTTACTGGTTTTGACACAAGATGCGTCACAGAGCAATGACGGCTGCCCGTGTCTGACGGCTGCCCCAGTGTCTGCCACCTGCCCCCGAAAGACGGGGCCGTGTCGCAGTGCCCGGCGCAGGACAGCGCAGCCCCAAGGCTGCCGCAGGGAAGCGTTCAAGGCAGCATCGCTCCTTCGAAAGCAGCGACAGCCAAGGCTGAGGCCTGGGAAACCTGCCCGCTGATCTGCAGCTCATCCCGCCGGCAAAGCCGAGTGGTCCCAGCTGCCCCGAGTGGCAGGCGGTGCCGACAGGGACCCCGTGTCCCGGCGAGGCACCGCTCCTGCCCGCGCACGCTGGGACCAGCTCTGAGTCCCGGCTGCTGCTGAGCAAATCGCCCCATTTTACTGTTCCTTCCCTTTGTGCGGGAAGAAACTTGGAAGAGAAGCTCCTAAATTGTTTTATAGACATTTTCAACTGTTCCCTTAGCTCCTGCGTGCGATCTGGCCAGCACAGGCTGTTCAGAGTTGCTGGTTTCAGAGCTACGGAGCTGCGTGTTTGGTGAGGACGCGCTTTGAAGGGGCCGATGCGCTGTAAGTGCGTCTGCACGTCACGGTTGGGCTCAGAGCTGGGGCTGCCTGAGCGCCTTTGCTGGGGGCTGGGACTGTGGCCAGATGTGGCTTCTCCCCCTTCAGCTTTGCAGAAGGATAGAAGTGGTTTGGGACGGTGCTCGGTGCCGGGCCGGCGTTCGTGCCGGGATGTGGTGCCCTGACTGGCTTCTCAGCCATTCCCTAAGCTTGGGGCTGACCTGATGTAGTAGCAGAAGTTGTTCTGGGTGAGACCAAGTGTTTTATTTTAAAATGTTACTAATGTATTAGTCCCTCACTGCTCTGCTCCTGCCCTGGCCCCGGCCCCAGCCCGACGCCCCGTCACCAGCTGCATGTCCTGCACAGCCCCGCAAGGAATTCCCCCGGCCTCGCAGGGAGCCCAGCACTGCTCTCGGCTCTGCCCGGCTGCACGCCCACTGGCAAACAGTTCCAAAACCTTCTGGGTGCCCCTTGGGCTGCTCTGGCCGCCCTGCTGTCCTGCCGCCCTGCCACGGGCACCGGTGCCAGGCTGCACGTACGTGCTGGGCAGAGCTGGGGTCCCGCAGCTGGGATGGCTGGGGACGGTCCTGCAGTGCCCGCTGACGGTCCAGGACCAAGCTCTCCGCTGGCAGCTTCCCCTCCCGCCCCGGTGAGCTGGGGTGGATCAAGGGATTAACCTCTGGGATGTCTCTGGGAAGGGGATAATCACCAGCCCGTTTGCTGCAGTCTCAGTTGAAAGCCGGGTAAATCTGCTCCCTCCATGCAGATAAAAGCAATGAAGATATCAGAGATGTGACACACCACAGTGTGGGACTTGACTCTTCATTACTGAGTCATCCGACTGCAGAATTGATTCCATTTTCACACGGTTTATTGCAGTTCAAAGCCTGGTTAGCTTTACCATTTCATTGTCTGTGGGCTGCGGGTGCTCCTGAGACAGACATCAAAGGAAGGGGAGCACCGGAGGGGTCAGCGGGGGGCTCGGGCTCGGCACCCGCACCGCAGGAGCAGCTCGAGCTCTCGGCCGAGGAGCTGCCGCGACACCGCTCTGCTTCCCCACGGCTCGGCCGCCCCATGCCGGCGGCGAGGGATGGGGCGGAGGGGAGGTGGGAGACCAGCACTGCTGGAGGAGGGATGCAGCTCTGCCTGATGGGGAGGAGATGAAAACGAGACACTGATCTGTAATTGCAAACAATTACATTCACAAAAACAGGCTCATTCTTATGCACAAACTGCTGCCTCTAATTAAATTTTAAACATGTTTCATTTTCTGTCTTTTCCCCCCTAATTTTCCATAGAAGGTAATTAGCTATCATTTTTTCTGCGGGTACGTAATTAATTAATACTTTGTTAATCATGGCCAGGATCATACTGTTTTGATTTACTCAGTGTTAATCTCCTCCTAGTGCAATTATTCCCAGCGCTCATGCCCGGAGTCGCAGGTGCAGGCAGGCTGGCTTAACTCAGCCCAGCCCTGCCCGCACCCCGACCTGCAGCCCCCGGCCCCCCAGGTCCCGTCCCGGCTCCCACCTGCACCCCCCAAACGCACCAGCCTCCCCACGGCCTGCGGGCACCGTGCCCCCGCCGCTGGCAGAAGCCGCCTCGTCCGCCCGCCGCGGGAACCGGCTCCAGCAGGGATGCGGGAGCCTTGGGAGCTGCCCGGGGTGCAGCGTCCGGCCCCCCGGGATGCTCGTGGGCCGTGGGGCGCGGCGGGGCCGCAGGGCGTGGGTGGGCGTGCTGCTGGGGGAGCGGGGCCGTGGGGGGGTGGTTGCCACGAGAGGGTGCTCATGCAGCTGGATCGGGCGCCGGACTGCGTGTGCAGCACTGCGCAGGGCGAGGCAAGGGCCTCCCGCAGCCTCCTGCCTGCGAGCTGCTCCTGCCTGCACCCCTCGCAGTGGCCACGGCCCCACGAGGCCACCTCCCTGCACCGACCTGGGCGGTGGGTTTGCCCCTTCCTGGGCCTGCCCGGAGCCTTGCGGCGCGGTGCGGGAGCCTGGCTGGCCCCTGCCCGGAGCGCCGGCTGCCCGATGCCTCCGTGAGCCCAGAGGGGCCCCCCGGCACAGCCCCGGCCCCGCAGCCCCATCCCTCCGCTCCGGGGCCGATGGACCCACCGCAGCCCCTACCCCCCCCTCCCACCACACGGGGGGATGGTTCCTGGTCGCTGCAGCACTGACACTTCACCAGTTCTCGCACAAGAAGCGTTTCTCCCAGTCTCCAGGGCCGTGTCCTGAAACGGGCACATCTTGGCACCGTGCAACATCCATCATATGGGAAGCGGGGCCGGCAGCAGGGCTGGCTCGGAGCTCCTGGAGTAGCAGGGGTTCATGCTGCGCCGAGCTGGGACCAAGCCTTTGCCCTTGCCGTGGCAGACGGTGGTCCCAAGGCAGTCGAGCCCGGAGCCATCCCCAGTGCGGGTCACCGATGCTCTGCCCCAGCCTTAATTTTACTGGCTGCTCTGGCTGTAAATCTTGGCAGCTGGCTCTGCAAGCACAGCCCCTTCTCATGATTAATAGTAATAATTAAATTCATATCAAGCCACAGAGAAACGTCACGGGGCAGCACAGCAATAAAAGCCACTGTTGAGACGCTGACAGCCCAAGAGGGATGAGCAGGCGATGCACTGCAGCCCCAGGAGGCTCTGCTGATTTACAGCAGGGTAAATCAGCTCGTCCCTGTGAGAACGAGCCTCACGGCTCCCTCCTGCTGGGCCCAGCGGGGTCCAGGGTGGCCACGAGCATCTCCTCCTCCCCCCTGCCGCATGCCAGGGCACGGGACGGGCAGGGCAGCGGGCACAGCTCTGGGCACAGACAGGCATTTGGCCAAGGCACCGGTCCCGGAGGCTGCGGGCACCTCCCGGCTGCCAGCGCAGCGGCCGTCAGCCAGCGCTGCAGAAAGCCTAGGGTGCTCAGGACGTGTCCGGGCCCATCACGGGGCCGGTGCAGCCTCTTCCCACCGTACGCAGTCACGGCACACAGCGCGGACAGGACCAGCCTGCCCGCCGTGTGCCAGCTTTTCGCACAAACACCTCCTTTGCCTCGTTAGCCCAGAGCCACCCTGAGCACCTTGTGGGCACCCTGGCTGCGGTGTCCCAGCCCCTGCCTGGCCAGCACCACGTGCTCCCGGACCTCGGGGCTGTTCTCCAGGCTGCACCCAAGTTAACACAAGGACGCCACAATTTGCATGAAGTAGAGCAAAGGTCTTGGGTCCACCCAGGGAAAAAGCCCGGCCAAAGTGCAGCAGAGATTGTCCTTGGCAGTGTTTGCAGTGAACACAGGCCATCCACCCCGCAGAAGCCACCCCGGGGCATGCGCTGTGCCCTGCAGTCACCTCTCGCTGCTGTGCAGCAGCTGAGCATCACTCACCTCCTCCGTAATGGCTCCATGACACCAGCAAAGGGCTCTCATTAACAGAATATAAAGTGCAGTGAAAATAATTGATGATCATCTTGTAGCAATTGATTATCTGCCTCCCGTAATGCTGCTTTGCTCATACATTAAGGGGCCGTTGCTTTTCCCCGCAGCATCTAAACCAGGCAGCGAAGGCTGAGCGCACAGCCGTGGCTGTGGCCATCTGCCCGTCCTGGCCATCTCCCCGTGCAGGGCTGTGGGGTCCGGGCCAAGCTCAGGGCTGAACCAGGGCACTCACTGCGTGAGTGCAGGCAGGCAGGGAGCGATCTGCCTGTGCCAGGGCACAAGCCCGGAGCCAGCCCTGTCCCACGGGCAGCCCGAGGAGGAAGAGGAGGAGGAAGGCTTCCCCAAGGGCCATGAGTTCCTCCTGCGGGTTCCTCCTGCTCCTCAGCTGCAAGCTGGAGGGGTTTGGGTGATGCTGGAGGAAGCATCTCTGCAGCCACGGCTCATCTCAAAGCCTCTGGGAGCAGAGGTGGGTGCTGCGGGGCTATGGTCATTCCCATGCACCCGCCTGCAGTGAGAAGGCGGCAGCTGGCAGCGGCCACTTCTCCTTGCCCCTGTCCCACCCGTTGCCAAGCCCGGGCTCTGCACACCCAGCCGGGCAACCCAGGCCGTGGAACAGAGTCGCCTTTCCCTGCAGATGCCCTCCCTTCCCTGGCACGGCACTCGCCTCACCGTCGCCCAGGCCAGCACCTTTGTGGGCGGCTGGGAACGGCAGCAGTTGTTTGCAGAGCAGCAGCCCCAGCCGCTCGGCCGGAGCTGCACACTCAGCAGAACCCAAATCTCCCAAAAAAACTGAATAAACTACCCGGGCAGAGTGGGAGCCGGGCAGGGACCCAGATCCCCTCCTCATGCTTGTCACATGAATGAGCTCTGCGGCCGGGCTCCCCCCGCACCGGGAAGGGGATTGTGCCGCATTGTGGGGAGGATTAGGCCGTTTTGGGAGGCCGGGAGCGTCTGTGCACGCGGGGCTGCCCTCTCCCCTGCCTGCCCTGGCTCCTCGCGGTACCGCGGGCATCACAGCAGGAGTTTCCTGCCCCACGGAAAGGGGAACGGACCCAGGGCACCTGCGGGGCTTGGGCAGCCCCCAGCGAGGCGGTGGGCAGGTCGGGGATGCCCCAATGCCAGGGCAGAGGTGGCAGCAGCTCCCCAGCTCCTGCATCCACAGGGGGTCACCCAGTGACCTCCCCCCACATCCCCCAAATTCCCTAAAACAGGGAAGACGAGAAGGGAGGAGGGCAGCCTGCAGCCTGGGTCTGCGTGGCTCGCCCCGGCTCCCACCGGCAGCTCCACCACACCATCAGCCATCTGGGGCTGCAGCCGGCGGTCAGCAGCTGGCAGCGGTTCCCGGCCGGCGGCTGGAGCGACCGTCCACTCCTCTGGGAGCCCCCGAGCCCCCCCGGCTCCTGCCGAGTATTTCTGGCCGGCAAGCTCAGATGTTTGGGAAAACAAACTGCACGGGAATTAGCTCCCAAGTATTTCCTCAATTCTGCCTGCTATGAAGAGAATTTTATTTTGCTATCCCCAGGAGGAAGGAAGGCGGCCTGTCGGAACGCGCAGAGGAAATCTGTGCAATAACTCCCAGGGGCTGGCTCCACAGTGCTGCAATCAGCGGGGCTGGCCGGCAGTGCCCACACCGCTCGCCCGCTGCCACCGGGACCTCTTGGCCTGGGGAGTGGGGAAGCACCACGTCCGCTCGGGCTGTCTGTGGCCCTCTGCAGAGGTATCGTCCCAGCAGGTCCCAACCTGCTGTGGTTAAGCAGTCCCCTAGGTGCAGCCCACAGGGACATCCCTGCGACACAGGCTCTCGCAGGGCAGCACCTCCCTGAGAGCACCAAGGGCTGCTTTGAGCATCCACCACCCACTCACCCATCACCATGGCAAAAGCCAGGGCTCCCGCCAGTTACACCACAGCCTACGGCTTATTTTAGCCCCTGTTTTAGAGGTAGGTAGCAGTGAGGGGCTCTGGGAGCCGAGCACCGCTCTTGTCAGCACTGCAGACATCTTTGCTCGCAGAAATAACATGACTAAATATAGCCCTGCTCCTTCCATGAGCTGAGCCGCGAGGGAGGAACAGGGCACACGGACAGCCCCTGCCCGGCCAGGCTGCCGTGGGAGGAGAGGCTTGCCGCAGGGCAGAGTCCGCACCCTGCTGCGGTGCCAGCCCTGCGCCGGGGCGCAGCGAGGGCCCCTGCACTCTGCCCTTACAAGCAGGGCAATTCTATGACTTCAAGCCTGAGTCACTTCATAGCCTAACACAGAGCAAGAGCAAGTTCCACCTCCTGAGCCCAGACACCCCTTCCTCTTCCTCCTTCACCTGCACTTCCCCAGCAGCGGATCCCAGGAGCGGTCCCGCAGGAGGTCCCGGAGCCAAGACAGGGCTGACGCCCAGCTCCAGACAGCGCAGCACGGCGAGGACAGGGCACGAGAAAACAACCGAGGATTTACAACTGAAGTGTTCCCAGCCAGCCAAGTCCAAGCAGCAGGAAATTATTTAAACATTCTTTTCCTTAGAAGCGGGGCTGGCTCCCTGCCCCAGCCACACAAGCCTCTCCCACGCAGCGCTGGTTACGGTAACACCCGTGTCAGCCGTGGTGGGACCGCAGCCCAGGCAGACAGGAGAGCCCCTGCCCAGGGGGCTCAGGCACCGGGAGAGCAGAGGCTGGCACTGAGGATCTCCCGCTGCGGAGGACCGAGGCTCCTCTCAAGGCCGGCCCAGGCAGCGCTCGGTGGCCCCCAGCGCCACAGCCCCTGCCCAGGGCAGCCAAGTGACCGGCCTGACCGAGACGCGGCCCCACTGAACACCAGCCCACAGGCGGGAGGGAGCGGAGCAGGGCTGGCAGCCTGAGAGCAGCTACGAGAACGGGGGCACAGGGGCAGCTCCTCAGGGCTGACGTACTGCGACCTGAACCTGTTACTGCAGTGCTACAGACACACCATTTATGAGGCTACAGTTACCTGGCTTTACAGCATCACGGCTCAGCACCGTACAACAAAATCCTTCTGTACAAAAGACCCTGTTGGCTTTATAAAGTTACTCTACAGCATGAAAACACCCTGGCCTGCTTTCTGTGAGATGTGGACCACAATGAAGCTCAGAGTGGCCCCGCAGCCGAGGGAGCACAAGGAGAGGAGCCGAGTGCAGGGCCTGACCCTGCCAGGGGCGCTGGGGACCCTGGGGCAGCTCCGGCAGGAAAACCTGCGTTTACCCCCTCCTTCGCTTTCAGCCGCCATCGGTGCCCAGCCCGCAGGCAGGAGCTCCCTCGGCTGCACACAGCGGTGGCCCTGCTCAGCTCGTGGAGGGAGGCAGCGGGGACAGACAGACAGCAGGAGAGTCTGCCCGTCACTCACGAAACAGACATTTAAGTGCGTGTCCATCCCCCTGGCAATAAGGGGGGGATCGCGACGCTTTCACAGGCACCCTGTAAAGACGGGCAGGGGAACAGAAATACTTCTAAAACCAGAGTGCACGAGGAGACTCGGCTGTGGCCATCCCAAACCCCAGCCGAAGCCTCCTCTTGCAGCTGAGGAGGTGAGAAGGGGCAGGGCAGGGGCATCTCGATGGGGAGCAGCTTCCACAGTCGGTGGGACCCACTCAGCAGGAGTCTGGGGTGCCGGAGCGCCGGGTGGAGACGCAGGCTCTGCCAAAGCTCCCTCACGTCTCCCCAAAACTGACCCAAAATACCTGTCGTCTGGCACACAGAAGTGTGATTCTAGGAAAGAAGGTCAACATTTGATGGGTAAATTGTAAAAAAACAAGTTTATTTGAAAAAAAAAAAAAACCTCAGCTTCTTACATGATTTCTGATCAACATTTACTAGAACTTGAGAGCCATTAACCTGCTCCACGTACGTTGAGATATTTTCCAGCACTAAAAAATAAAAAATAAATACGTACAAATTCTTTCCTCCCCCTTACGTGTCCTAGATGTGAGTGGTTAGGCATCCACCGCCTTAAGAACTCAGTTGAACAGAAGCAAGTAAAAGAGGTTTCTCTAAGAGATAAAAGAGAAAGCAGAAGGCCTGTCTCAGGGATGTACCATCTCCACCCACCCCACCCGGCCCCTCCGCTCTGCCCAGGGTCAGGCACCCGAAACCCCCGTCTGGGTGGGACCGATCAGCGCAGGGATGCTCCAGATGGAAGCCCGCCCCGCGGGGGGACCGGGGCCGGCACCCAGCCCAGCGCCGCCAGCCGAGCCCCCGCGTCCGCACCCGCTTCACATCACCCAGCGTCAGGCTAGGAGAGGCACCGCCAGGGCAGAGTCGGGGGGCCGGGGGACCCCAGCCCTCCCCACGGAGGGCTCGGCTGCAGGGGCTGGGCACACGGGGGCTGCCACCGCCCCGGAGCAGGCGACACCGCCCAACCCGAACCACAGCCATCCTTCTCCAACCCGAATATCCCGTGAGAGCACAACTACAAAAGAGGGATTTTAAAAGAACTACAGTAGCTAAAGTGTTTTCAAAACATACCTAAAGACCACCTACAGAGCCAGGAGGCACCCAGCACGGGAGCCGAAGACCACCCTGCCCCGTGCCCGGATCTCCCCCTCTGCGGAGGGCCTGCGGTAAGAAGCGTGTGAAGCAGTATTCATCCGGGGCCAGCCCTGAAGCCCATCGTGCTTCAACAAATCCAGTATCCTGCTTTTTATGGCTTTTTAACAACAAAACTCCCCAAAACACACACACACATCCCCCTCAACCCCGAGCAGAATACAGAGCTAAAGCACGGTTTAGAGTTAAGGCTCATCCAAATTCAGCTAGATATGAAGACTGTAAGGCACGTATTAGTACATTCATGTTACTGTTAAAAAGCCAGACTATAAAAAGCCCCCCTGCCCCCCGACACAAGGATACTGCACGTGTAGCCCTGTTACCTTTGTTGAACACAGATGGAAAGACAATTCAGAGCCTGGTTAAAAATGAACACCTGGTTTAAACACTTCTCACGGCTGCCCAGCGCCAGCGGAGCACTGCCCCAGCCACCGCGCCAGGGCAGCGGCGCTTCCCCGACACTCCGGGATTGAGACCGGTCCCTCACATGTGGCTCTCCTCCTCTTTGACACCATCCTCCGCGCTCTTCTGAGGCAAGGGGGCCACATCGTTGTTTGCCTCTTTCTGCTTCTCAGCCTCATCCACGTTGGTCTCCTCCTCCTTCCCTTCGTTCCTCGCCTTCTCCTCCGCCTTCTGCTCCTTTGCCACCAGGCGGTAGTTGATGCCCATCCCAATGAAGAGGTAGATCCCAGAGACGATGAGGATGATCCCGCAGGCCCAGTACGTGTACTTGTAGTCACCATACATGTCGTTCAGCTTCCCTGAGGGACAGAGAGGGGACAGCTTAGCGAGATACCCCCAGAACTGCTCCAGGCTGTGGAGATGTTCCCAAGAGCAGCCCAAGCCCACCACCCTCAGCTTCGCACCTTTATTCCTCCGGCCCCTGCTCCCGCACCCTGTGCCCGAGGCTCAGCCCCCACTTCCTCGGCCATCCCTCAAATGCTCACCCCCCTCACCCCAGCCCCAGCGCGGGGGGACCAGCGGGGCCGGGCAGGACAGGCAGCGCTCCCTGGGCACAGCACACCCTACCTAGCAGAGGGGGTCCCAGAAGCACGGGGCAGCACTCCACGATGGTCACCAGGCCGACAGCACTGGAGAACCGCTGCGCTCCCACCAGGTCCATCAGGGTCTCAAACAGGACTGAGCTCAGCCAGCCAAAGGCAAAGCCAAAGAAGCCGGCATAAATGCAGAAGCCAGCATAGCTGGTGGACATGGGGGCCAAGAGGTGGCACACCCCGTTGTAAATCACAGAGATGGCAAAGAAATACTGGACTCTGGGTCTGATCCACTTGGTGTTTGCCACCAGTCCCATGGAAGGTCTGGCCACCATGTCTACAAAGGCCAGGATGGAGAGCAGGAAGGCTGCAGACTCATTAGCAATCTTCTTGCTCTTCGCATAATTGCTGAGGAAGACCAAGGGAGTGAACAGCCCAAAGAACATGATCACATTGCCCGACAGATAGAGCAGGAAGCCCCTGTGCGTGAACAGGGACAGGTCCAAGAACTTGTTGATCGTCTGGAAAAACGTGCTCTTCTGTTTCTTGGTCTTTCCACCGATGAGGTCTGTGCTGGTGTCTCCGTCATCCTTTTTCACTGCCTTCCCAGCTTCCTGCAGCACCTCCTTAGCAGCCTCTTTCTTCAGCTGATCCGGCTTGGGGCCTATGGGCCGCATCAGGGATCCGGCGACGCAGCAGTTCAGCAAGAGACCACCGAGGATGAGGAAGCTGCCGCGCCAGCCAAATATGCCGAAGAAGAGCTGGTTCACGGGCGCCAGGGTGGAGAGGAACACGGGGCTGCCCGCCATCGCCAGCCCGTTAGCCAGAGGACGCCTCTTGAAGAAGTACTTGCCAATCATGGTTAAGGCTGGGTTCAAGTTAAATGCGAGTCCAAGGCCTGAAGGAGAGGAGAGACGAGGGGCTCAGAGCTCGACCGCCCCCACAAGCCAAAGCACCGGCAGAAGGGCTGGTGAGCGGGAGAGCGGGGTTTCAGTTCTGGGGGTTTCACAGCTCCGTTTCAGCTGTATAAACTTCCCGATTGCACGAGCAGCACTTGGCCCCCGCTGCCGACCTAGGAGGAGGCACCAAGGCAGCAGCAAAGCCACGTGCAGGAATTTGGGAGCCGGAAGGGGAGAACTGCCCCGGCTCGTGACAAACCTTACGTCGACTGGTGGGGCACAACCCTAACCCGGGGCAGGAACAGTGGATGCTCTCTATTCTCAGTACCAAATACTAGTCCCGTGTACAGTCACTAGTACGGTCTCCCCACGTTATGTCACCAGGGCCATCTCTTACTAGAACATGTAACAGGAATCAGGATTTATACAAATTCATCACAGACATTCCCTAATAATTACTGGGTTCAAGTTGCTCCTCTTGCTGCCTCAGGAGAGGCCGTACCTCCGTTGCAGCCCCACCAGGGCACAGCCGTCACTTACCCCCTACAACCCCAACGCAGAAGTAGAGCTCCTCCACCGTGTTGCAGAAAGAGGCTGCAATCAGCCCGCACCCGGAGAGGCAGCCGCCAGCGATCATGATGGGCCGGCTGCCGTATTTGTTCACCAGGATGCTGCTGATGGGACCTAGGAAGTGGAAGGAGATATGCCCAGATGTGAGCTGTCTTTGCACGAGAGACAAGACAGACGCACGCAAGCACACCGGTTTATTGCCACAGGCTTCCAGCGACACTTCGCCCAGCGAGGGAACTGGGGTAAGGGGAAAGGACAGGCGGTTCCGAGACAGCCGGAGGTAAGAGTGACATTTGCTTAGAGCACACGCAGGACCCCAGCCGGAGAAGTGAGCCTCCGGCCAGTGCCGGCACGCTGCGGCTTCTGCTGAGCGCCAGAGGCTGTCTACTGCTGCAGAAACCTGCGACTTCTCTGAGCAAGCTGCTTTCTACGGGCTAAGCCGGGAGCTGCCGGGCACCAGCCGACCCCAGGGACAGGGCGAAGCCACCCGCGCCGCACAGTGCTCTGGGCTGGGGGCTCTGCCCTGCCCACGGCCACCCGCCTGCCCACCGTGGGCTGGGTCTGGGCAGCAAAGCAACTCTACAGCAACTGCCCATCTCCAGCGAGAGGTTTCCGATGGAGACCAGACAAAGCTGTGAAGAAACAGGTTGGATGGGCACAGGCAAAGATCCCCGAGGGCTCGCGGGAGGAGCAGCACCGTGCCGCCCCAGGGAGCCCCGGGGAGAAGGGGTGCTTCTGTTTTCACTGCTAGGAAGAACCCAATTGCTCTGCACACCCACCTTTTAAGTGCTTCATTATCAGGAGCTTTAATCCAAAGCAAACAGTGATTAGATACTGCGAAGCATGCTCTACAGATACTAAAATGTATTTAAATAAACTGAATGAACATCCATTGAATATTAACAGACCTAGTTTTGCCATTAACAGATAGCAAGGTTGTCAACATGTTATTCATGGGTCCTCAGACGCTACTTGACCTTTTTGCCCAGTTTAAACAAAGCCTGGAGAAGGTTACAGAAGCCCTGCTGCCACAGAGGCTGCCCCCAGCCCCGCAGCATCCCGCTCTCCGCAGCTGGTGCCCCTGTGCCAGCCAGAGCAGCCCACGCCAGCGGCTCCGACCTGATGCCACCGGCAGTCGGGAAGGGGCCACGGCCCCGGTCCCGTGAGAGGCGGCAGCAGCACCCGGGGGCTGCCACATCACCCCGAGCCCCACACGCTTCCCCACAGAGCGCTCAGCACTTTGCAAAACCTGTACCTTGAACTCGGCAAACGTGATGTCCCTGGACAGAGTCTAAAGGCAGCAGCAGCCTTTCCTCTGGGAAATGCAGCCCGGAGCGGCAGGCTCCAAGGGCAGCTACCAGGAAGCCGCCTGGCTGGGCAGCACCGTGTATCCTGGTGGCAATTCCCCTCTCTTTTTTTTTTTTAAATTAAAAGAAAAAAAGAATTCACAGCCACTCCTATTTTATAGATTCACACGAAGCATTTCTGACTAAATGTTAGCTATCTATTTTGATTATTCATGTTGCGAAAAAAGTGGAAGTAATGGAACCAGAGTCCTCCCTAATCCTAATGTGGAGCTGAGAAAGGGGCATTTGAGATCACTACATCCACGTACCCTGACGGTGACTGCACGGGGTGGCTGCGTGGGGCTGCAGGACATGCTGCTCCACCACCTCCAGCCCTGCCCGGGACAGGAGCTACCCCAGCTCTGCAAGATACCATCAGCCCAGGACATTTTTCCAGAGCACAAGCTACTTTTTTTTTGCCTCCAAGCAAGCACACGGTTCCTGCAGGAAGGTGCCCTGGTGGACAGGAGAATAGGATGCACTGTGACCGCTCCAGCGCAATTCAGACCCTGCAAAGGGTCCGGGCTCAGGCTGCAGCAGCCCTGGAACGAGCGAGTGGGGCAGCAGCACCTTCCCGTGCTCTGGCAGGGGGGATGCACCCGGGCAGCTCTGGGATACCTGCAGCATCCCTGCCACCGGCTTACAGGCAAGCGGGTCAAGACCAGCAAGCTGCTGGGATTTAACGGCAACAGTTCAAGGGGAGCAGGAGAGGCAGTGTCAGCATGGGACAGGGGGACAGGGCTGGAGGAGGGAGCTCTCACCCCAGCTGCTGGGCAGCTCCAGGCAGAGCCAGCCCCGGGGCACCCAGAGGAACCAGCTCTGAGCTATTAGGAGAGGACGAATGGCCCAGATTGAGTCTCATTAAGGCAGTTACACGGTTTACAAGCTTGTTATAACATCGGAGCAGGGAAATGTGCTGGTCGCTTCGCTAGCTGAGCGAGGACAAAGCAGAGCCTGTTCCCCCAAAGGAAGAGCCTCGTGCTTAGCCGGGCACCGACGTCAGCTCCTTTCGATGCACAAATGCAACGAGGACGCGGGCAGTTTGCCAGCGGTACAAGCTCCCATTTGCCTCTGAAGTGGACACAACAGCAGGCTCCCAATAAGAGTTTCTTTCAGCCGAGCGACCCAGTGCAAAGCTGCATTTGCAGGCAGGTACAAGACACCACGGTTTGGAGACTGGCGAGGCGAGGGCCGTGAGTGCATCGTCCCGCAGGGAGCACTCTGCCTGCTCCTCACCAGTTAGACAAGCATAAAGCACACAGCTTGGGGATTAAAAGACTCCCAGAAACAGTTTCTGAAGGACGGGGGAGGGGAGCTGCTTCAGATTAAGTAGTTTTGCTTTCTTCTGCTCGTGTCTTTACTTTCAGTACACATTGCCACCCTCAAACAGCACAAGCTGCCTACAGAGGAAGAACAGACAGCACCAGGTTTCAGTGCACTCCAGAGCACGGCTGAGCCATTGGACCTGACCAGAAACTGGGGACAGATCCCTAGATAACAGCCACTGTTTGCTGGATTAAAAAAGTGAAATAAGAAAATCGATGTCTTATCTAAAAGAAAGAGACGCTGTGAGCGGGGCTTGAACGCGTGGCACAGCGGCTCCCCTGGCCTTCAGGCAGGCGCTGGAAGCAGACAGCGTCCGCAGCACACTGTAACAAGGACAAGGGCAGAATTACACAAGTTGTAATTCCCCGGAAAGATTTTACTTACAGCTTTGCAGAGGAGGACAGATTAACCTGGTTTTTGCATTCTGGGCATTAAATAGAACTTTGAGCAACCTCCTTCAAGCAAACTCGCTAAGGGGAAGTTTTGCTCTCATGTAAGGAGAGCATTTCAACTTTTAGCAAAGTTTTGGTTGTCGTCACTATAGCAAGGTACAAATCAGACCCAGCAGGAGAGCCACATCCTGTACTGCAATGCGCGGGCGTGTGTACTGCTGCCTCCAGTCCGCTTACCTCCTGCATACATAACAGCCAGCATGATGGAGGAGATCCATGAGACTTTGCTGCTGGACGCATTGAAGATGACCTCAATCTCTTTGAAGAACACGGTGATGGATTTGGGGAAGGCATAGGAAAACCCAATGGAGATGAAGGCTCCGATGACCACGGCCCATCCCCATCCTCCTTCAGGAGGAGTGTATCCCACAGGGCCTCCGATGGCCGGTGGCATCTTGAACCAAGTTGGCGATGACTCAGCTGGGGTTCAAAGATCTGCGAAAGACAAAGTATCACATCAGCTGAAAGCAGATGGCTGCATCCCTGCTCCCTGGCACGCAACGGCACGGATCGAGCCCTGCTCACAGGGCTGGCACAGCACCAGTGCCCCGGACCACCTCCAGGAGAGCTGATCCGAGAGGCAAGCACTCGGGGCTCGCCAGCACGCTGGCGTCCCAAAACACATGCTCAGATTGTGGCTGGCCTTTAAGAGCCCTGGCCAGCAGGTATTTATAAGCAACAAATTAAGACATGATACCCTGTCCTAAGCTGAAAAAGGCAGGCGATGTCCTTGCCAGCAGCAGCCGGGGCACAGCAGCGAAGCGGGCAGGGCTACGGGCAGCACCGGGCCGGACCTGCGAGGGTTGAGCAGGCAGCGGCTGGTCTGGTGGGGCCTCGCCTGCCTGGGGCAGAGCCCCTGCAGCTTCTCCAGGAGTGCGATCCCAGCACCGCCCCGACACACCGCGAAACCCCGGGAAGCCCCAGGCCACCCAGAGCAGGAGCCGCACACCCAGGTTATTAAATGCAGACACACCGGGGGAAATAAGTCCACACGCACAAGCCAGGACGCCTCCATTTCTGCAAAGAAAGAGCGGGCAGGCGGTGTCACAGCACACCCGCCAGCCGGCCGGCCCTCAAGGTCACAGGCTGCAGCTAAACTTAGCCCGAGCGGTGACCGGGGAAGGCTCCCACACGCTGCCAGCCCTGCCCGGGAGGGGAGGTGGGTCTGCCCCGAGCAGCCCCAGCCCCGGCAGAGCCCCCCAGCCCAGCTGTGGCCAACCCCTCCTCCCCTACTGAAAAGGCTATGGCGGGTTTCACAAAAACACCCAAGTGTAAAAACAATTCACCTTAGAAGCTCAAAACCAGAAGGGATGAATGAGAAAACAAAATAAATGGGGAAATGTCATCCAGGCTTGCTGAAGTGTGGAACCCTCTTAGAGAGGCCGATTCTGAGCGATGTGGGGTCAGGCTGCTCCTGCCTTCCCTGTGCTGCAGCTGCTGCACAGCTGGATCCACCCTGGAGCTATGGTTACTCCAAAAATAAGGCTGCTTCAGGCAGCAGAAAGCAGCACAAGCCATCCCAGGGAGGAAACAACCAGAGCAGCTGCTCACAAATGCGGTTTAAAATATGCAAAGCAACAGGCATCGCTACAGTCCCCAGAACCCCTGTGTGCCCCTGCAGATTTAGAAGACACTTTCTGATGCCCCATGGCCCTCCCCAGCCTTGCAGCCAGAGACACCCCCCCCCCCCCCCCATTAAGGACATTGGGCTCCTTCGCCAGAGCCCATCCCTCGCTCTGCAGTTCTCTGCTCTGCTGCTCAGGTTTCCACCTGAGGAAAAAGCCGCCTTCGAGCAGGAGAGCTTTCTCCAGAGCTCCCCCGGGTCACGCCAGGCACAGCAACAACTTCAAAGCAGCGTGCTGGCTCAGAGAGGTGCAACCTCCTATTTACAGCACGCATCCGTTCAGGCTCACAGCAATGACCATCTCATCCACTGCTGCCGACGTGCCAGCACCTACTCGGCACGTCCCCTCGTGCCCTCAGCACACCACGCAGCACTGTGGCCACCAGCCCTGTTTTCGCTCGCTCCGTGTCGCTTCGGTGCGCGTCCGAGGCCGGGATCCGGGCGGCCCAGCTGAAGGGCGGCGAGCGGCCCCGAGCTGTGGGGAGCCCCTGCTCCCACCTGGCACCGCAGCACAGGCGGCCAAGTTACCCGATACGGCAGTGGGTTCGCCAGAGCCACCCGACACCCGGACGCGCTCAGGCGATGCCTCGGACCCACACGGGGCGAGAGGAAGCAGAGCATGGGAGGCCGGTTTCTGTAAGCCGCTAAGACTGGTTTAGCCCAACCCAGACACCAATTTTTTCGTTGGCAGGGTATTTTCCTGCGTCCCAGCCAGCGTGACACATGACCATCACGAGCAGATCCGAGCCACCCCGCCACTCCAACAAAGGAATCATTTACAAGACGCTGCCCCGGGCACGTCCGCGGCTGAACTATGCCGCGGAGCCAATTTCCTCTCTCGGACCCCTGGGGACCGCAGCCGCGCTGAGCAGCCCGTTCGACACCGGGCCGAGCCCACACCGGCAGGGTCCGGCTGCAGGCAGGCCCCCGCGGCAGAGCCCAGGGCCAGCACGCACCCACGGGCACCGGCAGTGGGGGAGGAAAGTGCCAGGCTCTGTAGGGGCTCACCATACCTTTGGCCTCTCGGTATGGGGAGCAGCCCAGCCGCCCATCACGCTCTTTCTGAAGAGCTTGTACGAATGCTGGGTTTTGCTTAACATCACTTCCCCACACAGGCTGCACACCAGAGTTTCCAGCCACCTCTTGCTTTGAGTCATACTGAGCTTTCACAGCATTCAGTGAACTTTAAAGCATCATCTAACTACACTGATTTGTCTGCAACATTTTTAGAAGATGAGACTACCAGGTGTTGGCAATAAAAACTACCAGCAAGGAACACAATCTAATTAGTTAGCACTAATTAAAACTACTGGCAATGAGAGCTATCCAAAGCAAAAGCTGGGGGGTGCTGATGAGGTGTTGGGGATTTTTCCCTTTTGCTCCTGAGACACACACACACAGGTTTAATTCTTCCAGCACTCCTGAGAAGCTCGACTGCACCGAAATTACTGCGGCTTGGTTCATCTATTTGTTCTTTCCCTGCGAGCAGGATTCCTCCTCCTGCGGGTGCTCAGGTAGCATCTCTCTATAAAATAAAAGACTTTTGGCGGGTTAGACATGACCTCTCTTGCATTGCTGAGGCACAGTGAAAAACCTTGAACTGAACAAGGTTTGAGACCATGAAGCAAGATTCCCAAAGCCTGACGCCAGAGGGTTTACGTGTTGAGTTCTGCATGCCACAACATTTTTCCCCTGACTCATTGAAAACCCTTATTAAGAAAGACCAGTTTTAGAAAGCCCTTCCTTCAACTGCATTAAGGCTTCTTGCTGATTTCCTCCTTGCCCCCACACAGAAGTAGTTTCAAACGAGAGAGGAAAAAAAGAAGCACATGTAAGGCAGCCAGTTCCATTGGAAAGCTTCCCTCCCCTTTGCAAAAAGGAAAAAAAAACACCCAGAACATGGTTATGACATTTACAGCTCTGTTTTGGAAGAGCTGCAACATGTAAGACACGTTTGGAAATCAAATTCACAGCTGCCAGGCAGCCAGCTACAGTTTGCCCTATTAGGAAATAAAATAACCATATTTGCAGTAATTAAGACTGATGAGACCAAGTAATGACTTCAAGTATCACATCTGCTCCCCGTAAAGGTCTTGACTAATCCACAGGAATGGGTAGCCTACAGCAACTCTCCTCTGCACAGCAATGGCGAGAGCATGAATTGAGGCTACTGAGGCAAGGAAGACTGTATCTTCTCGAAACAGATCCCGCAGGAGACTAAAACCCTTTCTATCTCCTAGGGCCTACACACAAGCACTGTTATCCCTTCTCCGGAGGGGCCTGGAACAGGAAGATTTCAAGACTTTTAGTTACATAATGCGGCAAATTGCTGCGCTTTTAAAAGCCCCGGATTGGCAGGACTCCAGAGCGGAGAGACAGAGGCTCACATTTATAAAGCACTGCAATGCCACAAAATATTTCTGGGGCAAACCCTTTATGAAAGTGTCCTCGCACCACTCCTTTTCGGGGTCAGAGGAAGAGGGACATCCCCCACCCACGCACCTCGGCCTCCCCTCGCACAACCCTCCAGCTCAAGGCTGTCCTACTCCGGGCGTACGCTCACCTGGCATTTGCTGCTGTGTGAGCTTGCAAAACCCTTCCCACGGAGCAGGGCACCGGGAGCGGCTGGCAGAGCTGAGGCTGGAGAAGGGCAGGCTTCCCCACCCGGCTGCAGGGCGGGCGGCGGAGCCCCAGCTTCTGCTCCCACAGCCCATCACCGCCCCGGAGCCCGCGCAAGCCGGCAGGGCTGCCCTGTGCTGCTGCAGGCAGAGGCTCACCCGGCACCTTGGCACGCTCCTCGGCAGGCGTGAAGTCCATGGTGGCTCGTCCCAGCACTGCTGCAGGCGGGCTGCCTCCGCTCCCGGCCATCTGCTCCTCCTGTGCTCTCCTGGCTCCAGAGAGGGACGTGGCAATGCCTGGAGCGGGATCTCAGCGGCAACAAGATCCCCAGGGACGTCCCTGCTGTACGACAGCCGTTTGGGCTCCTCATGCCTTTGTCAGCTGGACCCAGCCTTTGGCCAGCGAACGCCGACACCGAAATGCCCAGGCCAGGCAGGACGGGCACAAAGCTGCCCCTTGCCGGCAGCACCAGACCCTGCTCCCCGAGGGGGCTCCCACCTCGAGCCCCCGGCAGAGGGGAGGGACACAGAGGGGGATGCTGCTCCCAGGCGCCTGGCGAGCACCCATTCCCACCAGCCCCATCCCGAAGCATTATCCGAACGAGAGCCTGAAACACATCTACCCCTCCCCACCTCAGCCCCCCAAACTCAGCGCACAACGATGGGCTCTTTCAGTGCTCAGCACGCAGTGGGATAGCACAGGGCCATAAAGACCCCCTGGGGCATTCGTCCACGTGGGGAGCCAGCAGACCCCGGCATCCCTTCTGGTCCCCGAAACTAAACCGAGATCTCGTACTTACTGCTGGGGAAATGGAGGTGCTGGCAATCGCGCTGTTTACAACCAATAACGCTTTATAGCTTCAAATTTGGCCTTTTGCTAGCCAGAAGCGAGATGAGGCAATAGATTGTTATGAGCTAATGAGACACCACTTTCACCAGTTTTAAGCGGGTTTATAGCATTAAGTGTGGAGCTGTAATGCCAGCAAGCGCCCACAGCCGGGGTTTAACCTGGCAGCACCCAGCCTACGTGACTCCCCAGCGCCAGCAAGGGCTCTGCACCAAGACAATACTCAATTGAGGCCCTGCTCAGCCGCAGCGTTTGCTCGCGGGGTGAGGCGAGGTCAGCAGCACGGGCAGGGTTTGCTCAAGGCCGGCAGCCCGCATGGGCGAGCTCAAGGTTTTTGCCAGAAGTGGCCCGGCCCGCTCAGCACCTCTCCCCACCGGGGACGGCCAGCGCACCCTCAGACGTGCCCCGGTCTGCCAGCCCGGTGAGCTAACCCGGGCACGCAGACAGGCAGACGCCACGGGGCACGGCGGCCGCGCTGGCAGAGGCGGCATCGGCAGCTGCCCTCCTCCAGCTCCCAGCTGCACCCCGCCGCCGGCACGAGCCCCAGCCTGCAGAGGCGCGGAGCAGCCCACTCACCCTGCCGGCGGCCGGCGCTCCCCGGGAAGGGCCAGAGGCCTTCCCTGGACACCCGCCACGGGTCCCTCCGGCAGACAGAGCCCCCCAGCCACCCAAGGACAGCTCCCAGCACAGCAGCCGCGGTGCACGGGCCGTGAAAGGCTGCGAGCTGCCTTGTGAAGTGGGACATGGGGATGGTTTGTCGGGAGCTTTAGGGAGGAACAACCAACCAAACAGAAAGACGGGCAGCTATTTCTGCCTACCAGACAGATACCAGACGAGCTCCCATCCCGGGCTGCCGTGCCCGGTTATTAGCACCAGTGATGCTCAGCCTGTCTGAGCAAGGACCGAGCATCTTACTGGTATGAGAAAGTGTGAAGTCAAGCTTAAGCAAGCTATCAACAAGACCAAGGCAGAAAGCCTGGCTTATTTCTATATCAGAGCCCCGCTGTGGCCAAGGCTCTCCCAGAGCCCTCTGACCCAAAACCCTGAGAGTGGACCCAGAGGGGTTTGCAGTCAGGTTACAAGAACATTACGTGAAACAGCTCTTCTGGGCATCCTCTGGGCTCACGTTGGCTTCAACCCCAGGCACAGCGCCCAGAGCCTCCTCTCTAACCAGCCCCACGAGAGGATGGCTCACCCCCGGGCAGCAGGGGCTGGCGGCTGCCCACCCTGCGCTCGCAGCTGCCCACCCTGCGCTCGCAGCTGCCCACCCTGCGCTCGCGGCCTGTCTCGCTGCCGACTCAGCTCTGCCGGTGCTTTACCCCAGGGAGCTGCAGGGCTGTGGAAAGGCTTAGCTTTGCTGGGGAGTGTCACAGGCAGGTTTGAAGGGACTCACCCAAAAGGCACAAGCTTAAGAAGTGCAGCCCTTACAGTACAAGGTACTGTCCCTCCAGCTCAGAGGTACTGGGGACGGAGCAAAGGCACTGCTGGTGATGCAGCCCCAGACTCCGCTCACGCCCCTGTCCCTAGGGGAAGGGCTTCCCGCAGCACCGGCTGTCAGCCCCCCCCAGCCAGCCGAGCCCCCCAGTCTCAGGAGGGGACAGGGGGCTCTCGGCCCCTGTGCAGGGTTTCACAGTCCCACCCCAAGCACAAGCTGTGCTCTGCCAGGGAGCAGAGCCGATCCTTCCTGTACCAGCAGTGCTCGGGAACACTCCCGGAACACCCCGTGCCCGCCAGGAAATCCTCAGAATGAGAAAAATGTGGTACCAAATAGCATCAGCATTCTTTCATCACACACCCACACCGCCAGCCAGGGACGCGGCCACTCCAGGTCCAAGTTTCACGGCAGAGCATAGTAGCGGGAGGCTGCAAAACCCCAGAAAGTCACAGCCATCCCAGTCAAAACATTACTGCCGCTCTCTTCCCCAAGAGCAAGAGTCTGAGCTGCCTTTGCTTTGCACCACTGTACTACCACTTCATTAAAGCCCTCAAACCAGGGCCAAGGCAGTACAGGGATGGAGATGGGAGACCCTCACCCGACAACCCAGCAGCACTCAGGTGACTGCTGTTTCAGAAATTCTGAATTTTCTTTCACATGAATTTTCTTTGGCTACAGTACAACTACACTGCGGCGGTTTTAAGGGCACATTTGAAAGTGAGTCATACAGACACCACTGGTGAGAGGCTCCCACTTTCTTAAAGTCGCTGTTATAGGCTGATTCCACAGAAGGAAATAGGAAAAGCCATAAAAGTGCAACAATGAGATTAGCACTAGAGTGCTTAATGGCATGCAACTCAGCTCCCTTAGCCTACGTGCAGCTTCTCAACTCTTCGTAAAGGATATATAAAATAACAGCATGCAAGTCACTGGGTATTTTCCACCTTAGCTGCCAGATAAATCAGGCCAGTTGCGTGAGATACGAGCCAACAGAAAGCACATGCAACCATTCGCACCTTTTTCAGGAACCACCTCCTGGAAGGGGAGGATGCTTCTCACCTTCCGCAGGGCCAGGACCGGGCACAGTCACCCCTGTGACTTTGGGGCAGGGAGGTTTGTGGTACAGTAGCAAAACACTCGTTTGTAATTAAGAGATCCATCACCCTGTGATGAATCCAAGATTGGGAAAGCCCCTTCTCACAAAGCCACCGAACAGGAGCTCTGGGGGTTTCTCTACGCCTGGAGCCCGAGTCCACCCCCCCCCCCCCCCAGCACACCCCAGCTAGCCCGTGCACTGGCCCATTTCTCAGCCCTGCTCCTTTCCTTCTAGACACAGCCAAAAAAACCTCAGAGCAAAGACACCCAGGAGAATCAGCCAGCACTAAATTACCTCACTTAGCATGAAAATAGGATGCTTGTGCACCACAAAAAGGCTTAAGGCTCACAGAAAACCAGCATCATTAGATTTCAGGTTTCTTGTGATGCAACTAAAAAAAACCCATCTTTTTTCCTCAGAAGAAACTTAAAGCCCAAGAACATCCGTAACCCTCGTGCAAAATGCCTGACCTCACCGGGCGGGATGGGAGCCCCGCAGAAGGGGCTGTGCCGCACTAGGACTTGCTGTCACAGGGAAGGACAAAAATCCCACCTCTCCCACTGCAGCTACAGGTTATCCACCATTTCCTCGTGATCCTCCAGTTCACGCTCATGCCCCTTCCTCAGGTCAACTTCCAATCCTGCAAGCATTGCTCGCCCTTTGTGATGCATCCGCACATCTATCGCCCGCAGGACCCCGGCCCGAGCCGGGATGCCCACCCTGGGTGAAGCACCTCAGCAGCTCGTCTGCTGGGGTCCCCTCGCCCTCCACAGGAGCCCAGCTGCCACCCGGCCCCGCTTGGCTCCCCGAGCATCTCATCCTGGTGCCAGCCAAGACCTGCCACAGGCCACCGGGCTTTGCACAGAGCGGTCCCCGGGACCCCAGGCCACAGCGAGCTCCCGCTGCGCCCAGCCGCAGGGAAGCGCTTTGCAGGAGCCATCAGCTCCAGGAGCGCTTCAACAGTCCCTCGCTGCCGAGAGTGAGAGCGCACCGGCTGCCAGCAAGCTCCAACTCCAGCTTCCCGCTGCCCATCGCCGCAAGACCTCACCGGCTGTGCCACAGCCTGCCTCCGCACCCGAGGGCGGCTGTACACCTCGGCACCGTGCACCAGCGTCCTCGGGGCGCGCAGCCTCCTCCCTGAGCAATGCAAAAACACGCGTTAAAAGGTGCCCCTCCTGGGCCTCGAGTACGGTCCTACAGGCTCCTCCAGCGCGGCCTCCTCGCTGCAAACGCCGACCCCAGCAGCAGACCACGACGCTGGAAGGACTTCGGCGGCTCGCCCGCCCAAGGGGCCTCAAGCGCCCGACGGGCAGCTCCGGAGCGCCCGCAGGAGGAAAGGCCCGAGGGCCAGCGCGAGCATCCGAGCGGGGAGCGGCATCTCGGTGCTGTCCCCGGGCAGCCGCAGCGGGCTCCGGCAGCGCCGCACACGAGCCCTGCCCGGCGGGGAACGGGAGAGCCCCCTCCCACCCCCGGTATCGCGGACCCACCCTCGCTCGCAGGACGCGCTTCCCACGCGGCTCCCGGGGACCTCGGCCGGAGCAGCCTCCCCGGAGCTCCCCTTCTCTTATCGGGTGCCAGAGCCTCGCTGTAATCGCCTCCGCTCCGCACCCCACCGCTATCGGGCACCCGCAAGGCGGTGCGGATGGACCCCCCCCCCCCGCGCAGCCCCTAAAAACAAGCCCGCCGCGCCTCCGGCGGACGGAGCGGTCGGGAGCGGCCGGGCCAGCCGCGTCCCGTCCCCGCCGGCCCAGCGGGTCCCCTGCGGCCGCGCCGGGGACAAGCCCCGCCGGGCAGCGGCCACGGCGGAGGGGACGAGGCGCCCAGCGGGGCGCGGCACCCCGCAGCCCACGGAGCCCGCGCCCCGCCCCGGCCCTGAAGCCAGCCGGGACCCCCGAGGCCGCAGCCGCCCCCCGCCCTCCCGCTGCCCCCAGCCGAGCGCCCCCCAGAGCCCGCGCCCCGCCGGCTCCGCCGCGGGAGGTCACCGGGACAAGGGCGCGGGGCGGGCGGCGCTGCCCGCGGCGGGACCCGGCCCCGGGGCGCTGCTGCCGGCGGCCCGGGCGGGCGGGGGGAGGGCTGAGCGCCCAGCGACTCCGCACGCAAACGGGGCCGCCCCGGGCAGGGCGCGCGTGGGACCCTCACCCACGCGGCCGCCTCAGAGCGGTAACAGACCGCGGGACCCCGCGCACCCCCGGGCTGGGCGCTCCCGGCCCGGCCAGACCCGCCGCCCGCCTCGCCGGCGGGGAACTCCGCGGCCCGCCGAGCCCGGCGGCTGCGCCCACGCGCGACCGGCCGCAGGTGCGGAGCCGAGACCCGCCGCCAGCGCGGCCCCGCCGCGGCCCCACGTGCCCGGGACCCCAGTGCCGGGCCGGGAGCGGCGGCCCCGGGCTGCGCGGAGCCGCGGGGCGCCGGAGCACGTGGAGCCCCGGGAGCCGGGCTCGCGGCCCGGGCACCCGACCCCGCGCCGGCCCCGTCCCGTCCCGTCCCGCCGCCCGCCACGTGGGCCGCCGCCGCCGCGGCGCCGGGCCCTACCTGCGCGTGCCGCCGCCGGCCGAGTGCCGCCGCCCCCGCCCCCGCCGCTATAAGGGCGGAGGGGCCGCGCCGCGCCGCGGGGGGCGGAGAGCGGGCCGGGCCGCCGCCGAGCGCCGCCCCCCGCCGCGCCACGTGCGCGCCGCCCCGCCCCGCCACGGCAGCCCACGCGGGCCCCGCCACGGGCCCCCCCCCCCCGGCCCCCGCGGTGGGCGGCCGAGCGCGGCTGAGCCGTGCGCCCCGGCACGTACCGCCCCGCCGCGCACCGCCCCGCCGCGCCGCGCCGCGCCCGCGGGGGGAGAACGCGGCGGCGGGCGGGAGCGCAGCCCGCCCCGGCGGCCGCCGCCGCCCCAGCCGCTCCGGTCCCCGCGGGCCCCGCTCCCCGCGGGTCCTGCGCGTGTCCGCGGGCCCTGGGTGGCGGCGGGAGCGGGGTTTCGGGCCGGTTGCGCCGGCAGCGGGCGGGAGGCCGGGCCGGATGCACCCGGGGCTTCGCCCGGCGCAGCATCGGCTTGGGGACTTTCCTTAACGCGTCCCGCAAGAGCGACTCTGTGCGGGTGTTCCACCCGCGGGTGGCCGGGGCGGAGGAGGAGGGTGTCCCCCCTGCGCCCTGCCCTCCAGCTCGGCCGGGGTCACCTCCTCACGCTGCGGGCCCTGCCGCGTCCCTGCTCTGGCGGGGTCCTCGCCCCGCCGCGGGTCTGGGCGGAGGACGCTGCCAAGGGTCTTTATTAAAAACCATCAGCTCTTCGGTCGCCTGACTACGGGGCTTTACGTACTCACCACAAAATCTCTGACTGTTGCTGCCTGGGCTGGCAGTCCGCTTGTCCACGAAGGCAGTGATGCGCGCTGCCGGTGGGGGCTGCTCCGGGTGCATCTGCGGTGATTTCGGAGGGAGCCAGCCCCGTGCAGCCCCTGCTACAGACGGCTACTGCTCGGTGCCCCGAGCAGCCGGGCACCGAGGGCTGGGGACGAGCTGGATGCCGTCAGCATTCCCCTCGTGATTTAGGTTTGCAGGAGGAAACGGGCCCGGGCTCGGCGTGCCCAACGCCTCGGTGTGCGGAAGAGGCCCTTGCTGAACGCGTGTCTGCATCCCAAGCACAGCTCCTCACCGCATCCCAAGCACAGCTCCTCACCCTCTGGATGCAAAACTGCCTGTGGCACCGATGCATCTCATACCCTTCATTCCCCACGTGTGCCAAACTGCACAAAAGGACGTTTACCTGTGAAGGCTTTTCTTGAGCTGCTCTCTCCGGGAGCCTAATGACGCTAATTGTCTTCTGGGTTGCATGTCAAACGCTCTAATTTGTTTTAGAGCCGAAAGAAGTGTGGTGTAGTTGAACTCAGAGCCAAGAGAGGGAAGGAAGGGAGAAAGCAGTGACACTGCAGACGGAGCCCCGAGCAGCTGCAGAGGAGGTGCGAGCCCTTTCATACCAAAGGAAACCACCGCTCCTCGCCGCCGCAGCGAGCGTGTTCATGGGTGTGCTCTGTGCATGTCGAGGCACTTAACGGGCCAGGTGCACTCGATGAAAGACAACCAGGGACTACAACAAACTCAGTCACCCACTTCTGAGGCAAGACACTGTAAACCAAAGAGCGAGTGGGTGGGAGGTTTTCTTGATATGTCTACTTCTGTGTGACGTAGCAGGGAGAGGTCTGCACTCTATTTTGCTTAGACGACAAGATGAATAATACTTTAAAAGGGCAATTTTGGACCAAACTCAAAACTGCCACTTAGCTTTGCCGTGCTTTAGCATCCTAACCAGGATCAAGTGCTCTGCGCTGCCTGGGCCGAGTGCTGCCCGCTGTAGGCGGGCAGTGCTGCGGGGGGGATCCCAGCCTGGACACGGGCTTCCCGTTTCCTTTGAGGAGACCCAGCGCTGCTGGGACGAATGAAGCCGTACAACAGCCGGAGAGCGTGTCCTTTCTCTGGCACTGCTGCACGATACCCCGAGCATGGCCGTGTTTCAGAGAAATGCAGAAAACGAGAGGCCAGGGATGGCAGAGCTCAGGTGAGCAGCGGGCTGCCGGAGCAGCGATGGACTGGAATGGCAGGCGAGAAGCCGTAGGACAGCATTGCTGCTGCTGCTGCTGTTTCTGCATCTTGCAGAAGGTGGAAAGGAGTCCTTCCTGTTCTGTGCTGCTGCATTTTTGTCTCTTTTAAAAGACGGATTTAATATTAATCCCATTAGGAATTTTTTCCTTGTGAGGAAAACAGGATATTGTTTCAGGATATTGGGCAACAAAGCTGTCCTTGAAAAGCAACTCTAAGCAGCCTTGCAGTCTTGCTACTGGCTGCATTTGTTGTGGACGCTAATCGAGTTTAAAGTCTTCCAGAGTGTGCGAGAGGCCATGGCACAGCAATTCAAGTTCAGGTTTTCTGTGTTCCGTTGTAAACACTAACGACCTGTAGTAATCTTAAAATATAATCACTAGCTCTGGTTTGTCTTGGAATTAATGTCTCTAGCAGGTATGAAAGTCTAGCCCTCTCATCTGTCATGAATACGCATGTCCTGCTCGATAAGAGAGGTAACAACATGAGTCCAAATCCAGGAATTACTGGAAATCTCTTGGGAAAGTCTGTTCTTTTGAGATATCCATCCTAGTTTCCTGACTAGGCTTTGGAAAAAGGTTTTCTGAACTTTTGGATTCACATTTCACTTTAACTGAGCTTCCAGGCTTTGAGTTTACACATCATAGCAACCCCATGACAATGGATGGGGAAGAGAAGGCATCAGAGCGCTGTCCTCAGAGAACACGCAGGTTCTGCCTCCGTCAGATGATGAAGGCACGACATTGTTCAGGGGTGTGTTGGTGTAACGGCCTCTGTCATTGTTCAGAGAATAATTTGTGTTAGGAAGAAAGCGTTTGCTGATAAGATGTTCAAAATGGCCACTAATACGCCATAGAGAACCTTTGCAGTTGTGGTCGTCTTTGCGCTCATTCAGGTCAACACTTCTTCTCGCCCATTTGGGCTCCTTTCGCTGCTCTCTCCTCCGCCTGCCGTCAGGCTCACATGCGCGTCCCCCCGGGAACGCAGACCATCCCTTAGCAAGGTCGTGGCTCCACAAAGTGGTCCCAAGTCCCCTGGGTGCAGATGCTAGTGACCGCGTCAGAGAGACTTGCGTCTGCCAGCGTGCTGGCGTAACCAGGAGTTGAGGTTTTTCTTACACTCATTCAGCACACTAATTGCATCCCGTACGTGTTACCCAATGGTAGCAGAGCTAATTCCTTATCAAAATCAGTTACAGGGCACGGTGTGGCCAGTGAGACCAATACAGTGATCTGGGGCATGAGACGATGTGTGGCCAGCAGAAAGAGGATGGTCTCACGTCGTCTCTCCCAGGAGCCCTGACCGAAGGGTGACTGCCACCTCCACGTGAGCCCCAGGGGAAGCGGGAGCCAAGGAGGACGGCGTGGGGTGGCAGCAGTCAGAGGCACGTGGCAGCAGCTAAGCTTGCCCCACTGTTGCTAGACGGAAAGAGGGTAACTGTGCTCTGTGGAGAACTTTGCCTGCTTCATTTGCCTCGGCCCAGCTTTTCTGCGTCCTGCCTAGGAAAGACAAGGCTGCACCGTGCCACCCGCCTGGCTCCAGCCCGCATCCCGGCAGCTGTCACGCCTGATCGTTGCTGCCAGGAGAAGGATGCTCTCCTTGGCGAGCTTGCCTGGAAATAAGGGGTCCTTGACCGCACGGAGGCCACATAGTAAATGTTAAGAGATACCACACATACGCCGTGGTCCTCCCTTAACCCTTGCACTGTGCCTCTTCCTCATCTTCTGGGGCGAGTGCTCTCTGGCTCCTTTCCGTGGGCCCCTCGTGCTGCAGCGTACACCAACGTGTCGCCTTTTGCCAAGGAGCTTATCTGGCACAAGAAATAGTATCTCTGTTCCTCCTCCCTTGCCATCCTTGGAGCCAGAGGAAAGTGATGCTGTTGGATGTACTTTCCAATGCTAATTCGCTGCTCCGTGAGGACTCGGGAGGGTCTCCGCTCGCTCTTCAGGGAGTGTGGGGGCTGCCGTCCTTCCCTGCAGATTGCCATCCCATATGTTCCCAGCGCAGTGACTCATTCCTTCCACGCCCTCCTTCATCATTTCCCGAGTGCTGGCCACCTGACAAGCACATCTTGGCAGCGCCAGTCCTCCGCTCAAGTGAGCAGCCCATCCTATAGGGTCTATAGCAGGTGCTGCCAGTGCAGCAGGCAGGGGAAGGGGCCGACGTTTCCCCTGGCAGGAGGGGTTCAGTCCTCTGCAGGGAGGCGAATCTCACCCCAGGGAGTGACTGTGCCTTTGCAAGGGTGCAGACCGCCGGGATGAGGCATCACCGTATGCTGTAGGTGACACAGAGGCCCCGTCCTCAGGATGATGCTGGTGGATGAACACCCAACTGCGGCCCAGCCGCACCGCTGTCCTCTTCGAGCTGGGGTCACCCAAACCAGTCTGACCAGCACGAGATCCTGTTCTGCTACATACACCAGATGCTGGGATCATCTTCCTCAAAGAGCTTTCTGGCAGACCTGGGGACCCCTGAGGAAAGAGGCGGGGGTACCGGCTCAGGCCACGGCGGTGGACGTACTTCTCACCGTGTCCAGCTCTCCCGCGGGATTGCTGCTGTCCCAGAACATGCTGTTTTAATGACTCCATTCCTGTTCTTGGGGTGGGGAGGAAAAGGTGGGGGCTCTGCAAATAATTTAACCATATCCTGCACCAAATAACTTCATATGTCGATAACACTGCCTCACCTGCATTTTGCTCTCCCTTGTATCCCTGCCCAGAGAGCCTGTTTCTGCCTTGTTCCACAGCCTCCTTGTGTGATCCCCAGCTGCCAGAGGCTGGTGGCATTCCTGGCCAAGTCTCTGGATTTTCAAACAGGCTGCAGCGCCTCTCCCTCTCCACACAACGCAACTTTAGGACTGGCTTCCACTGCTGGTGGGTTTGGTGACTGGGCTGCTTCTGGGAGGCTGGCACGTTCAGTGATCTCGGGGCAGCACCACCCTGGGGATAGGCTGGCGCTCCAGGCTGCTCTCCAGCTCCGGTCCTGCTCTGCAGCGTCTGTAGCAGCTGTTTCCTTGGGATGTTGCACAAAGCCTGGCTCCTCTCTGTGGTACTTGAAATTTTTGGTCCTGTGTCATCTTGGGGGAGCTTGGGGCACTCTCAGAGGTCTGAAAAGGAAGGGAGAGGACTGCAGGCAGCCTGAGAGCCCAGAGGATTGCAGGCAGCCTGCCCTCCTCCAGGCACGGGGCTCGCCCAGCTGGCTCTGACGCCCGTGGAAAAGCCCAGTGGCACAGGGTTGCCCGCAGCGCTGGGGCAGCTATTCCTGCTGCCTCCGGCAGCCGCCGGCCCTCAGCGCTCCCCGGCCGGGGGGGATCACTGCGGAGGCCCAGTGCACTCGCTGCCTTGGCACGTGCGTGTGCGGAGTCCCGGGAGCTGTGGGGCAGGGCAGCAGGGCCAGCAGACGCCGGGGCTCTGCCGAGCGCTGCTTACCGAGGAGGAGGCTGGAGCAGAGAGCGAGCACTGGCCAGGGTGAGCACCATGGACCTGGGCGTGAAACGCTGCACTCCCAAACCCCGCAGACGGCCTCAGCCAGTGCCGGGCCACTCCGGGCTGGTAAGCGGGGCTGAGCACTCCTGCCCCGTGGCACACAGCGGATGTCTTGCCTGGCCCGCTCCCCTCCCAAGCCGCGACGTGGCCGAGGACTGCTGCCGAGACGTCACGGCTGCGTGAGTCCCCGGGCAGGCAGCAAGCGCCGAGCCAAGCGCCTGCCGAGAACAGACAAAACACAACCTCCAGTATTTGTTCTGAAACCTGCCCAGAATTGCTTTGGCCTCGATGGGACTGGAGGATTATTTTCCTTAAGTATTTTTAAACCTGGAGCCTGGCAAGTACCAGGGGGCTGGGATTTCCCGGCTTGAGCGCGCAGGTCGTGGCCGGCAAGGAGCCTGCTCCTGCCACCCCACCTGGGAAGCCCTGACTGCAGTGCACGGCTGAGCCAGGATGACGGAGCTGGCAGGCGCTTGGGAAGGAAGCCACCAGCAGAGCGGGCCGTGCGTGCCACCCCGGGGCTCCGTGCGTGCCACCCCGGGGGCTGAGCACCCGTCTGTCCTCAGAGGAGGCACCAAGCCCTCTCCCTCTGCCAGGCCAGCACCGGTGCAGAGCCCCATGCCGCAGGCACTGCCCAGCCTTCTGGGCAACCATCAGGAAGGAAGGGCAGAAGCTGCAGGGAGGAGGTCAGGGACATGCTCATTTTCTCCTGCACCAGAAATGGGGATGCGGAGCCCTCGGGTGAGCTCCTGATGGTTCAGACTGGGTGTCCAAGCAGGAGCAACTCTGGTGCACGTTCATGTCTGTGCAGTGAACGTGACCCCACTCGTGGGGCCGCAGGGAGGCACGGCAGACATTAGTCCGTGTGTCTGTCCCCTGGCAGCCCTGCCCAGGTGCCCCTGCCCAGCACCCTGCAGAGCCTCTCACCCACAGGGATGGCAGCAGCGGTGTGGGACCATCCAGCCCTGCTCTGCCTCTCCAGGCTGGCAGCAGCCGGAGAGAAGGGCTGGCTCAATACCTGAAAGTTCCGCCAAAATAACACGCCAGAGCCCACTGGGTGATGAAAAGGGAGAGAAAGGCGGCACCTGCGGCAGGCAGTGCCAGCAACGCCCCAGCCGGAGCGTCCGCCTGCCCTCTTCTCTGCCGGCACTGCTTCCCTGGCAGCGTCCCAAGCACCGCCGCACCAAGAGGTGCCCCAGGGCACGCTGGCGCTGAGCGCTGCTGTGCTCTGTGTCGCCGAGATTACCGGGCATGGGGAACAGTAAAGCACAGCTCGGAGTAGCGGTGAGGCTGCTCCAATGCAGGTACAGTTTTTAAATACCCTGCCGTTCACCCGCAGCCCCGCAGGCTGCATGGTAAAAGGAAAGCGAATGCAGTGCTCTGCACGCTGGCAGTGTCTTCGTGGCTGAGTGTATCGGTGCTGCTGGCTCAGTCTTCCCCTTGCTGGCAGGACCTGGCAGCAGGACGGCCGCAGTTTGCTCCCATTCAGCGCTGGTGAGCACACGACCTATTACGTGCAAGTGTAAATACACGTTTGTGCTGCTTGTTCCAAAACCCCACTTGTTCTGTTCCCAAAGAGCCAGCACTGACAATGTCAGGAAAGCCTCCATCCCCCGGCTTTGTTCGACCGCGCTTGTTTGGAGGAAAGATCCCCAGAGAGGAGCTCACAGCCGCTGCGTGCCCCGACACGGGCTTGCTCTTGACAAGGAGCAGCCCCCGGTTGTGGGCAGAGGCAGGGGAGCCTGCGGGCTCTGCTCCACCCCAGGGCCCAGCTCAGCATCCTTCCTGGCCCCGGGAAGGCAGCAGCGCCCGTGGCCGGCAGAGCGGGGAGAGGAGGTGGTGGGGCCCGGGGTGCCGGCCAGAGCCCGTCCCAAAGGCTCGCCTGGGAGCCGGTTCCTTCTGAAGTGGGTCAGGTCCCTCCCCTGCACAAACACAGGCCTAAGTCCGGCACCATCAAAGTACACTGAAAGCTGGAGGCGATCCTGGCCCCGGTACAGGCTTTGGGGACTTTGCCTTTTGCTGCCGCGGAGGCCGGGATTTGATGCCCTGCGGGCAGCGAGGGTCGGAGCGGGATGCGGGTGGCTTTCCCTGGGAAGCGGCTGCTGCTTCATCAGGGACCTGCCTGCTGCTGCACCCTCCTCCCGCCTCTGCCCCACCGGGACACCCTGCCCGCCCTGCCCGCTCTGCCCTCTCTGCCCGTGGCCTCTCCCGCTCTGCAGGTCCCACTCCTCTCTCCTCTTCACCCACAGCCCCCTCACAAAACGCCCTTGGTGTTTGTGCTGCCGGGTGGCCGGCGGCGCAGCTGGTCTGTGGGAGATAGTGCTGTCGGTAGCGGTGAGCAGCCAGAAAACTGTTGTGGGGGAGAAAACACGTCTACAGACCCCGAGCCCTGCCTTCCAAGCCCACGTCACCAGGGATAAGGTTTGGGCAAATACTGCAAAGCCTCCGTCAAAACTAGCTCTCGCTGGCAAATTCAGTTCTGCTTTCTTCATGTGCTTTTTGTGTTTGGTTTACACAAACTCTGGTGGCTGAGCTGTACAGGCAGGAGAAGTTGCATAAAGCAATTTAACGAGTCTTACGTACAAGCCAGAACTGCTGCCTCACCTGGGCAGGTGCCCCATGAAATGTCTTTTGACCTACCTACGCACCACGGCGGCACAACAGCCCATGGTACGAACGCCGGCAGAGGCGCAGGGTGCGTGCACGCTCTGTCTCCAAAGAGCCTCAGGAGAAAATCCTTGCAACAACCACAGTTACCATCTAAACAAATCCCAGGTCTTCCATAAACAGAGAGTGGGGTTAAATGTGCCTAATAAGCTGCTCATTCTGAATTATCATCCCTGCTCTAATAATAGCTGATAAGCTAGTCTTTTGTGGGACAACAAACATTTCTGCTATTCCCCAAGCCCAACTTCAGGATAAATAAAGCCAGCCCTTGTTTTTAAGCAGGAGGTCATGCTCCATCTTAGGATAAAGGCACTGCTACGCTACCCTTTCCCTGCTTTACAGCCTTAAAAGAACAAAATGTATTGAGTGATACAAAAAATCAGAGAAAATTAGAGCAGGAGCAGCTAAAGACAAGTCAAACATGCTGGCATTAAGCTCCCTTCACATGTGTGTTTAGCAGATAATTTGTTATCATCCCAGTTCAAAGTTAACCTGCTGGAAAGCTGCTGTGGGAGAGTTGGCTGCATCTGCAATGTTTTAGATTTCAATGTTTCGGCTGGGTGCAAACAAACAAAAAAAATGCTACAAAAGCTTGTTTTTTATTAAACCTGTTGCTGCCGGGTACAAATACTTATTTTCTGGGTAGAAGTTCATTGGGGCACAAGCACCAAAGATCATTAATCCCCAGTAAAACTCAGACTTTGTGCCCAGTGCCATGGCTCAGCCGGCAGCAGCTCTCGTGGGGCCGGACGACGCTGCCCTGCGGTTTCCACTTCCCCGTCCCAAACCGGAGGGAGGAGGGAGAAGGAGGAAGACGCCAGGGTTTCCTACCGCCTTCCGGCAGCCCCAGGCTGGGGGGATCCAGGTGCCGGCCCCCAGCGGGCCGGGGTCTCGCGCCACCACGCCGGCTGGGCAGCCGCCCTCCCCTCCCGGCAGCGCGCCCCGGGGGGCTCCGGGCGCCCAGCGCAGGGGCCGTCTCCGTCGTCTCCATCTCCTTGGGGCTGCGGGGCCATGGCAGGAAGCTGCGGTCGCAGCTGTTTTTCTGCCCTAGCTCATCTGCTATTCTTACACACCTCGGGGGGTGAGCCGTGTTTTCACTGCCTCAGAGACGGGATTCGCCTCCGTTACGCCTCAGAAAAGCAGCCGACTGCGTTGCAGGGAGCCGAGGGAGCGGAGGGGGAGGCGCACGGTCTGGGCTCACAGGAGACATTTGTCACGGGGCCGAGCAGCAGTCGCGGACCCTGCTTCCAGGCCCCACGCAGCCACCAGCCCCTCTGCCTCCCTGGGATGCCCTGGCTGCGCTCCCCGGGATATCTGGGGCTCAGCTCTCCCGGGATGGGCACTCTCCCTCTCCGAGTCTGGGCTCTGCCAAAACCAGCCCGCACAGGGGCAGCCCGACACCGGGGGCACGCGGTGGGCAGCCGGCTTCCAAGCGCGGCGTGCCGGCCGGGCGATGCTGCGTGCCGGGCTGCGCAGTTGCCTCTCCCCTCTGCCCGGGGAGGCCATCCCTGGGGCGAGACCCCAGCCCCGGTGCTGCCAGGGGCAGGGATGGCCACACCGTCGCCTGCCAAGCCCCCTCACAGCCCCGGGGGCTCCGCACCCTGCCGCAAAGCCCAGGGACCACGTCCCAGCCTCTTGCGTACCCGGACAGCCCCGGGTCCCAAATGGCACCAGCCACCCTTGGCTAACCAACCCCCTCTGCCCTCTGGTCTCAGACCAAGCTTCGGCAAAGGGACGTCCCGCGCAGGTCCTCATGTGTCGCCAGCCATGGGCGCGCCAGGGCTGCCTGCGCACGTGGCTGTGTAATGCCGTAACAAGATTACCCTGTGACATGATGGCTGTGAAATAATCCACGGTATCATTCAGTAAATCCCGGGATCCAATTACCCTTCCACATGACACCCCTTCCTGGGCGCGGGGAGGCCAGGGGGCTGCAGCCCAGCGCCCTGCCCCTCCGGCAGCCGCCCGCTCAGCTCCTCCGCTCCCCTGCACCTCTCTGCCTCGGTGTCATTTAAGATTAGCACAGTTTGCCTTACCCTGCGGGAGCCCCGACCCTCTGCCAGGCTCTGTTGTGTTTTCTCACCCAGCTGCACGCTCCCCAGCACCGCGCTGACCTCCCTGCCTGGCCGGCCCCGCGCTCCCTCGCTGCCCTGGCGGCACCGGACCCGGCTGAGCTGGTGTTCAGCTGGCTCAGGTGGCGGTGTCGGCCTGCCCGGCATGGGGAGGCAGCCGGCCCGGCTGGCCGGGAGGTCTGCAGGATGCGGGAGAGGTGAGCAACACCACCCTCTTGAACCCGGCTGTGCGGAAGGCCCCGGCACGCACCCTGCCTCCCACAGCAGCGCAGTTGTTTGCAAACAGTTTTCCAGGGCATTTTTCTTGTCCCAGCAGCTGGTCCCCGCAGTCAGCGTATCCCTCTCTGTGAGAATAAAGCCTGGGGCACGGGTACGCCCGCGCTCCCCAGCCCCGGCAGTGGTGCCAGGGCACGCACAATGCCCCGCGGCCGGTTCAGCGCGCTCTGCTGCAGGCGCCGCGGTTGCTCCTGGCCCTGGCAGGTGTTCAGACAGCAGCGCTGCTGCCAAACCAGGCAGGGAGTGTGGCCAGCTGCAAATTTCGGCTTCGTTTTTGGAGCCTTTGAATCACTGGCCGGCTGCCAGGTTTGTTATTTGTTAGTCTAAGTATTTTTTTCCCAAGTGAATTTCAAGCTGGCGAGAGGAGCCGGGCAGAGGGAACTCGGCGGGGGGCCCTCGGCATCCTCAGCGCCAGGGGAGCAGGGGCGAGGGCAGGATCCTGCGGCACGGTCTGCCCTGAACGGGAGACCCCAGGCAGCAGGGCAGCGGGCTGCAGCGGTGCCAGCAGAGCCCTCGCGCCAGGAAACCTTGAATTTCACCTCAGCTGCGGAGGGAATACGGCCGAAACTCCCACGCACGGGGCAGAGTTCATGGACCAGCCTGTCTGGAGCAGGGTCTGCACCTCTGCAGACCCCTAATGCTGCATGAGTCTCGGTGAGGTGTCAGAGGCTTGTGACTCCAGGCACGGAGCCCCAGGATGAGCGGGGGATTTGTAACACCCATTTCTGTCTGAAAAATCCCGGGGTCCTGCCCGAGCCAGGGCTGAGGCCGTGCCGAGGCTGAGGTCTGTGTCCCAGCTGGGTCTCCTCAGCTGGAGGCTGGAGCCCATGAAGGCGCATCCTGGCCCCACGCTGCCCGGCCGCCCTCTGGCACCGGGACTGCTCTGCAGCTCCAGCTTTGTGCTCGGACAGTTGGCATTTGCGGGGCCCGGGGTGCAGGCAGCTCCCCTGGAAAGGCACCTGGCTCCCGCACCCGGCCGTGCAGCTACAGGGGCATCGGCAGAGCTCACGGGGGACGCGTGCTCGCCGGGTGCCGGGGTGGCCCTGAGAGCCGGTGGGCAGCCACCGCGGTGCCTGCGAGCTGCCCCGCAGGCAGCTGCCCCAGCCTCCGGGCCTGTGCGAGCGGAGTCAGCAGAGATCAGGAAACAAAACAAAACAGAGGCAATTTGCAGGGGAAGAAATTGCTTTTCCACCTTGGAAACCTGACCCTCAGATCCATTTCCCTCCAGAGAAGGGAAACAAAAGCTTTGGGAGGGAAGGGCCGGGCGGCTGCCTCGGAGGGCAGGGGAGGAGAGGGGCCAGAAGAGAGGATGGCAGGGAGTTGTGGGGCAGGGAGCCGAGGGACCAGGGACAGGACCGCGGCCAGGAGGCAAGTGCCAGCAGGAGGAAGCCTGCTGGGCTCTGGCAGGAGCAGGGCGCAGGCGACTGGAGCGCGTCCTGTTGTCCCCCCCGCACTTCCCAGCTCCCCGCCGCCTTCCCTGCCATTGTTCGGCAGCCCCGGTGGTGAGGCGCAGCGTGGAGACCGGCTGCCCTTCCTCCCTGCCTCCCGCCTGCCCTTCGCCCCGGCTCCCACCCCACCGCCTTGCAGGCGATGCCCATGCCCAGCTGCCAGGACGCATGCCACCAGCTCCCCAGGGACGTGGGGCCAGGGCGCCCTGCCCTCCCGCCCGCCCCGACACCCAGCTGCAGTGGGAGCAGCAACTGGCTCATCCCAGGACGGGGCGGCCGTGACCAGCACCTCACCAGGAGCCAGCCCAAGGCCAGGAACGGGGGCAGGATCCGGCCCCGCACAGACAGGGATGCTCACAGCAGTCAGAGGCAAGGGGCTCTGGCAATCCCCGGGTGCCCCGTTGGCCTCGCTGTTTAGACGGATGAAGCCTCCGTGATCCCATCCGCAGGCAAAGCCATTTCTGTCACATTACTTCATTCCCCCGACATTAACGTGGTGGATTTTGTAAGGAGACCTTTCCACAGAGTTGCCTGAGTGTTATTCCTGTGGCTCAGCAGCTGCCGCTCGCTGGCCACCGCAGCTGTGTCGATGCGTCTCTCAGAAAGGCAAACCAAATCCATCTGACGACCGTGCCTCACAGGTCGCAAGGTTGCTCTGCCGATGGAGCGGGAAAGACATCAGTACCCCAGCGCACGGTGCAGTGGCCTGCAGCTCTCTTCTGGGGGGGACGGTCCAGATCCCAGGAGATGACTCCCTGTTCAGGGACCCCACCAGCACTCCCAGCACAGAGCCGGCAGCTCGCGGGCTGGGCAGCCTCACACACAGCACGTGTGCTGGGCAGAGGGGTACGCCGGAACCTCCATTGCCATGGCTCCAGGTCCCAGACGAGCCTGAAAGATTAATGACCTTTTTTTCAGTGTTTGCTTTAGGCAGAGCTGCCACTGCAAACCAGAGGGCTCATGCTCCAGGGCTTCCTTCAGATAATGGTCTGGTATGAGAATGAGCTCCCCTGGTGAGGTGCAATTCGGAGAACTTGAATGGGGGCTCCAAAACTGGTTGCAAAGAAAGAGATTAAGATCAGTATTTGTCCTTTTTTTTCCTTTTTCCTTCCTACTGGAGCAAAAATATTCCTGTTTATTGCTATGAGCCCTCGGGGCTGTATGGTAAACTCCCAGTGGGAATTACTGTCTCAAGAGATCAGAGATCCCGAGAACATCCCCTTGCCAAACTTACAGTTACTGTTAGCTCTAATCAGCCCTGTTTATCTCTCCCCGCGGTGGTATTTGGGAAACTAGCACGGGTCAAACACAATGAGGGACAGTTCCCTCATTGTTACCAGAGATCCGAAATCTCCCCTCAGGCCGCACCGAGCCCCTCGCTGCGTGGACGCCTTCCTCGCGCCTTCTCCTGGAGCCTGGCCCTGGGCTGCTGCGCCTCTGGGCCCAGCGAGCAAGCGGCTGCTCCGCTCCGGCGGAAAGGGCCAGCGAGCCACAGCCCCCGGCTGCTGGGCGCAGGCTGCGGTGCTCGGCCCCGTCACCCCAGCCGTGCGCAGCTCCCGCGCCCGCTGGCCGCCCCGGCCCCGTCCTGCTCGGCGGAGCCGCCGGATCCCGCACGCAGCGAGTGCCAGCGCCGGCCGCAGCCCCCGGCCGCCCCAGCCGCTCGGCCCCTGCCTGCTCCCGAGAGCGGGGACGGCTGCAACGCCTGTGCGCTCACACCCTCCCTACTGTATATTCTTCCTAAGAAAATAAAGCGTCACTGTCCTATTAATTATGTGAGTTACGGAGCAATATTTTTCCCAGAGTCACCTACTGGTTCACATATTCGTTTTCCAGGCAGCTTAGCCAGTAGCCTGGCAACACGGTGACCTTATGCTCTGCTCAGCTTTGAGCGTTTTATTAGCCACACTGGACTCTCTCCACCGCTCCATATTGCTGAGCCCCTCATTAGTACAATTAATAAGCCGCTTCTGTCAATTCAATCAAATGCCAGGCTCGACAGCAGGAGAAAGCTTTGGCAGATCAAGTAGGGGAGATTCTGGGTAGTACTGGGAAATGGCAGGAAACCTTTCATCTCCCCCAAGGAGCCGAACAAGAATGGAATTGTGGGATTGGGATTCTCTCAGGTCATGTTTATTTATCGCTGGCTCGTTAGTATAATAAATCAGGTCCCCTGTCACTTTGAATGAAGTCATAGGTTTGCTGGAAGGAACTTGGCAGAACACCTTGATATTATTAATGATGGTGCGGACAAAGCCTCATGAAAGGCGATGCCCTGGCCGGGGCGCGCAGGCACCCTCACACGCACCCGCTCGTCCCCGTGCCCTGCCGGCAGAAGGCCACCGCCGGCCCGGGCTGGCGCGGTCATCCCAGGGCAGGTTTCAGGACACACCGGGATGGTTTCAGGACACGCCATGCAGCGCAGCTGCAAGGCACCAGCAGCACAGCTGCGGCGCGGTATGTCCCAGGTACCCGAGAGCCACGGGAAGGGATGCTTCTCCCTGCTCCTGCTGCCTGCTCCAGGAGACACGCATGGTGGGAGACATCCCTGTCCCGGCCCCGCTCTCCTCCCACTGCCTGCGCATGTTGCCAGGATGCGGCCGGGCTAGAGCAGAGCACTGGGCAGGCAGCGCAGGCGCTGGTCCTCCGCCAGCAGCCACGTGTACGGGGCACACGTGACGGCGCTTTGCCTTTCACACCTCTCTGCGCCCTGCCAGACTTTGCCCTGGCTCTGACGTCGGTGCGCTCTTTGGATCCCGTGCTGGCTGCGGAAGCTCCTGCGGCCGCGGTGCCCGGAGGTGCCGGGCAGGACACGGCTGCCGCTGTGGGGTGGCTGGGCGGCAGGCAGGGGCCCGGTGCTCGCATGGCTGCACGACTGTGGTTTCTGAACCTAAGCGGTCCCTGCGTCCTCTGAGCAGGACTTGCCAGCAGCAAGGGACGCGGAGGTGGCTTTGCAGGGCCTTCAGTGTGACACCTCCCACTGAACCGGGCACCCCGGCCAGGGTGAGTGGGGTACGGTGGTCTGCCGGAGATGCTGGGGAGGTCACTGTCTCCTTGCCTGGATCCAGTGCTTTTCCACAGCAGAAAGCAGATCTGCAGGGTGGTTCCTGTCCTATTGCTGGAAGTAATGCTGGGTGGCGACGAGGAAGAGCTGTGACTGGCCTGTCGTAGTCTGAGTGCCCCAAATAGAGCAACATCACAGGTGTATGTCCCAAAAACGTTCCTAAAATAAACTTCCCCAGGAAATCCTTTGATCTGGTCTGACGATGAAAATGTAAATCTGAATAAAGTCAGATTTTTTAAAAGATTAATTTCCATTTCGTTTAAATATAGCTTAAAGGTTATAAAATAAAAGCTCTATTTTATTGTTCAGTTTATCACAGTATTTGGTTTCCACGCTAGGATAAATATTAAACTGTTCCTAATTCATTGCTCGTAGACCTGCTTTCGGGAGACAGTTAACTCTCGATTTCGTAGTCTCTGAGCTGGGTCTGCACTACGGTTGAAATGCAGGGTCGCCCGACTCAGCTGTGTACTGCAGGAGCCTTCCCCACGCCAACCGTCCCCATCCCTGTCCCCATCCCCTGTGCAGCATTCCACCAGCAACGGCCTGGGAAGCGCCCGGGGCCATGCTCGCACTCATTAGCTCTCTTGACTCCAGCTGACCCATAAATGTTGAAGGAAACAAACAAACTGCCGGGAGGGGAGGAAGAGGAAGGGCTGTAGGTGTTGGCCACATGTCTGCAGAGCCAAGCTGGGCTCCAGCTGAAGATGCCATTGTGTTGCAGTGATTTCCCAGGAAAAACAGGCCTGGAGATCTCCTTACTGTTCCTGGGAAGCACTTGGTGACTGGGAGGGTGTGGGTTCAGGGCGGGGGCAGCCCGAAGGCCGCAGGGGTGTTTGGTGCTTTTGCTGTTACTTTATGACGATGCCGTGAATGACACCACGAGCAGACACGATTGCAAAACCGCAGCTGTGTCTCCTGGCTGCACTGCAGCAGCACTGGGCGAGGCACCAGTGCCCAGCTCCAGCAGACACGCCGCGGGACCACTGATGGCCAGCAGCGCTGGGGCTTGGCTCCGGCTCCCGGCTGAACAACGGGTGTTTCAGAGGACGTGCAGGCGCCGCGCTTGGGAGGCGCACGCACACGAGCGCTCACGCAGGCACGGCAGCTCCTCGGCTGCTGCACGTCAGCAGCTGCGGGGTTGTGTTCCTGTAGCCACCAAACCAAATGGATCCGGAGCCGGGGAGGAGACCGTGGCAGTGGGCTGTCTCTGTGCGTGCTCCGAGCAAGACCTGCGAGCCCTGGCCAAGCCCACGGCTGCTGTTCTTTGGACTCCGCCACCCCTTTGAAGGGCCATTCGCAGGCAGGGTGGCTGTGGGCAGGTCGGCTCTCGGCTCCCGGAGCGGGTGCATAGCAGACTGCTGCATCCCGGTGGTGCTCAGGAGAGGCAGCGGTGCCACCAGCCCCCCCCACCGCTCGCCCCTTCCTGACAGCCAAGCGCAGCGCCCTGGACACGGGGTCCACGGGCGCACAGAGCCAGGGTCGCCCACCTGAATCCTCAGGGCTGGGATGGTACAGCCACCCTGGGAAACGGGCTGGAGGAGAGGGGGCCACTCCACCAAGCCCCCTTCCAGAGCCCAGCCTGGCCCCAGCCCCTGGACCATCCTCACTTCTTGAGCAGCCCTGTGCCACCAGGAGGGAGGGTCTGCAGGTGAGGGCGTCCTCCCTCACAGTGCCAGGCCTCTCCAAGGCTTCTCAGGCAAATCAATTGCATCTTTCACATCTTTTGCAAAGTCTGGCCTAAATAAACCACCGCCTGAGCATCCCGTGGATCCCCAGTCGCTGCCTGCTGTCTGCACGGCAGCATGGCAGTCTGTCTGGGGACACAACGCTCTCGCTCTCCTGCGCCGCAGGGGACCCTGCTGCATCCGCCACCCCTGGAAAGCCAGTAAATGCCCCCTCCCTCCTTATCTTCCCTTTAGCAGCGGGGGTCTTGGCATCTCCTTAGCCCCCGTTTCCTCTCCCAGCTCTTGTTGACACAGCGGCCGCGGGAGAACAATGGGGCCAAGGGCGCAGAGCGACACCCTGCCCCTTCCGCTGGCCGCCCGCTCACCTTCCCAGGCACGGTCAGGGCACCCAGGCCCCCGGGACCCATGGCACAGCCGATGAGGTGGTGGCACCGAGGCGAAGCCGGGGCAGCCTGACTGCACGGGGGGGCTGCAGCGTCCCAGCAGCGCAGCATCGGGCACCCCGCAGCATGGGGCCACCCTGCACCGCCCGGGTGCCGGTGGGAGCCGTCCCAGTGAGGGCAGGGACGCGGAGGCACCTCTGTGCTGGCGAGGAGCCCCCGGGGCCAGGAGAACGGGGCTGAGAGAGGGACAGGGGCAGATGTGGGAGAAGGGGCTGCTCAGGGGGCCGGGGGAGAGAGCGGCTTTTCTTGTGAGTTACCGGCCAGGCTGACACCCTCCGCCTTCCACCGGAGTCGCTGGCAAGAAGGAGGATATTAAATAAAGAGCTCGTTTCAGCCCGTGCCTGTCCAGGCCGGCAGGTTTAAAGACCTCCCCGATCTTCCAGCCTGCCAGCAACAGGGAGGTGAGCTGGCTCCGAGCTGCAGGGAGCGCTGACGGCGCCGAGCCTCGCGTGCCCCGAGGAGCGGCCGGGCGCGCAGCCGGAGCTGCGGCGTAGGCGCCCGGCCGAGGCCGGAGTCCCGCTCCGACCCGGAGCAGCCGGGGGTTTGCGCAGCACCCCGGGACCACCCGGCTCCTCCGCCGGGGCTCGTGTGCCATCCAGTGGCGAAGGCCCGGCCCCGGCGGAGGCCGAGCCTTCCCGCGCCGCGGCTCAGCGCCGCGCTGGAGGGAGCCGGGCTGGGCTGGGGCCGGGCTGGAGGGAGCCGGGCTGGGCTGGGGCCGGGCCGGGCTGGAGCCCGCGGAGCATCTCCCCGGGGAGGACCCTCCGCAGACGGCGAGGGGACGCGCTGAGCCCCCAGCGCCGCCCGGCCAGGGAGGCATGCCCAGGCCCGGGCTGCGCCGGGCAGGGCCGCGGGGGCTCCGGCAGACGCCGCGGCAGGAGCCCAGGCCTCCACTCGGGTGCCCAAGGAGGACAGCGGCCCGAGCACCGGGCGAGGAGAGCGGCCCGAGGGGGCCGAGCAGGGCTGGGCTGCAGCAGAGCCTCCTGCCCCTGCCATGGGGCTCTGGGAGCGACCTGCGCTGAGGAGGAGGGAGCCTTCTCATCTCGGGGACGGGGAGCCATGCACGTCCTTCTCTGGAGAGCCCCCGGCCCCTCCACACCACTCGTCCCAGCCGGGGACAGGACAGGGACCGAGTGCCTCCCCCCCGCTAAAGCGCCCCGGCACTGCTGGCCGGGCTGGAAGTGCCTCCAGCGGGGCCGTCTCAGCTGGTACCGGCTGTGCCGCTTCTACCCGCTCCGCAGGGCTTGTGCCCGCTTCAGCACGGTCAGCGGGGCTGGGGCTTGGGGTACCCGGAGGGAGGCGCGGGCAGTCCCGGGCACGCAGAGGTGCCCCGCGTACAGCATCAGCCCTGCGTGCGCAGTGGCTCCCAGCAGGCAGGACGGGAGCCCGGGCCTTCCCTCCTGAACTGGTACTGTGGGCCACTGCGCAGATCCCGTGGGAGCTGCGCGGGACTGGCGCGGGCACAGGGGGTAGCAGGGAGAGCTTTGAGGAACTTGGCCGGGAAGGCAGGGCCCCCAGCAGCGGCAGTTGGAGCTTGGTAAAACACAACAGGCTCCTTTCTGCTGCGAGACATTAGGAGCAGCTCAACAATTAGGACTGGCTTCTATTAATATGCAAATTTCTGCTGCCATGGCAATACTCTTATAAATGCAAATTGCAGTGGGAACCATTGTTGGAGAGGCCTGTGCTGGGCCCTGGACTTTGTCTGAGCAGATGCTCCTAACTGAGCTCCGCCGGGGCCTGCGGCCCTGGGCAGCCAGGGACGGCCCTGCCAGCGGCCGCCGTGACACGGGCAGCAGTTTCCCCAGCGGGCAGCATCACTGTGGTGCCCCTGCCCCTGCACAGAGCTCAGGCCTGTTTGCACAGATACTGACGTGCCTGCCAGCAGCAACAGGCGGGGCGGCCCGGCCCCGCTCCTCCGTGGGAATCTCCTTCCACCTGCCACCGGCATCTGATCCCAGTTTCCGCAGCAGAAGCCGTGCCCTGAGCTGCTCTGAGCAGCAGGGATGCGTGCAGCTCCCTCAGCCGGGGAGCCGGGGAGAGCACGCCTCCGCTGTGCAGCCAGACTCGCCTGCAGCGGGACCTGGCTGCTGCCCGGCCTCGCCGCTGGCCGCCCGGGGAAGCTGGGGCTGGCCCAGGACCGCAGGCGCTGCGAGCGCCAGCACCGGCTTGCCCTGCTTGCGGGCACTGCTGAGCCGCCGGTCCCCACCCGAGGGGAGCAGGGATGTTTTCTCCTGAGCCTGCTTGGGACGGAGCCTCCGGCAGCCCCACGCCGCCTGGGCGGGCTGGGTTTGCCACCGGCTACCAGCCCTGCCGCAGCACGGAGGGGTGTGCGGCGGGGCGGCGGCGGCGGCGAGCGCGGTGCCCGTGCCCGGCCCGCCCGAGGCCCGATGCGGCGGGCGGGCAGACCCTGGGGGAGCAGGGCCGTCCGGCACAGGACCACGGGGCCGGGACCACGAGGTGGCAGTGCGCGAACAGCATCAACGGTGCCCGGTGCTCCCGCCACAGCCCCCGCGCAGAGACCCCTCAGACCTCCCGGGAGCAGCCAAACCGCTTCCCACTGAACCTCGGGGTGCACCCGCTGGCTGCCTGCGGTCCTGCTCCCCAGAGCCATCCTCCGGGGCTCAGCGCGGAGCTGTGGCCACGGCAGCGAACCGCCGCCTCCGGCAGCGCGGCGCGGGGGTAGCCCGAGGCCCCTCGGCGGGACGCGGACGGGTCGCAGAGGGCGCGCAGCGACAGGCCGCAGGTACGCGGCGGTTTGGCTGCTGCAGGCCGCGAGCAGGTGTCGGTACGCAGGGCTGGGCGCTGCTGCTGCTCGGCTCTGCCAGCAACCGCCGGCACCGCTGCCAGGGCGAGGGCCTGCGGGCCCGGCCGCCCTCGTGCCGCCGGCGGGAGCGCGGAGCCAGGCCACGGGGCTCCCGGGCGGTGCCCGCACCGGCGCCCGATGGCCCAGCTGCCCCCTCCCGCGAGGGAGCTCCCCTCTCGCGGAGCCGCTGCTCAGCACAAGCAGCCTGGCCTGCCGTTCACGCGCGGCCCCGGCCGGTGAGACGCGGCGAGGCGCGAACACCCCGGTGAAAACACGTGGCGCGCGGGGGCACGACAAGCCTTCGCGGCGCCCTCCGTGAGCCCCGGGCGCCGCAGGGGCGGCCCTGCCCGGAGCGACGCTGGCGGCGCCGCCCGAGCGCAGAGCAGGCCCCGCGGCGGGGCCGGGGCGGCCCGCGGGAGGCGAGGAGGCGGCCGCCGCCGGGCAGGGCCGCCGGCCTGAGGCGGCCCCGCCCCGCCCCGCCCCGCCCCGCCCCGCGCGCAGCCCCCGCCCCGCGCGCAGCCCCCGCCCCTCGCCGCCTGCGCGCTGAGGTGGCGCGGCGGGGCGGGGCGGGCGGGGCGCGGCGGCCGGGCCGGGCCGGGCGGGCGGCGCGGGGCCGGGGGATGCGGGGAGCGGGGCCGGGCGTGCGGGCCGCCCGCGGGGCGCTGCCGCGGGCCCTGCTGGTGCTGCTGGCGGCGGCGGCGCTGTGGGCGCGGGCGGCCGCCGCCGAGCCCTGCGCCGCGCCCTGCTCCTGCCGCCGCGGCCTGCTGGACTGCAGCCGGCACCGCCTGCCCGGCGGGCCGGGCCCGCGGAGGATCCCGCCGCTGCCCGCCGGCACCACGGGCCTGTGAGTGAGCGTGGCGGCTGGGCGGGTGGCGGCGGCGGCGGCGGGGCGCGGCCGGGCCGCGGGGCCTAACGGGCGGCGGGCTGTGCGCAGGCCGCGGCCTAACGGGCGCGGGGGGGGGGGGGGAGTGGGGTGTGCGGGGCCGGGGCCTAGCGGCGTCCCGGCGCGGGGCGCGAGGCCCGGCGGCGGAGCGCCGTACGAGGCCGGGGCCCGAACGGGCCGCCCGGGCGCCGCAGCGTGGCTCTGGGACGGGCCCGGGAGGTTCGCGGCGGGGCCGGCGGTGCTGGGCGCGGCAGAAGCGGCAGCCGGTGCTCGGTGTCCGTGAGCTGTTCTCGGGGGCCCGGTACAGCCCGGGAGCGCTGCGGGCAGGCCTGTGGCGGTGGGAGGGAAACGACCGCCGGCTCTGGAGCCTGGCTGGCCGGGGCAGGGGCAGCGGGCAGCGGCCGAGTCAAAGCCGCTGGAGCCGAGACGTGGCCTCCGTGAAAGGGGGCCTGGCAGCGCTGCACCGACCGCCGCCCGAAGGAGGGCCCCGTGCGCTGGGGTCGCCGAGGCACAGATTTCACGCCTTTCTTACCCTGCGGTGTGACGGTAGCATTTGAGAGGAGCGTGAAGCAGGAGCAGGCTGTGGCTAGTAGAAGTTTTGGTAACGCCGGTCAAGCTAGGACCTAACGTTTTTTTCAGGTCAAGCTGTAGGACGTAGTCCCTTACAATTGTGCTTAGAAATATTCCTTCCAGCCCCCGACTTCGGCTGTGGGCTGTGGCAGTGCCTACTGCTTCTGATTTCCTCTGCATCCCTTTGCTGCTTTGCAACCCAGTGACTCCCTCCTTTTCCCTCAGGAAAACCATTGTGGACTCCCCTTGACATTTGCTGCCATTTTTTTTCAAAAAAACCCCTGCAAAACAAGAAGACAATTGACAGCCCACCCTTAGTCTCTGCTCCCAAGAGTTCAATTAGACAACGTGCTAAAAAGCGTTCACACGCCTTTGTCTTTCCTTGGCTGTTACTGTCATGGTCACTGTTGCATTTGCCACCTTTGGCTGCAGAGTCCTGGGGTGGAAGGGATGCTGAAGTACGAGATGCTGATATCGAAAACCACCTTTGTGCACAGAGGAGTTCGCCGGCCCTCTTGGCCTGACAACCGGAGTGTTTCCTGGTTGATAGAAATAACAGTATTCCAGACCAAGAAAAAAAAAAGCCTGTTTGGGAGGTAGCATAAACATACAAACCAACGTCCAGTTAACTCCAGGAATTCCTCTAGCAGGATTCGAGTCTGATCTGTATTAAAAACTGGGCATGTCCAAGGAAGCTTGTCACCTTCTCACCCCTTTGTGGTTCTGTAGTTCTCTTCTTTCCCTTCGTGGTAGGCAATTGGAAGCGTTTAAGAGAAAAATGTGTATTTCAGCGTAGAAATACAATTAAGTTGTCTGTGAAACCTTTCGCGTTTAGAAAGGTACGAGGATATCTTAACGTTAGCACTTGTCAGGGAGGGTGTCAGTGCCTGGAAGAGTGAGCTGGAAGTTCACCAGGTGGCTAATAAGCGAAACCATACCCCTGCTCTTTGGAGAGCAACTTTTTCAAGCTTCGACAAATACTTGTATCTTTCTCCAAGCTGACAGAGGGTGTGTTTAAAACTGCTTGGCACAAAGCACAGTGGGAAGAAGCGGTGCTGGTGCTGTGCTACGTTATGCAATCTGACATGTGCTGCAAACAATAATTAAGTGTATGTTCTCTGTTGTGGCTTCCAGGATTTTGGCACACAGAGTGTGTGTGTGGGGGTGACATTTTTTCTTCACTAGGACTACTCTAGCAGTTCTGAATCTATACAAGCTATAAGGCATACAAGCTGTTTAAAATTAATCAAAGCTTAATTTTTCTGGCATGAAAAAGTTCCTGATGTGCTTTTTCCTCTCAGTTCTGTGATATCACTTCACCTAACTTTGAGGACTAAAAATTCTTGGTTTTGCTAACTCCTTCAAACTACTTGCAGGTGATGCTTCCAGTGTGTGGGGTTTTTGATTTTGTTTTGGTTTTTTGTTTTTAGTTAGGCCAGGAGAGCACCTTCAGAACTCTTTTTCTTGACGGAAGTATTCAGGCAACTGTAACTTCATGTTTCCTGCTAAATTACATATGTTTTGCGGATAACCTGGCGGGTGATGAAAAGGGTAGGGAAGTCAAAGAGTTAGCAAATATTTTTTGATGTGTGTGCATCTTAACATTACATTCTTTAGAATGAGGAATGCAAGCCCTGCTTGTAGGGCAGTCATCTGTAGGGGGAAAGGGAAGCACGATGCTGGTGGTCGCTGCCTTCCAGTCGTATACTAGTGCCTGAAAGTGTGTTTATACATGCGGGTAAGTAGGGAGATGATGAATAAAAGTGGATTAGGTATCAGTTAATTAGTTCGGCTAGTTCCATTCACAACAGGATTTTTTTGGGTGAGCTTACGTGTTTTCAGCTCAAATGGCTGGCTGTGTTGCTGCACCAGCACCTGTCCCAGCACAGTGCCGTGGGGAGGAAGCAGGTATGCTCACTTGGGCTGAATTAAGATCATTCTCCAGGACTACGTATAAAGTAATCAATTTGGTGTGTGCGTTCAGTCTTAGTTACTGAAGAGAAGAATGCCACTTCAGCTCAAAGTGAATGTTTAGATGCTTTTGTATGCAATACCAGATGAAACTCTAAAAGACAAATTTTGCATGGTTGCTCTGTATCTTGTATAACATGGGCCTCACAGTAAAAAAGTGAGTTGAGTTCTTTGGTTTTGGCTTTTTCAGAGCAAGGGAATTATATCTGGTTCTGCATGACAGCAGAAGCCTTAGCTGTGTGATTGAATCATCTATAAACACAGAAAATCAGGCAATGTATTTCACTTTGGATTTAGTGATCAGTCACTCTACTTCAAAAATAAAAGCATCAGTAAGAGTAACTAGATATAAATAATGTCAGAACTGTTTTAAGTATGAACTATACCCAGCTTCTTGAAAGAGGACTGTTAATGCAAACCTTGTTATAGTCCAAATCTGAGTAACAATAGAAAAATATTTTCCTGGGCTTTCTAAATTAAAATCTTAATTTCTAACTTAGTAGTAAGAGAGTAGGCTTCTGAGGGGATACCTGAATGTTAGCAGATCCTCATCGCCCAGGCCCCATACCTGTCAGCGTTTAAGAGGCATTTGGACAATGCCCTTAATAATTTGCTTTAACTTTTGGTCAGCCCTGAAGTGGTCAGGACTAGATGATCGTTGTAGGTCCCTTCCAACTGAAATATTCTATTCTGTTCTTCCTGAAGGCATTAGAAAAATCAAGTTTCTGTTTTCTTTGCATATTAATCTGACTCCCGAGATCTTTGTCAGTGCCCGCTAACCATGCCTGACACACAGGTTGGTCTGGCTCTGCACCCATGGCATGGTTTTGCTCATCAGTGTAGTATCTGGACACCTTGAGGAGTGGTGTTATCTTCTGTGTCCATTGTCTCATCCTTCCTCCATGGGTTGCGCTCGGGTCCGTTGGAAGTGCTGTGGCTTAGTACTCCCTGGTCTGGTTAAACCCACTGCTACCAAGATTAGTCTCCTCAGTGCTGGCTGGGTGCCTGCGTGATTGAAAGATCCAGGAAAGACTCTTCCTCTGGGACCTGGGGCCAGCGCTGCCACTTGCTACCCCCTCCACTGAGCGTGGCTGATGGCTCCCACAGCCGTGCCGGGCTCCTTCAGCATGGCCAGAGCCCCGGGCCGAGCCGGGCTCCGGCAGCGGTGGGCAGGGAGGATCAGACAGCCCGGGAGGGTGTCCTGAGTGCTCAGCCTCCCCTGACGTGGGGAGGCTGCTCTAGGAGCACTTCATACTCGGTTGTTTTGTGTGTTACTGGCATTTAGGATTGGCTTAATTATTGTATTTATTGAGGGAGCAGGCCTGCAGAGTAGCATTCAGTGGCTGCATGTGCATTGTTCTTTTCGGGTTCCCTTGATTCTTTTTTTTTTTTTTTAAATTGTAGAAATGAGTAATTGTTTGCAAACCTGTTTGCTGCTGTATCTGTATAATTTACATCTTAATGTAATTGAAAAAATACATTAAAAACCGTCTGACTTGCCATGACACCCAGGATTTTAATAATTCATTGCTAGAGCGGTATCTTTATTGCTGAGCCTGAGTGGAAGTTAAGGACAGTCTGTCAAGTCCTTGCTCTCTCCCAATAGATTCTGGTCTTACAGATCAAAAGTGTATCGGTAGTGCCGTGAGCACTGGGGTGAATAAAACCAGGTCCTGTTCAGGTTGTCTTCTGGTTATCGGCAAGTCTTCCCTGCGTGGAGGGTTCTTGTGACAGCATTAACACCCACCGATGGATGCTTACTGGTACTCAGCGAGGATTAAATTTGTACTGCAACCCCTTCTTCAGCAGGGCCACCAGTACAATTTCTTTTCTTCCCGTAGTCATGGTTTTTGGGCAGCTTCATGTCTCTACAGGCTCAGCCCTCGGTGTAGTTGAAGTTGACCACAGGCCCAAAGCTATCGCAAGAGCAGACGAGCGTGTGGGTGCCATGACTGCCCAAGCCTGGTTGTCAACAGACGTATTTTTAACTGTGATCAATTACATTTTAATATTATTTTTAACAGATAGCTGGTAGTTTTGTTCTTAAAGGATAATTTTGTCTCCTGTGTCAGCATAGCTGCAGCCTGCCTGATGATCTTAAGACTAGCCATAATAAATACATACTGTGTTACTTCTGTAATAATGAAAGAGAATCCGTGATACAGGACCTCATCTGAGGAACTCATCAGAAGGTGAACAGCTCTTGCTGAAAATGGCTCATTACGGCTCTATGCTCGATGTCGGAATTGGAAATGGAGTGAGAAGCGTGATGCCTTGCTGACAGGCAGGCACAACTAGCTAGCAGAGGCAGACTTTTTGATTTAATAGGCAGTGTTCAGCTATATATGCACCTATCAACAGTTTTCTGACGGTGGTGAGGGTATCGGCCGTGTCTCAATGCCCGGTGGCGGTGCGGGGCCTGTTCCAACTCACAACGGCTCGGGCTGTCGGCACAAGCTTCGAGGATTCGTCTCCGTTCTGGACTCGTGCCAGGAAGGTGTCAAAAAGATGAGTTGGTTTCACTGTTTGGAGTGACGTCTGTCTCTCCTCCCTGGTATGGCTAGAACCAGGTTTCCATCCTGAACCTGAATTTTTTTTTTTTTTTTTTGGGGGGTCATGGTTTGACTCATGTCACAAAATGGAGATAGTCCATGCCCAAAGAGTTACCTCTCAGAAGTGGACATGTTTCATGTTTTTGCTTTTCTTATAAAATGTTATGCACTGAGTCCAAGGCAAAAGTAAAATCCTGCTTTAAAGTCAGAGCAATGGGAATACCATCAACATCCAGCACGGGCATTAAAAACACATTTAACAATTCTCTTGCCCGTTGAAACAATCCAACTCCTGCATTTGTTTCCTATGAGCAAAACCAACTGGCACTGAAGCATGCCTTCTGTAAGCTTCCCAGCCTCATGTTTCTCTCCCCTCCAGCTTGTTTGGTAATTGTGTGTATGTTGTTCCTTTAAAATAAGCCTGCCTTGACTAGTCAGCTTCTTTGAAAAGCTGGGCAGGCAGGGAAAATGGGGATCGTTGCTACAGAAAACAGTAGAAAACAGCAGGCATTTTGTAAGAAGTTATTTTCATGTCCCTGGAAAGTTTTTCTTTTTTGATAAAGCTATGATTTAAAGGAAAAACGCTCTGATCAGATATGATCTTTCTTTCAAGAAGCCTTTTTAACAAAAAGTTATTAGATTCAAACAGAGAAATAAAACTGACCAGACTTTTGTTGTGAGTGACCACTAGAACAAGCTAGAACCTCTTCTTCCTTTGGTGAAGGAGGAATTGTGTGTATCAAAAATATGGTTTAAAACTTTTAGATTGCATAAAATGTGCGTGGGTCTTTTTATTCCAGGACGTAGAATAACTTTTCTCTTTGTTCTCTAGGGATTTAAGTCATAATCATTTATTGTCATCCAACTGGAGCATTGATTTGTCTGTTCATACACTACAAGAAGTGTAAGTTGTTTTTTATGAGGATAAACTCTAAAGATTTTGTACCTAATTCTAATTAGTACATTTCATTGCATGTCTAGGTATCTGGTCTGACTTGTAGAAATATTCAGTGCCAGTTAATTAAAAATGGATGCTCTGTGTTGGCAGCACATTTTATGTATAAAACTGATGCTTTGTGAGCAGAAAACTTTTTCATAAAAGGTTAAAAGACCAATATTTTTAAAAAGAAATGAGACATTTGTTTTGACTATAGCTGATTCTAAGTTAGAGAGAAGTAATAGTATCCATGAGAATGGTAAAAACTAGCATCCTTCACTATTAAATTGTTCAAATTATCAGTATTTAAGCTTTTAGGGATTGTTTTTTGTCAACTACTATTATTAATGTAACAAAATTGTTAAATGTGGTCTGTGATACAAGTTAATTCTGCTGCGTACAGAAGGGTTTTTCTTCTCCTTGAAGTGCCAGTAATCTTGTTTGTTTGTTTGTTTGTTTTAAGGAAAATGAATTACAATGAGCTAAGTGAAATTCCATATTTTGGAGAAACAACTTCTAATATAACTCTTCTCTCATTGTAAGTAATAGCTTGTCTGCCTTTTTCTTGTTTAACAAGTGGGAGAATTGTATTAGAGTTCTGCTATCAAGTTGTAGGAAAACATAGCTTCTTTTGTCTTGAAATAGTACTCCTCTAAAGTGCTTTAGGGAATATGTAAGCACTCTTTAAAGAAATACAAATCAGTTAGACAATCAAGTCACCCTAAATTACCAATAAAATGCAGTCAACCAAGGCAGGCAGCTTTGAAGGGGAGGGATTCAGTCTAGGAATGACAGTTCCCACAAGGAACAGCCCAACTACTGGCCCCAAATTTGAATCTATTCATATGTCAAGGTGGCAAATAGCTCTTGGATTTTCAGTATTGCTTTAGGAATTAACACTGAAGTGTGTGCTACAGGTCCCATTTAAGAGGCTTGCTAATAATACTGATATACAGAATCCTATAGCTATTTCAGCTGTGCAACTTGAAGGATGGCGTGTTTTGATAATCATAGTTATTGCCGGTATTTTTCAGGGTACACAATACCATTCCGGAAATAAATGCTGAGCAACTCCAAGTTTACCTTTCGTTGGAAAATCTAGATCTTAGTTCGAACCTTATCTCAGAAATTAAAGCTTCTTCTTTTCCACGGATGCAACTGAAGTACCTGTAAGTATGAGAGATCTGTTATGTCTGGGATTCCTGGCTCTACAACAATAATGGTGAAGACCTCATCTACTCTGCCGTCTTAAAGTAGGCAGCCTTGCATGGCTTTGAACTGGTAATAGTGCTCAATGTAGCTACAAACGTGCTTGAAATAAAATACTTCTCATACCAATCTGTGTTGCATTTTCTCAAAGAGTATGGAAAACAGTAACTGCTGTTGTCAAAGTGCAGGTGCTTCAGCCAGCAGGGACATGGAATGATTTCTGCTCATTTTGAGTAAATCACTGTTGACATTGTCTTGACCATGTCTAAGTGAAGCATGGGTGTGCAGTAAAAATCAGCTCCTAGTACTGATTCCTTTGGGAAAAATAATTTAGTTTGGTATACCAGAATTCAGATTTCTGATGTGACTTCACAAAGAACTTGAGTTCTAATAAAAAGCGGTCGCTCTGAAGTGCTTGTGCAGTTGTGTTCATAAAATTCTCCATGTTCTGAAAGGCTTCTTTTCCTCTTCCTTTCCTAGGAATCTGAGTAACAACAGGATAACTACTCTAGAAGCAGGCTGTCTTGATAACTTATCTAGCTCACTAATGGTGGTAAAGCTGAACAGAAATAGGATTAGTGTGATTCCCCCAAAGATCTTCAAGTTGCCTCACGTGCAGTTTCTGTAAGTAGGAGTCTTGAAAGCTTAAAAACATACTGTTTACGGCTGTGTTGTTCATCTCAGTATGTGTTCTTGACTTTTACGAAGTCATGCTTATCGCAAGATGTCTTAATATTTGAATGTTATCTTTATCTAAGGGAACTGAAAAGGAACCGGATTAAAATAGTGGAAAGTCTTACATTCCAAGGACTGGAATCCTTAAAGTCCTTGAAAATGCAGCGCAATGGGATTAGCAGACTAATGGATGGCGCATTCTTTGGCCTGGGTAATATAGAAGAATTGTGAGTATGCCTGGTTGTGGAATTTCTTTTAGGGACTCTAGCTGTGGAGGGTTGTGTCCTGTACGGCTTCCCTTATATCAAGGCTGTGCTGAGATATTGATGACCATCACAGGAAATGAGTTTACAGATCTGTATTTTCCCATTATTTTGATATCATGTCTGGTTACTTCAGAGGTGGAAAGATATTGTCTCTCTCCCCAAATTCTTCCCACTTGGTGATCAAGAATGCTTTGACTCTGCAGGTTGCTTTTTGCTGGGTTTCATTTGCACTCCCCATAACATGGGGTGGTTCTTTGTTGTGTGACTGTTTGACAGAGATAGCGCAGGGGTGTGCCGTGCAGTGCTAGCAAAAGATTTCAAAAAAATAAATAATCTTTGAGAACAGAGATTACAGTTTTGCTTCTGCCACTGGATCACTGCAGCTGTGTTGAGTTACTCAGTTCTTCATATACTTTTGTTTGCTCTCTTGGTTTCACTGGAATGAATATAATCGCGCATTTCAGGTTGCCTAAGGCTTAATGTTAGTAAATAATTTTGAGCTCCACAAGGTGAAATTTTGTAAGTGTTTGTTTCATTGATTATCTATTTGGCAAATGTTTTTCCTTCTGATTCCTCAGAGAACTGGAACATAATAACTTAACAGAAGTAAACAAGGGCTGGCTGTATGGTCTGCGGACTTTGCAACAACTCTATGTTAGCCAGAATGCCATTAACAGGATCAGTCCAGATGCATGGGAGTTCTGCCAAAGACTTTCTGAGCTGTAAGTCCTGGGCTGCTTTTCATTGGGGACTTTGTAATGTTGCAATAACAGATTGGATAGCATGTATGTAGCAATAATGAATTACCAAAGGACGTACTCAATTTCCTTGTTAGGTCCATGGTAATGCTGTGTATTTTACTTATTTTTATAAGTGTTCTGTTAGAGAAATTAATCAAAACTCAATAGTTAATCAAGTTCGATAGTATCTTCATAATTAATCCCCCCCTACTTGCCTTTAAAGTGCATGTTCAATGTTTCTAGAGACTTGTCCTACAACCAGCTAACTCGCCTCAAGGAGTCTGCCTTTGTGGGACTTGGTCTATTGGAGAAACTAAACCTGGGTGACAATCGCATTAGTCACATTGCCGATGGTGTGTTTAGAGGTCTGACAAATCTTCGAACCTTGTAAGTACAGAAAACTTCTAGTTAAAATCTCAGTTTAATGCAGTGAAGCTTTTGGAAGTAAAGACAATGAATATTGCACTGCGCAAGCCTGAGATCAGTGTTTCGGCATTGTGTGCTGTCCTGCCTGCAGGTGTGGCAGGGCTGATAATCTTTTGGTCTGCTGAGATAACAGAATTCTGGCCCAGCTAAAACAAACCACTTAATTTTAGTGGTGGTAAGGAACAGTGGCTTGGTGACCTTGAGTGCCCAGTTGCATGTCATACGGGTTCTGAGAAGGTGTGGATAGTCAGCTTGTGTAAATGCCAGTTGGGGAGCGAATGGTCAGCCTGGACCTCTCTTTGTTCCAGATGGTTTTGTTAGGGGTGGAACCTCAGAAACCAAGCGGTGAATCCTTCTGGTTGCAGAAGGTAGGGTCTATCCCACCCGGCTTGTGTGCTGAAGGCATAGGCATAGCGTCTGGGAGAGGTGTAGGATTACTTCTTGCTGTCAGAGGCACAGCTCTGCTCTTGCCAGGACCTTTCGTAGCAGCTGCAGCTGTTTGATATTTCTGACAAGAAAAGACGCAATCCTGGCTCTTAATAAAAAAAAAAAAAGTGGCCCAAGTAGATCTGAACAGTTGTAATCATCCCAAACAATGGTAGTTGAGAAAGGAGTGAAAGTTTGTAACCCCTCTGTCAGTTCATTAAATAAATGCTTAAATAAGCAAACTCACCAGAGAGATTTATGTAAGCAGTCATATTCTGTTAACCTTAATGCAACCTTTTAATGAAATAATTAAAACTAATTTCTTAGATTTAGAGTAGCATGAAAAAGAACAAGAGCAGATTAATTAGTAGGTTTTCCTGGGCTCCTCAGGGGCATCAGCAGCTGAGAGGCTGGCCATTTGCTTGGGGGTTGGAATGTGCAGGACGGAGGGCAGTGGTGATTAACAAGGCTCGAGCATTCGTGCCCAGCCAAGCATGAGGAGCCAGCTCCTCAGCTCACACAATGAGGGGCTTTTCTTTTGGGTTGCTCACTCATTTTGCTAAGTGGTCTGAGTAGTGGAGTGTAAAAATACTTCAAACAACAGGAGATGCCGTGTTGCTGTAGGATTAGTTCCGCTGTTGCTTGTATACTGGTTGTTTCAGCACTAAGGCTGACGTAAATATTTCTCTGTATGTTCAGCTCCTGCTGCTATTCTGCGATGTAGCTTTAATTAATGAGAATGAACTGTAAAAACCGTGTATCAACTAAAAGGTAGTAAGAGCAAGGTAGGATTAAAGGTGTATCTAGGAATAGCACTGAAGCTTTGAAGGTTTACATCTTATCGCATTATTTACTTCATAATACTGTGAGTAGCTTGGCATTGATACCCCTCCAGCATTCACAATCTAAAATTCTGAAGCAGACCTGGAGCTAATTCTAGAAACAAGTTTCAAATCACAAGAATTAGCAACTTGGAAATAAATTTGGTGTATTATTCATCTACTCATTCTTCTCATTAGATCACGTCCATGTCCAGTACGTTAGCTTGAATAATTTTCAAGGAGGAAAATACTTAATGTGAGCAAGTATCAAGGCCATATTAGTTAGGACCTTGTGATGCATGAATCATGGAATTCTTTTCTTTTTGCCCTAAACTTTAAAGTGTATATATATTAATCATGGAAGTGATTGCTGCATGGTGTTAATAACAAGACTTCCATATTTCAAAGTAAGAAAAATAAGAAAATAATGTTACCACTGACAGTGTCCTGGAGGTTGATCCCACTCTCTTCCAGGATGGTATTCTACGCAATTTACAGTCTCACACAACGAAAATAGATACTTCATTTTTCCACCATTAGCACAAGGAAAGAAGTGTTTATATGAGATGATGTATACAATTGCCTGTATATGTAGTTTGCTTTCTGTGTCAGTTGACTTGTTTGGAAGCTCCATCAAGCCGATGCATATAATATCTGGTAAAATGAAGTACAGACTATTTTTCGTTGGTGTATCTCTTCCTTTAAACACGCTCCTGTCTGCTGGGACTTCTGTGCGCAGTGGTACCAAAACAGACCAAAACTGTGGCTTTGACGGACACTCTTGGCTCAGTCCAGGCCATTCAGGCTAAAAATGCAACTGAATTTATTTTGCCTTCTCTCTAAAAAGCATTTAATCCCCTCTGAACCATATTGTTATATGGCTTTTGCTGTTTAGACTGCTCTCCTACATGAGGGGCCAAAGTGCTGTGCAGAGGTCAAACAGAAATCCCATTAGCTGGTAACGAGATTTGTGAGCAGAATATCAACTTCTTTCTGAAAATCTACTACTTTGTGCCTGGCAGCCTTACGCTATAACCTGTGTGTAATCTCTTAATATGCTAATGTTATTAGAAGCCTGTTACTCGGGAAGATTAATGCTGCTAGTGTATTGGTTAATTCACTTACATGAACCAACTTGCTTCAGGAGCCTCTCCCAGCTTCTGGTAATAGTCATCACATGACAAGTGCTAGTCAGACTGGGTCTTTCCTTAAATACCACATCAAGAAGTTGTACTGCAGAATTTGTTTGTGGTTCTGTCTGTGGCACTGATCTTGAACAACTCTATTTTCTCTTGCATCTCTGAAATGCAATATTCATCTTCTGACAAGCTTAGTTTTATAAAAGATTTGAGACCTTCCAGGTGAGACTGTGCCAGAACACCATAGCAGGCCTGTACAGCAGTAAGTTCTCTTCCCTAGCTCGCCACTGGCAGTGGTCGTGATGATGTTACAAGGCTTCTTTATTAGAAGGCTCTTCTCCTGCAGGGACTTGCGGAACAATGAGATCTCCTGGGCCATAGAAGATGCAAATGAAGCATTTGTGGGACTCGGCAGGCTGGATAAACTGTATGTATTACAAACCGTTGAAATGACAGTACTTCCCAGGCACGCAGGGTAGAGGGAGAGTGCAAAATATTAAGTAATTGTAAATCAATGACACGAGGCAGGAAGCCTTGCTAGTTGGCAGCTGTATTCAGTGTGTTTCCGCTTCTGTGCTACAATCTCTTGATATAGGCTTGGGTTCCATGGTCAGGAGCATTGGATCTGTGTAGCGCTGGATCACCTTGCAGCACCAATTTGAAGAAATTAAGCATGAGTATTTGACTGCATTTATTACTGAATCGCCCAGTCCTGCTGTGTGGTGATTGTAACTTTTTATGCTTCTTTAGTTTGGGTAAAAATTAGCACTTATTAAAAAAAAAATTATTTTTGAGCAAATATGAAACACTATTGAATCAACAGCTTTTCAGTACTTAGATGATGCATTTTGCATCCAGTGCCGTGTGCTTTGTAGGAAGCTCCATCCTGTGGAGCTAGAGACATTGCTTGTAACAAATAGCTTGGTATGAGGGTGCAGTCTCAGGAGCTAATGTGATTGTGGCAGATTGGTATTAGGAAGTTATTGCTCCACTCCCAAGTTCTACTTATCATTGTTTCATTCTGCTGACTTAAATTATCTTCTGACACATCTCTAACCCAAATCTCTACCTTAAGAATGGACAAGAAACCTTGTTCTTGGGAAAATTAGTTGAGCCTTTAAGCTCAAAAAATAGCATTTGGTCTTTTAGCTCAGCTAGAATTAGAAAAAACTTAGTTAAACATCATAGGGAACTTCTTATTTGTGAACTGATACTGACATTCAGACTGGTTTCTGGGTTTGGGGGGCTTTGTCTTTCAGAATCTTGCAAGGAAACCAGATTAAGTCAATTACCAAAAAAGCATTTTCTGGTCTTGAAGGACTTGAACATCTGTAAGTACTTTGTAGAACTTCTAGTTATTTGTCAACTTCAATTGTCTATTCTCTGTCAAATCTTCAAGAATTTAACTGAAGGTAGCATATGAAATCATACTTACCCGTTACTATTCTCTTTGCTTAACTTACAGAGATTTAAGCAACAATGCAGTAATGTCCATCCAAGAAAATGCATTTTCCCAGGCTCACCTGAAGGAGCTGTAAGTTCATGACAATTATTTACAGATTCTTTAGAAGTCCTACCTTGTAAAGAATCCTTCAGCCATTGTAAGATTGGCTGAAGTTGACTGGAACTGTGTCTGCTTTCATCGTGAAATATGTAAAGCAATGCTGATAAATTATCAACTCAAATTCAGTAGCAGTATACTTAGATTTAAGGTTTGATTAAAATCTGCACCTCCATTTCCTTAGTTGCAATTAATAGAAAATAATTTTTTTCTTGCAATGCTGAACCATTAAGTTTTTCATATCTTATGATTTTGCAGCAAACTCAGCACACGCTAGCATGTAGACAGGCAACAAAATAAATTATTCATCAGGAATCTTTCAGGGGGGTTAGCAAATGCTACATTTTGTCTTCCTGTTTTGGGGGCTAGGGAAAGGCTTTAAAATTCACAGCTAGACAAAAATTTTTACTTGCTCAGCAGATGCTTGAGCTGCTAGAGCCTCTTGTGATCTTCAGACATTTAAAGTATTATAATGTGAAGTGACCTTCACACGCAAGACTAATCCTACTGTATCGCAGTCGTCTCTATGAGATAAAGTCTCTGAATATCATGTAATCTGTTTTAAAACTGTTATTCAATTAGTTAATCTTGAGCAGAGGGACTGTTAGTCCACAAGATCTGCCAGTTTGAGGAGACACGTTTTAGGTGTTAAAGATAAGACTTTCATTGCCTTCTCTAATGTATCTTAAAATTGAGGAATCGTTGGTATGTGTGGGCAAACAGCAGGATGGAATCCTGGCTTGTTTGTGTGCCTGTCCTCTCTCGCTACTGGATTCATCTAGTGGCAGATCACTTGTTGTTAAAAAGCTGGACTTTCTCCAGTCAGTCATACTTGTACATAATATTTAGGAAACTTTGAAAGCAGGTGGTGGGGAAAAAGTGACCCATCATTGTTTCCTGTTTGCAGTTCTTCTGTGGAGCAGATAAAACCATCTGCAGTAGATACCTGTATGAAACTAATCACTTCCATTCTTAAATATTTATTAGCTGGCATGAAAGTGAATATTGAGGCTTACACTAATTTCATAATGGCAAGTGTGTTTAGTTTGAGACATAGAGCTGCTCTGCAGTGTTATGTTCCTTTTAATTGCTTTAAAGAGGGATGGAGTAATTGTAAAGACAGGCTTATTTTTTTTAGAAGTTGAAAATCCGAAGTTATTTTCTTCAGAATTAAAAAGAAATACGAGGTTTTAATGCTGACATAGTGGGAAGGTTTTTCTGGATTGTATATAGCATATATAGCTAACATTTTATAATAAATACCCATAGGCATAAAAGACTACTGAAAATCTTGAAATTTCTGAATGTATACGCTTTAAGTTGTCTTGCTGCATGAAATCACATGTAGGAATGTGAAATACTAAACTTTAATCACACTTTTATTTTGCCTTGTTTCTGCAGAATTTTGAACACTAGCAGCTTGCTTTGTGATTGCCAGTTGAAATGGCTGCCGCAGTGGCTCACTGACAGCCGTTTACAGCAGGCTGTGAACGTTAGCTGTGCTCATCCTGAATGGTTAGCGGGACAAAGCCTTCTCAGTGTGGACCCTGATGACTTTGTCTGTGGTTTGTATTTTGAATGACTTTTGATATAAAAACATGGTAACACAAATCTGTGCAGGTACCTTTCTGAAATCGGGCTGTAGCACCGCTGGAGGTACTGGGTCTCGGCCATGATGCATACGTGGGCCTGTGTACATCACTGGGTCTGCTTTGGAGTTTGGGATTTAAGTCTGTTTCTCTTTGCTCTGTTTTCTTGTATTTGAGCACTGAAGCTAACCTGAGGGAGTAATTCTGTGAGACTGCATTGTTTTTCATTTAGGTTACTGTTGAAAACTGATTATGCTTCCATTCTCCCTGGTTATGAATGCTTTTAGCTTTGGAAGGGCTGTTTGACACTTCCTTGTTGGTTCTTGTCCATACCAGCAAGGCTGGGGTAGTTAATACTCTGGCACATTTTCTGATGCTCCGTATCTGTAATGTTTATCTGGTCTCTGCCACCACAGTTTCAGACATAAGCCTGTTTATTTTTGTAACCGAACTGTGAGATGGAAAACTGAGAGACTCTTTGCCCAGAGTCATGTGTGAAGTCTGTGGCAGGCCTGGAAATAGTCTGGTGTTCCATTTTCTGGGTGAGCAATCTGATAAGTGTTACTTGCGTGTACGCAATTCTTTCATTCTTTTGGTGGTAAAGGCTACTGTAATCATCATGTAGGCGCAAGCACCCACTTCTCCATGCTAATATCACCACAGTGGTGCCTGACACTGAACGCTGCGTGTGCCTACGAGAATGTCTTTGCTGAAATAATAGGTATTGAAATAACTCTGATCGAGTGGGATGAGATAGTGAACTGCCGGCTTGCTGTGCTTTGTATTTGTAGAACTTAAAGGCTCTTCAGGATGCTTAAACTATCTGAAAATAAGTCTCAGTCCTTTGTAAAATAGCCTAGCTCTTCAGCCGAGCACGGCTTTTGTGTGTGATCTAAATATAGCAAGTTCCAGACAGTTGTACAAAATGCAGGGCGCTGCTCAGGACCATGCTTCTATGCCGATTGTTCTCAATGCTTATTCTGTATGCCTACGTGTGGTTCTAATCCTCTTTCAGAGCTTGATTTCCAGCTGAAAACTGCTGAGTGTGTGCACATCAAGCAGGACATCTGTTCCCAAAGCTTTCTTTCTGCTCACATTGTCTTGAGTGAGTTTTCTTGCAGTAGTAACTGCAAGTTGAAGAGGAACGTAACTAATCTTGGTGCTTTTATTTTCAGATAATTTCCCTAAACCGCAGATAAGAGTGCATCCTGAGACCACAATTGCTCTGCGAGGCATGAATGTGACTCTGACTTGCACCGCTGTGAGCAGCAGTGATTCACCCATGTCCACTGCCTGGCGTAAAGACAGTGAAGTATTGTATGATGCAGAGGTTGAGAATTTTGCCAGATATCAGCAGCGAAGTGGTGAGGTGGTCGAGTATACCACTGTCCTGCACCTTTTCAATGTGAATTTCACTGATGAAGGAAAGTATCAGTGTATCGTCACCAATCACTTTGGCTCCAATTATTCCAACAAAGCCAAGCTGACTGTCAATGGTAAGCAATCATAGTAACAAAGGAGAAACACTTTTAACCTAAAGCTTTATTTAAATAGCTATTTTTCACTAGGGCTGGCCCAAAATAGTCTTACAAGACTCTCTCACTGATATTTAGAAGTATCAAACATCATCTTATAAAACAGGAAAGAAGTGATTCTTTTTTTTGTGGGTGAAAAGCCTTCTGTTCACTTTTCAAAAGGGGCAGGTATCTCCCATGCTTTCATTATAACACAATTAGTTGTTCATCTAGTTAAATGGAGGTAGAAGTCTCTTAAACTAAAAGCTCCCTCTGCTGTCCCTTCAGAACTAAGCACCTTCCCCATGTGTTTGTAAAGCTAGGGAAGATTCAAGTAAAAATAACTTGTGGGACCAGAAACAAACTCTGAAAAATGAATTATGAAGTCCTTTGTTTTTAGGCATAATGATTCTATTTATTTTGGCTTGAGGGAAGGGAGGTAAGAAGACAATGTTCACATCGGTCAGTAGACCACCGATCCCCATTGTATCTGAGAGCAGAGGTGCCTGTGTTGTGTTTGCTTGTCCAGAATAGGTAATGCAGACTTGGACTGATGAGGTGGAAGTTCACCTTCCCTATTACCAGGGAAGAAAAAGTGTGACAAAGGGCTTATGAAGAAAGCTAAACCTTTCCCTGTCTTTTCCCCATGAGAAATGTTGTTCTTCAGATCATCTTAAATGAACACTGTAGATACTGTATTTAAATTTGGAGGATAGGCTCTTAGAAATGAGCACTGAAAATTTGTGCAGTTCTTCAGAAGAATCTGCCCCCTCTCTTAGGGAGAACTACCGGTGTGTTTCAGATTTGTTTGTTTTCAGATATTCTCTGTGCTGTGGAGTTTTTGCTGCTTTTTTCCCTGGTACTGAAAATACTGAACCTGTGTCTCCTTTGATCCAGAGCTGCCTTCTTTCCTGAAAACCCCCATGGATCTTACTATCCGCACTGGGGCGATGGCCCGGCTGGAGTGTGCTGCAGAGGGCCACCCTACTCCACAGATCTCCTGGCAGAAAGATGGTGGCACAGACTTCCCTGCTGCGAGAGAGAGGAGGATGCATGTCATGCCTGAGGATGATGTGTTCTTTATTGCAAATGTGAAAATAGAAGACATGGGAATCTATAGTTGTATGGCACAAAACATTGCAGGTGGTTTGTCAGCAAATGCCACGCTGACTGTGTTAGGTAAGTGGTGTGCTAATCTGTGCTTGCATATGGATCACTTCACTTCTGCAGTGGTAGTGTAGCTTATCTGTCAGTAGCAAGCTTAAGTCCTAAAGAATGAAGTTAAAATGCAAAGAGCTTAGTTTCCTCTTCCTCTAGCTGTGGATGGAATTCTGCAATAAGGAACAAGAAGACTTTTTTTCCCCATGGTTGCTCTCTCCCCCCCCCCCCCCTTTAAATTTAAGGATGCTGCCTCTGGAACAGCATCTCTAACTGCTCTGCATGGTTTTGGGGCATTTGAATGCGGCACTTGCCATGATTTTTGAACAGGGAAGCTTTAGAAGCTAAGCTATAGTGCTGACCAGTGAAGTTAGTATGATCTTTGCAGGAGAGAACTGAGGGCCATATCTCAATCCAGCAGTGTAGACTAGATAGATAATTTGTGTTGTCTTGGAACAAATTTAGTAGCAGGTAACATGAACTATGCTGAGTAGTAATGGAAGGACAGCTCCTTCTAGAGTGCAGTATTTTTGAAGACACTGACTTTTAATGTTATGGTCATAATCAAATTTAGAATTGGAATACATAAACCAGACTGTGGCTAGCATAATTTTGGGGATGTTTGCTGTACCTGCATTTGCTGCAGTGATCCACAGAAGAGTTGAACTCACAGGATTTCCTGAATCCTGTGTTTCATTGCTCAAGTTTAGGCTCAGGTTGTAAGATCAGATTTTTAAATATCATGGAGTACGCACTGGTGTTGCACAATGAAGTTACCTTACTTTTTTTTTTCCCTCCACTGTCACAGAAACTCCTTCATTCGTTAGGCCTCTGGAAGACAGAACAGTATCCCGAGGTGAAACTGCTGTCTTGCAGTGCATAGCTGGTGGCAGTCCTGCCCCTCGCCTCAACTGGACTAAAGACGATGGCCCTTTGACAGTCACAGAACGGCATTTTTTTGCTGCGGCAAATCAACTCCTTATCATTGTGGATGCTGGACTAGAGGATGCTGGGAAGTACACGTGCATTATGTCCAACACGCTGGGCACCGAGCGTGGCCATATTTACCTAAATGTCCTGGCTTCCCCAAATTGTGATTCTTCCCAGAGCGGCATTGTCCATGAGGAGGATGGCTGGACAACAGTAGGCATTGTGATTATTGTCGTGGTGTGCTGTGTTGTGGGAACTTCCCTGGTATGGGTTATCGTGATCTACCACATGAGAAGGAAGAGTGAAGATTACAGCATCACTAACACAGGTAAAGTGCAAAAGCAAGTCCTCAGCCCTGTTTTTAATCCAAAACACTTGTTAAGAGTGGTGAATTTTCTGGATTCATTACAGATGATAAGATTGAAGAACTGAAGATTTCCTTCTAAAATCTCTTTGGGGATTTGCTCAAATTCCTTCATTTTAGAGTTTTTTTTAAATATCAAAAGTGTGTTTATTTTATTCTTTACATGCTAGATTTGTTCTATGTTGAGGGAAAACAGTAAAGTTTGAAAATAAATATTTGAGTAAACTTAACAAATGTTTTCAGGACCTGGAATAATGTGTGTAAATTTCTGTTCTGGCCCTGTTTTGAACTAGCTATATAGATTTTTTTTTTTTTTAATCACTGAGATACAAAAAAAGAAAACTATATGTGAGTTGAAATTCGGGATGACATTTTTGTTAATGTGGGTAATAGTGTTGGTACTACCTTGAAATCTTCACACTTAGCTGTTAACGTCATCAATGTTAATTCTGCCTTGCAGAGGAGATGAACCTACCTGCAGACATTCCCAGCTATCTGTCCTCCCAAGGAACTCTGTCAGAGCCTCAGGAAGGCTACAGTAACTCAGAGGCAGGAAGCCATCAGCAGCTCATGCCTCCAGCCGGTAGCTACGTGCATAAAGGCACAGATGGTAAGCAACGCCCTCACGTGTATTACTTGTGTTTCAGCGGGATGCCAGTGCACCATCTAGTCCTTGTAGCTGGCAGCGGTATTGCACGTGCAGGGTAGTACTGCGTGTTAACGTCAAAGGTGACTTTTCCTAGAGAAGAATTCAGGTTGATCCGAAAATTTCCATTGATTGTTCTGAGTTTGAGGCATCTCCTGTTTTTCTTCTAATGTTTGTTTATATTCTGCTATTGAGGCTTCTGCATTCTGTGCGCATCGTTTAATCTTTGGTCCAGCAACGTCTGGGCTCACATCTGCTATGAGTGCCTTTGCGTGTAGATGCCATGACTGCTGTCCTTCGAGTGACAGAGTAGTACAGTTCCCTCCAGAGGCTCTTTGCTTCAGGGTTTGTGATCTGTTCAGCAAGGCAGGGATGCCATTAGAGAATTCCTGGGTTAAATGTCAAGGTAGATTTTTCCTTTGGCCTCTCGAGTCCAGGCAATAGAGGTGGAAATAAAGTTCGCTTGGAAGATGAGTTGCTGTACCTTTTGTCCTTGGCATAAAATTACTGGCTCTGCCAGACATATAGTCTGCTTGCTACAATCATAACTAAAGGGTCTGCGCTATTCCCCTACCTTGCTTGGACCCTTTTCAGGATATTTGCATCACCGAGTCTATAGAGATGCTATTTTTACCATACAGATGCTGAGGAGCCATCCAATCGTTATATAGGCTGGCTTTCAAAAGTGATCCTTCAGTGTAAGTTTTTTTCACATCCATCCCATGATCCATTCCCTCTAGTCTGTAGTCCTACTATGCTAGAGTCTGTATCAGGGAGGAGTTGAGAAGCAGCTCATCTCAGTGACCACTTGATCATCTGGTCTGAGGCGTGTGGGCATGCAGGGTACAAGTGTGGCACAAGAACATAAGCCGATGTGGGTAGGTATCCCGGTTTGATTCCAGGGCTGTTTCAGCCTGGTGCCCAAGCTGGTTGGACCTGCATGGAACCCTTTTGCCCTTGAAACAGGAGAGCAAACATGAGATCGCTGTTGGTCATGTCCGTGGTTTTCTCCTGGTCGACCTCAGAAGGGCAGTGCTATTGAGAATTTGGATGGTGGTGAATCTAGAGCATTTCTCAAGTGACTTCAGTAAACAGTCAAGCTGAGTACTCTGTTGCCATATTAACTGTATAAAGGCCCTTCAAACCGTGCCTCTGTAATACACAATCATGCTAAGACATGAAAGAGTCTATGGAAATCAAGCATCCTTATCCTCTTTGAGAGTGTTTTGTTTTTCCATTGTGTTTGTCAGGTGGTGCAGCGCCATTGGTGATCTGCTCAGACTGTTACGACAACGCAAACATCTACTCCAGGACACGAGAGTACTGTCCCTATGCCTACATCACAGAAGAGGACCCCCTGGATCAAACTGTCCCTAATCTCATGGTGCAGATGCCTAAGGAAACGTATACAGCACGCACCCAGCATGAAACTGGCACTCTTGATAATCTCTTAGCAGACAGAGACATGTCTGTCTTTCTTACCAAGCATGACAAAATAAATGAAAAGAAAATCTCCTCCCAGCAGATTAATGGTGAGTGTCCCCTTTTCCCTCTTGTTGCTTTGTATTCCCTGATAGCTCTGGCCTTCCTTGTGCTGCCCTTCACTATTGATCCACAGCTAATTCTTCAAGTGACTGTAGTTTGTGGAGTAACTCATCTGTTTGTTAATGACCTGTTCTCAGAACTAGCCCTCAGTTTGCATCCAGTACCCAAGAGTTGAAGAGGGTGATGTTAAAAAGAGAGTATTTCTTAATCTGCAGTTCATCTCTTAAAGCTTGTGGAATGTGATCCCTGCATGTACTTCAAGGACATCTATTAGCCAAGAGTTAAAGCTTCACATAGGAAATTCAAATAGCCCTTCTGTTTGAGCTGGTCTGAGTTTCAAAGAACTCCAAAAGACTTTTTTTTTCTAAACTGATTGGTTTTATGTTGACTTTCTTTCAGGTATCCTTTTTAAAAATTCACACTGAAACTGTGTGTGTTGTTTCTAGTTACTGTAACAGATTGCTGAAATGGGAGAGCATCCCGTCAAATATGCTCTCAAAAATAGAGAAAATAACCTCAGAAAGACCGTTATTGCTGAGTGGCACAACTCAAATGTGTCTAAAATTTGAGTGTGTTTATCATGAGCTCACTCCTGTTCATCTTCTGATTTTTCTTCCTCAGAACCCTTTCAGATTCCTTTATGGGGAGTAAACAAAGACCTAGCGCGCTCTCACTCACACTTTCTGCGTCAGCAGTCAGCCCGTGAGACCCCACGACCTCTTCGAAGCGAGGGCATTATTGACAGTGACCGGGAACAAGCTGCTTCACCCAGACCTTGCCACAGGTTACGTGAACATAACTTTGATTTTACTAGGACACGGAACATTCATGACTATAGCGAAACCACGTAAGACACTAAAATGAAGTCTTGAAAGCAAATCCATATCAACTGACTTTTTGTATTTACTACCTCAGGATTAACCCCAAGGCCAAAGATGCTTGTGTACGTGTGTCTACAGTTACAGGCTGACGAAACAGAGTCAGACTCCCTAGGAGGAGGTGGCACATGCCCTTTTTCCTTGGATCTCTGTATATTGGAAAATGGGGATGTGCAACAGAACACATGGATGATTAGCGATATCCACAAGAATAGCATTAAAACATGGATTTTCTGATGTTGGAAGCAGCCTTTGTGTTGGTGCATGCTTTGAAAATCTCTCAAGAATGCATAGCTATTTCACACTGCATTGTCTGCTTGAAAACAAATGTTCAGGGCCTCCTCATGGAATTCTCCAGTAATTGTAAGCATAAAACTCTTGGCCAGCTTTTTGTTCCTTAGACTGTTGGCAGGCGTCTGTTACCAGTCTAATGTTGGGGCTTGTTTTCTCCTATGAATAATGGACTCTAGTTGTAAATAAATTTGCATTTATAAATATTTTATATACACTAAGCATATAAATGTGTTGGCTGTAATGTAAATATATTTTTTATTATGCCAAAGTATGTATCATACTGTTAGTCTTGACAGCTGCATATCAAGCCATATGGTTTGGGGGTTTTTTTGGTGAGACTGAAAGCTTGTTTCTGAGGGGATAGAGCTGTCTTCATTTTGGAAAGAAATGAATTTACTGTAGGTATGTGGTGAAACTGTGATATTGATGAATTTCATTGTTACCTACAACTCTGCATGCATTAAGCCTGGCTGACCTGACTGCAAGCTGATCCATTTCGTGGCATTAGCAGAATTCCAGGTTTGACCCACTTAAGTGTTGAGAGTCCTTAGCTCCGCATCAGGCACCCGTCTTGTCCAGTAGAGCATAAAGCGCAACAGACCCTGCATTAACAAGCAGCGTTAACCTGTGTTCCAGGCTGCAGTGTCCAGCTTCCCAGAAGTTCTTGTAAATAGCAAACAAAGAACAGTACACAAAATGTTTTCTTCTGGTCATCGGGTAAAATAGCTGTAAGATGGGCATTTTGAGTGGTTTGTTTCAGAAGTTTATCTAAGCTTTTATCTTAAAAAAAAGCCTTTGTATTGTGTATGTTGCAGAGACTCCATGTATTTTTCCTAGCTGACAGTTAAGTGAACTTTTAAAAAGAATGTTGTGATGAAAAGCATCGGATAAATGGGGAGATCATTTGATAAATACTCAGTGAACTATACTGTGGATTTTCTGTGTCCTCTGCACAGCCAAGAGGCATATGTAGTTTAAAACACTTGTGTCCTTTTCTGTTGTAAAATATCAGGCAAAATTGTTGCTCTGTTGAACTCTCTAAAATAGTTCCCTAGACCTCAGCGGGGCCAAAATGTTTAAATATTTGACAGGTGAGAAATGAAACGATATGCAGGGAACCACTCAATATTGAAAATCCAGTACTTGCTGAGACAGAGGAAACGCAAACTTAATTAATTACAGTGGAATGTGCCTGACAAAATTAGGAGGAAGAACATTATAAAGACTTTCTGAAAAGTTCTTCCTTCTGGGAAAATGCACCTTTGTGTAGCAGGGGTTAAAGACTCATCAGTGATGGGTTTTCAGCAAGTACGTTGTGCTCAGCGCTGGAGTGCTTCAACATTATGCTGTATACTCACGCCTGAAGAGCAGGGGGCTTTCTTCCTATTCATTGTTGCAGTTTTTCAAGTTGTAGGATATCTACTCAAATGAAAACAGCTGCATGGTGTATTTTTATAAAGACAGAAAAACCTTTTTGGACCAGCCCGAGAGAGGTATGTAAGACTTCCCGGTGATCCATTCCTGGATAGAAGGGTGTGTGACTGAAGTGTCAGATGCAGTCGTGCAGAATCACAGCTGAAACTTTTGAGACTGTGGATTATTTGAGTAAATGAGTGAGGAAATGCTGGGAATAATGATTACTTTCCCACAGCTCTTTGGGCGTGAATAATAGTCAGATCTATGCAAATGAGCAAATATTATCAAGGGCTCTTACCATGCTCTCAAAGCAACGGTTGCTTTGATAGCCAGCAGCTTTAGTAGGAAGAGGATCCAATTGTCCTTGACCTTTGGATAAAGCAGAGAGAAACACAGGTGTGTTAAACTCTTTTTGGGCTCTGACATCTGAAATGTTTTAGTAACATGCTAAAAGAAGAATCGTAAGTTCATTCCTTTCTGTTTTATGTTCCTCCAGTCTTTTCCTTTCCAGACAGCATTTAAGACATGGTGCTTATTTTCAATCCAAAGTTATCTCTGTTGCAGGAACCCAGTACTGTCAGCTTAAATCCAGATGAGAAAGGTCAGGCCATGAAACTACAGGAGCAGAAAAGTCTCATGCTTTTGGGCTGCTTGCTGCTTTCTCCAGATAGCCACGCAGGCTGCTGTGGCAGAGTGCTTCTTGGCATGTGCAGAGCCACAATTTCCCACTAGTGGGAAAATAGCACCCCTACTACTGCTCTGTCTCCCATCGCCATTTGGCAAATGCTTGTTGCTTTTCCTTTCACCCCTCTCTTCTGTGGAGTTGAGCTAATACAGCTCTGTCACAGTACAGCTGTTGATGTCCAGACCTTAGGTGTACTTTGAGCGCAACTCCTTTGTGTGAGTGAATTCCCTTTAGGTAGGTGGGATGTGCTTGGCCAAGACCAAGGCTTTAAAATTAATGTTGTCTGCACCAGAACAAACTGAAGTGCTAGCTCTTGAAGCCATTTAGGAGCTAAAGCTGCACTCATTTGTGTGAGATATTGGCCTATAAAAGCTGCCGTTATGAATTAGGACATTTGCATCCTTCCATGAGCAATGGTATCTCTTTAACGTCCATAAGCTGGTTGTAAATATTTGAAGCTTCTAAGTAGGTGAACACCGTGCTGTGCTTAGCATTGTGGAAAAACTTCCTAGGCAGACTTGGAGAAAAAATCAGGTCTGTCGTCTTTCCCCTTTCCTCCAGGAGGTGCAGAGAGGACAGAATGGCCATTCTGGTTTCGGTAAACACGAACAGTTTCTTCCATCAATGCCAAAGTACTAACAGTACAGGAACGGGGGGTTCATAAGACAGCCTGAGCAAAGCTGCTTGTGTTCCCTGTTGCTATTTCCTAGTGTCTATTTATATTTTTTTCACATAAGAATGTATATTTTGTATAGCATGTGTAATATATGTTTGTCTATTGTAATATAACTTCAATAAAATGCTATATACATTGAGCATCCAGTGTAACACCGTTAGTTTGCAGATTAAATAACTCATTATTCTTCTATGATATTTATCTTTCATAGGGAAAAAATACAGTAAGCTTTGCTGTCTGGACGTGTTTCTGGGCAGCTGGCTCCAGGTGCCCCTGCTTGAGCAGAGGGTTGGACAAGGCGACCTCCAGAGGTCCCTTCCAGCCTCACCCGTTCTCTGATTCTGTGGTTCTTATTTCAGTTTTCCAGTAGGAAACACCCTGTACCCTTTCTGCAAATGTGCGGGTAATTCTCCAGCAGTGCTGTTGACCCTGGGCCGGGAGACTCGCAGATCGCCATGCTCCCAACGCTGTCCTCCTGCTGTTCGGATCCTTTGAAGGACCAAAGAGGTTTTCTTTCTGGCAACAGACTGTCAGCATAAATGAGTGGGTGAGCATGTGGCCCCGCATACCTGCTGTGGGAGGGGAGAGGTGCATGCCTCCCACCCTACCAGCTACTGTCCCTCCTAAAAGCCAGCGTAAGTTTTTTTTATTCCTTTGAATAACTTTATTTCTATCGCTGTATTCTTGTGCTGGTTCATGTTCTGATAATTAATCACCTTTGCCCTCCTGCGCTCCGTTTTGTATGCTTCACTGTTTTACCTGTTCGCAGCTCTCGGCACCATGTAGCTTTTCCCAAGTTAACCCGAGCTCCTGTAGCTGCCTCATGCTCTGTTCTTGCTGACAAGTGAAGTTTGCACCCAAGGAAAGCGTGGTTCAGGAGAGCAGGGTGTACGCGCAGCCTGACACGCGAGAGTTAGTCCCCCGGCTTGGCACACCGCTGTTGAAGCGCAGCGCATGCAGCCTCCAGTGCAGGGCTTTCCTCTCCGGCCGTAGCAGCCAGGGGCTGCCCAGGGGGCCAGCCTGGCAGAGGGCAGCCCCCGATGCAGCTCCCGGGAGCGCCAGCCAGCCCGCGCAGAGGCTCCTGCCGCGCCGGCAGCTGTAGGAGCAGGCTCTGCAGCAGAGGCCGGGGCAGCCGCTGGCAGCCTCGCCTTGGGTCCCTGCCTGGTTTTCTGTGGCAACGTGCGATGCGCTTGGCAGCGCTGCCTGATTCTTCGTGGCCTGCATCCGCTCTCACATGCAGGGGAGCGTGTCGTGTCCGTAGGACCTACGCTGAAACAGGCTGTAAGCAAATGTCATTACTTCTGTCGTCTCCCTTCGTAGCAAGAGTTAAAGGGCTGCCCTTTCTCTGCAGGTAGGCTCTTGACGTCTGTATTCATCAGCTCACATGCCTGATAACCAGGGATTCCTCCAGTGCCGATACCTGGCCTCGGGCTGGACCTGGTTGGGCAGGGACAGCAGCGCTGCCGCCACCTCCAGCCGGCTCAGGAGGCTCCCCTCGTATTTATAAACTGCGTTGGGGTTTCCTAAGGGACCAGAGCAGAAGCATTCACGGAGTGGCCGCAGCATTCCCCAGATCCCAGCTTTTTGCATGCTCTTATGTATTTTCAATCCACCGCAATTGCAGGAGGATGGCCTCAATGATACGAGCCTGCCCCACAAGCCTTGATTTATCCAGGAGCACAAGTGTTGTGAAACCCCACCCCATCCTTTGATCATTTCAACAAGATGCTCAGGAAAAACCAGCTATTGCCTTCCCTGGTAAGTTCAGCTCTCCCTGGTTCATTATGTACTTCTCAACCCTGGCACAGTGTCAGAGAACCAACAGCTACTGAAGATAAGATCATGAATAGTTAATGTTCTCAGTTACCCAAGCATATTTAAAAATTAACAGTGAAGCCTGGTGCTGATGAGATTAAAAAACTGGGTCATCAAAGAGAAGAAAAAACAGAAAACAATTGCATCTACCCTCGGGCTTTGCTAATGACTGAGTTTTTGTGGAAGATCCTATCCCTTCCTTGCTTTAATCCTTCAGTGGTTTAAAATACTGGATACTTCATTAAACCACCTTCCCTCTTGCCTGCCGGATTCTCCTCTCCTCCTCCCCTCCCGCAGGAGTTTGTGGCCCCTTCAGATGCGTTTCCAGACGCGGGAGTCGCAGTCCTGGTCGGTGCCGTGGGCGCCTGCCCCACGCACGTCCCCGCATGCAGCGTGGGAGCCTGGGCACGGCAGAGCAGTGGAGCTGATGGGCACGTCGGTGACGGCTTCGGTGACCCAGCGTGGCTGTGGTGTGCCGTGCAGTGGCGCAGCGTGGGCAGAAGAAGGGATGCATGTCCCAGGGCGGCGGGTAGAAGGCTGCGGCCAGGCACAGCCCTCCGAGCTGCCACAGCCCTCCCAGCTGCCGCAGCTCTGGGGACGTGCTCCCCCTCCGGGAGCAGCCCCCTCCGTTCCCCAGTCCTTCCAGGCTCCTGCTTGGAAAGGTCGCCTCCTCTCCTCGTGGGGCGACGGCTTCGCCTTCTGCCAAATCGAGCCCAGCGTTTCAAGTCCTTCAGGGTATGTGCTTAATGAGGGAATAAGCAAATAACTGAGAGGGAAAGCGAAGACAATCCTTCAGTCTGGGGGAGCCCCAGCCTCAGCGGAGCTTTGACGGGGCAGGCTCTTGTGCCAAGGCAGAGCCTTGCACCGGGAGCCCGCCCCGCACTCTGGGCTGCTGTTCCCCACGCGTAGGAGCTGGAAGAGACACAGGATCCTTTTTCAGAAAGAAACTAGGCATTCGTAGGCAGACAAGAGTATAGGGAACAAATACACTCTAAACCCTAATTTTTATGGCTTTTGCCTTGAAGTAGCTAACTGGGAATACCAGCAGCAGGGAACTGGGTTACCTCGCCCTGGAAAGCAGGTGCCTGCCTGCAGCCAGACGTCGGTGGCGTGGGAGTGCCAGGTCCTGACGGCACAGACCCCGCACGGGTGTCTGCCGGCACGGGCGGCACTGAGCATGCAAACATGCGGTGACTGCTTGCCTGCGGATCCCATCCTCAGGTGAGCGACGGTGGTGGCTGGCTCCCGTTGTGCGTCAGCCTGCGCGTTAGGGATGAGGTTTCCCACACGCTTTAGGCGGGCGGGCGAGCTCGTACCCTCCAGGTTACGGATGTAGAGGGAGGAGGGGAACAGCCCCCCGGAGACCCAGCACGTGCCGGGCAGAGCCGGGACTGAGGTGGGAGTCAGACCCACCACCCGCCGGGACTGCTGCGGGTTTTCCCTTCCCGTGTCTGACCCGGCTGTTTCTGGGTCTGCTCGTTCTCGCTGCACTGAGCCAGTTGGGATGGGAAACAGGATGAAATGCAGCATGGCAGAGAACGGGCAACCTCAGCGCCTGTCCTTTAATCAAGGGCCTTTTCTTCCTGTGCCCGGGAGGCAGGCCTGGACTGGGGTTCCTATTTGCAGGGAAATGGAGCGCTATTAAGTCTACTGTTTATCCCATTTTCTCCCAATGAGATCCTATCGATTTGCTCTGTGGAGGGACATACGCTGATTAAACTGTGAGCGTTTATTGACAGGTCCTGATGGCTGCTGCGCTCGGCCGCGTGCTGGGGAGAGCCGCTGCCGCCGCAGGGTCACTGCTGCTCTGCTTCCACTTTCGGCTGGTAATGGTTCATAGCAGGGTTTATCTTGCAAGCTGACAGCTGCCTCATCCCGCAGAGAGGAAGCCCACGGCAGCCTGGCCCCGGCAGAGCAGGGGTGGGAGAGCCTTCCCAGCCCCTCGGGACCGAGCCGAGTCCTGGAGCGGGTCCCGGCGCTGCGCCGGGCCAGGGGCCGCTCCTGTTCAGTGCACGTGAGCGGTGCTGCGCCCGCCGAGCTGGCGCGGTCCCCCCACCGCTCCCACCGCCCGCGTCTCCCCCCACCCGGCCTCGCTGCTGGGGCCGCTCTGCGGAGTTCTCCCCGTGTGGGCCCAATTCCAGCCCGCCGACTCGTGGAGATGAGATGCGGTTCAGCCACCAGCAGCTTTTCGGGGCCGGTGGGGCCCTGCTCCGTGCCTGGGCTGGGGGGTCCACGTGCGGTGGGCGGCAGCGGCACGAGGCAGAGCTGGGCCGAGGGAAGGGTGAAAGCTCCATCCCCAGCGCTGTCGCACGTCTTGGAGGGCACAGAATCACAGCTCTCGCTTCCAGTTCGTCTCTCTCGGCAAAGGCAGATTTTCTCTAAATGAGATCCTCTTGCGCATAACTCGCGTGTAACACGGGATAACTGCTCTCCTCATCGCTTTGAAGGTTCAATTTCACATTAGGTTTAATGTCTTTTCTGAAGACTTATATATGTAATTCACCCCAGCATTTAGAAAAATCTCCCACGTCCTTGCTCAGATTTATTGTTGATACCATTTTGCCTGACGCTGGATGTTGCAGGCGCGTCTATCGAACGGTGGGCTGTGATTTGTGACTCGCCAAAGGGGATTTCAGGATGCAGAAATAAATGTGCCCTACTCGATTAATAGCTAATAGCCTGCTGAGAGCGTCCCTGGCAGCGTGCTTGGCTTAGGAAAGGACTGGCTGAACAGAGCGAGGAGCTGTTCTGCAAAGCAGGACGGATCCCTTTCTGAAAAATTTTAATTAACTTAAAACAAATGCACAGGAAAGGGCCAGCCATTAGCTGCCTTTGCTTCCTGAGACCCATCCCTGCTAATTAAGCAGTGTGTCAGTGCAAGTGACCTACAGATAACACAGCACCCAATTTGCATTTAAATTAAAAAGCATATTTTTAAAATAAAGGTTTCATTAAGCCCTGTTTGTTTGTCTTTCCAGGCATATGCATTATCAAACCCTTCACTGATTTTTATTGACTGGCTTTTGGACCGGCAGCAGCTCCAGGGGTCCGGGTAGCACGGGCAGGCGCAGGCCCTCCCTGCCCTCGCACGTTCCGACACGGCCGGATCCGGCACGGGAGAAGTTCGGCAGATCCTCTGCTGCCGTGCGATGCGATGAGCTCTGCTGGCCAGAGCCCCGGCTTCCTCGGGAAGGTGCTTCTGATGGTGAGGGGCTCTCGGTGTCCTTTTAAGTGGGACAGCGCTTTTCTACCTGGTGTTTTTCCTCCCTACGTTGTCGTTACCTACGGGGAGCAGCATCGGCCGCAAAGGTCTGCGGTTCCCTTGCGGTGCTTGGGCTGGGGCTGCGCCAGTGATTTTACAGAGAGGTTTTTCCCTCTGCCGCTCCGCAGGCACAGCACCCGCCCGGCCAGTCTGGCTGCCCAAGGCCTTACCTCGCCTGCTGCTGCAATGCTAACGAGCAGGTTGTGTAACGGGTGTCACGGCCCCGCAGTGACTTGTGCTAAACCGAGTGCCCGCAGCCGGGGGAAGCAGGAGCATCCAGCCTGCCAGAGAATAGCCTGCGTCTGTCCCGCAGAGCACCGTCCTCTCTGCAGGGGCCTGGCTCCGGAGGGGACGGGTTTTTGCATGGTTGTTTGCACGGTGCACGCACCATCTTGCAGGCAGGGATGGGTGGGGGACCTTAGACGGTCGGGGGGATGTGTTGTTCCTGCGTGGCTTCGTGATGCCTTTCCTGGTGAGGAGGTGTTGGGTAGTACGGGCTTCACAGAGCATCCCCCCAGAGCCGTCAGCCTGCAGCCCCCTGCGCACCGCGGGGCAGCGGAGCCCGTCCCGCTGCCGCTCTGACCCTCATCCTGGCCGCTGCGGGGCTGCCTGGCCAACGCAGACTCTCCTGGGGCCCTTAGCGAGGCTCAGGGATGCCCTGTCTGGGAGAGGGTCCTTGCGAGGAGATGGATGGCCTTCCTACCGCAGAAGCCGGTGGCTGGGAATCCTTCACTCGGTGGAGGCCAACAGCGCATGGAAGCACTCCAGCAGTGCTGCCTCTTCGGGGCAGGCCCTTTTCCAGGGGCTCAGAGTCATGTTTCTGGATTTCTTGTATTAATGTGGTTCATAAAACACAGCCCATATTCAAAAGGGGATCTGGTCTGCACTGGGGCCTCTCTCTTTCTCACCCTCACTTTTTAATTGTAAGTATCGAGGCATGATAGACTCTTAATGAGATCCCATCTGGCCCGAGCCACACCATGCTCCGTGCGGTTGATGCCCGCGCTCTGGCATTCCCACGGACAGCAGCGGAGCTGCTCGGCTTCTCTCTGGTGAGGAGCTGGGAGCTTTGGCCGTGCTGGGCAGGTTTCTCCCCGCTGGCAGCATTAACAGGATTTGAACTTTTGTGAGCAAAACTGAATTACTGAGCATGGGCTCAAATTAAGTGTGCAGGACACACGAGCATCCATAAATCCAGTGACCTCGTTAAGAAGATCGCCCTGTCAGCCTAACGTAGGCAGGGCTCATTGGTTTGAGCTGTGCGGTGCTGCGCTGCGGCATTATTAGCAGTGCTGCATCTGCCCCGGCCAGGGTCCGGAGGGAGAGGGGGCTCTGGAAACCGCCCGCCAGGAATCACTGCTGCATCCCTCTCGGCGCTCACGGCCGCGCCAAGGTCCAGGCGCCACTGGCGCTGCCTGCCGAGACGCGTCCCCTCTCCCCTCGGTGTCGGCAGTGCCGTCCCCACGGGGCTGGCGGTCCCCGCTCTGCTGCGGGTGCCCCTGGGACCAGTGCCCTGCACCCGAGTCCTTGCTGTGAGCTCCTGGGCCCCAGACCTCGGGTCACGGAGCTGGCACAGCCTCACAGAGCCTCACTCCTCTGGATACCTTTCCTTTCTCTGTCTTTCAACGCCATCAGATGTCCTCTGGCTCGTTTTCATAGAGACTGACGCAAAAGCGCCTGGCCCATCTCCATCCCACTCTGCAGCCAGCCCAGGCGACAGGTCCGTCCTCTGCAGCAGCCGCGGCACGTGGGGCCGTGGTGCGCGGCTCCTCTGCGTGCGGTGCAGGCCGGCGGGCTTGCGGCACCGCGTCCTGCTGCTTCTGCGATGGACGTGCAGCGCTACCTGCCTGCCCCGTGCCTGGTGCACCATGGTGCTTCCCCTCCCCTGGGCTCCGCAGCCACGGAGCCAGCTCGTTGCTGAGCTGGCTGTGGTGACGCTGGCGTCTCTGCCGGGTTGGTGCCACGGCGGGTCCGCTTGTCCTCCCTGTCCCCCCGGCCCAACGCTGAGCTCCTGCGGTGGCTGGGTCCCCCCATGGGCAGTGGGACCTGGCTGCCCGCTGCGGTCCTGCCCCCCCTTTCAGCTGCCCTTCGCTCCTCTGCTGGGGCCTGACAGCTTTGATTTCTTTCTCCTGGTTAGAGAACATGAGGTTTTTGACAGCTGCCTTTGCCGTTATTCTTCCCTTAATGCTGTTGTTGTTTTGTGTTACTGTCAAATCGCATCTTATTAAAGTTCTTCCCATCCTGTCAGTGGCAGATGAGGAGCGCAAAGGGCTGCGTAATCTCCCGGCTCTGTCTGGGGAAATTGCCTTCTATTATTGATAAGGCAGCGCTGCCTTTGGAGGACGCGACTCTGCTGCAGGCCGGAGCGGGAGAGCAGCACCCTCGGCCCCGCCGGTGCTGCGGTGCCGGCGGGTGCTCCCGGGGGGGCCAGCCTGTCCCTGGGCTGGGCAGGCAGGGAGAAGAGCCAAGGACTCTGGGGCAAGGCGGGCACCGAGGCCGGGGCGCTCCCCGTCGGCACCTGGGGAGCTGCCTGCCACCGGCAAGGGGCCGATCCTGCCCGGAGCACCCCGGCTGCTCCTCCCGCGCCTCGGAGGGGAGCGGGACAGGCAGCTCCCGCCTCTGTGCTCGCTCCCAGCGGAGATCGGCAGCGTGGCACCCGCAGACCCGTGTCCACCTTGGCTCAAACAGGAGCCCTGAGAGGACCGGACATCAGGCGGGGAAAATGTGCTGTCCTGGCTTATTTGGGCTGGGGGCTGCTATGAGCAGCGGGGGGGTCGTGCACGCCAGCGGCTGTGCTCCTGCCCCACGCAATCCCCGTGGGCCCAGCGGGGTGTCTGGGGGAAAGCAATCTGGGTCATTGCAAAAACTCTCTCTCTGAACATTAAATATTTATCTGTGTTTGCAGCATGTTCCGGCTCCCGGCTGCAGAGGAGGGGCAGCGACGCCAGGAGCAGCGCGCGGGCGTGCGCACGTGTCCGTGAGCGAAGGTGCAGGTGTGACGGAGGCGGCAACGGGCCCCTCAGTGACTTTTGAGCCAGGCGTGGATGTCCTTCGCCCACGTGCCCGTGGCTCTGCCGCTGAGTTCAGAGGGCCCTGGCCACGCTGAGGTTTGCCCCCGCCCAAAGGTAGCACTGGTTAACGCTGGTTAACGGCCCGATGGGGTAACTGGTCCCGGGAGCTGGAGGAGTGGGGTGGGGGATGCCCACCGGGAACAGAACACACGGGGAGAGGACACTGGTCCTCCGAGAGCCGATATCCCATTTCCAGGTTTCTTGATCTGCTGATGAGCTCCAGTTACTCTTCTCTCTGTGAACAGTCGCACCGTTGCAAAGCGACTGACGCTTCCCACGGCTTGCTAAAAATTCCTTGGCACCGGAGCGGTTCCTCTGGCTTTGTTCAGCTGGAAGGAGCTGTTTCTACCCGTGAAGCGCGGTACAAAAGACCGGGCGCTTCTGTGCCGCCGCAGGGCTGGCTGGCCGGAGGAGAGGGCAGGCCCAGCTCCCGGGCGTGGGAAGCGGCAGCTCAGAGAGCTGGGGGTCCGGGCGCGGGGCAGGAGGGGTGCGGGAGACGGGGTACCGCCGGCATGCAGGCTTTGCAGGAAGCGCCTGTATCTTCCCGAGCACTTGTCAGGTAATGGTGTGGCAAACGCTCATCCGTTCCCTCGGCCTCTCTCCGAGGCAGCCGTGCAGAGACCTCCTGCCGGCGGCGGGCACGGGGCCGGCACACCTCGCAGCCCCTGTGCCGCACCCCGGGCCCTCCGTGGGAGCCCCGGGGCCCGCTCCTGCCGCTCACGGGCAGCGATGCCGCTGCTCGCGTGCGTTGCAAGCTGCTCCCCTGCTTTGTGGGTGCCATGGAGCAGGGCGGGCTGACGGTCCCTCGGGCTCATCGTCTGGCTGCCCAGAAAGGATTTGGTTGTGGGATCCAGGCTCTTCGCTGGCACTGAACTTGCCATGACACCGTGAAGGTTGTTCCCTCAGCGTGGGGCTCCTTGCGCTTGGCTTGTCTGTGGGGATCATGAGTCCGCCGTGGGCCGTGTCCCAGTGGCACGGCGAGCAGAGTCCCCCGGGGCTGGGAAGGGGCCGAGGCGTGCGGAGCCCCGGGGGCTGCGGGGCCAGGGCTCTGCTGCCAGCACCCTCGGGTGATGGATCGGGCAGGAATCTGCAGATTCAGCACGAGCCCAGCGAAACGCTCTGCTGCACTTGTTGGAAGGCACCATAGCAAGCACTACTTTTTGCTGATAAATCTTGTTTTTAAATTAGCTGCGTGTCAGACTGGTAAATAATGCATCTTATAAATGGAAAGAGTGTTCAAAGCCAGGCTGGAACAAACAGCCTGTGCTGCAGGTACAGCAAGTCCTGTGCAGCAGGGAGAACAAGCGCCGGCGGTACCTGGAAGCAGATTGCCTCCTGGACTGCTTTTCAAATTGCCTTTTTAAATCTTTAGTTCCCACAACGTATTCCATGAGCTTTTCCCATAAGCATAAATCCGGGAGTAGCTTTGATGGGAACATAAAGGTTTCATATGTATGAACTCAGCAGCAGGGAAAGCAGGAGGCTCCGGAGGTATCAGCCCTCGGGAGAGCCAGGCCTTTCCCTCCTTTCAGGAGCACTTGCCGCCCTGTCAGAGCCGTCCCGGTACGTGCCTTGCTCCAGACCCTGGCAGACGGCTTCCCCTAGCCCCTTACCACCAAGATTTGAGTAGAACAGATTGTTAATTACTATTAAAAGTCCCAGGAGCTACACGGTACCGCGTGCTGCCTGCCTGCATGGAACAGAAGGGGTTGAAGCTCCTTGAGGTCTCGGATGCAGGTAGTTTTGCACTGGATAAACCCCTCCACGACCCCCAGCTTTTTCTGGGGGAAGCCCAGTCCCGAATGGGACGCGCTGGGGAGGTCTGTCCTGAGCGCTGGAGCCCCGGCTGCGCTGGGTGCGGCCACGAGCCTGCGGGATGGGTGTGAAAATACTACGATAGATTCCCTGAATACTGCTAAATCGGTAGGGAATAGTTAAGGGCTAATTAAACATCTGGAGGGTTTCCAGGAATAAACAAAATGGGATAGTCAAGGTGCTCGTGAACTGTTGTTAAAAGACAAGTTCTTCACTTTGGGGGTTGAGATGACGCCGCTGCAGCTGCACGCCATCCTCCCGCCTGGCTGCCCTCCTTGTCCCGGAGCAGTGCGGGCGGGTGGTCGTGGCCAAGTCTGTGCCTAAAGGGCTGTGCGGGTGGGACGCAGACCCCGCTGCGGTGCCCGGGGTCCTGCCTGGCCGGCGCGGGGGCTCGTGCATGGCCGGAAATGGGGAGGGGGAGAAGCAGCGCTGAGCCTCGCGGTGCCCATCCAGCCACCGCCGCTGGTTCGGTTTAAACTCTGAAGCCCATTTCCCGCAAAGGTAATTTTCTGCTTCTCTGACTCAATTCTATTCGTCTTTTAGAGGGTAATTAGCATCACTTCAGTGTTCTTTTATGCCCAACTAATTGCACCTTGTTTCAGGAGTGAAAGTTAATGCCTCTCCATTTAGGTTAGCGCAGCAATTTATGATTAGGGATGAGGCTAGGCAGAAACGTGTACCAGGAGTCCTGCTGCCTGCCTGCCTGGCTTGAGACTTGCTGCTTGCACCAGTGGAAAGCTTTCCCATTAGATGTTCGAGCTGCTCCTGGATGCTACAGCTGGGTAGTAATGAGCCCGCAGCGCTAAAGCCGCATGCAGCAGCCTCTGCGCCGCGGGGAGCAGCTGGAGGAGCGCGGGTCAGACCCCGGCTCTCAGCCGGGCTGAGGGTGCCGGCAGCCGTGCCGGCTCGCATGCCGGCAGCTGCGGGTGGCAGCGGGAGAGGGGCGTCAAGGGCACGCTGCAGCTGCGCACGGTTGCAGAGTCAAACAGAAACGGCAGCCCTGCGGGACACGGTGGCGGGGCCGTCGCCTGCCGCACGGCCAGAGGGGCTCAGCTGGGACCTGCTTTGGAGCCACCGGAGAAGCAGAAGGGGCTGGACGTCGCTGCGGGGGAGGCGGGGGTCAGCACAGCGGGGTCCTCCTCTGGGACAGGTCACTGCGGCGATAAGTGCTTGCCAAGTCTCCTGCTATGGCAGCATTTATCTAACACATGGCTAATTGTTCTTTACGTTTAGGCAGTTTAACCGAATGAATTGTACCCGCGCCCCAGACCCAGGCGCTCAGCTGTCGCCCTGCTGCAGGTCTTGCTGTGACTCCCTTCCAAAGGATGGCATCGACCTCCTCTCCCTGCCACGGCAAAGGTGTTTTCTGCAGTTCCCGTGCTGCTCGCGAGCGCTGAAATCGCAGGCTGGCCAAACCCAACGCCAAAGCCTTCAGGGGACCAGAGCCCCTGGAGCGTGCCTGGCTCTGGCGTGTGCTGGGCCGCCATCGGCAGGGCTTCAGCCTGCAAATGGTGCCTGGAAATGCCACCCAGACCGCGTGTTTGGAGGCCTCGTTTAAGGGGCTGCTGATCAGGCGTCAGTGACTTTGATAGCGTCAAGGACTAGAAAGTAAATACTTCGACTATAAATCTTGTCTGCTTTAAAGTAGGTTATATTTTCAAAGCGCTTTAGTTCTTAGGAATTTAATATTGCGATGTCAATTGTAAGACAAGTAATTGGATGGGGAGAAGGTTGTTACTGGAACCTGAGATTAAAGGCAGGATTTGAAACGCCGTGTTGCGTGCAGGTGGGTGTTTTTGTTCACTGCAAATATGACTCTGGAGGTTTCACAGGCAGTGTTTCTGTTTGAAGTCGGCTCTGCTGCTCCGCGAGGTTTGCTGCGCCTGTGCCGCGTCCTGCTGCAGCTTGAACACGAGATGACTCACAGAGCCGAGGGTAGGAAGAGAATGCGTTTCCTCATGAAAGCAGCCATGCAGCAAAGCGCTTGCACGAGGCTTCTCAAGTGCCGCCTCCCCACCGGGACCCCAAAGGGCACCGCGCCGGCGAGGGGCAGCGAGGGAGGGAGCTGCCGGCGCCTGCTGCCCCCGGGTTTGCAGGGGGGTTCCTGCGCACGGGGTGCCTGGGGCTCCTCTCGCGCTCTCGGGGCGCAGCTCTCCGTGCCCCCGTGGGTGCCGCCCCTGGTGCTGTGGTTGGGTCGGCGGTGGTCCGAGGACAGACGGGAGGTGTGAGCGGGATGCTTTCGGGGCTGGGGCTGGCTCTCCCGGCTGGCTCTCCGCCCTGCCAGCTCGCCCTGCGACACGAGGCAAGCGTCTGAGATACGGCAAGAGGCCGAGAGACGGCTGCTGGCCCAAAGTCTGGGCACGGCTCCTGGAGCGACCCGCTTCCGCAGGAAGGAGCAAGGGCAACCAGAGCAGGCAGAGACCGAACCGCCCTCCTGCTGAACCGGCACTGCAAAAGCCCATCAGCACACAACAGGAGCCCGAATCTGCTCAGAGACCAGGGTCTCGTCTGGCGTTCACGCTGGGGGCGATTCCCATGGGGGCTGCGCCCATGGGACGGCTCCGGCGGAGGAGGTCACTCTCCCTGCACGCCGCCGTGCCCAGGATGCTCATCCGCAGGATTGGTGCGTCCATGCGAGGGAGAAGCTCCAGACCTGTGCTTAATCCTCCCCACAAGTGGGTTGCTTTAATCTCACCGAGCAGTTTATATTGTAGGTTATTAAAAGCGCTTTGCACCCACGCCGGGAGAGACCCGGGCTGCTCCCAGGGAAGCCTCTGCCTCCCTGCCGCCCTCCCTCTCCCGCTCTTGCCCGGAGATGGAGTTTCTGATGTCCTGTGAGCAATGTTTCCTGGTCTGTCCCTTTCCAAATCATGAGCTGCACTAGTGTGAGCCGGCATCAGGCTTTTGAGGTGAGCAGGAGCTGGCTGAACCCCAGCCCTCCCTGCCGGGCGCCCGCCAGGCCGAGCCCGTGCTCCCCAGAGCCCCCGGCCATGGAGCACGGCTGCAACCCCACGGCCGGGGGCTTTCTCAAGGGGGTGAAGCAGCACCGGTGGAAGCCCTGGCGCACCAGGAGTCGCGCGCCCCGTGCGGTGCTCCCGCCCGAGGGTGCGCCAGGAGCAGCCTGGTCCTGCAGCCCTGTGATCTCCTGGTGCCCCTTTGCCCAGCCTAGCTGAGCTAAGAAGAAATTGTTAATGGTTTAATGACAAGACTGCGATACTTCCAGTCCTAACCTTTCTGTAAAACGGCAGCTACCAGACAGGTGAGCTGTCCGGCCGTGCCTAATGTAGATTGATAGCGGATTGGCTTTTCTGTCTTAATTTGCTTATGACCTAGAGAATTAGCGGAGAGGATCTGTTATCCTGCCAGTGCACTAATGACTCCTGCAAGAGAAGGGCTCCCCAGGGAAGGAGTGGTATTTGCTAACCTTTCCCTGGCTCGCTTTACATAATAGCACACTCCTCCAAATGTCCTCAGCGTGACTGGCTATTCCCCTTCTCCTTCATTCTGCATGGTATTTTAGTTTTTAAATTTCAAGAATATTGCACAGTAAGAAAAGGTGCTGAAGTCCTCGTGTCACTCATCTTGCATCTCCCTTTGGAGGCTATTCTTAGATGCGCCATCGGTTTAGGAATTCAAAGGGAGGCACTTTTCTTCTTCAAGGTCTCCAAAGATTTCCTGTATCCATATGTCCAGATACAAAAGAAAAACAACCTGAAATCTGCCTGCCGGTCTGCTCTTACGATACCCAGATTTTCTTCAAAATACATTGCAAGGCTGTGTGCAGAGGACAGAGACCCTTTTCAGGGGGCATTTCTGAAGGCAAGCAGAACGAATGAGCACCACGCCGTGCTGAGGACCAGGCAGGAGACCCGCCATCCAAACGAACAACACAACAGCACAAAATATCGTGGATATCCGGGAAGTCAGTGCTGGGGTACTGAACTCATAAAAACTGACTTCTGGCTTTACTTGTGAAAGGAACTTGAAAATTCCCCGTGATATTTCAGAAACCCTGTTTTGTGTAATAAATAAAGAATATTTTGCAAGCTTACGGTATTTTGTAGGCTAAGGTTTAGTCACCACAAGTGCATTCAGCCAAGTAAATTGTCTGAGAAGAAATGAATGTGAGGGCCATGGCTCCAGGTGCAGCAATCGCGTGTCCTGAAGTCGAAGCCCGGCACAAGCGGGAAGTGTCAGGATCCTTCGGGATGTCAGTCGCCTTCTCGGCACAGCAGGAAAGGAGCCCTGCAGCCGGAGCCGGCCACCGAGGCGGCCGTGCACGGCCCCAGGGCAAAGCAGGGCTCGTGGCCGCGGGGCTGCCGTCCCCTCCCGGAGCGCTGCCGGGGCTCGCTCGCCCTCAGCCTCCCCAGGCAGCCCCGTGGGAAATAGGGGAGCCACAGCCAGCGATTCCCTCTGCAAAGACCCGGCCCAGAGAGCTCCTCCGCGCCGTCGCCGGCACGTGGCCAGGGCTGGTCCGTCCTGAGCCGGGCACGATTGCCCAGTGTATGGCTGATACCGACAGCGGCGGTCCCGCAGCCCCGGCAGCTGCCCTGCTCCTGCTGCCAGCAGTGAGCTAAAGCGCTTGAGGAAAAGCGCTGGGGAAGCTCTTTCCTAGGATGTGATGTTGATAAATGACCTGCAGGAACCTCTAAAAACGTTTGTAATCTTCATCTTGAGGACAAAATCCGTGGCTCCCCAGGCCGTGAGTGTTGTTGCTGCATTTGTTTCGACAGGGTGGGTTTTGGGTTTGGGGTTTTTTTTGAATAATAGATTTAACCTTTTGCATGTTTGATTTCATGCGCCGCTCAAATACCTTGCCAGGAAAAATAATGTCGCTGTTCAGCTGAGTGTAAACAGGTTGCGCTGAGATTTTCTGAATTATGTTAAGTACCTTTGGTAATTCAAGAATAAACCTAAGCTGGGGCAGGACAGCAGGTTATCCAGCAAATGCTGGAAAAGAAGTGGAGTCACATAATCTGCACTTATGGGACCAGGGATCCAATCTGACATGGTACCATCTCAACTATTTGGGCACGACTTCATGTTCACAGGCTCTGCAGGTTAATGCACAGCTGGAGAGCAAAACCTGTCATGCCTGCATCAATCTGAAAGTAAATAAAACCTGGTTCTGATCTATTTTTGGTTTATGCGTTGCAGAAGCCGTGTCCGCACCATCACAGGTCGCGGCAGGAGCCGGCAGACCCCTCCTGCTGAGAGGTGCCCCAGGAGAGAGGGGGCCGCTCCTCCCCTGCTGCTCCCGCTGAGCCCCTGCCCCAGCACCGCTGCGTTTATTCGTGTGGCTACCCACGAGCGCGAGAGCGAAGCCCGTGTCTCTGCCCGCGCGTGGCTCGCTTGCTGCCCGTGCGCGGTTTCCCGTGCAGTGGCTGTCGGGAGTCTCCCACCCACCGTGTCTTGGCGCAGGAGCCCGGAGGACGGAGCAGGTGCACCACTGAGGATGGCGATGCAGCGAGGAAGGCCTGCAGGCATCGGCCCTCAGCTCGGGCTTCCTTTGCTGGTTTTTTTTTACCCACCAATCAGCCAGGTATTATTCTCCAGGGAGTTCAATCCTGTCTCCCTGAGAGGGCTGTGTGGCATCCAGCAATAGGACCAAGTGGGTGATTACTTTTTGTGCTCTCAGAGATAAGAAAGAGCCGGTGAGAGGCATGCAGCCTCACTTAGAAAGGATGAAGCCATTCACAGGCTGAAGTTAAAAGAGTGTGAAGAAAAATAAGGAGCTAAAATAAGAATAAAATGAAGGTAGCAGATGCAGCACAGACAAGTAATCAATGGAAATTATTAGTTTGTCAGGCACAGGCCATGGGAGCGGAGTCAGGAGCCCAAAAGGTTGAATGCAATCGCTAGTACTGAACCAGAGCAGATGGAAATTAATTTTCCTTCTCCACGTGTCTTTGCAGAAGAGGGAACTGCTGCCCATCCGCTGTGAAGCGGAGACCTGCATCGGTCCTCTGCTCGGACACGGCCCTGCCCAACGTCCAGGCGCCCACGGACCAAACTCAGCGTCCCTGCGAGGAGGCGCGTGCCGTGGGAGGCGGCAGGTCGGATCCTGTCGCTGCGGCAAGCCCTCTGCCCTGGCACTGTGGGACCCACGGGAAGAGCGGGCGCAGCAGACGGGGTTCCCTCCACGCTGGTCCATGGCAAACCCTCCTCCAGGGATGCAGCGCTGGTGTCAGCGCTCCAGCCAGGTAGGATAAAATGATGAGAAATTAATTAATTTTGCTGCGGCACTGACCTGGCCACGCGGGGCGAAGCCTGTCTGGCTCGGGGTAGGTGGGAGCCGGCTCTGCCACGGGCGTTTGCCTGGGTGAGCTGTAAGGGGCTGGCAGCGAGGGCCGGGCAGGCTGCAGAAATACCGGTGGCACAGCCTGCGCCGGGGAGGAGCAGGGAGAGCGCCGGCTGATGAAGATACCCCAGTGCTGCGGTGCCCGGCGGATCGCACCGGCACGGCCTCCGGCCCCCTCCCTCCAAAGCAGCTGCTCTCCGCTCACCGCAGCAAAGCCCCCGCGTTTTGCACCCATGGGGTGGGTGCTGTATAAACGAGGATGCTGAACTGAGTTTGTCCAAGCTGCCACCATCGCTCCATGCGACAGGCGCGTGCGTACACATTCCTCAGCCAGCCAGCCTCCCTGCAAGCCCACCGCCCCCCTCGCCTTCAACAGGAATCAATGCATTAATTACCCTGACAACACAGTAGAAGTGCTAGCAGGTGCAGCTATCACCATTATAAGCTGCTATTTACGTGTGTTTTTATTTCTACAGCTTCTTGCCATTAAAAGCCCGTAATTAAGATAATTAGAACAAAGACATTTGCCTTGTAATCAGCATTTCAATTTCCATAAGATATTTTAATTTACAGGCAAAAGTTGTTAACTTATTATTTAAATAATGTTATATATATTGACAGTATGCGAGTGGTGCCAGGGAAGCGATTATAGGCCCAACTAATTTAGGGTATTTATGATATTCATTTCTTTTTTAATCCCTTTCAATTTGATGAACACACATCAAACCTCCAGGAAGTGACAGAGCAGATTTCAGACCGTCCCTGATCCCCAGGGAAGCCAGGGCCGAGCTGTGGGGAGCTGAGCCGTGCCATGGCAAAGCGCTGCATTTGTGGCGGCTGGGACCGCCCTTGCAGGGGCCGTGGGAAGGCTCTTTGCAGAGGCACAGCTCGGTCGAGGCACTGAGGCGATATCCCACAGCATGAGCTTGGGTAGCCTCAAATCTCTCCAAAGCGCTCGAGAGAGAAATTCTGGCTCTGGGAGTTGATTTCTCACTCTACCCGTGTCAGAGGCTGTTCAAAATAGCTGCCGTCAGCACCCGAGAGTTAACGCGTGCTGGCACGCCGGCGATGGGGCGGGAGGTGGGAAGGGGCTGGCTGCCCGTCCTGCCCTCGTCTTCCCCCCCTGAAGGAGCCGAGCGTCTCGCAGCGTTTCCCCCACCGCGCTCCATCCCCAGCGCCCGGGGCCAGCCCGGCAGGCAGCTGCCCTCACCCTGCCTCCAGCCTCATGCCTGCAGAGCCGTCCTGCCCCAGCGTGCCTCCGTCCCCCTGGACAAGGCCATGCAAAGCAGGCGGCATCGCCTGGCGGGCTTTGCCACGCTCCTCCTCTAGACCCAGAAACTGCTTTTTCCCCCCAGCAGCGTCTTTGGGAAGGTTTTTTGCAGTGACGTTGTCCCTGTGAAGGTTGGTGTCACCCCAACAGCGGGTGCGTGGAGCCACCTGCCTGGGAGGTGCCTGCGGCCAGGGAAGGGGAGGGACGGCGTCGTGACATCCCCGTGCCGGCTGCCGGGTACCAAGTGTCCGCTCCTGTTCACCTGACAGTGATATATAGCCAAATGCACCTACCCGCAAGGGCTCTCTGCAGCTAGCAGCCCTTCATTTCCCAGGTTTAAAAATAGTTACAGGCATTATAAACAACCTTGGACAGAACATGACTTAAAACTTGTTTTTCATCCTGTCTGTGTTCCTCGTGGGAATGAATGCTCTTATCTCCTCCTTTCTGTGCTTGGTTTACTGCTCTGTGCAGGAGAGGAACACGAAAAATACGGCACGTCCAGCACCCAGCCTCACGTAAAGGAAATGATCTATTTATTTATTTCTGCTTCTACGATGCTGCAAGTTCTTCAGGGGCCCCAAGATGAAGCAGCAGCTCAGCAGCCACCAGCGAATTGCTCGGGGCCTGTTACCTACCAGGCAGTAGCTTTCAAAAAAATTTGCTTACAGAGGACAGGCTCTGGCTCTTTCTCAAGAGCTCCTTCCAAATCCAAGGTCTGTCTGGCTGTCTCCACGTTAATAAACACTTGCACATTAGCAGTTGTGAAGTTTTTATCCTCTGCTAAAAAGGTATGAATTATGCAGCAGGGAAGTACATGAGTTAGCGGCGTATAAATCATTCAGCGGCACCAGCGCCGGCTCGCCCGCAGGTACGCCGAGCAGAGCTGCGATGAGCCCTGGGGTGCTCCTGCCTCTGCCAGCCCCGCTCTGGCTGCCTGCAAGTCGGCGCACGGGCTCCTGCTCTGGTTTGGTGCCTTCCAGTTCCCAGGCACTGGCCTGTGCGGTCTGTGGGCATGCCTGGCTCTGCTCTCCCCTGGGAAGGGCACGGCTGCCCCGCGGCTCCGCGCGGTACGGAATGCAGGCGCTGCCGGGCACTGGCCCTACCCTTGCCGTGCCACCCGGCCTCGCTGCGCCTGCTCACAGCGTCTTCCCCAACGAGACGTAAAAGATGAAATCCAGAGTCGCACAATTTTGCTGTAATAAGGCATTTTCTGTAATGCTTCAGATGCCTTCGTTTGCTCACCGCACATGAAAGCTCTGCAGTGACGGCTTTAAGCCTGGAAATAGGTTTTGTGTTTGAGGACTTGCCTGTGCGCTGCACGCTGGTGCGTTCCTGCAGGCGCTCACCCACGTGCGACAGCTATCACAGCGCTGCCTTCCCAACCTTGTTTCTTAAATCAGCTACTATTTAGGCTTTGTTTAACGCTCTGCGCAGTAACCTGAATGTTGCAGTGTAAAGGCTTCTTATTTATTATTTGGCAGACAGTGGGAGACTGTTAAAAGTCCAGCTGCAAATGAGATGTGGGAAGATCGGGCTCTTTGCAGAAGCCTTCCTCCTGAGCAGATGAGACGGGACCGGGGAGAGAGGACTCCGCGCCCCACGGCACTGCCCCGGGGCCTGAGGGATGACAATTAACCAAATTAACTTCAGTAGCATACAGGACTGTGCCACATCTCCCAAGTCCTGTTACACTGCTCACGCCCACACCACTCTCCTGCTTTATGCACCCGGTAAATCCTGAAAGATTTGCGTTCTTTTTTTTCTTCCCTCTTTTCACGTACAGCCACTAAACAGCCATCTGCCTGGCTACTGCTCCGTAAGGGATTTTTACTTGTGTGATGTATATTTTTTAATTTTCCACTCATTATTAGAAGAAATCTTCCCATGAAATAATTCAGGAGTGGAAGAGATGGTGAGGAAAATGCTTCTACAGAACAGCCCTGGCCACTCTCTCCAGGCTCCTGTGAGCTGACGGAAAGTGACAAATGAGCAACAGGCAAACAGTTTTATGTAGTTTTATTCTCTTCTTGCGCCACTATGATCTATGAGCCGTAACAGGCAGATCTTTCCAAAGCAGCTATAATAACTCATAAATATTTATGGTGCTTAATCATGAGGCAGCAATGGTGCAGAAGCAACGCTACCCGACGCAGTGTCGATGCGCTGGGCTCGCGTCCCTGGCGCAGCCAGGACGGGTCTGTTACGTGTCGTGCACAGGGACCCTCCTGCTTTCCTGCTCCTTGTCCTTGTCCTTCCCACAGCTGCCGAGCATGTGTGGGAGCGGTTGGGGTAAGACCACGCGTGTGAGAGCAAGAGCAAGCGTGGGCTGGGCAGGAGGAACGTCCTGGGGGACACTGGCGGGTCCCCAAGTCGCTGCCCAAAGAAGGGCAGGGAGCGGAGCTACCCTTGCGGAGGGCTCCCCGAGCACTGCCGCGACCCGGCTGATGGGCCGGGCTGTTCACTCCCAGTCTCCAGCCGAGGTGATATGAGAGCAAGGCGCCAGCTTTGTTGCATCCCAACAGGAGCTGCAGCTTTCATCTTGCTTCTCCTCTGGTCCTGGCGAAACACTGCCTGCAGCGGCGAGGGAGGCCCTGCACACGGACGGGGTGTCTGCACTCCTGGGTAAGGGGCGATAGAGGTGCCGGTGCATGCAGGGGTGGGGGGATCCCTTGCACGGGCTTCTCAGAATCTGACGTCTGCACCCGGGTGCTCCCACAGCCCTGGTCCCTGCAGCTCCCGTGCTGCTACGGAGCATTGACTGTGCAGCAGTTACGCAGAGCAACAGGGCTACACGGGTCCTCCTCCCGTGTAAGAAAATTAGCCTGGAATCTGCACTGTCAGCGGAGGCTGAAATGTCTTTGTTGAAACGGCAATTGAGCAGCAGTGGTTTGGAAGTGACGAGGATGTTTCGGGAACCAGACCTTTCTGGTTACCAAACGAGTATTCAGTTAGGAAAGCACTTTGAGGGTTTTCACGATGTCACCAGCGTGCACATTGTACCCCTTTCCTCTGCTGGTCTCCATAAATACGGCGTGGGCCAGTTTGTAAGAGCAGTTAGCTGAACAGCAAGTTCCTCTTCTTCTGCCGCCCCTTACCCGAAGTCATTCCCGGGAGCTCGTGTCAGTGCCAGCAGCGCTGCCTCACACTTTATGTGCTTTCCACACGCGTTACTGTGCATGGCTTCCGAGAGTCATGCCTTCAGCGGTAAAGAGCCTTGTCTGTTTTGGGGTGTCTGAAGCCCTCTCTCAGGGAGAGGCTCCGTCCCTGTCAGCCGTGCTGCCGGGTGACGGACAAGATGCCCGGCTCATCTCGCCTCACTCAGGCTCGTCTCCCACAAAACAAGCCACCGCTGCCTGGCTGGCTGCTGTTTCCCCTTAGCCTGCCGTCTCCCAGCCAGGAGGCTGTGCTCTGGGAAAAACCCCACTGCTGTGTTTTCCTCTGCAAGCCAACCCTCTGAAGCTGATTCATGGCACCGGGCAGCATTTGACATGAACCTGCAGTTAATTACATGTTCTTGCTAAAAATAATTGAGTAGCCTAAGTTCTGATCGCTGTAATTGCATCCTAATGAATTTACGTGTCAACTTGTTACGTGCAACTTCGGTGTGTTCTGTAAATACCACATTAAATTCATCGTTCGGTCTCCAGGCTCCCAAAGCACAGGTGCTCTGCAGCGACTTCCCAAGTCGAGAAGGATGCAGAGCAGTCGCCGGCTGTCCCTGCTCCTCGGCAGCACTCCGGCCCCGGGCCGGGCACAGCCGCCTCGCCGGGCGAGCCCAGAGCCGTGGTGCCAACGTGCGGGAGGTATAAACAGCACAACAAACTGCCCGTTACGGGCGGCCACGCTGAGACGGCTCAGGCTCCTCGCTGTGGGCTCGTCCTTGTCCCAGGCGCTCAGCCGAGGGGAGGGCTCGGTGCCAGACCTCGCCAGGGACAGATTTGGGCTCTGCTGGGCAAACAGCGGGACGCGGGCTCCAGTCAGAGCCCTGTGCTGGGCGCGCTCTGCCGCCTGCCCTGGCTGCTAACAGCTACCGGCTGCTAGCAAAGCGCTGCTGGTGCTCTACCGGCATGTGGAAGGCGTTCCCTGGACAGCCGGAGAACAAGCTACAGAACCAGAAATTAACCCAGAGAACAGAAATGCGTAATCCTGTTGACTTCAGTGGGACTTACAAGCAAATAGTGCCATTCATGATTAATTGTTATGATTGAACAAGACCAGAACCCCTACCTGTGCTCCATGAAGGAAAGAGAAGCTTCAGCAAAAGTTACCGAAATGATGCCACGCTCCCATAACGGCTCTTTACAGAACACAGCTTATTGTCATTGTTTTTCATGTTTGCTACCAAAATACCAGCTACAGCTCCCCTACAAAGCTGTGCATGTTAGTTAACCTCATTAAATCCTGAAGGATTAGTCAGTTGTTCCTCAACCACAGAACTGTTAGGAAACATCTAAAGCTCAAAGTTATGTGGCTTGGAAAGTGATTTTCTAATACGCAAACTTCAAAGGAATTTTGAAATCCTGCAGAGTAAGGGAGACAGACTAACGTTAATCCACTGCAGTGCTGCTTAATGGCCTGTTTAATTTTTGTCTTGATAGGTCTTTATAAGCAGCTGAGCATGAAGGCTGCCTTGCGATAAGCAGGGGTTCAGCTTCACCTCCAGGCGCCGCATCCCCCTCGTACCACCCTGGTCATCGCACACGGATGTCCCCTTCCCCATGGATGACAGCGTGTGCAGGTACCGGGGGCCGCACTGCTGTGGCCTCTCCCCACCCTGTGGCTTGTAGGCACGCACGGACACAGACCCACCTGGGGAGGGTGTCCCCCGGGTCCACTGGTGCGTGATGGGGAGCACGGGGAGCCTGTGCCTGGCCAGGCTGGTCCCTGTTGTGGCCGCAGAGACGCTGGCTCACGGTCGGAACAGGCGTGAGTCCGAGTGCTGCCAGTGCTGGTGAGTGCCCGGGGTCCATGGGGAGCCGTGCCAGGACAGGCAACCTGCACCTCCCGAGCCCACCCCGATCCCCTGTGCCGGGGCCACTCCTCCCGATGCCCGTGCAGCGTAGGGCATCGGGAACCGTCATCGCACAGGCTGTGTGGGGACCGCCCTAACTCAAATAAATAATGCTATTAACTGTGAAGTAATGAAGGAATTAAACACACTGCATTTTGAGAGCACAAAGCACCGAAACCCACAAATTAATTAAGCTTCACAGCCCCCCTGTGAGATGCAAAGGTAATTACTATGTTCACGGTGCATGTGGGAAAAGAGAGAAAGGGATTTGTTGTGGCGGTAGAGGCTCCGTAATGTAATAGCAGAAGCACAAGTGGCATTTCAGCCCCGAGAAACCCCTCCTGCCTCACCTACGTCTCCTGGGGCTGACAGGGAGCTGGAGGAGCGGGGCTTGCCCGCTCCCACGCTGTGCCGAGCCGGGACAGGTATCCCTGGCTCCGGCCCCATCCCGCCGCCTCTCCCTGCCGAGCCCCGCGGGGCCGGGGCAGAGCTGCTGCAGCCCGCGCTGCCCCTGCAGCCTTCGCCACGCTCTGCCCGGGCACTCGGACATGGCCTGGCGAATCCCGGGTTCCCTGCTCGTGAGTGTTGGGGGATGTCGGTGTAATGGAGACGGCCGGCAGTGGCAGTCGGCGAGCCAGACTGAATAATGTATTTGCTGGTGTGTTATCAGCTGAGAAATCTGTTAGTAATAAAAATACATGAGCAGAAGCAAGAGGACATGAATGTTTAATTGGATGAGGGCATCCTCTAGGCTACCCACATCTCTGCCACTTAGGCTGGCCCAGCGCGAGTGGAGAGGAGGAGCGCTCCCCGGGCGTCAGACGCGCCGAAACGCTGCCTAATGGGCGTTTCGCCCATTTCGGGTGTTTCAGCACGTCTGACGCCCGGGGAGCGCTCCTCCTCTCTGGCGCGCAGCCCTCGCAGCATCTCCGAGGCATGGCTCTGAAGCCTTGCTGCACCTGCACCGCCTGGCCAGCGTGCTCCTTGTCTTTGCACCGTTGGTGAGTCTCTGAGGTGCTTCTGCTCATCCTTGCTACATCTTATTTCATTCACCTAAAAATGAAAAGCACCATACCGTGCCCTGGAGACCAGCGAAGACCCTGGCAGTTGGACTTGATGACCTTAAAGGTCTTTTCCAACCTAAATGATTCTATGATCCTACGATTCCCGACCCTTATGCTGGTAACAGATATTGCCCAAGCCTGCAGGGGCCATCTACCAACAGATCACTCTACTTTTTCTTTTCTTGCTTAGTGAAGCTGGTTTTGAGGACTGACACTGAAAAATGGAGAACCGTGTACTCCACCACACTGTCCTTCACAGTGAGGTTGAGCCAAGCTGTGGGAGCTGAGAACTGATATCTGTAAAACAGATCCATCAGCAAAGAAGGAAGAGTCCCTCCTTTCCGAGAGGGAAATTAATTTTGACATCTTAATTAAAAGTCAGAGGAAAGGTTGGTGCTGGAATGGTGAGCTTTGAAGATTATTATATTGTCATTATTCATTAATGACTACAAAAGAAACTAGCTCTAAATGATAATGGTAAAGTATAATGGCAAACCTATGAAGCTTCTATTATCTCCCATTTACTCCAAAAGAGTCCTTTGCTAATAACTTGATAACAAAAAGCAGAAGTACTAATCAGGTTTTGGTCTACAGTGACATGTATTGCTGTATAAACACTGCCAGGAAAAAAAGAATCTAGACAATCTCTCACTGCGTTTAGAGCAATAATTTTAAAACTGAATTAAAATAGAACAGGACTTCCAGGATTATGGATGTCATAATGTAGTGGTGGTATTTTTGTCTGGCTGATATGAGTGGGCATAGGGAGGAAGGGAGAAAAAAAAAGTAACTTAGCAAAAGGTGTCTTGCCAGTGCTCTTTGAGGAACAGTGACATTTGTAAATGGCCTCTGATGCTGAGAGAGCCTCTTAAACGTGCTGAAAACCATGGGGAAATGGAGAAACCCAATCTAGGAACTGAACACGGCGCAGTGGAAAGATGACAATTTATCTCCCAGTTAGTGGATGCTCAGCCATTGCACCTCACAGCAAGATTGCCATGGTAGCACGGAAAATGAGGAGACCTTTATTTCTCGAGCATGGGGAGGTCTGGGCAAGCTGCAGCAGCAGTCGCTTACAGCCCCGCTCTGAGGGGCGGGAGGCGGCCGGGGCCGGGGTCCCCTGGGCGCTGCCGGCAGCACCCGCTCGGGAGCTGGATCCTCGAGAGCCCCGACGCGCGGCAGCGAGCCGCTGTCCCCTCGCAGGGGGTTTGGCGGGGGCGAGCACTCTTGTGCTCGAGCTGTGCTGGCCGTCCGGCGTGGCAGCCTGGGAAGGGCTTTGCTGGTGCAACCCTTGGAGTCCCTTTTCCACCACCTCATGCTCCTGCCCTTTGCTGAGGAGCAAAACAGCGGGGCCAGAAGTCTCTCTGCGGATCTCCTCTGAACCCTAGGTATCTTTTTTGCCAAGTTCTTCATCTCTAGTAGCAATACCTGCATGACCCCTCCCTTGAGGTGAAGCCCGTTCTGTCAGAGTGCGTTACTCGCTTCCTTGTACTAAAATGTAAATTAACTTAAACTCACTGTAAGAAGCTTATTTCAATATGAGCTGTAATTACTGCTGGGGCTGTAAAAAAAGCTTTCTTTAAAACTTTTATCAGAGTTATTTTGTGTTATTATTGCTTTCTGTGATGTGTCTAGATTTTCCAAACAGCAAATAATTCTGCACTTATCTTGGTTCCTTTGATAATATTTTTTATGACAGGTCTACTGAGACGCTAACTACATTATTAACATTAAAAAAGGAAGAATGGGGACAGTCTTTTCTAAATAAGTCTGTAAAAACCCTTGCATGCCATTGCTGCTCCTTAAATACTAATCATGGAAAGACAAGAAATGTATTAATCATATAGCTTTGTAGAGAGCAGTGCAACCAGATACGAATTATCATGTTGCTAGGAATAATGAACGCAGCCATCCTTCTTCAGCAGAGCAAGGTTTATTTGCTCAAATGAGGCGTTCTGAAATGTTAGTGCAGCTGGAAGAGGTCCTCGACGTGACAAAGCCAGCTACGTGTACAACAGCAGCAAAACAAAAGGCCAGTTGCGTCAGCCTGAAATCGCACCTCGGACACCGGGGAGCGACCCCCAGAGAAGGGTGACGCGCACGCTGCAGCTCGCAGAGGCAGGCTACCAGTTCTCCCTCCAAACGCAGGAGGGGCAGGAGATGTGTTTTTCTGGTCCCAACACTCTGTTGCTCCTCCTTTGTCCTATTTTCTAGAAATAAAGAAAATTGTCAGTGTTTAGTTGCAGCTCAAAGCCCTCTCCTCCCTGATGGCTCCTCTTTCAATAGGATCGGTGTAACTGGAGAGGGCAGGACAGCATCTCACCCCTCTGTCACTGGTTCAAATCCACCTTCACTGCTCTGATAGAAATAGTCTGTCTCTGCAAGACAAGAGCAGACTGTAGCACGGCCTGCAAATAACTGCAGGACTCTCGGGGTCCCGGAAGGCAGTGACTTCCAGGAGCAGGTATCTGCTCTCAGGAAACTGGATTTTTCTTCTGCGTTCTCCAGGGAAGCTTGACTGTTCGGACACAGAGTGCTCGTAGTGCTGCTCCATGAGCTTGGTCTGCTCCCCCTTGTTTCCCCAGCTGCTCACGCAGCTGATACCCAGGTAGGAGAGAGAAAGTGACGGGTGAAAAGGAGCAGGAATCAGAGAGGAGCTGGGGATTACATTTATCAGGCCGAGACTGGGATAGGCTTTTGGACCATGTCAGCTATCCCAAATCCCTGTGAACAGGTCTATAAAACTTGACAAGGCTGCTACAGATATTTCAGATCCTATTAAAGATGTAAAACCAGTGACAGAGCTGAACCGCTTACAGATGCTAACTCGGCTGCTGGCGAAGTAGGCTGACACCAGGGAGAGGGTTCAAGCAAGGGATTTTAGTGGGTGATGATCAGAAACACACTCAAATGGAGAGAAATGGCTGGATTGATGTACAGGGTAAAACATAATCAAACCAATAGCTTCTGATGTTTCTGACAGACGGTCTAAACAATGTACCAGAAGTAGTAGTTCAAACTGTAGTTGAACTTGATTTGTTTTAGGTAAGCTCTTAAGAGGAAATATTTGCAACAGGTAATTCTGTTCCTATGAATGACTACGGATTCACAGACAAAAAGTCCTCCCTCCCGTACCCAAGTAGACAAACAAACAAGCCTAGCTTGAAAGAGCAAGAAATCAATCCTTTTTCTCAATTCCTAAATTGTCTGGTTCAAGTCAAAAGGTTCAGGTCCTGAGCTGGCAGTAACCTAAACAATACAGTTTATGGAAGTGCTCTAAGGAGTAAAGATTCGCCTCAATAAACTCAGCATGCAGCAGACTTTGGAAGCGCTCAGATCTGAGGGCACATGCTGCAAACCGCCCGGTCTTCGCCAGTCAGTCTCGTACGCAGAAGAGAGTTGGCCTGTGACACCCACTAGCCAGGGCTGCATCCTATCGTCAGCACAGCGACTGCCAGTTAACGAATTCAGTAGCAGCGATCCATCCTCTGCACTGATGCATGGGAAGGAGAAAAGGACTTCTGCTGTAGCAGAGTAAGGGCCTATGCTAAAAGCCTTGTGGCTACTTGTGAAATGGTCCCAGTGCCTCAGCACAGCAAAGTGGGGACATCTCCCCTCAGTGACGCACAAGGGAGAGCACCAAATGATGGCACCAGCGGAGATCAGGTCAGTTCTCGCTGAGAGCTGGGATGTGCATTCATTGCCCGAATGTGCCCTGGCTGCAAATACCCAGCTGACCTTCCTGAGCAGCCTGTCACTACAGCCCCCTGCAAACGCTCCCTTGGCCCTGCCGCACTTGCGTCCTTACTGCCCGAACCCCTCCGTCCTGCTTGCCTCCCCGAGCCATGTCAGAGCATCCCACTGGTTTTCTCCAGCCTTGATTCTTCTGCAAAGCACTAAGCTCTAGATCTAGACTTAAACGCTCCATTACTACTTTTAGGCTCTAAATCCAATATGTAGCGTTCAAACCCATGCTTAGCTGTGATTCTGTATGACCGCGTGACTCTCTCAGTTCACTGTTTGGGCCTTTATCCATACTTTGCATTCATCGGCGTCTGCAGTGCTTGATCACATTGCATTGCAGACGTTCCGTGTGTGTCCCAGAGCGAGCGGCTGAGGGGTATTTGCATAGGCTGCTTCTTTATTCCCTTTGACAAGTCCTCTTAGTTCATCTTGTTAGCTCTTATACAGAAAGCTACAGCAACAACCGCACTTGCAGCAGGCTTACGTGGGGCAATCTCTGTTGTTACTTTTTTTTTTTATTCTGGAAGTTTTGACTCTTGAAGGTGAGCTGCACGGGAAACAGCAGAGTAGATGAAAAGTGCTTGAGAGTATGTTACTGTGTGCTCCATACATATCTACATTACAACTGCTGATGGAAATTATTTCCCCTCTTTCAGCAGTGCCTTGTTTGTTGTTCTGTCCCCCCCCCCCTTTTTTTTTTTTTGCCGGCTTGAGGGTAACTAAACACTGCTGTCATTGTGCAAAGCAAGTACAACACAGGTCAGGAGCAGACTCACCAGTTGTCCAAGCTTTTAACCTGTTGGCAGATGCTTGCGTCAAGCAAGCAAACCATGTGGTGTCTTTTTTTTTTCATATTCTCCATTGCAGGGATCTGCCTATACACAGCCTCCTTCCATGGAGGTTTCTTTCATTTTATGAGCATTAGTTTAAAGGAATTTGTGGTGTTTCAGGTATGAGATATTGTTGAATGTGCAGCTGGGAACTTAAGGCATACAGAGGATCTGACTTGAATTAATTTACTGTAAAGTCTTGGTCAAAACATAGTAAATTCCCAGACCAACGCTCCTGTTGTTTGAAAATTTTACATGATTATGTATGAGACGTTCAATGCCTACCGTATGTAATGATCACTAGTTAATATCTGCATTGCTCGAGGGCGGTTTTTTATTTGTGGAAGGGGGCAGAGAGAGGAAAGAAGGACGTAATGCTGCATGAATGCTATTCTTGCCGGTATTGCCTCTCGTTTGCATGCTGTGGCGATGCAGTATTAAATACAGGCAGATTTATGGAGCGGCTTTGTATCGGTGAAGCATTCATTGATACTGATCTACAGCCTGCTGGAGCCGATACATTTTCTGCTCCCAGGTGAGGAGTCCAGACACCAGGGCTTAGTCAGCCCAGGTTGACACAGATCTCTATTAAGACTTGGGTTTATCCTCTAAGCTTTTTTGGAGCTTGATGAAATTCCCTGGTAAGAGCTGCTTGCATGGCAGCTTTTGCTCCTGTACAAGTTAATTTATGGCATGTTTAAAAGTTTGCCTTCGGATAACTGTATCTTAGGGTCACACAATTTTCAAATAGACAGCCCTGGATATGTCTGTCCACAGAATAGCAAGTGCCTGGCTTCGAACCACTCTTACCCAACCGTCATTTGTCTATGCTTCCTTAGAGGCACGTCGCTTACTGAATAATTTGTTACCCCGTGTTTGAGATGAGTGCTTCTGTTAGGGAGAAACGCTGTGCCCACTGCTCCTCCCCGGCAACTGTTTTTGTTTTCAGTTAATGCAGTGCAGTCAGCCATCACCGCTGGTTCCCCCAAAGCTTTTAACAGCATTGTGGTCAGGTAGCACTGTTGTGAGCCAGGCGGAGCTCCTGTGTGCCCAGACACTGGCAGGGCAGAAAATAACCCACTTCTACACATACAAGTGTCTGCACATTGCTCTGTACTGGTGCAACTTGCTTTCATTTCACCCTTGCCAACGATGGAATTGTTCTTATTTTGTGTGTGTATGTCTTGCATTAGTATTTTGCCTTTGTCTGGATCTCTTCCCTTTAAGCACAGGACAGATTAACTGCATGTAGCACAGACAGTTGCATTGCAGGTGGTGGGCACGAGGAGCAGGACTTTGGAGGAGTCCAAATGTAACGCCGCAATTCCCTTTCTGTCCTCTCCGAGAAAGTGTGTCTTCACGCTCTAATTAAACAGCAGTCTGACATGTTTTTGCTGTTTTGATTGCCTTTGAACTTTGGCAGCATGATAAACAAACTTTGCTTCCCTGCCTACCAAGAAGCTGCGCTGCCTTGAAGCAGTTCATTTCCTTAGTTCTGACGTGGCAGAGCTCAGCACCCTGTTCTCACGGCATCTGTACATGTGCTGATGCCAACAGCAGAGAGGGCTGGCAGCTGCCATGGCATGACGGGTGATGAACCAGAGATGCTGGAGCACTGATCATGTCTCTTTGATGGCCCCTTTTAGCTCGCTGAGGTTTCAAACGCTGGTGCTCAGTAAACACACAATTCCTCACACCTCGGTAGGCTGGGGCTGGTGGTGGTGCAGAGCACGTTCCTTCTGATCACTGCGAGGTGGTGCAGACACTTCACGTGTCTCTGAGCTGCAATGAGTAATCAGAAGGGAGGAGGGAAAACAGGACAAATGTACTCGTCGTCATGTGGCATAAATGAGAATTAAAATGGTCCGTCAGTTCCCAAGCAGTTTGTTCACGTTTCAGAGTTTGTTCATGACAGAACAGTAAAGCAGGTCCCGTGGGGTGGGATGTGCTGCGTGGGGTGGGCTACCCCAAAACAGCATGGTGGCCTGGGGGGCTGCCCCAGTCTCCAATGTCCACCCCTGAAGGGTGCAGCGACCCCAGCAGAGGTGACACCGGGCACCCCAGGGCAGGGCCCCAAAGAGCCCCGCGGGCTGCGGTCACCGTCTGAGAGAGGCTTCGCACATCTGCTGGATTTGCACGTGGTGCCAGTGCATCCACACCCCGGGCAGTGAAGAGGAGACGGGGGATTAGCGAATGATGCTGAGAAAATAAATACATTCAACAACAGCCTTTACTCTCTCAGACTACAATGAGACTGAAAGGTAAACGTGCAGCTCCAGAAGAGGATTATCGTTCATACAATGTAGAACCAACCTGCAGGACTTACTGGCATTGTGGAGGTGAGGAGCTTCATAGAATTTACAAAGGATTAGGCAGCTTTTTTTGGCTTTCAAATTTATATTGAAGCATGCTGTTAAAGACAACAGGACTTTCACTGAAGGAACAGCAGCTTCATGACTTGCTTTTGTTATCAGGGTTATTAGCTAGCACGTCAAGCTCAGCATTTCTGAAGCTGTCCCCCGTTTCAGGTATGTAAACACAGTGGGGATCTCACTCCGAGGTTTGAAAGGCTCAGCCAGCGAAAAGACTGAGTTGCATTTTTGTGAGACGAAGGGTGGATAAAGCTTCTGTTTAGGGGGATGGATGAACTGCTAACCCTGGAGCCAAAAGGACACTCATCTCCTCCTTGAGATATCCATGCTGTCTACATACAATTGCGTGTATCCTCTGGAAGGTCTGGCACAGGCCACTGTCAGCGGCTCATAAATTACGGACCATGCCTGGTGTCACAATTCCTGTGTAAAATATTGAAGGCTGGTTTTAAATAACATGACAGTGTCCCTTCTAATGTCCAGATCGTGAACACCACAAAGCTTTCAGCCTTCTTGCTTCCATTCTGCAAGCGTGAAAGAAAATTTATCTCTGGCAGTTTTTTCCATGCCTGCTGGCAGGCAGCCCAATGTACCTCAAATAGCACTGAACACAATGAGCTCAACCTGCGCTTGTTGCAACTCCATTAGTGCCGGAGGCATTACACCTCAGATGTATTGGGAGCATTTGGTTAATGCCCCCAAACAAGGTTAGATTACATTGTTTTACCCCAGCAAGCATGGCTTTATTATATGATTGGCGTTCTTCTAACTTATTTGGAAGCATTCTTGCTTTTTTGGCAATAGCTACTATATAAGTCATAGACTAACAGGCCTTAAACGTAGAGGAATCTGTAAGAACTGGAAAATATCTAGCAGCAAAAGTTATTGGTATTAGTTGTGAGCAGATTTCTTAGTGGTTTCTGCACTACACAGAAATTAACCACTTGCCGCTGTTTACCATTGCAAAACACCCCGTGTTGGGATGTGATACTTCTAACGCGCTCTGTTGTGCAAACGGAGGTGAACGCAGGGACACAGTGATGGAAACAGAAATCCATTGTTTTACAACTCAGCAAACATTCTTTGGACTCTGCAGATACCGGCTTCTTCATTTCCTCCTATGGAAAGGAAAGAAGTATTTGAGTTATGCAAAGTCACACCTCTTTATTTGCAAACAACGGCAATGCTACGCCTTCTCAGGACTCAGGTTTTAATGCAGCCCTGCTGCTCAGCAGGGACTTCAGCCCACGGGGCACAGCTGGAGCCTTCAAGACACTCCTAAAACATTGCAGAAGTCAAAAAAGATTTGCAGTGGAAATTCAGCCTCCAAGTAAGAGAAAAACAATTTAAGAGGACTGGGCAGAGAAATTTGCAATTTGAACCGTAAAGCTTTCAAAGGATTAATTTTCAGCTTTTACAGTGGTGACATTGATTTTGAACGAACTTTCCTGTGGTTAGTAGTTTTTAGCGCTTCATTTGTTGAACAGGTGTGCTATGCTCCCAAACGCTGTGATTTTCATAGCACGTACCCAGCATGTAATCCATACCTGGCACGGGCTAATTGCTGCACTAAAATCTTTGACACACAACTAAATAAAAAAGCTCATGTGGAGAGCAAATGCACTGGGTTTGTGTCTTCCAGTTGAAAAAATGTCTTCACGGGTATATCTAAATTCTAGCCATCGCTTTGACCTCTGCTGTGGCCCGACGTGCTCAAGCCAGCTTCGAGCCAGGCTCCAGCGACGGCGGCCCCGCAGAGAGCGGCGTTCTGCGCCAGTTGCGCTGGGCACAGTAAATGCAAGAACGAAAGGCAGCCGGGAGAGGGGTGCCAGCAGACCCCGCTTCAGCACCGAGCCGAGGACGGTGCGGAGCGCCGGGGCTGACGGGGGAGGGACCGGCCCTGCAGCGGGGTTACCGAACCGCCGCCACACAGCACAGCCCGGCCAGGCCGGGGCGGGCCCTGCCTGAGGCGAGATCCTGCCTGAGGAGAGACCCTGCCTGAGGCGAGATCCTGGCTGGGGAGAGACCCTGACTGGGGAGAGACCCTGACTGGGGAGAGACCCTGCCGGAGGTGGGCGCTGAGGAGAGATCCTGTCTGGGGCGAGATCCTGACTGGGGAGAGACCCTGACTGGAGCGAGATCCTGCCTGAGGAGAGACCCTGCCTGAGGCGAGATCCTGGCTGGGGAGAGACCCTGACTGGGGCGAGATCCTGCCTGAGGAGAGACCCTGACTGGGGCAAGATCCTGGCTGGGGAGAGACCCTGACTGGGGCGAGACCCTGCCGGAGGTGGGCGCTGAGGAGAGATCCTGGCTGGGGCGAGACCCTGACTGGGGAGAGACCCTGACTGGAGCGAGATCCTGCTGGAGGTGGGCGCTGAGGAGAGATCCTGGCTGGGGCGAGACCCTGGCTGGGGCGAGACCCTGACTGGAGCGAGATCCTGCCTGAGGAGAGACCCTGCCTGAGGCGAGATCCTGGCTGGGGAGACCCTGCCTGAGGCGAGATCCTGCCTGAGGAGAGACCCTGACTGGGGCGAGATCCTGGCTGGGGAGAGACCCTGACTGGGGAGAGACCCTGACTGGGGAGAGACCCTGCCGGAGGTGGGCGCTGAGGAGAGATCCTGTCTGGGGCGAGATCCTGACTGGGGAGAGACCCTGACTGGAGCGAGATCCTGCCTGAGGAGAGACCCTGACTGGGGCGAGATCCTGCCTGAGGAGAGACCCTGACTGGGGCAAGATCCTGGCTGGGGAGAGACCCTGACTGGGGAGAGACCCTGACTGGGGCGAGATCCTGCTGGAGGTGGGCGCTGAGGAGAGATCCTGGCTGGGGCGAGACCCTGACTGGGGAGAGACCCTGACTGGAGCGAGATCCTGCCTGAGGAGAGACCCTGCCTGAGGCGAGATCCTGGCTGGGGAGAGACCCTGACTGGGGCGAGATCCTGCCTGAGGAGAGACCCTGACTGGGGCAAGATCCTGGCTGGGGAGAGACCCTGACTGGGGAGAGACCCTGACTGGGGCGAGATCCTGCTGGAGGTGGGCGCTGAGGAGAGATCCTGGCTGGGGCGAGACCCTGGCTGGGGCGAGACCCTGACTGGAGCGAGATCCTGCCTGAGGAGAGACCCTGCCTGAGGCGAGATCCTGGCTGGGGAGACCCTGCCTGAGGCGAGATCCTGCCTGAGGAGAGACCCTGACTGGGGCGAGATCCTGGCTGGGGAGAGACCCTGACTGGGGAGAGACCCTGCCGGAGGTGGGCGCTGAGGAGAGATCCCGGCTGGGGCGAGACCCTGACTGGGGAGAGATCCTGGCTGGGGCAAGATCTTGGCTGAGGAGAGATCCTGGCTGGGGCGAGACCCTGACTGGGGAAGAGACCCTGACTGGGGCGAGATCCTGGCTGGGGAGAGACCCTGACTGGGGCGAGATCCCGGCTGGGGCGAGACCCTGACTGGGGAGAGATCCTGGCTGGGGCGGGCGCTGGCTGAGGGGCTGCTCCTGGCCAAGGGGGCCACACCCAGCCCGTGGTGCGGCCCTGGGGGGCCCTTGGCGGGGCCGGGGCCGAGGCGCCCAGCACGGCCGGGGGCGGACGGGGCCCGGCCCGCCCGCACCGCTGCAACCCGCGGCCGGCGGCCGCGCTGCCCGTGACGGCGCAAACCCCGCCCCGGGGGGCCGGCGGCGCGGCGGCCGGGGGGGGCGTGGCCAGCGCGGCCGGCAGGGCGTGGCGGGGGCGTGGGGGGACCGGGGCGCGCGGCGGGGCGGGGCCGGGGCTGGGGGCGCGCGCGGTGGGGCGGGGCGCGGCGGGGCCGGGGGGCGGGGCGCCGCCGCGGCGGGGCGGCAGTCGGGCGGCAGCCGCGGCCGGGGAGGGAGCGGCGGCGCGGGGCGGGCAGCGGCGCCCCGTGGTGCGGCATGTCCAAGACGCTGCGGAAGAAGCGGCACTGGCTGAGCAAGGTGCAGGAGTGCGTGGTGTCCTGGGGCGGCCCGGCGGGCCCCGACCCCGACCTCCTGCGCGGCGGCGCCGAGCGCGGCGAGTTCCCCTACCTGGCGGGCCGCCTGCCGCCGGGCGGCGAGGGCGCGCCGGGCCCCGCGCTGCTCTCGGGCAAGGCGCCGGCGCCGGGCGACGTGCTGCTGGAGGTGAACGGCACCCCCGTCAGCGGCCTCACGCACCGCGACACGCTGGCCGTCGTCCGGCACTTCAGGGAGCCCGTGCGCCTCAAGACCGTGCGCCCAGGTGAGCCGGCCGCCGCAGGCCGCGCCGGACCCGCGGCCCGCCCCGCCGCTGCCCGCGCCGCCGCCGAGCCGGCCGCGGGTAGGCCCAGCCGCGCCGGCGCCCTGCGGGGCGGCGGGAGGGCCGCGGCGGGGTGCGGGAGCGCCCGCCCGCCCGGCGGCGGCGGGGCCCGGGGCGCGGGGGCGGGTGCCGGGCAGGGGAAGTTTCCCCGGCTCCGGGAGGGCGCCTCCGCCGAACGGGGCGGCCGCGGGGGGCGGCCCCGCTGCCGCGTGGGGCGGCGCGGGGCCCCGGAGTCCCGCCCCGGCCCCGCGGCGGCGCTGGCGGGCAGCGCTCGCTTCCCCCCCCCCTCCGGCCCGTCGGGAACCGCCGGCCTCGGCAGCGGGCTGACCTCGGCAGCGGGCTGGCCTCCCCGCGCCGCCGGCTCGGTCCCACCGCCGGTGCCGCGGCCCGAGCCCGGGGGCGGGTGGCCCGTCCCGGGCGAGGGCGCCGCTGTCCCGGCGGGGCGAGGGCCCGGTCCCCGGCGCTGCTGCCCGCTCTGCCTCTGTCCCCGCCGTGCCGCGCGGCAGCGCTGCCCGGCGGCTCCGGCAGCCGGCCGCAGCCCGGGCGTGAGGGGGCGAGGGAGCTGCTTGGCTTCCCGCCGCTGTATTTCGGGTGTTGTGCGGGTGTGACGCCCGAGCAGGCTCGGCGGAGCGGGCGGCGGTCGCCTGACGGGGCTGAGCGGAGGTTTCGGGCGCCTCCGTCGCTCCCCGGAGGGTCCCCGGCCGCCGCCGTCTGCCTGCCCGCCTGCGGCAGCGGCTGCCCGGGGGAGCTCGGGGCCCGCAGCTTGAAGAAACGGTATTTCGTGGTTTTCCACGGTGTCTGTGTGAACTGCTGCTTAGAGCCGGGCGGAGGGCAGGTGTGAGACGGCCCGGGCTGGGGAGGACGCGAGCACGGCTTGCGAGAACGCCAGCGCTGCATCCTGTTAGTTTCTAATTTGCCGAAGGCGAACACCGGGAGCAAACTCCGGGTGTTCTTTTTCCGTAGATCTGGATTAATTTTGAGTACGCTTTAATTAACTAATGATATCAGATCATTGTGGTAAAATCTTCTTTACCAACATGCCTGTCAAATGTCAAGTTAATGCTGAATAGTGGCACCTGCAGTCCCATGAGCTCATGATTCACGCTGTGACGAGCACCACATTTGCCGCTTTCCTGGTCAGACAGTCCAGGTGTGAGCTTGATGCCTTACAAAGAATCTGTCTTTGGTAAAACCATTTTTCTCTGAATCCCAACTGATATCAGTATTTCCATGGCTGAAGTCTGTCATATTTCTTATACAGCTTCTTTGTTTAACACCTGCCTTGTACTTCTTCATAACTGCTGGGTTGCTATTTGACTTTAGGTAGTACATATTTTAAATCAGATTTTCCTTGTTTGACCGCTAATGAAATGTCATCTTCTATATAGAGACTGTGCAGTTGGTCCTGATGCATATCGCCTGTTACATTAAAAACAAAAACCAAAAAAACCCAAAAACAAACCCACACCTTGAAAGCACTTACAGAAGCTTGGCAGGCTTTGAAATATGTCTTTATTTCCAAACTTGGAAATCCCATCTGAATGAAGAAAATAGAAAAGAACAAACTGCTGCAAGTTAAATGTAAAATAAGAGGATAAAAAAAAAATTGAGGAAAAAATTGTTTAAGATAGCAGACAATAATAAAACTCTTTTTTGGGAAGAGAAGGCTCGTGGAAGATGGAACTATAGTTAGAAGATCAAAGGAATTTCTTGTGTTTACTATGGAGGGAAATAGGGGTATTCCTGTACTGGGACTTTCCATAACAGAGAGATGTCTCCAGCTGTCAAGTTAAAACTGGCAGAAAAGATTTTAGAAAGAATTGATACGATGAATAGTAGAAGATAGCCAGAGCCAGCTGATGTTCATCAGGAGTTCCAGATACGAAGTACTGAACACTGTTGCCTGCCCCTTAAATCATCGGTGGCGTGGAAGGGGTAGGAGGTGGGGAATACGGCGCCACTGGGAAGAGCGTCCAGAAGATCGACAGGACCGACTTCTGATTCCAGCAAGTTGGTTAAAGCTGTAGTTGAGAATGAAACTATTGGGCATGTGAATAAAGACCAGGTAATGAGGAGAGCGGGTTGCTGCTTAGAAGAAAGGCTGTTAGTTTTTGAAAGTTCACGGTTGGTTTAATCACATCCAGGTATTTTGGTGTAGTGGCTTTTCAAATAGACTTTCAGCAAGGTATCAATAGACTTTGAATAAGATTCTCGCTGAGTGAGCGTTGTGTGGCAGTGTAGCTGCCAAGAGATGAGAGCAGAATTCTCCTGTGGGTTAGTAACTCGTTACAATACAGGAACGGTTTTCTCCGCAGAAGGAGACTACTGCTGGAGTCTTGCAAAGGCCTGTGCTATGTAGCATGGTCATCCAGAGCTTGTAAACTGAACGCTGGGCTGAGTTGTAAATAGAGGACTAGCATTTTTATGCTGATTTTATGTAACTTTTGGAACAAATCAAATTGAAGCTTCAGATCCAGCATTTTTTCCCATACAGGAACATACCGCAAGCTTATTTACCACATCAGATGATTTTTGCAGTAATTTTCTGTGTTAAGACTTAGTGTCCTTAAATACAGTATTTTAAAGCATACTGTTTTTCGTGGTTGGTGTTTTTTTCTTTTTTTTTTTTTTTCCAAGATTGTCACAGTAGCGCTCAGTGGCAGTATTCCAGTTAGGGCATATGTAATGAGAAAACTTGTTGACAAGGCGTTCTCTGTGAAGACCTGTGACTTTGGATTTGGCTTCCCTTCTACCCCTTGTGATCCCGAGCAGTCCAGACTTGCTGACCTTCGGAAGGCAGCTGGGAAGATGTGTGGGGCTGTACGGGCGGTGGTGCTGAAGGGAGCGAGGGCTGGGGAGCCGGTGGTCTGTGGTGCGCTCGTAATAGGTCTGAATTCTCGGAGACCCTTAATTGCATCACTGGTTTTAAGGTCCCATTTTCCATGGTTTTCTCCAGTCAAAACTGCTCGCTCTCTCAAATGAACCGTTGTGTTGAAAGGCATGGAATTGCCTCTGGCAGCCGGCCTTTGTGTGCCCGATGGCTCTTCAGATTTGAGTGCTACTGCGACAGAAGTCTGAGAGGATCCAACTTCAGGGGATCACTACCACAACAGCAAGGACTGTGTAAGGCCTTGTCTCTGAATTCTAGGGTCTGTGTAAGGCCTTGTCTCTGAATTTTAGGGAATGTATAAAGCCTTGATGCCTATGGTTTGCCTTCACATTTTGGAAGGGCAATTCTGGTGTTTAAGAGCTGGCTCCATCTTCCAGGTGAAGCCTGTGTAGGTGTCCCAGTGGTCTTGAACAGCATGTCAGGGGACTGGACTGCTTTATTTCAAGTAGTGATGTCGTCCCTCATTAAAGGCAGCAACAGCTTTAGTTGTCAGCAGTAAAATCTGTCTGTGATACTTACAGCAAGCTCATAGAAAATTTAAAATGGAAATTTCAAGATGCTGTTTAGTCTTGTTTGATAAGACACTTGAAAGATATGAATGTTAATTTGAACGCCATCTGTTAACTGCACATCACAAATGATGGACCATTTTGTTGATGGAGAGATTCGTCCTTCCCTTTCTTGCTCTGTCCTTACTTGCTGAGGAGGGAGAACGAGACCGGTGTGACATGGCTGGGCGCGAGTGTCGGCGGTGCCACAGCCGTGCCCCAGACGAGGTCTGGCTCGGGTGTGTGCGGGCCGGCTGGAAAATCTGTGGTTCCGGTATCGGTAGGGGCCGATGTAGCAAAGTCTGCAGAAGGCCGGTCTCAAGCTCTCTGCCAGTATACCTGGACTGATGCTGGGATCTGAGTTGTCTAAATAAAAGTGAGATATCCCTTCATTCTAGTTGATGTTTGAGATTATAACCATACCTCTTATTTTTGTATAATTAATCGTCATCTTGATCAGATGAGCAAAATGGCAGTACAGAGAAATAAGGCTTTTTGTGCAATGTGGTATTTGTATGTATGTGCACGCATGCTAACGTAGGCCTGCTCATCATAATGAGTGCATTTGTATTTTAGCCACACTTGGTGGTAAGTGCTGGTTTCAAGCTAATCGCCTGCTTACATGCATCCAAACGACGGCTGCTATGTGGCTCGAGGACCTTCCCTGTCCAGTGTTACTCGTTTTAGTACGTTAGCCTTGTAACTAGCTGGCACTGCTGCAGGTTTTTATTTCCATTAAGGAATAACTAAAGCATTTTGCTTTAGTCAAATCTGTTGTCTTTGTGAGTGCTAAGTTCACCCTCTAAAGGTACCTACTAGTTCCATATGGCATTCAGATTTAGCCAGAAAGATGTTTGTATGTGCAGGCGAGCCTGCTTGCTAAAATACCTATCAATATAACTTTGAATGCCTTCTTTCTTCATGGCAGTATGATAGCCAAAATACATCAAAACTAGGTTATGGACTTAAAGTAACAAAAATTACTGATTATCTGCAAGTTCTGCTTTCTGCAGCCCGAGTTGCCAGCTACTACGTAGGAAGGAATGTGTTTTCCTTCCAAACTAAGGAGCTTTGATGAATACAGCTACTCTGTGGCAATTATTATGGTTTCATGGCCACTATAACTAGCATCTGGGAAGAAATGCCAGAGTCTTGTAGTTCTTCCACTTGAGAAACGCTTCCAGAGCACATAGTTTTGTCCCTTGATTATTGAGAGAATGTTATGTTGGCTCCATTGCATCAAAACTGATCTTTAATAAAAAAATGCCACAAGATTTAAAATTATTAAAAGTGCCCTTCAGACTAAATTTTTTTTAATAGTCTCAGTGCTCCTGAAACTGTTAAACCTTGATTTCCTATGTAGCTGTTTCACAGCTGACTTTCACAACTTTCACAGTCGTGGCTGGAGCTCTTCCTCCGACTGGGGCATTTGTTCCTTATCTCCCGTCTGGGTGGCCTGGCCTGCAGTAAGGTGTCAGTTCGTGCTTTGATGGTTTTTTTCCCAGCTGCGGCATGTGGAGGACTTCCCAGCTCATACTCACAGAACTCACAGGGTCTTTATTTTTTGAGTCCTTCATGCCATTTACAATACACGCAGTGTGCCCTAGTCCAAAGCTGATGCATGTTGCTGCTTTGTGTGCACTCAACCGTAGTCTGCAGCCTTTCGACGTGACATCTCTAACTACTTCAGATCTATTGCTTTATTTGAATTAAGATGCATTAGTACAGAGAAAGAGGTGATTGACAGGTGGAGGTAGTGCTCTGAAGTTCTCAGTACCAAACTCATTTTTTTCTTGTCAATATCTTTCACTAAATCATGTAATGCTCTTGGGACTTGAGGATCTTGAAGCTAGCAAGGCCTTATCTTACCAAAATGCTCTCCTGATCAAAATCTAGTATGAGCGTACAAGAAGACAGCTTATTGCTGGATGCATTTTCTCACGTGACTGTAAAATTGCATGGTGATCGATCCCGAATGCCTCCGCTACCAGCAGGAGTTAATGGAAATGTTTAGAAGTCAGCTTGTGCATGGGGGTCCCTTCTCTGAAGCAGAATGAATGAAAACGGTGGTGACAAATACAGTGACTCAGATCAGGATTCAGCACTTGAGACATAATACTCGAAGCTGAGTATGTAGGATTCATTTACATTTTCTCTTGTGCTTGAGGTAGGTACAAAGCCTCCATGTGGGGGTAAACATTTGCATGTTTGGCAATTAAGGCAGGGAGGAGGGCACGCCACACTCCAAGGCTGTTTTTGCAAAATCAGATGAATTCTAAATGTGCCGTGTTAAAATGGAGATCAGAGTACACACTAGGATAATTTTGCCTCTCGGAGGAAAGGCATTACCCTAATTCCGTGTTTCTCTGGAAGCTGGCAGTAGGCCAGCTCGGTGATTAAACAGACTAATGTGTTACTCTGCTAGTCTGAGGAGTTGAGGCAGCCAGCTCAGGTCCTCCAGTTGTGCTTTAGGTGGGGGCTGCTGGATGCTGGCGTGGAAAGCTGCCCTCCCTGCTTGAGAGTGCACGGGGAACTGATCCATTTTTATACAAAAGAAGGAAAGGTTGATTCATTTTGCAACACCAAGAAAAGCCCAAAACGTATAGGGTTGCTATAATGAATGCATAGGGTATCCCAGTTTCATGAAACTGGGCAGAAGACGGATGTGCAGTCTTGAAAAAGAAAACCGAACAAGAAATGCTTTCTGCTGGAGGCTGTCATTTCTCTAAAGCATTGGCAGTAGCAATGGTGTGTCCTAGAGCAGTTTGAGAGCCACCTTGCCCAAAAAGCTATTAGCTTGCATCTCAGGTGTGTGGATGCAGAGGACTATCAAGTGCTTGCCAAGGGATGGGTATTAGTATGTGCGTGTAATTTATAATCTTGTTTCTCATATTCGTCTTTATATAAACATATTATTCTTGTCATAGAACATACTGCCTTTCCCTTTCACATACTCCTTCGTTTAAGTTTTACTGCAATGAGTACTGTGTTAATGATTTCACCATAAATGCGCTCTAATTATTCTATTCTTTCTTGGCGTGTTAGTTTCAAATGATAACGAGGCCTCATGTGGCTTTTGCTACTGTGCTGCTTAACACCTTGGTTTTAATTTGTACTTTTTTGTTCTCTTAGGAGAGCCATTCTCTTCCCTGTGCCGTTCGTTGATGTCTCTCAGGAGAGACCCACTAGAATAGCACAGAGTATGGCCAGCCTTTACCTGGGGCTGGTGGCAGAGCGGGTGGTGCAGTCGGTGTTCTCCAAACCCACCTCCGCCGTGTCCGCATCCCCTGCTTTAGGGGAATAAGATTTTTTTCACTACGACTGAACGATCAAGCGCTTGTATTCCAGTTGTTCCTGGAAGGAAGTTTTCTCATTCTGGTAGGCAGTTTTGATAGGAATTCTTCCACATGTGTTTATGTTGGTTTTCTACTAAAAAAAGGAAAAAAAAAAAAGCTTATGTTTACATGCCAGCATAGAACTTGTTTAAAATCCTTGAAACTGTAATTTTGCTGCTACTCTGCAATGGCAGGGGGCTTTCTCTTCTATGTGAATGAAGCCAAGAATGAAATAAACATGAACCTTTATTAGAAGCCATTTCAACAGATTTCATCTTCATAATTTTTGTCTAGGTGTTGCTCTTGAATTCTTGGCTGGCTTTAATGAAATGCTAGTCAGTTGTAGAAAATGGGTTTTATTGCCCTCAGAAGATACCATTTCCTTAATTTTTTAAAAAGAATTTTCATTTTGCTTTTATAAAACAAAGACACTTTCAAACTAAACTGTCTTTTAGAAAATTCATGAAGTAAACAAGCTGTGCTTGTCTAACTTGCTACGCACCGTGCGCCTTTATTATTGAAACATCTGCTTCAAGATATTTTTCAGCTGATAATTCTTAAAAAAAATCTTAAAATATAACAAGGATTGTGCATTCAAATTGACAGCTGAAAAAAATTACTCTAGTTTTGATTGTTGCTCTGTTTTAAGGTCTTTGAATTCATTCTTCTGGTTCTTGTTTTTAATTCACGATGCTTCCTTTTAAAAAATATCGTCGCATTCATGGGCTGTTGGTTAAATCACATCTTATTCCCTGAATGGGAACAATTTTCTTCTTCAAAGCAATAGTATTCCTGAGAGTACTAGACTTGGATTAAGAAAAATATGAGCTCTTTGTATTTGAGAGTAAGTTCCTTATTTAGTTCTGCTGAAGAGAAGGTGAGGGGAAAATGCAGTAGGAAGATTGCAGGCTTGTATTGATCCGTTACACCATCATAGAAACCAGAATCCTAAGTAATTCATCTTCTCAGTTGCTAATTGGTATTTGAATCTGTGTTAAATTAATCTTTTTTGGGCCCTCAGCAGGTCACAGTGGGAATGGGAGCTGCTCCCAGGTGACATACCAGCAGTAGTTGAATACGATGGGCTGGCTTCCAAGCTAATCAGTTTTAAAAGCAAGAGCATATACTTTTGGTGAGAAGGGGAGTACCTGGGAAGGGTGTTTGTCAGTGTGGTGTCAAAGAGACTGTAAAGGCACTAATGGAGAAGAGGGGATTGCCACTATGGATGCAGCAGGTCAAGGGATGCTGGGATTCATGTTAATTTTTCCATACTGGCTGTTAAAACCTATGTACAAGCTGTCCCTCCGTGCTGCTGTTTAAGATGCAGATATGGGTGGTTGCACATAGCCATGTTCTGTGACTAGTTTAGGTGTAGCTTTCGATATGAAATACAGTCATAGCAATCTTTTGTTCAAGCTTATGTCGTTGTGCTTTTTTTGTCACATGCAAATGCAACATGTTAAAGTGATGATCTTGTGTGGAAATGTAATTTCATTTGCAAAGCACACCAAGGCTGTTAGACATAACTCTGGGCTTTCTCTGACAGTGAGCTTTTAAAGTCTGCTTTCATAGCTACCTTTAAAAATGCTTGCTTAAAGCTACTTTTCAATATGTATGTTTCTTAGGCCTGTAATTTTTTGTGACTTGTTGGTTGCTCTCAGTTGAATGTAACTTCTTCAAATTGAAAATCACTAGGGTGTTTACTGTCCATCCTGTGTCACTCTTCACTTGCTGAATAGTAGTCTAGTTTGTGTAATCTGATCCATTGTAAAATATTTTCCTGAGATACAAGTAAAAAGTTAATTCCTTTAAGCTTTGAATTGCCATCTCTCTTCAGTTACCTGTATAAAAAAAAATTAAAACTTGAATTCTAGCTCTATCAGATCATGGTACACTTGAATATTGATTCTTATTGTGTTCTACTTCAGTGCCGTTTCATTACTGACTTTTGGTAATAAATACAATCAGACTAACAGCTGGTGTCTTATGAATATGCATTGTGGATGCTATATAAACATCACAAGTATTCTGGTTTTTGGTGTCTGGAAATGCATTATTTCCATCTGCATGATAATGAAGTATTCTTTCAAGAAGGTGGTAAGGGCAATCAGCAAGGTTAATGTGATTGCCTGAATTATCTGTTGCTGAAGTTGTATCTTCTTGAGTCCACTGCATTTGGAAATAGAGAGCATGCACTCTTACGAATCCAGACCAGCGTTGCCCTAACATGAGAACCTAACCCAGAATCTGACCACAACAATAGTTGCATTGCACTTGTACAAAAATGGGCTGGTCTGGTGAGGCTGGGACCATCCAGGACCATCTCTGGCACTGGGTGTTTATAAGAAGCCGGCAGCAGCACCTTCTCCCTGCCGTGGCGCAGGTGCCGGAGCCGACATGGGCGTGCAGGTCAGATCCAGCAGGAAACGTGGGAGCTGCAGGTCATGAGCTGCTGTTACCAACTTCTGCAAATAATATTAGGGAGTACTTTGAGGATGACTGCTCGCCTTATCTCAAAGAGACAGAAGTAGAAGAGATGCAAAGAAAGAGATCACCAGCCTGGAAGAACTCTTGTGCAGTGAGACAGAGAAAGGTGGAATTGCAACACAAAGGAAATAGGTACGAGGAATGGGAATATGCAATAACGGTACGAAAGAGCAGGATTAGGTGTTTGTGGCTCCTTCTCTCACAGCACAAGTACAAGGCCGTAACCCACAGCAGATAATCCCTGATAGCAGGAAACGTGTCTTCAGGCATGTCAGGTGCCAGGGGCAGTCCCTGGAGTCGGGTTCAACAGGTTCAGTAATTGCTTGAACTTTGCCTTGTAACACTTACTCTTCTAGCGACTTGTACATGCTAGTTAATAACTGTGTGTGGGAAGGCACAGATGTTCAGATTTTTTCTAATTTGGTCCCAGTATACCTTCAAACTGAAGACACGGGAATGCTTCCCTTGTGTGCTGGATGCTATTTAAACTTTTTGTTGGCCAAGTGGAGCTGTAGGAGCCTGTGGAGGCCCCACACCTGTGGATGCCTCTGCTGGGGTGAAGCTCGTCCCCTCCAAGTGCGCCCAGCTGAGATGGGAGAGTGTCTGTGTAAATGTCATGGGGGGACTGCAGAAATTTCTATCAAAGTTGCCCAGAAACCCCTGCAGCCCTGAATGTTCATAGGCCGCTGGATGTCAGCTGGGCTTCTCAGGAAGCGGGGACACGGCAATCCTCCCATCCTTCCTTTGTCGGACTATAAATATATATATATTTTTGTATATCTGTTCGGGGCTGAAGAGCGTGGCAGTCTGAGCCAGGGTGTGAGGACAAGCTTGGCACAGGCGCCTTTGAAAGAGCTGCCCCGTTGCAGCGGCGGGCCCGGGGCCTCCCTGCAGCCGCTGGGCGCTCGTGGCTGGTGCGCTGAGCCTGCGAGGGCTGGGCCCTGCGGGCGGGTGGCCTGTTGGGCAAACTCTGGCCCGGCGGAGGCTGAAGTGTTTGCTTTGCAGGGCGTGTTGGTCGTTTCTGGGCTCTAACGTGCCTCCCGGCTCTTTGGGCGTGACGTTGGGCACAGGGGCAGCCAGCTGTCCCGCCGGGCAGGGGCATCCGACCGCCCTCGCACACGCCGCGTCCAGTGCGCTCTGCTGCAGGGCTGCCGCCGTGGCGCGGGAGGGCTGCCTGAGGGCTGCCGCAAATGCTGCGACAGAGAAGGTAACTGCAGGTGTGAGAGACAGCCTGGGTGTTTCCAGGGTTGATTTATGAAACTTATTAACAATAGGAAATAACTGGAAATTGGAATTTTTTTTTTAAGAAACCGCTTTTCTTGAAAACAGTCATTCAGGCACCTGGAAGGTGTGAATGAGGGTGGTGTTTACTCCATCTTGGGTTCTTGACTTGCAGATTTACAACATGCAGTAGCTGTCTGCAGACTGCTGTGGGTTTACATAAAAATACTTTCAGAAGTTTTCAACTCGAGGCATCATAGACTAAACATCGTACTCATTTCAAAGAAAAACCAAGCTCCTTTCTTTGCCCGCCCCACTAAAAACCCACATGCATTTTTAGGCCTGGTCATTAGACTCTTCACTTTTGTAGTGCAAATACGAATAAAGATCTTATGTCTTGGAAATAAAAATGACTGGTTGGTATGTTCCTGTGTTGTTTACCTCCTGGTAATCAACTGCAGTTTGAGGTTTACATCATCGGCTGGTTTCCCTGAGCTATGAAGAACACCGAAGGCCATTCTGAATTTTAAAAATACAAGTCGGGAGATCTGTGCAGTCGTCTGCCATAAATTGCTCTGAAAAACAGCCACTGATACTTGGTGGTTTAGCCTGTATATCAAGCTTTGAATGTAGAGAATATAAAGGAACGCGTTTAGCGCTGAGTTTCTACTGAAATGCCCCTGCTGCCTTTGCCAGAGGTTTTTTTGATAAAACATTTAGGGAGAAATTAATTTCCCTTGGACTAGGATTGTTTTGCAGTTGTATTTTGAGAGCGGTTCAATGTTCACTATTATGTTTTGGGATTCAAATTGTGTCTCTCCTATTAAGGACTGTTTTAGCATGCAGGCGAGGACGTACCATGCGATTTGGAAACCATTTTGCCAGGACTCATCTGTTTGCCCTTTGAAAGAGTTCGTCAGCTCTTGCGTGCTCTGTGGGCAAAATGGGGTGTGCTGGTGTGGGGGAAAGGGGAAACGCCGTGACCAGCCTCGGGCTTTGCCTCTGGGAGCCTGCGATTGCCAGTTCCTTCTGGAGTCCTCTCCAGCCGTGGCATCGGGCCATCTTCTTGGATCCTCCTTCCCCTCGGCTTGGAGAAGGCGCAGGTCTGTCACCGTGCTCTTTGGCAGCTTGCGGCTGGGTGAGCAGGAACGCAAGCGCTGAGCTTCGATGCGGAAACGCTGGGCTGCGATGGTGGCGGGGCGAGGAGCAGCTGTCCGCGCCCCCAGCGTCCCGCTTATGCCGACGTCGGGTGCGGGCAGGTCTGGAGTGCCGGTGGAGACTATCTCAGCAGATCCCCCGACCGAGGTGGGAGTGGTGCGCAGTGGCGTATGCACCAGTTTTGTGCTTAGCTAGAAGAAACATGTTTAAAAAAAAATCTCCTTTCACGTTGATGAAAGAATAGATGAGAGAAAAAATCCCATCTGAAGTGGCTGCTTAATTACTGTTTGATACAGTGATGTAGTTTATCAAATGAAGTTGTTAGTGGAAATCATGTTAGGGTAGAAAGTGTTTTTTGCTCTAGAGCAGTAACTTTCAACTTGTTTGTCTGAATTTTCCAGTGTCAACAATTCTTGTGTGGCAAAGTTAAGCCCATTTTTAATGTGTGTGCTCTTAAATGTTTCCTGAACATCGCGGGAGTCATTCAGGGCATCTCAGTCTTCAGCGGCCGCAGGCTGAGACCCACTGCTGCGGGGTGTCTGACAGAGCGGTGCGGCCTCTCTGGTGACTGACCAGAAAGGTTCCCAGAAGGAAATTTAAAATACGGTGTAAGGCATTTGATCTGCAGTTGAGTAGGTCTTGGAGTATCTGCAAATATCTCTTTCTTAAGTCGTGAAATCAGGTGGCTGGATGAATCCAAATAGTTAAACCAGTTTTAATTCTTGGTGCCCAAGAAAAAAATTATCTGATTCAGTGTTAAGCATAAAGAAATTATTCTTTTAAGTCAGTGAAAATAAAATTCCTGTGGTGGTGAAGACTGGTAGTAAAAATTATAAAGAAATAGACCAAGCAACTGATATGGAACTTTGTGCTTTTGTTTTGTGTGATGTTTCTAACAATATTAACTTAAAGATAATGAAATGAATTATATGTAAACTTTAGATGACTAAGTGGTTTGCTGTCTAATTTAGTAAAGAAACCCTCTTTAAGTATTGTATCTCTTAAATAGTTGCTGTGGTTGTAGCCAGTCTTTAGGAAAAAGTAATGTGCGTAGTGTCTCGGACGTGCATTTTGGATTCTGAAAAAAGCAGCGCATAGCAGGGAGCAGTGTCCAGCCTAAAACTTCGTGAGTCTGGGTAGGAAAACCAGTCGCTCAAAAAGAAATGGAAACAAAAAGCAGAAGTGCCTGCCTTGGTAGAAGTTTTCTTTTTCCCCGCAAGACTTTTTGGAAGATCACAACAAAAGTATAACTGAACTAGAAATGAGGGCTGGCTTATTCGGTTTGGCACGTCTCTTGTGTTTGCACAGCTGGTGGCCTACCAGCTTCATCCTGCAGCTGAATACGAGCTGAATGCATGTATGCAAGTTATTTCTTCTTTTCCTGACATTATTAAAAAACAAAACATAAACCCATTGACAGATGATTTGAACTCAGTGTAAGTCAACATGCTGATTAAGTATTTCCCTCCTGCGCTAAGTGATTTCTATGAAAAAAGCTAAGGACATCGGTGGATTTTTAAATCATTTTGACACGTTTTTGCTCAAATAGGCACCACCACCACCCCCCAAACCGCTTAAGCCTTCCCCCTCTCTTTAAGATTTCATTGGCAGTATGTGCAACTTTGTTTTGGTTATACGCCAAGTTTACTGTGACCTTCTTGCAATAGACAGAAGCAGAGCTTGCTGGTACTACTCATTAAATGCAAGAGGATTAACATCCAGTTTATTTCCTCTAAAACCACAGAACTATCAGGAAATAACTAAGCCCTAAAGTTTTAGGTTTGTAGAAATTATTTCCTCCTAATGCATGTACTTGGGGGGAATTTCAGAATCCTGTTACGTAAGAGAGAGGCAGAGCCCTGTATTAATCCCGGGTGATGATGTTTAATGGCTTGTTTCGTCCTTTATTGGTCTGAAGAATTCCTCAGAAATCAGCTGACCAAAAGTGCCAGGGAAGTATTTTCACCTCTGTTGCTGAAACTATTATTGCTCAGTAATTTCACTAATCTTCTTTGCAGTGAGATTAGATGGTAAATGCTTTGGTGCAGGGAGAACTTGTTTGTGAAAACTGCTTAGTACTGTGGGTACCATCGAGTGGAAGTACCAGTAAGTAATCAAATATGGTATTGCACTGCTGAGCAATAGCTTGAAATATTTATTGCCTTGGCTTTGCTTCAAGTTGACAGTGTTTCCTTGGAAGATAAGTGTTTGTAATGTGAAATTTAATGCATTGTGTTTGATATATGACAAAAAATGCTAATTACAGAAGTTTGAAGACAAAATTGCTGTGGTTTTATTTCAGGTTGAGAGTTGGTCCCTGTTGTACAAAACAGTTTTGTATTGATAAATAAAAATTGTTGTCCATTATTCTAGATCTCTGACATCTTCAGATGCCACTCATGCACATACTTTTTAAGTGTCTTATTATAGAAGCATTAATATGCCATATTTATGAATAAAAATATTTTAAAATGTATTCACTGATAGATAAGGTCTGAAATGCTGATGGGTATATGCAGCTGGTGGTTAAACTATACAGCATAGCTGAGGTAACGGCTAACTGGCTAATGCTGTATCCCCTTAGGAATTTTGAAAAAGACAAATAGTTACGTCCTTGACAAACCTATGTACTATTATTAAACCCTGTTTTGTCGCTTATTTGCAGGCAGCAGGGAAACAGTTTTACTCAATGCAAGGCCTGAAGTATTGCTCATGTTGTGGAATTACGAACTACAGCAACTTGCCTCTAAATTGCAGGCTTTCCTATCTGCCCTACTTACTCAATATAAAAAAACCTAATCCTGTGGATTTTATTTCCCTCTCTGTAGGACAGCAGTGAGTAATTACTTTTCTCTGGTGAAGGCAGAGATGCTGGAAAAGTTTAATTAATGCCCATTAGGAGATGCTGCTAGTACTTAAATGAATTCATTAGGGCAGGGCGCTTAGTGTTCATCAAAATAGCAAATAATTGCAGTGGATTGAGTGTTGTTTACGCTGTACTGCATATTAGGTCTTTTTGTTCTGCTCTGTTCTGCAAAATATTTCAGAATATGAGGGCCTTCCTTAGCCAGGGACATCTTTTCTAACCCCTGAGTAAAGCGTACGGATTCAAAATGAGGTTTAGAGCGTAAATCTCTCTCTTGCTGCTTTGTCACTGAGGAATTGAGTAACGTAAGGGGAAAAAGGTACATTTGTCTGCTCAGCCATAAGGTACTGCACTGAAAATACTTCACTGTCACTTAGTTTTGCTAGCTGAATAGCCTTATTAATATGAATCTTCCATATTAATCTTTCTGCCTTAGTAAATAGCTTGCAGAAGGCAGTGAGAGTGCGGTGACTGCTCGTCCCTGCTGCAGGGCCCTCTGTGGCACACGTGGGAGCGCAGGTGATCCAGATGCGTAAAGAAGAGCGTCACCCACCTGTAAGCTCCTGTGCAAACACAGGCGCCGTCTGAGGTGTTGCTCAGACTGACTTGTCTCGGGTGGTGCGTGAAGTTTAGGGGTATTTCTGAGGCTGATCGGGAGCGGGTGAGATGCCCCACCGTCACAGCTTGGATGGCGTTCGGTGTCTCCCCGTCGGTAGGTGTTGGTGAGTCCTTGTCGGTGTCATGGTCTGCCCTGGGTTCGGTGGAATGTTCAATTTGGGATTTGAACCGGGACTTACAAATATTTGTAAATCACAAGTATTTGTACTGTTGAAACAGTGTTCTTAGCACATTTTTTAAATATAAGCATAGATGAGTGATTTGCACTGTTCTTAGTTTAAAGCTGTTTTCCCGAAATTAGCTCTCCACCATCAGAACTGTCAGTCGCTTTTTAAAGAAGCATTGGAAGCATTTGCGCTGTTCAAACGGTTCCTTATCCCAAACTGAGAACTGGAACTCTCTGGAGACTGGAGAATGCTGTTACTGTGCTGTGATTTGCATAAATTTAATAAACTTTGTCCATGCAACAGTCTGATTTTTAGCACAAATTCTGTAACAAAAAAAAATTGAGGCGGGGTGGCTGTTAGGAAGCAGGAGGGTATCGGCTTTCTCTGGTTTTTGTGGAGGGAGGGAACATGGAATGAACATGAAAATTGCTTTGTGGATGGGCTACTGTTTAAGTTGTGGTGCTGAACACTGCTTAAAATGGAATTCTTTCCCTCAGGCTGCGGTCGTCCTTCTGGGGGCACTGGTGGCCCCGAGGACGGGATCCTGGGGTCTTTGTTAGCTTTTTTTATCGGCCTGTATTTGTACACAAGTGCATGTAGTATTTCCTCAGGGAAGTTTTAAAGTATTCGGAAACTACCAACTGTTCTCTGCTTCTTCTGTCAGTTAAAAGTCTACTAAAAATAGGATATTCTTCCATTCAGGCATCAAACTCTGATACGTAATGTGAAGTGTCGTGCTGCAGGAATAGTAAAAGGGTTTTTACCTGAGAAAGTTCTTTCTGTGGACTGGTTTTTCTTATGTCGGGTGAAATGCAGCAAAGAGAAGAAGGACTTAAATCAGTTCCTGCTTTGTTGAATCGCCTTTGGGGGGCATAAAATTTGTTGTTCTGAAATCCTTATTTATTGCCTCTTGGCAAATACACCTGTGGTTTGGGTTTTTTTTTCCCCGAACTGAACTATGTTATTCAGAGGTCCGTTGCTCTTCCTGGTGGTCATGGTTGCAGAGATGTTGGGTATTAAGGAAATGGCAAAGACAAACAATACCTCTCATGTTTTCAAAAAAACCCCAGTTATTTGACAGAACTTTCTATCTTATCTAAAGAATTTGAAATTGGGACATGAGAACAGGGCCCTTTCTTCAGGCTGCTTGCAGTGATCTGGAGAGATTTAGTGTTCATTGTTACCTGGAAGTACAAGTTTTAAATGCAAAGTGTGAGGCGCTTCTTATATGTAACAAATATGTGGAGATAAAAATAAATCTGCTTTTTCAAGTAACAATGTGCATCTGATTCAAATGCAGGAAATTCAAGTGATGCCTGGAGACTTAGCAAGACCTCAGTGCTACTGCAAACACTGCAAAATAAATTTAGAAGCAGAGGATATTTGAAATTTTGCTCTTCAAAATTTATTCTTAGCCCCCATGTTGGACATGCATTGTTTTTTTACAGTAACAGATTGTGCAGTCGCCCCTTTCCAGTAATACTCTTCTTAGCACAGTAACCCTCCCGCTGCGCACAGTGCACAGGGCGCTGAGCTTTCCGAGCAGATATCGATGTGCCTCGTACCAAGTACGCACAGCGTTGGTTTCACCTGATTGCTCTGACAGTGCCTTCAGGAAAGCCCCGTTAGTCTCTTAATAAGAATTTAAACTGGCAGCTAAAGACAAGCTAATCTCTGTTTCATCACGTTATTTGAGCAGCAAGATGTCTGGTTTCTTTTCTTCGCTGTTTCTGTATAGCTGCCAGTGGGCACTGAACAGTGAATTTTGGAATTTAAATGGTTTTGCTTAGTAAATAGTGCTAACTATGTAACTGCTACCTGATTCTGTCTCAATATAATGAGTAAAATTAGGAAGGATCTTGACTGCGTTCCAGTCACAGTTTTGTGAGATGATGACTGTTAGGACAGGTACCTGCTGTCAGAGTTGCTTGATGTAATTCTTGTGATCATAGGTGCGGGGTGGTGGTTCATCATCTAGCTGTATGGTTTATTATAGTGGTAAGTCGAGAGAGAGAGATAAAATCAACTTCCATGGAAGTTCTGTTTGAACAAATGACTGAGACTGGCTGTGTATGTGATATTATGTATCATATACTTGTATTCAAACAAAAAAGGTAACGTTTTCAAACCTGGACCTTCAGGTTCTTGTGTGTCCTGGAAGCAAGGAGAAAGGAAGCATTTTAATAAGAAGTATCTACTGTGGGTAACAGAAATATCTGCTCTGTGAAATGCTGTGCGATAGTAAAGCATTTCAAAAAGATTACTGCGGAACCTATATGGTCAGACAAGGATGACAGAAAAGGGAACGATGCAATAAATACAGGAAAAAACTACCATGCTGTCAGTTTGGGTTTTCCTGTTGGGGTGTACATCCATAGCTGCCTTCTGATTGATTGTGAATTGAGAACAGAAATTAGATTTGGCTTTGCCTTCAAAGCTGTCTTTTTATTTGAAGTGCTTTCTTATGAGAATTCCATTTCTGTGTCAGTCTTGAATGTAGTGAGCTCTTTAAGCAGATATAAATGAGTCCAGCCTTTGGAGACAGCTGCATAAAGACGATGACTGGCAGGCTTCCCGAGCTGAATGCACCGCAATCCAAGAGCTAAGTGCTCCGACTGTGAGACTTCTATTATTGTAACTGGATGACCCTTTCTGTCTCAGTCTATACAAACATTATTATTTTGCTTATGACATCTACCTTGTGCCGAACTTTCGGGCGCAAAAATTAAACTGAAAGCAGCTGGTGAAAGTTCATCACTGAATCTACTAGATTATCATCCACGCAGTTGTTGTGGACATTTGCCGGGGAGCAGTTGATTTCTGCCCTGTCTTTTAGACTTTGATTCTTGTTCACTACCGACGTCAATTTTGTGGCTATTTATTGTACATCGGGAAGGGAGGGTAGGTGGCTTGGAAGCTGGCCACGAGTGAAGTGATATGTGCCATTTGTATCTGACTGTAGCCATGGCCCATGAGGACCTTCTACAATCAGATTGTTTAGGTTTTTAAGTATGGTTGTACATGGCTTACATAGACTTATTTTTATGATGGACAGCACAAAGTAAAAGTGAAAATGGCACTTACCTTGCTGTGAAGTTGCTGTCCGTCCTTTTGGTTTCTGCTTCAACTAGTTCTAGTTTGTAGCACGTTTTAAAGTAGCGGAAGAAGTTTGTTCTGAAGCTAAAAATAATTGGAAATACAGCTATCGTGTTCCCCATGCAGAATGACCTCTCCTAGCCTGTGCCAGCTAGAACTTCGTCTGCTGCAGAATTGACCTGTGGTCTGTGCTTAGAAGTTTACATAGGTGGCAATGAAAGAGCGAGTTTTGTTTAATGTTCAGTAAGTTCTGGTTATGAAAACTAGATTTATCATTTTAATTAATGGGTTATTTGCCCTTTCTTAATCTGCCGGTCTCTCAAATGCAGATTTTTCTGAAAACTTCATTACAGAAGCATTTCTTCAAAGAAGATTACCTTGTAAAAACTCTTTCTTTGGAAATTTTACCTGGTTTTTTTTTTAGCTTCTCTTGATAATCTTTAGCAGATAAAAGCACAGAGGAGAGACAGCAAATAAATCTTTTCAAAATTGCTGAGAGCACTGCGTGTCAGCTTCTGTGGCCGAGGGAACTAAGTGGCTTTGGTCATAAGATGGGCAACTGTCCGACCCTGCGGTCGGTCATCAGGAGGTGCTTGAGAAGTGGCTGCCAGAATGCTCTACAAAATGCAACTTCCCGCTGCTGAATTCAGCGTGAGGCTGCTCTTCTGCGTCGCGGTTCCGGTGCAGTCGGGTGCTGCCCTGTGGCCAGGGCTCATCTCCGCAGGAAAGGCAGCGAGCTGGGCTTCGGAGCAGGCTGCCCCGAAATGTGAAACTGGTTGGGAGACTGGGTCTTGCAGAACTCCAGGAGGGTGACTCCAGGAGTGTGCGTATTCCCATTATGTTCTCCTTCTGAGTTGCAGCAGTCTTTAATAAATGCCTTGCGATGAGGAAATCGGAATGTTTCTTACCTGTTTCACGTCTGCTCTAGGTGGGCTTTCCATGCTGTAAGGTACATGGGTTCCTTAGTAATCTGAAGGTTTACGTATTAATAGCTGTTAGTTAATAAATTCATTTACTAGCTTCTTTTTCCACATGCTGACTGACTGACTCTGAGACTGTTTTCTTACAAACTACTGATAGATAAGAAAAAGAAGAAATGCTGAGAAGCAGATGTTGCATGACGAAGTACCCAGCTGTGTACTAACAAAATGAATCTCATGGTGATTAGTTAACAATTCCTTGGCAGTCAGAGGCATATGTAAAACAGTAAACACAGCATGGGGAAATAATAATAATAATTTTTTTTAAAAAAAGAAGCATTTTCTGAGCTTAAAACATTGGCAACGTCAGTTCAACCATCTGTGTTGCTGAAGAGCTGACTGTGTTGTGGGTAAGTCATACCAAGGTCAGTTGAACTGACTGAGAAGTCCGTAACCCTTTGTTGGTAAAATATAACATTTCTGTTTTCTAAGCATGGGGCGCATCATAATTTTGAATGACATGAGAGCCACAGCAGGGATATCTGAACATAAACTGTCCATAAAGGAAAATAATCGTTAGTGTTGTGGAGTTTTTACCTGCTGTTACGTGAAGATGTTTAGCCAGCAGCAGCAAAGCAGAGGAACTGACAAAAAAAAGACAGCCATTTAAAGTTAACTTTTAAAGATTAAGGTTAACTCCGTTACTGGAGTGGAGTTGCCATTGTTGTATCTATGGGTGAGTGCGTGCAAAGGAGGAAGATAAAGATCGTTATGACCTTCTGGCTATATAATTTAGAGCTGCGGCTGCAGTTACAACAGTGTGCCCTCTGGAATAACTCTCTTCTGCAATGCCTTTTTTTCCCCCTCATTAGAGAAATAAATGAGTGTGTGCTAGGCTGCGAATGCCGTCATCCTTCCCTTTTTTACCCCCTTCAATGCCCTTCTTGCCCCCACTGTCCAACAAGGTAGCACAGCTGTGTTTTTCTGACGAGTTACTCATCACAGGTTATAACAGTTTGAAGAGTAAATTTGGAGAAAGTGTGCAAGTTGTGAACACTACTTTTTAGCACATGGATATAAGGGGATTTATTAGATCAAAGATGTATTTCCAAAATACATAATTAACATTTAGATTCCACAGTAGCGGCCCTGGCGATACGGCTGGTTTTAGACGTGTGTTCGTGCAGACAGATGATGGGAAGGTGCATGGATTTTCAAGTTAAATGCTGGAATTGATCCATGTGTTCACAGGGTGGCTTTGTGCGCTGGACACGGCTGCAGCGCTGTGCAAAGCCCCACGGCAGGTTCCCATGGGTGCAGATTTAAATCAGGTCAGATGTGGTGCATAAGGGTGTGAGGAGTTCCTGAAAGGGAAGAGTTGTTGACGGGGGGTTGGTTAGTTGGGTTTGTTTTTGTCTTGCTCGCTGGCTATTTCGGGAAAAAAGCTGCTTCCGTGGTTGAACTGGTTCAGTCCTTGTTTACACGTGCTGGGTACCATTAGGACAGTGCAGGAACTAACGTAAGGAATAAAAACATGATATTTTCAGCAAGACGTTGGAAACACCTGATAGTGTAAGGTTCTTAATTTTTAGAGTTTTGTTTTTGTCGTGTGCATATAATGGGCGTAAGGCACAAACCTCTCTACCAAGATGCGTTTTCCCTGTGGGTGTAGCAGCCTTTGTGCCTCCCAGCATCTGCACTGACGGTGCCCGTGCTGCTCTGCAGTCAGATCGAGGAGTTACGTTTTCCCCGTGCTGTTTATCTGTTACTGGATGGCTGGGTTGGGGTTTTAGCCCAGAGATGTGATTATGTGTTTGGAGGCTTTGACAACCAGCTATCTTAAAATACTCTGGCATAGCAGGGCTTTTCATTCAGTATTAGGACTGAAAGTATTGAGTACAACTGCTTTCTTCTGTAGTGCTGCTCTGAATGTATCGTGTATATATGTCCGCATGGCGCATTGCCTAAGATAATTTACAGTATCATTAAGGACTTTTAAAATGTAAGTAGGCTTTAAACTTTCTTAAGTAACTTCACGATGTGAGAGCATATGGAAATAATAAAACTTAAAACCACTGATATCTATCTGTTAGTTAATCTCTTAGTTAGTTAAGTCCTGTTAACTTTTACTACTGCTTACAAATACTGTGCTTCTGGATTGGTTTTTTGTAGTTCAAGAATATACTAGGTTGCCAAATAGTTGAGTTTATATTATGTTTCAAGCAAAAATTATTTTTTCTATAATCCTGGCAGTAAATTCCTTGGTGAGCTTTGATCCAGAACACTGGCATTTATGCAGTAAGTTTCTGCCCAAGGAAGTAAACTAATTTAAATGAATTATATTATGAAAAACCCAATCATTCCCTGTGAAATGCTGTTTCTTGTCAGATGTCAGAAACACGTACATGGTATAGAGCATATGGAAAACAACAAAATGTAATTATACTAATTGTCTAAGGTTCTTCAAAGTAGCTATCATCTAAAAAGCTGAGCTGTATCTCCCGATAGGCTCACAGTCACTTGTTCCCAGGAAATGCCAAGGTAAAAGACAGAGCTGTAGGAAGGTAGCTGTTCCCGTGATAACATTATTTTTGTTTATCAGCTTTGCGATGACCAACATGGTTAGACCATGGGCTTCGCTTCCCACCCGTTACAGGTCTCGCTCTACGTATACCCTTCAAATTGCAAAGTCTGCTTCGTTTCCTTACCTGTTCGCAATATTGCATTTCCTTTTGTGTTGCCTTCTGTGTCTGTGCTGCTCGTCCAGCAGCAGCTCGGTGTTTGGGGATGTGGGGCCGGTGGGTAGGAAAAGTCCTTTGACCAGGATGTAGTTCCTCCCTGGAGCTGGCGTTGCCTCTCGCAGTGAGCCGGCTTACGGCGCTGGCTGGAGCCCTGGGGCCAGGAGGGTCTGGGGGTGGCTGAGCCTCGGCGCGGCTCTTGACTAACCGGCGTGTTTGCGTCTGTTTTCCTCTTTCTTTATCGCTTGCTGTTAAACTAAATCAGTACAGTAAGTTTTCAAATAATTCTTGGTTCAGTAGATACTTTTTATGGAAAAAAAGCAAGTGTTGCAATGTGGACTCAAATGTACACAGTGCAACTGAATCTTTCTAATTTTTTTGCTGCTACTAGTGTTGCCCTAGAGAGAAAATAATATCTAATTAGGTTATAATAATCGTACTTTTGGTAAAAAAAAAAAAACAACCCACGCCGTTTTTGTTGGAATCTAATAGTTGAGCTTTTTTCTTAGAATGGAGTTGTGTCTATTTTTGTGATTTTGTGTGTGCTTAATCTGTAGGATAGGAATTGTTCAACTATTTGATTTACTAAATCACTTTTAGTTCACACACTTTTTTTCCCCGAGTCCTCCAGGGTCCAAACACTTTCATTTATGGAACATTTTAGAGTGGGAACAATAATGAAGCAAATTTTTTCAGTAAATTGGAAGTCTTCAATATCTATATCCTCCTGTAAATTTAAAGCTACTGCATTGTTTTGCATCAGCATAGTGGTTCCTGCTTTACGTTGCAAATTCTCTGCCTGCATGACCATAAAAATAAATTATGAACAATCAGTTAGGACAGGAGATGTAATCAGTTAAAGCCTAATGAAGCTTATGCTTCACAGCAGGCTCATCTGCTAAAATGTTACGTTGGCTGAATCGCTGCTGCAAATGGGTGGTTTCATAATTGCGTTTCAAGTTAGGTTGATAACACACTCTTTTATCTCGATGATACCTCATTAGAGCCGGTCTGCCCTCGGTCACTGCACATCCGCCACGCAGACCTGTTCTCGAGGAGCAAGAAGGTTGAGGAGCCCGTCTCCGCGTTGGAACCCTGTTTGGATGAGGTGCGCCTGAACTCTTTGTGTCCCCGCCTGCCCGCTACTCTGGGGCGCGTCAAGCGCGTTTGGTCAGTTGGCACCCACGTTGGCAGACACAGGCAACAATTAGCTGGAAGGTTAAACGCTTGCTCGAACCTAGTGCTGAACACCAGGCGGAAGCTGTTGGGCCCCCCGATGCTCGGGAGCGAGCTTGGGCAGGCAGTGCTTGCTGCAGTTTCGCACCCCAAGTACCTGTTTTACCTTGCTTCTCCTGGAGCATAAGTAACAAGAAGGAATATGTCAGCCTCAGCTGCCTGAGTTTGTTAGAAATTCAAATTAATACGCCAGACTGCGGAAGTGAGTGCACTGTTGCTTCTGACAGCTCTTCAGTAGCTTTCAGTGGTGATGACTTACACCACTCCCACGACTTGCTTTGGAGCTCGTGAATCGGCACCTTCCGTGCGATTGCGCCAGGGTAACTGCTCTGATCCGCCCGGCCGTGGAGCTGGGTTTCTGCAGTGAAGAGCTGCGATGGGCTGCGCTAGGGCTGCCTGGGCAATTTCAGGTCTTGCTTGTACTTTGCTAGGAAGCAATTGAATCTCAAAGGCTGAGCAGTTCCTCTTTGCTGGCATCTAGCTCTTCACGCTTGCTCTTCTCAGAGAAAGCACTATTTCATATTTAATTGAAAATCCTGGGTGCCATAACTGAAAATAAATCTTATTAAATGAATAGTGATGAAATAATAGGATATGCTGTGCAAGGGAAAAGATAAATTCCTTTCATTTTTAATATCACATGATGATTAACTTAACACATAGGGAAATGTTCTTTCCTTATGTGATTACTTCAACAGCAGCATGCCGTCAAGATCATAAACACAAGCTTCCCTGCAAAACTAAGTTGTAACAAGATTGTAGTTCAAGTGAGACCAGTGAGATTTGTGGGTGTGTGACAGATAATGTGTGCTCGGTCTCTGCGGACAAGGTAGGAGCTTGCTTGTGTCTCCTGATGCGCTTTGCTGGTAGCTGACCCCTGTTCTGTAGGTGGCTGGGACGCGCCTCTTGGCTCTCTTTTGGCACTACGTCTGCATGCGAAAAGTACAAAAGTGATGGAAAAGTCGCTTGACTGGCGTCTTCATACAGGTGAAAGTGAGAATTACCTTATTTTCTGAATTGGAAGATTTTTGAAGTATTTTGAACAATGTTGGTAGGTCTTGAATTATTTTTTTCTTACTTTTAGCTTGCTGTGTAGTAACGCTGTGATTGGGGTACACTTACTGTAAAAGTGTATAGCGCATGTTCAGTACGTTCTCAGAGGCATTCTGGGGAAAGTTTTAAATTTTGTAAGATTCCTTAAGGGTATAACTTAACCACAATTAATACTAAATGCTGTTTTGTAGGTTGTGTTTTGAGAGAAAGTCTTTTCCATATTTTATTTTTATGCAAATGGTGTGACTTAGGCAAGCTAAAAGTTGCAGTGCCGTTTATACCAGCACTTCAAAACGTCAGCATTGATATTTTTCTGTAACAAGCTTGTTTTAGCTGAGAAACGTGTTGAAAGGTCTGAGTAACATAAACCTGTTTCCCTCCAGCCATGCTTGTGCAAAGAGGGTGTCTGTGAGAAACGCTCTGCAGCCCCCGTGCTGCTGCAGCCCGTGCGTGGTTCCCACGGGCACTGCCTGGGCTGTCTGCAGGGACATCTCCTCCATTTCTTACCGGAGGACTGCGGTGCATGCTGGCGTGCCCCCGATCCTCAGCTGTTGTAGCAGGCTGAATAAAGCGTCTCTTGATGCAGAATTGCCGTGTGAACTCTGCATGAGTCGGGCATTAACATTAGTCATGGCCAGTGCACATCTGGAGTTACAGGGATTTTGCTGACTGTCCATATTGTGCAGAGAGAACTGGGGGTTGTTGTTTTCCAAGTAAACTTTGAGATGTCTCTAATCAATACTGCTGTGACATGGCACATCTGTTAATTTGATGCAGAGGAGTGCTGACCTAGCACTTAGGTGTTGGTGGTTTTAAGTTCCTGGGAGTCCTTGGGAGTGTGGTGAGGCACAGCTGTGTGATCTGCAGCTGGAATTTACTGCTGAACTGCCTCTCTCTGGCGAAGCTCAAGCTATCCGTCGGGAACGCCACAGCCTGCCTCTGGGAGTGTTGGGATTTCCCGAGCTCCTTGAAAAGCCGGTGCGAGAAGCTCCGATTCCTTCGTAAAAACTGCATAATGACTCTGTTCCTCGGAGCAGGAATTGCTCCTTGGCCTGTTTCCCCAGTGCTCAGCGGGGTCCCTGGCCTGGCTGGAGCTCCCGGGTCCTCCAGTAAGTGGGGCTTGAGGAGCCCAACAGAGCTGCGTGCCCAGAGAGCCCATCGATGACGTTTCCGCATGGGCCAGCGTGTGGGAATGAACCGCACTGTTAGGAGAACTGCTGTGCTTGAAAGCGATGTGAAGCAGGGATGTTTGGGATGGGTACCATACTTGCGAGCCCAGTTTGCTGTTGTGTAAACTTGGTGTATGGTCCAGCTACGACGGACCTTGTGCTGCCACTTGCGGACACAGCTGAAGGATGCCTTTGCTGTGAACATTTTCTGTTGCCCGTGTTGGATGGTCACCCAAGAGCTCTGTTCTGTTCCAGGAGAACAGGCACACAGCATCTTTGTGAATATAGTGTCCGTCAGGCTCCTGCTCTGCCAAACTCCAGACTGAAATAGGTTAGTGGGCCTAGAAATTATGCAGAGTGTAATTGCATGTCTTGCTTCCTATGGAAAGCAGTCTAAAAATAAATCTGTCTATGATTTGCATAAGTTCTATTCTAATCAGAACACTGGGGGGGAAGGTCTTGGCATGTGAACATATAACCTTATGCTGGGAAAACAGTGCCAAGTCCCAAGCAGATTAAATCGCTTGTGTAACACGGTGCAGCTGCAAGGACGTTTTTCTTTGGGGATGTGACTGAAATGTGTCATTCTATAGAACTGCATGCTGCTTAAGCAATAAGATATGGTATGTTATACGTACGTCAGTGTCTGAAATGTGATGCTATGTTAGGAGAAACATGAGAGCAAACAATTTTTGCCAAACACTACAATAGGTTAACCTGCAAGTGCCTTGTGTGGAATCCCTTGTGAAACAATTCCTATTGAAACAATACTTATTAAATGTCGGTAACTTTGAATTTGCACATTAGCTCCAGATTATCAAAGGGAAGCATTAATATTAGAACAGTTTTGGGACTCGTGTAACATTTTGTTCAGTTGTATATGTTAATTGTGCTTTCTGGAGCAAATTGGTTTGTTTGCTGTCTCAGTAAATCATTTTCTCTAGTGTGAATAAACTAAAACCTCACGTTGTAAATTTAAGGGAACGAATGGAAGATTGTTTATAAATCAGGAAAACCAAGCCATAGTCACCCCGAGGAAAACCACCTCTATTGTTAGGGTTACTAATCTTTGTTTTGGAGTGTTCTGGTTCTGTGTCTGCTCAATTAAGAGCAGACTAAATGATTTATGTATTATTATAACCTATGACAGCTACAGAGGGCTCTGATTTAATGGCTCCAGTGTCTGTATTTGACTTTACAGCATGAGTGTTGCAGTGACAGATACTACTCGTGCCAGACAGCCTCTGTAGGTGTCGTGAGTTGCAGTGATTAGCACTCAGCAAGGGATTGAGTGCGTAATTAGGAAGCCTTAATAAAGTAGTCAGTGCTATTAAAACAACCCTGTATTTTTAATTATTTGAACATGTTTGCTTATTACAAATTCTAATTGTTGTTTTGACCCTTTAGACTGTTGTAACATGCTCTTTTAACGTGTTTGAGCCCATTTGTGTGTCGCTGTACAGGCTCCGTCACCTGCACGGTGGTTCGATTAGGTCATGTTCTGTCCTGCTCAGTGTGTTTGTATTCATCTACTGTCGTGATGTCAAAAACCTGTTGCCTCTCATGCTTTACGCTTCTGTCTTACTTTGAGAGGCATAGTTAGATTTTGCAAATCTAAGTCTTGTTTTGTGAGGCGTTTCAAGCTCCCAGGCTGCGTTCAGTGAGCTTTCCAGATATCCCTGTAAATCCTTGTCTTCGTCTTAAACCTGGCAGTGGCAGAGGCTTACAGGGTGCAGTTTGTCTGGATTCTTGTTCTTTGTCATCAGTGCAAACACATCTTATTTGAGATGGAAATCATGTGCCACTTCAGCGGATGGAGTATTGTGGGGACTGCTACAAAGTGAGGAGGACAGGGATGAGCAGAGCGGCAGCGGAGGTGAGGAGAAAGAGCAGCTACAGCCGGAGCCAGAGGGAAGGATGCCTTTCCCCGCTGACCTGCAAGGACAGTTTCACCTGGTCTATCAACAGTGATGTCTCAAGGGTGACTTTCCGCACAGGCGCTCTTCACTGACTCTTCCCCCAGCCATCATAATAGTATCAAAGTACAAAATGCTGTCTGTGAGCTGAGAGCAGAGCATATCTTTGCTTTTAGGTACGACCCCATGGTAATTAAAACCAAATTCTCTGCAGTGCGCCTTAGTTGTTTCAGAAAGTTATAAAACACTCCACCTTTCCCGTGAATTAAGTAGGATACATGCTGCCTCCCAGTGAAGTGCGAGGAAGGGTCTTGAGAGAAGTAGAGAATTAAAATATCTCTTGAAAATAAAGCAAATCTTTATACATAGGCAAAAGATTGTTGATCTGTTCAGTGCTTTCTTCACTTCTCAAGGAAATACCAAATCAAAGAGAGGAGAGGAAAGTCTCCATATATAATATAAAAGCTCAAACTATTGTCTTGTGGAAAATTCTTCTGCATTTTTCTTCCCCACTATTAAGTTGAAGGAAATGGTTATGTTTGCATTTTATTTGAAACCCATTCATTATTTTAACTCATTTGAGTTCTATCTCCTTCAGTGTCTGATCTTATATCAGAAACAGCTGTACAGTTCTTGTGCCCTGCCATTCTCCTATTTAATAATGGTACATTAAAATACTTGGCATTGTTGGAGAAAACCCTACCCATTAGTAATTCTCCTGACTGTACTTCCATGGTTAATGGATTTTTGTGTGCGTGCAATGTATTACTATAATCATATCAGATATTAGTATACTTGAAGCTGGCATCTGAAAGTTTCAACTTCACTCGAAGGATTTTGATTTAAAAAATCCTTAAGGTTGTAGCCAGAAAATGTATTGGGCTATGCAAGCTTTTTTGCTACCAATGCACCGCACAAAACCAACTTAAAATGACGTCTGCTGTCATTCCACAGAAATCGTGCATAGGCTGAGAGTCTATAAATGTAAGGAGATACAGAAAAGAAAAAGTAGCATTCAGTGAAAAATAATGAACTGACTGTGTGGTCCACCAGTAACTGCCAACATTTCTCATCATCTCTCAGTGTACTAATATTTTCGGTTTTTTACATGTATATTTCGTTTTGTTAACCCCACTAAATGTATATATTTTATTTTCCTGAAGAGATAAATGCCTCTTCACAAAATTGTCCTAAGCTGTAATGAAGGAGAGTCTTGTAACTGAAATAGCATTGCTGCAAAATGCTACTTGTTTTTGAGTCCAGTAGAGCCTTTATCTGTTGTCCTACATACGGGTTTCCAAATGCAGCTGGTCTTAATTTACAACTTTTTCTGCGATTCCGAAGTGGTGCGTGTGGCCGTCCTGCCGTGCGCGGGCTGGCCGCAGGTGCCCTTGCGGAGACGTGGCAGCGTCCGAGGAGCGGATCGGAGGGAAGGGGCAGCCCGTCTGCCCGGAGCTCTGTGCTTGTGCTTCTCGAGCCCCAGCAGCCCAGGGCTTGGCACTTGAGCTTTACTGATGCTGTCCTTGTTCAGTGTGTTCTGGCACGTGAGCGAAATGCTTTTGCTTTTAGGTGGTTTAAAGAAAAGCCATGTTTGTTGTGGTTTGTGGTTAGATGGGAGCTGCCCTCCCTGGGTGCAGGGGAGCGTCCCCCCCACCCTGCCCATAGACGCTTCGTGCTCTGGAGCAGGGGGTGATGAGCTCGGGGTAGGTGGTAGAAGGTGGTGCTTGTCTGTTAAAAACCTCTTGATTGCACAGTGCTGGATCCTTATTCTTCACTTCCAAGATTCAGCCAACTATGATGCATCTATTTGCAAACGGAGGCAATTGTTGGTTGGGTAACGAGTGTTATTTTCATATACTAACCAAATGGCACTGAAAGACTCCATTGAAACGCCATCTATGTTCTGTCAGTATTTTCTTTCTTCTTTCTTTTGCACTAACCAATAGTGTGGTGGGGTTTTTTTGGTTGGTTTTTTTTTTGTTTTGGTTTGGGTTTTTTTATGGTAGATGAGGAACCCAGCCGTGGATGCTCACAATCTAGAGGCTTCTGTTACAGTTGACTTCGCTGTTTCTATGCTGCCAAAAATAAAAACCTGGAGGATTGCATACAGGCTCCCACTGTTTACTTGTCATCTCTTGTCCTTCTCAGCTCCCAGTGTTTTTCAGAATAAACAATGCATTACTTGCCAATGCTTTTTGTATTTCTTAAAGATTGTTTGGGGGTATGCCTTCCAAAGCATATTTTAGTTATCTTCAAAACTTGAAATGCTTTAATGATCAAGTTCATAAGCAAACACAAAGCCAAATTATTTTTGCATAGGTTTACCAACAACGGGCTGGTTTGTTGGTAGAACATTTCCAGCCCTATAAGATTTCAAGGGAACAGTACAACACAGTATGCTGTGATGTTCAAGAATGAGGATTGAGAAACTTTGTCTCCCTGAATCAGTCACCACCTTGACTGAAGATCTTAAGGCATCATCCTGTAAAGGCTTGTGTTGGTCCCCCCTTTGATCAAGTTTAGTGATGAGCAATCTCCTAAATCTGTAGGCTTAAAAAGTCAAAACTCGTAGTTACTGGTGTTTTCTGAGTGAATTTTGTATTACTAACAAAAATAAGATTGCCAAAGTGAAGTGGGATGTACATACTCTAAGGAGGTTTGTGGAAACCTTATTTCTCAAATCTGGAGAAACAGTTTTTCATTTACTTCAGAAATACTGTAAAACACACTTTTAGTATTTTGAATGCTATGGTAAATGATTGATTAATACTGTAAGGCTTCTCTCTACTATAATTTCTGTAAATATGAATATATTACCAAGAATTTATTGGACAACATATAACAAACTACAATGGAACAAGCCTTTCAAAGTAAACCTTTCTAATATTTTTCAGCTTTCAGCTAGTAAATGAGTCTGGTTTAGTGGATAATTGTGGCTATGAAGTGCCATGAGATTTTTTTTCTGTACAATAGAAACCTATGTAAATTCTTCTATGAATTGTTCTGCATCTATCATGTTAATCTAATTAGATTAATCTGACATACTTACCCTTTACTTTTTCTGAATTTGGAGAATTTCTTTAATGACACAGCCATAGTTCAGCTACATGAAAGATCCTTAATTCAATTTTCTGTAAAGATGATTGACACTACTAACATTTAGCTGTTTAACAACCTTTATTTCACAGCATGGCAATCAGCAAATGCTCTGCACTGTGATTTCTCTTCGGTACAAAGAAACAAGATTTGCTATTGTAGTTAAAAGTTTACGGATTAGTTGCGTTACTTGGAGGGATTAAATTCCTTCCTCTGCTGCTCGGGCAGGCCCTGCCGCTTGTCGGTGAGGTCTCCAGTCACGCTTCCTTCATTCTGTGCTGATGGGACTTCCCACCTGTGCTCTGGGACTTCCCACCCGTACTGGTTGGTCTTGTGTCATTAGTCTATGCCTTGCAGTATTTGGTAGGGATTTGTAAAATCAGTCTCATAAATGTAGCTATTTGCATAGTTCTTCAATATTTATTAGATGTCCAGTTCTTGGATGTATTGCACAGGAAAACGGTGGGCAGGACAGCTTGAGAGAATGCAGAACAGGTCGGGTTCGCCTGCAAAAACCTACCCCGAGTCTGAATCTCTTCTGAATCTGTCTCCGTAGGACACCGGCATGCAGGAGGGTAATGATTTTCATATGGCTAGTGTTTCCTAAATACCTTTATGTGATGCAATTAAAAAGCATGGTGAAATAAAGCAAATAGATAGCAATCTCCTCCAAGCTTTTGGAAAGCTGGGATGTGCTCGGCAGGGCTGCATACAAAAGCTCATCTCAAAGGAAGAACGGTGTAAAGGACTTCTCTCGAATTGTCCTTTGCCTGAAAGTTTTGATAATTTCTCGCATACTCTTTTTTGTCTTTGTTGTAACATGTTTTCTCCAGATGCTGGAATAACTTCCAGAACTGTGTAATGAGACCGATTTTGATTTTCCGCACACAGATGCCGTGCGAGGCCGCATCTCTCCCCCTCGCCACGTTTGCCCTGCTTGCTCCCGAGCCTCTTACTCATCCGTGTACATTCATCACCTAAACCAGGGCTGTCTCCACTGTTCCACAGTCGTGTCGCAGCTGATGCTAACCCTGTGCCAGTGGCTCCAGTCTGCAGAGTTTCATGTTGTCTGCGTTTTTCTGGGGGACACTTGTGTAGTTTGCCGAGTGCAGCATGGCTTAATAAAAATATCTTTGCTGTCCCTGTCTTCAGTCAAATTATTCTCTGCAGACATTTAGTAGAGGGAGATTCACACAGCCCAGCAGGCTTTAGTGAGATTCTGTTAATCTTGGTGAATATTTGAAAGCTTTTGTGAGACCTTTTACTGAGGAATTTGAAATATATTTTAAAAATATTTTCTCCCTACAGCATTATTCTGAATCATAATACCTCCTTTGATACCAATCCGTATTCCCACATAGTCCAGTTCAGTTTTAGCTGTGCTCATCAGCTTCTCATCCTCAGGACTTTCCCTTCCCTCACCAAACAACTTTCCCAAGTCATTCCCCAGTTCTGCCTCTGCTGATAACGGCGTCAGTGATTTCAGAAGAGGTTGGTTCTTGATGTCTGTTGGTCTGCTCTCAACCCAAAGCTCTACAAATGATCCTGGGTTGAGGGAGAAGGTGAGAAGTCTTGTCAGTATGGCCAGAACAAATTAAAATATGTTTTTGCTCTCTTTTTCATGCCCTTTAATAATCTAAGGGGTTTTTAAATTTTGTCTTTGTAAAATGCATCATTTGCATTTCACGTCCAAAAATAAGCTTCTAATGTATTTGGCTCTTCTCCCACACTTGTTCTGGGAAATCAAGTTTCATTCTGTTCTGTTCATTGTCAGGGGAAAATCTGTGTCTTGTGACAGATTCCTGTTTTCAGACAAATGTCGCTACCTACCAGTGATAGAGCAAATCAAGATGCCCTTACGGTATCCCAGCCAGAGACCTGCCCACTATGGCCCTTTGGAGAATCTCCGCTGAATTAGTCAATGGTTGGCCTTTTCTGATGTCAGATTTGGCAATCAAAAGACGTGATTAATTTAGACTTTGGGAGCAGAGCAGTGTGGACCTACTGCTGTTCGAGTCGCATTAAAAGGCAGATGAGCAGATGTGTACATGTCACATTCCTGAGATGACTATCTGCTTTTGGTCCTTTGAACATCTTTGCAGTGACTTAACTCCAGAGCAGCTTGTACTCACGGATGGCGCATAGGTGCTTACTGAGTCCTGAGAACTGAACACGGCGATTTTCTTACTCCTTGTCTCTTAGAAGGTAATGCTTCACCCGACGCTGGGCTTGATTGATCTCTGAAGAAGCAGCAGTTACCTAGTGCATAAGCAGAAACCACCTTGAGTGGAGCTCAGCCCGTAACAGGACCGGGATCTCTGTTCCCAGATAGGTGGCCCAGATGTGGCCGTCGTCTCAACCTCCTTACTGGCCTGAATTTTCCGAGGGAGCTCCTCTCTGTAAGGGGCAGAGTCCCAACTTAGGTTCTTGCACCCATGACCTGGAAGAGGGACAGGGAGGTGTTGAGTGGGAGCGTGCCCACGGAGCCCTCGGTGGGTCGTAGCGCTGGGGCATGAGCTGCCGAGCAGTGCCGTCAGTCTCAGCCTTCCTCCTCGGCGGTCTCAGGGCCGCCGGCCCCACTTCTTCCGTGAAGGAGAAGCAGACTTTTGCACAGTAATCTGTCGATGTTTCTGCCCCTCAAGCTGAGCAAAACAGCACCTGCTGACTGGGTCAGCCATTCTCAAAATGTTGCTGTCTCTTTCTAATGTAACTGCAATAATTTGAACCTCCCACGTTTCTCGTCCTGAGGACGTAGGTGTGTGTTTGCTAGTGGGCAGCATCGCAGAGCGAGTGCTGAAGGCTGTGTTGCTGCTGGGCTTTTCCGTCTTCTCCATGTTCTGTGGACACGGTGATTCTCCTGCATGCTTTTAGAAATCATTTATTGTGTTCGGTGAATGCATGTGTTCGCATCTGTAACTTGTATTAAATTATCGTATGTGAGTAGATGCTGAGGAATATCATAAAGTTAATGTGTTGCACACTAATTACAACTCTGGTTTCCCAATACAACGTATCTGTTTTGTGTAGCTGAACGCTTCTTTAAATGGGTTTTGCTTTGTCATGTCAAAGATTGCTTAATCTTACTTTATGTATCCGTAGCCTAGTTTTAATTAAACATTAACTGTTTTCCACTTTTAATTCCTATTTTAGTTAGCTGCTTCTGAGCAAAGCCATTTAGCCGTTTTATTAGCCCTTAATGTGTGTTTCACGTGGAACTTTCATATTCTGGGTTGCCTTTTGCAGTCACGGCTTACGTAACGCATCCCGCAGCCGCGTGTAACCTTAGCCGGTATGGAATTCTGTTGGCGTTTGTGAAATTCTGAATTTACCCTACGAAATTCTGTTTACGTTTCTCCTCTGCTTTTCCCCTGAGAAGCCGGATTGTGGAGCGGTACCGGTCGCGCCTTCCTCGCCCTTTCACGCCTCAAGCCCTGCGGCCAGGCTCGGAGGCAGGCCCCGGGGCCGGGCGGCGGCCGGCGGGGACGCGGGAGTTCCTTCGCGCTCCCCGAGCAGGCCTGCGCCGCTGCGCGCCCGCCGCGGGCCGGCCCTGGCCGCGGGGCTCGCTCCGTCCCGTCCCGTCCCGTCCCGTCCCGTCCCGTCCCGCGGGCGGGCCCTGCCCGAGGCCGCCTCCCGGCAGCTCCGCTCGCGGCGGGCCGGGCGGCCCGGGCCCGCAGCCGGGAGGTGGCGGCAGACTGCCGCGGGAGCGGCCCTGCCCCGCCGCCGCCCGAGCGCGGGCCCGCGCCGCGCCGGGCCGGGGAGCAGAGCGCGGGGCCTGCGGGGGCGCGGGGCTCCGGGGCGGGCGGCCGGCGGGGCCCGTTCCCGCCAGCCCGGCCCCGGCCGGGGACACCCGCCTGCCTGCCCTGGGCAAAGGCTCGGCTGCCGCCCTGCCTGCCGTGGGCTCGTGGGGGTCTTTGCCCTTCAGCTCGGCAGTGGGACCCTCCGGGGCTGCAGACGGGCGTTTTCGAAGTGTGCTCCGAGAACGGGGAAATGCGCTTCCGTTTTCACATCTCTTCCCTTAAAATACCTGTTTGCTAAATGCTACAGGGAAAGGGTAAGCCTAGTAATGAATTATATAGTTTAATAGGAAAGTAGCATGCTTTTAGTAAACTCCTACTTTGCAAAATTGCTTTTATAATTAACGGTAAAGCATTTTTCCAGAAGTTTGAGAGAAAAACGCCATGAACTCGTTCCTTTGTCCATCAGCATTGCAGCTCCTTATTAACATATGGATGCCACTGTAGGAGGTGTTGGCATGGAAACTTCAGAGTATAGCTCCCCGCGTAGTGCAGCGAATATGATGTGCCACACCTCGAGAAAGTTGTCACCTATGTCTGTCTGCATAAAGTTTGTGTCAAAACGACATGGAGGATTTCCACGTGGTGTTCAGAGCGATCTGTGGGGGATGTCGCAGACACTCCATGGACCGGCAGCGTTAGCCAGGTGTCCTTGTGACGTTATTTTGCTGTGACTTACTCTTGGGTAGCAACAGAAAATCTTCACAGATTGAATGCTTAGAATTTATTTGCGTATTTAGAATTTGAGCTTTGCTTTTTCATCAACATTGCTGATTTAGAAATGGACGACTTTGCGTTGAGTTCTAGCAGCCCCATGGCAATACTTATTGCGGGATGTATACTTTAGTGTTTCCATGACAGGTTGGATGTATAGCTACCTTCATCCTGCTTAGGTACAGCAGCAAAGGCAGCTTTACCATTGCGGTTTGTGGGGTGGCAAGAGAAATGCAAGCCACTGCCCGTGGTTTTTGCAATGTCTCTGTCACTCATAGTTGCCTCTGTCCTTCACAGGACTCTATTTTGCTGCAGTGGTACTCACGCCTTTTTTCCTTCTGCAGTCACTTAGTTTTCCTTACTGAACTGCAGCGTGCATATCCTCATTTAAACAGTTGCTTTGTGGTTAATTTAAATTAAAACAGAGAACAAGATGCTTGTGCCTGTTCCTCTTGCAGAACCTGAATGGTATAAAGTACATTATTCCTCTTGACTGGTCCCTGTGTTGCATGTGTCATCCTCCAGAGACAGCTCAGCAGCACAGCAAACACCAACCCGACATTTATTAGGTCATTTCGGAGAGTCTGATAGATGAGGTGGTTCTAAAAGCCTGCATGAAGCAACGTCAAGGAGTGCGTTCAGCTCCTGAAGGGGGAAATATCTGGCTTTTGCATAAGAACAAGCTCTGGAGGTTGCCTAAAGCATCCTTACTATTACTTTATTTTTCTGCTTTCTGATGCACACCATTCTCTATGTGACTTTCTGTCATTTTTTTCTCTGCCTGCTGTTTTGTTTGACTTTCTTCTGTTTTCCCCAGGCAATCCTTTCAATCTTCAAGTTAGTCGTCTTGGTCTCAGAGTATAGTCCAGTCTTCAAGGTTTTAATGCTCAGATTAACCCCTCAGTGTTGGCACATCCTTAGTAGCAGCTTTGCTTTTACTTTTTTTTGGACTGAGTTGATATTTATTGAAGAGGGTTTATGAGCTTTTAAATTTTAAAACATGAAGAGGGTAAGATCAGTGAATAAATGAAGTCTCTGTAATTCTACATCCAGTACAGATTTTCACCTCTCGCCAAGTTTTTCTGACATGCAACATTCTGAACATAGCTAAGAGCCAGATTCATCTGCCCGAGAGAAATACGTGTGTATTGATCTGCTTAAGTGAAATATGCTTGTATTGTTACAGTGCAGCGCTATAGATCTGGCTTTGACAGGGAGATGGATGGACCATTTGAGTGGTAAAACATTTTTTAATGTTGAGAAACCATCTTGTCTACAAACAATAAAGTGATTTGTAGTAACAAATGGAAAATACTTTTCTTTCTGGAGATTACACCATTTGTTTTCATTTTCCATGACATGTTTTGCTCATTATGCTGCAGGAAGCGAATCCAAAGTTTTACAAAGAACAGCTCATAATGGCAAAATAGGGAATTGAGCTGGGGGCTCGCTGTCATAACAACAGAGAGCGTCGGACCCGGGGGAGCCGCAGAACTGCTGCAAGTTTTGTGTTTGGGAAGGAGTCGGGGGGACGGGGGATGCTGCTCACCCCACCCACGTCAGTGGGAATGACTGTACTGCTTGTATAACCCCTGGAAAGCCGTGAGGACTGTGGTGCGGTGTCCTCTCAGTGCTGTAGAATGCCTTTTGTGTTTCTGGACGTAATTTTAAAATAAATGACAGCGTTAAGGGGGGTGAGAAATGGGCTTCGTTTGGAGCACAGGGCTGGCGTTAAGCCCTGGCTGTGCTGCCTGTGTTCCTGGGGGCATGTGCGTGGTGGGCTTTTTCTTTGTTTGCTGGGGGGCTTAGGGTGGTTTCTTTGTGTTTTGCTTAATTTATGGATAGCACAGACCTCTCTGAAGTAGAGGGCTGATAGGTAATCTTGGTTTCACTTTTAAATACTTTCCAGCATGCTGCTGTTTAGCTTGGAGGGAAAAGGGTGCAAACTGAAGTACGGTTTGCCATAAATGAATGGTGGTAGCCAATGTTTGAAAGACGTGTGTAGGGTGGGTATCTGCCCTTAACTTGGCAGAAAGGGAAGGCAAAGTATAAACTTGCCAAAACCAAAATGTGCACCTGACTTTGCAGCAGTGACGTGGTTGGGAAAACTTGGTGAGTGGTGGTGGAGGGGTTTTTGGGCTTTGGTGGTTTTGGTTCATTGGGTTTTTTCCAAATTTGACACTTCATCTAAGTACAGTAATCTCGGTTTAAGGTTTTAGGTGAGCTTTGTATTAAGACTGATGTGGGTCTGTGCCCCATTTCATTCTTGGGCCTTCTGCGGTGGTCTCTTCAGCAGCAGGTCTCAGCAGGCTTCAGAGGCTCCTGTCAGAATCCCTCCTATGGCAGGCTTATGCATTTCGTAACCTGTTGCTGACCTAACTTAACAGGAGCAGTTGTGTGTTCTGGCTGTTGTTCCTGCTGTTGTGATGCACCAGCGTGTGCCTGCTACCGGCCATCTCCTAGGTTGGGTTTTGAAGACAAAGACTAAGAGTCTTTTTCCCTAAAGCCCCGAGTGTTCTGCTGTAGTATGTAACTTACATTTGTCAAGGTCACAGAACCCTTTTTAATGTGCTTTCTGGGAAGATGACAGGGTACAAAAGATTGTTTTGTGCCCTTCTGTCAGAAGGATGAAGCAGTAATACAAGAGCTCAGTTATTTGTGTGCTGAAGGGGCCGTGGTTATCTAGCAATATGACAGATTCGCTAATGATACCTGACAGAAGTATTGCAAAGGAATAATTGTAAAAAAAACCCCTCTTCTATCATGCAATGTTTTTAAAAAGAAAATACTTTCTTTTTATGGTAGCAAGAATGCAGGTTGCCATGTGACAAAATACCAAGTTCAGGTGCCTAACCAGTAGGTGTAAATTGAATAGAAAATACTATCGCTATATTTTGAAGCAGTTTGCTGTCTGTAGAGACTTTTGATTTTGGTAATAGATTTTGTATTAGAATACTTCTTCTTGATTTCAGAACAATTCCAGAATATTGTCACTGTATTGCTTGGGAGTTACTGAGGTTGGATGGTTGTTGCTCAGTTATGCTTAAAGTCACCGTGCCAATTTACACCAGCAGAGAGTCAGGCTTTGGTAGCATAGAAGGGCTTTTCAATTCAGGGTGTTGCATTTAAAGCAGCCCAACTCTTTCTGCTGCTTTCTTTTTTTAAAACATTTATAGCAGTTAAATGCCGTTCTTGTTGGGAGATCCTGCTTAATTTTTACAAGCTATTCTTGTTTGTTGTTTTTTAAGGAAAAGTCATCAACAAAGACTTGCGCCACTACTTGAGCCTTCAGTTCCAGAAGGGCTCAATAGACCATAAACTCCAGCAAGTGATCAGAGACAATCTCTACTTGAGAACCATCCCTTGTAAGTATGTAAAGATCAGCCTCATTTGATCTGTTCCTGCTAACCATCACATAATTCAAGACCTTTAAATGCCTTCTCTCCTAATCTGGTTTATAGTTTTACCTTGCAGCAGGAACTTCTGTAAATGGCTTTACTAGAGGAGGTTCATATCTTAAGTTGCAATGAAAAGGTACGGCCGATATGGACGGACAAAACAGCGAAAACTTCAGCATTCAAAGCTAAGAGTGTTTCAGGAATATTTGTGTTTCACTCATCAGAGGTTTGTCAGTTGTTGTTAGAATAACCACAGAAACCATGGGAAATAAACCTTCCTCAGCGTGACCAAGCAGTGCAAACACGTCCTGATTTTTGGCAATGTATTGTTTTTTGCACAAAGAGGAAACTTAGGCCTCAAGAGAGCCACATGCATTAGGCAGAGTAGCGCAGCTGGAAGGAGAGTTGCAGGTGGGATTATATGCAGAAAGGGTTGCAATGACAGAAGATACAGGGGAACTGGTTTTTGCTCATCCTGAGGAGACAGTACAAGGAGGTGGCAGCAAGAGGGAGAGCGAATCCATGGCCCAAGAAGAGGAAGGAACAGCGCATGGACAAACTTTAGTGTCACAGCAAGAATTAATTAGAGAGTCTGGATGGGCCTGTCTCATCAGTTATGCCAGCCCTTCTGCTCTGAGCTCTGCTAGCACCTCTCGGTCCAGCCAACACAGGCGTTAACTTGCCTTTAGCGAGGTGCCTGAAGGTTACTGCTCCCACGAGTGGAGGTTTCTAGAAGGACCGTTCAAGGTACAGGACGCTCTGACAGCTGCCAAGCATCCTGTCGTTGCTTCTCACCCTCTGGGCCATTTCATTTCTTAATTATCACAAGATCATCCTTTACCTTGTCTCAAAGGTTCACTGATTAAAAGGGTTCATCGCTGATTGTCTTTAAATATTCACTGCACTAAAAGCTTAAAAGTTTATCAAGTAATGTTTCTGTAACTACAGGAATTCCATTCTCAATTTAGCATCATTATCATATTGAGCGTGCCCAAGAGCTTGTGACTTTCTTAAAAGATAGTAATAGTGAAAGGCAGTTTGTTTACTAGCAGCTCTTGTTCATGCTGCTGCCTGAAAAATTTGATGTATGCCTTTAAAATGCTATTAGGTTATATGCAGTAATGAATCAGTGGAGTCCTTTCCAGGGGAGTTTTAATTAAGCTGTTATAAATATGGGAGGCCCGTATTTATAGACGTAACACTTTGAGAACTTCTGCATTAACACAGCAATTTACTGATTACTTTGAAAAAGCTTACCTATAGCTAGCGTTTGGAGTATAGATGAACTACACTCTGAATTGTAAGGTTAAAAAATAGTTTTTGTGCCCAGTTAGGGATTTGGTGGCCCAAAAATCAAATGTGCTTAGTCACGCTGGCCTTGTTACAAATTACTGAGTTGGTACCAGTGGAAACAGTGGAGAGAAGCACCACCCTTACAGCCGTGTTAAAATACCACAGCTCTTACACAGCTCCCCAGAATCCCAGGCTGCTATTGTCTGGCCCAGGCGTCGTCAGCTTCCACAGAGTAAGTTTCCAGTTCGCTGAGCTTAAGAAAGAGTTCTCTCTAATTATCACCTCACCCAGCTTTTTTTCCTCCTCCTTCCTCAATAGCAGAACTGTCATTCATAAGTAATTTGTTGGCCTAGTTTTTATACAGTATTGTTCACTTGCTCGCCAGTGTTCTAACTCTTACCTTACTGGAATGACATCGTCGTTGTATAAAGACTCAAAAATGTATTGTTTTTACCGAGTTGTACAGCAGGCAGCGTTTGGTAAAGAGGCAGCACGTAAGTATCTTACAAGAGTGTTTTCTCTGTCTTTTCAGGCACTACAAGGGCTCCCAGAGATGGGGAGGTCCCTGGGGTAGACTATAATTTCATTCCTGTTGAGCAGTTTAAAGCGTTGGAAGAAAGTGGAGCCTTGCTAGAAAGTGGAACATATGATGGTATGTTGATGCCAGTTAATGGAATGGGAATAAGGACCCAGTACTCATGTCCAGTATCTTGGTCGAAGCGCAGCTCCTTGTACCCAGGAGGTGCCACTTTTCCTGCCCATTGATGGTCATTACACTAACAGAGCGGCAATATTAAATCTATTTTCGGAGTACCTGTGAAGAGGAGTAGTGGTCTTGTTTTGAAGCTCTCTAGAAAATCACAAGTTGTCCTTTCAACCAGTCTTAATGCAATCTGATTATTTTCCCTATTGCATTTTTGAGAAAGCTTCTGAAAATGTTTGTCTGTGCTTGGCAGAACTTTGTTTTAATGGAATTCATAGTCAATTTTGTTTAAACCTTTGAGAACAGAGCCATGTTCTTCTCAGAGGTGCACATCAAAAGGACAGAAGACAAGGGAAATTCTGATGCAGCAGGGGAAGAAAATGTATTTTGCAATGAAAAATTGAACAGCGCTAGACCAGATTGCCCAAATCTGTAGCAATGTTGTTTTTGTTAAATGTGACGGGGAAAAACATTGTAGTGAAGGTAGTGAACTGTCAGGAACCGGTTATCCGGAGGAGTCATGGAGCTGCCACCGCGTGATGGGCTTTGCTTTGCTTTGGTTTGGTTTGTTTTAAAGGAGTTGATGGCAGTCAGAGATGACTTTAAGGTTGCTCACATCCCTGTACTCTGGGGTGGGGGGACAGGCTGGAGCCCACCTCCGTTTAAAGGGAGAGGGAGGAGAGACCAGTTTGACTGGCTCAGCCCTGGGATGTCTTGTGCTCCTGTGGAGCGTGCCCTGGTTGCAGGTGGGGTTCAAGTAATGATTGCCTGGTTTCTGCTGCTTTTTACTGTTGAACGACTTACCTCTTGACACCGTGAACAGAACAGATCACAAACATCTCACGTTGATTTTTGTATCTAAACTTATAAAACCTGAAATATGATCTGGCTAGATTTTTTTCAAATATATAGTTGTACTTGAAGTCAACTAAATTGCAGACAAATTTTCAGAAATGCTGAGTGTGTACAGCTTTCATTGATGCTCAACAGAATTTACCAGATTATAAAACTGCCTGATTTTTACATATGTTTAAAGTATATTTGATTCAAGCGACTTTGAGCATGCATCTGGAGGACTTCTTTGGTAGGTGGTGATTCCACTGGCACTGGAATGAATTTGATTGTTTCCCTCCCCCCTCAAAGAAAAAAGAAAAGAAAAAGTAGAAAATTCTGTGAAAGGCTCTGTACCTCCTTGTTTTACATGTCTCATGCTGTCTGTTAACATTGTCCTGTCTGTGGAAATCTCCTAAGCAAATTTAGACTAAACTGGCACTTTTTTTTTCCTTAGCTCCCCTTTATCTGGCTGTCACCACTCTGAGCCTCGCCCTCTCGGATATTTTCAGAAGGGTTTCTTATTTATTTTTTTTTTTACATGGTCAAAACCATATCCAGCCACCAAATGTTACCCCAGCAGGAATTCTGGGAAGTTCTCTTGCTGTGTGCTCAATTCCCTAATAAAAATCATATGAGCAGTCAGGAGAGAGGTCAATTGCCGAAATTCTTTTCCAGAAAACAACCGATGATTCCTAGTCTTTGTGGTTTAGATTAAAATATTGAAGTAAAAATCTGTTCATTTTTCTGAAGTACAAATCATTTTTAGATGAAGCTATATTAACAGCTTTGTTTAGCAAATGTATTGTCAGTAGAAAATTGTAGGACTGTAGTTTTAAAATCAATTATTTGTAAATGTTTTTATGTAAACAGATGCTTTATGTTTCTGCACAAAATTAATTTGCTTTTTTACTTTAGTGTGTTTCTGTTGCTGCATCTTACTCTGTTATCAGTTAAACAGTATATAGAGTAAGAACAATTGATTTTCAGTGTTTTGCTTCTCTCAGACTGTTCCCCAAGTCTCTTTATGGACCACAAGTGAATTCCAGGCAAAGTAATAAATCCTCTTTTTCTTTGAAAACATGTGGCAGGGTAGAAATTTGGAATTAAACCTATTGTTTTCTGATGTCCAATAGCATCATTGGCAAAAAGACAAGGTAGGAATAAATAGGTTTTGTCTGTTGATTGTTTTTTGATAGTGCTGATGTCTTCTTTAAGGAGTTAAGTTACGGTTCAGGTCTTTCACCAAACAATACGTTATACGGGCAATAAAACGTTCCCTGCCAGTACCTTCAGCAGGTATCAGTGCTTTAGTCACTTTGGTTTCTGTCTCATTGTCAGGTAATTTTTACGGTACTCCAAAGCCTCCAGCGGAGCCCAGCCCCTTCCAGCCCGATCCAGTGGATCAAGTTCTTTTTGACAATGATTTTGATACCGAATCACAGAGGAAAAGAACAACATCCGTCAGCAAAATGCAAAGGATGGACAGCGCTCTGCCTGAAGAGGATGAAGAGGAGGAAAAGGAAGCAGTTAATGGCGGCGGAGGGATAGGTTGGTTGACAAGGGGAGAAATTCCCTGAAGTATTGTATGAATGGATAAGAAGTATACAAATAACATTCGTGCTTGCTTGAACCGCTTCCTTAGTTTTGGTGAAGTTTGAAGGTGGTTTTCTATTCAGACTGGTGTTTTTACTCAATTTTGAAATTATTTTTTAAAAAGAAACAGCTGTTCTCCCAGCCAGATGTGCAATTGCATCATAAAATGCACTGCTCAGTAGAGTACATGTAGTGCTGGGTATCGGCCAGTTACATGAGGAGGAAGGAAAAATTTATCCACTCTTCAGATAATGGAATCCTTTGCAAAGTATAATTCATACCCTGTAAATGTTATTGTTTAATTTTGAGGAGATTACTGAATTTGTATGCAGGAGATTTTAGCAAAACGATTGGTTTAAGAGACAACGATAGCTCATACTGTAAAATTTTCAGATTATTTTGGTTAAGGGAGCTATCGCACAACCTGAAACTGCCTGAAGGGGAGTTTGCAGAGAGAAATAAAGCAGAGTGTGTTGAGACTGGACCAGCGGCCAGTCGGATGTTTCAGAGATCAGCAGGATGCCCTTTTCTTTTCACTGTTGTAGTTACTCATCTCAAGGGGGAAGAACTGATGGTGGAGAGAAATGGTCACGTTGCATTTGCAGATGATCCTGTGTGTGAGTGCATAAGACAGACTTATATTGACCAGGCCTGACTTAATCTTGCAAGCTTTGGGGCTGGCCACACCACGGCAGAGAGCGTCCCCGTGACCGGGCTGGTGGTTAGGTGAAGGTCACGGACATCGTCGTGTGATGAAGGATACCGATCATAACCTCGGGACTGAGGGGTGGAGGCTTGCATTTAAAGTTTTCTGCAGGGATTTTTGGGAGCTTTTTCTTGTGGCTTGCAGGAGTGTGGTGTTTGTTTTATTGGCAGTTTGGGTCTTCTCTATGTTTCGTTCTGGTACTTTGAGGAATGTTAGTAGGATTTGGGGGGGGGGGGTTGATGGCATTACAAACACTGTTCTCTATGTAGGAATGGCAACAAAGTGTAGTCAACTTGGATTTCTGCCACCGTTGATTTTTTCAGCGTAGGCTCAGACACATAATACAAGGTTAATTCTGTTTGGCAGGGGAAGAGCAGAGTTCAGTGTTCTCATGTCAGCTTTTCAAAGTTCACAGCTGAAAAAAAAAGTGGAAAAATGCACATCACATACAGGGATGTGTTTGACATCCACTCGTAGCCAGATTAAGAGGGTGGTTCTTTGTGAGAAACAACGTAAACATCTGACAAATAGTAACACTTTCCCTGAACAACTGCAGAAAACAAAGAGAAACATTCAGATTCTCCTGACTGGATGAAACCTGTTCCTAGCTACAACCAGACAAGCAGCTCCATGGACTTCAGAAATTACTTGTCAAGGGATGAAACCCTGGAACCGCTGCCCAAGAACTGGGAGATGGCCTACACCGACGCTGGCATGATCTACTTCATCGAGTGAGTAGGCCGACACCACGGAGGGGTTTCTGTGCCCTTCGGAGGAGCAAAGTGCTGATGAGCTGCAGTCTAGGAAGCTGCCTGCTGCTTTTACACCTCTCTTCTTCTGCTCTTACTGCTTCTATTTCTGTATGAAATTTAATATATTTCTACTGTTTCGTTCCTTACTGATAGTCATCTATGCTGCGTACTGGGTACAATTGGCATCGTGCAGGAAAGCCTTATGGTTCCATGTGCAAAGTCAGTTTGTTTGTAATACAAGTTTTGTACCTCACAAAATACAAAGCTGGGTGGGTATTGCTATGTGAGGTATAACATCATATAAACCTTCACTATGTCAAATTTCTCTAAAATCCGAGAGCTTGTTTATTCTTTCTTCACTGCTTGTGTTCCTTGTCTGGGAACGTGTGCTTAAAAATACAAACAGCATAGGTTAAAGCCCAGGATAGGAAAGCAGCCTCGTGCACATGTGAAACAGCCTCACTTATTAATTTCTAAAGGAAACAAAAACCTTACTGAGAGTTAAGCATAAGAAGAGGCGAAAATTGTGTTTTCCTTTCAGGTAGAAACAGCTGATATTCCCCCACGAGCTCTTGGGGGCAGGGGAGAGTGTTTGTACCTCTAACATTTCACATCTGCCTGGAGTCCCCAGTGTGCTCGTACCTCTGAGCATCGTTGTCTTTCTTTAGCATTTTATGATGTGACTGAGGCACAAATAAAGGTTACATTATCTAAAGGCTACAGTTTGCGCATGGTAGTAAATATTTAAAAGTTGAAGTAAAGCGAAGTTTCTTCAGTCTGAGGGAGCTCTCTTCTTCTAATGGGGTGTGTTCTGTTCCACAGTCACAACACCAAGACAACCACGTGGCTTGATCCACGGCTCTGTAAGAAAGCCAAAGCTCCTGAAGATTGTGAAGATGGAGGTGAGATGTCCAGAATTCATTTGTCACCTGTGGCTGATAAATGTCTGGGTTTGTCACAGCTGGATATGATCCATTACTGCTGTGGTAGAAGCTTCTTCCTGATACACGTGACTGGAGCAGGCAGCGTAGTGCTGAGTGTCCCTAGTTTGGTGGCAACAGGAGTTTACATAAGACTGAGAAAGTCCATAGTGTATTTTCCCTGGAGTAGTAGAATCTGACTGAATTGTGGGTTTGTCTGCATTCCTGAGACGAGAATGAGATATTTTGTTCCAGTAACTATCATTGCTAGGGAGAAAGCTGCATATATTAGTGACAATCTCACTGGAAATTGTTGTGCAGGTGGAATATGGCAGGAGGAAAAGGTCCATAAGTGTTAGAATATAGGAGTAATGAAGAAGATACGGCATAACACCTATTGCTAATCATACCTATTGCATGTGACATGATATAATATTTGAATGCATAAGTAGAGGGAACAATCTGACTCCCTTCAACTCTTTATGCTGTTGCTTCAAGACTTACAGGTCAGGCTCATGATTGACCTACACACAATTCCTGCAACCATTTCCTACGTAGTCATGCCATTTAGTCATCTAGGAAAGAGTACCAAATAGCTCTGTCTTCGGCGAATGCCTGACATGTTACAAAAGCTGAGGCAGACTCAGAATAGCCTGTCGTCTTCCTAAATTGCACAGCCTAACAATCATGAATTCATAATGAAGCCAGCTGGAGCAGTGGACGCATACTGCTGCTTATTAAACATATGTGCAGCTCGCCACAGGATAAAAAGAGCACTTTAAACAGAGACATGCAGGATATCCAAATGAACAACATTTAAATGAATAGACCCACTGGGTCTTTTGTCAAACCCTGTGGAGTGATGCTGGTATTAATAATTGGTAACATGCTGTCATATGCTAGGAAAATTCCTGTTACCGTCAAACTTAGGGCAGCCTCAAACAAGATTACATAGCAGTTTTATCCTTCAAATGTCTAGCTACCTGACTGTATCCATTATGCCAATATTTAAATGTCCATGGTCAAGGTAACTAGAATAGTTAAGCTAGAGTAGTTGGACCTCTGTGTTAACTGCTTTTCACCTTCAGTCAGTGATGATCTGCTGCTGGGCACTAGCTTACCAGATTCTGAATGTGCCATAAAAAGGAGCTTTTCACATGTAACTTTCAGTACCTGTATCAAAGAGGTAATTTTTTATTTTGGACCCCTAATGTCGGGATGCCCAAGGCAGTCAAAGCCCGAGCCACTGTCGGCTAGCTTGCTGTGGCTGCAAGAGCAGTCAGGCTGCAGCAGCACAGAACTGCATTTCGTTGTCTTGGCAGGCCAGGCAATCTGTGCTGAATTTGATGCGGCCAGACCTAAACACATGCTAGCTAGTTTTGGGGTGTCGCGCTATAATGTAAACATTAGGGCAAAATAGCCTACCACAGGCTGGGGGCTCTCTTCTCCCTCATCACCTATGGCTGTTACAGTTCTGACGGAAGGTTTCTTGGGTTGACTGAAAACTGATACGGTGTCAGAATATAGTGAAATATCCTGGTGTTATTGAGAGAATAAATAAAGGTGGCATTACTTCTGCCAGGTGGTCTTAAACGGAAAGTACAAGAGGATTGGAGATGCATGGTTTTACAAGCTTGGGACGTGATACTGCGAGGCATTTACAGCTCTCTTGTGGTGTATTTGGGGGCAGAAGCAGTGCGACCATATTCATACTGTATCATTTAAAAAGTCGACAACTATCAAATCACATTCATAATTTATAATTAGATTAATTTTAAAGAATGTATTTTTCTTCCCCTATTTAGGTTCTTCCTTTCTAAATAGGTTAGTTTGTATCTTGGCTTTAAGTTTATTCTATGTTTAAAGTGGTGTGATTTTGTTGAATACAAGTCTCCTCATCTAGTGGAACAAAGAGTGAGAGTTACAGGGCTTCAGATTCCCTGGAACAGGCTGATATCCTTTCATCAGAAGGACCAGCCTCAAACAAATGAAGGGAAGAAAAAAGGATGTGTATTTTCCTCGTATTTTTCATGAGTCTGTAATCTGTCCTCTGGTTCCTTCATAAGAACCCTGATATTTGCTGATAGTTTTCCACTGTAATGGAGAATTTTGTTCTTTCTGATTGCAGAACTTCCTTATGGGTGGGAAAAAATAGAAGACCCTCAATATGGAACATATTATGTTGAGTAAGTGCTAATTATTAATTTGAGTTATAAATTGAGCAGAAAATAATGAAGCTCTTGATATGCAGTGTGTATAGGTTGTAATGCAATGTAAGTATTAAACATACCCAGTAGAAACAGTTCTAGAGGCAATGAACACGTGGTGCACACTTCTGAAGCACTGGCAGGTGGGAAGATCCATGGTGTGACCTTACTGACTTACTGGAGTGTATTTCTTTTGGGGTGGGAAAGCAAGTAGCAACCAAAGTAATTTATTAATGGGAATGAGCTGATGTCATTTTTCTTAGCTTTAACAAGGATGGGGTAACTTGATTTAAGAGTGGCACCTGATAACTGTAAAAGAGCAAGAGTAACTTAAATCTCATTGCTGTCTGCAGAGAGCCAAGTAAATAACTACTAAATTGCTGCAAGAGCGCTTCTGAATCTCCTTCAGGTCAGAGTAAATGAAATCTCTCTTTAACCATGGAGAAGAAAATGAGTAGAGTTGAAAATGTTAGCTTCAGAGAACAAGCTAATGTTTTTTGACTTTGCAAAGCCAACACAGGTGTTTAAATTCTGCTCAAACTCACTGTTTTTTTCCACTCTGCTGTACTACTCTAGCATCTACTAGTAAAAAGGTGATGTCTGAGTTTGTAAACATTATAGGTAGATGGAAGGAACACATAATGTCAAGAGAAAAAGCAGATTTTCTCAGTTCTACTCTATTACAACCTTTTGAAAAGTTGCAGAGTGGAATGAAGTTATACTCTACCTAATAATTACAGGAAGTAAAATTGTATTGGCTCTTAAAGTAAATCAAGTTGTTGAAAGAACAAAAATGCTTTCGGTGTTGATTATGATAGTTTATCGTTCATTCCTCCAGAGCATTAATCTGAGATAATAAAAAATAGTATTTGTAGTTGTATCTTTTGTGGTTGTCTTTTCGGTGAAATAGGCAGAATGCTTTCTGCTGAAATCCTGATCTACCTTTTATATGTCTACAGTCATATTAACCAGAAAACTCAGTTTGAAAACCCAGTATTGGAAGCCAAAAGAAAAAAACAGCTAGCACAGACTGACGTTGGCCCTTCAAAATCAGGTATCACTGAATATTGTGTTCTTTGTCACTAATATCTTTACCTGTAAGTATGCATCATAAGTAACCAATTTTGAAATTCACCGAGGCATTAGCCTTGTCTTTTTGCTGGCCATTGTGGTGTTGCCCTCCATAATCTGTAGGGGTTTTTGAATGTTTTTTTAATGTTAAAAGTGAACTGAGACCCTAAGACTGCTTTAAAATAATTTTGATCATTCTGGAGCTGGTTGTCCTAAGCAGCTTTTGAATATATGGAGGGTTAGAAGTGCCAACTGGAAGATGCAGGTAAAACCACACCCTGAATTTTCATGCTTTTGATCTACTTTAAGCTTGGTATTCAAGGGTTAGAGTGCAAAACTGGGAATTATAAGTGGGAGTTTTACTTCCAGCTCTCTTGTAATCTGTACTATCTTGGAAAAATGCTTAACTTTCCCATTCACTTAACGGAGCTGTGAAATGAGCATAACAGTGTCTTGTTTGCTTTACTCCATGACAGTGCTGCAGAGGTTAACCAATGTTAACCAAACAAATCATTAACCTTTATGACACCTTAAAAAAAAGCAACCAAACAAAAAAACTGTGTCAAAACTAACCCTGGTTTCCTACCTTCATGTCTCTTTCTTCCATAATTCAAAAGGACCAGAGAAGTCTGTCTTCACTAGAGATCCATCCCAGCTTACAGGAGCACTTATACGGACATCGCTGAAAAAAAGTACGATGGGATTTGGCTTTACAATCATTGGAGGGGACAGACCTGATGAGTTTCTCCAGGTGAAGAATGTGTTAAAAGACGGACCTGCTGCACAAGATGGGAGAATTGCACCAGGTAAAGTATTACTTCTCTAAACTTCCGTTTCCTGTGGTGCTTTTAGAGAATGCAGCTTCTGAGGCACAGGAGGTTGGATGACTTGATCCGCTGACCCTGGATACGAACACCTCACTAAACGAAAGAGTTTTCAGATTTGTGAAAGACCAGTGCAGAGCAGTGGCTCAAAAGGAAAAGAAGCAACCATCTAGATACAAATCTACTTTGAGGACAGTTCTGAAGATTTCAGTAGTTCTGCTTTAGCCAAGACTTTTGGCTTCATGCTTGTTTACAGAATGTTTTTTTGTTCCCTTTCTAGACGTAAAGTAAAAATAGTGTGTTTGAATCCTGGCCTGTGTTTTGCCTTGTTGCTGCCAAAAAACAACACTAAATATTAAAATTGCAAAAAAACCTGCAGCAGGTATGAGAAAGCAAAGCTATATGAACTGGGCAAGTGAGGAAACAAGACGGATGAGAGCACCTGCAATCCATGAAGAATTGCACACTTTTTCATTGTTATTATATGTTTAATTAAATTACCTATAAGCTTACTGTAACATGCAGTTTACATACTAGAAAAGGCAAAATGCTTCTTTACATATCACATAAACTCTCTTACTCTTCAGAGAAGAAGAGTAAGAAGAGTTCATGCTTTTGATGATTTAATACTGTTTACTTACAAAATGAAACAATTTCCTGTTTGGTGCTGACCAATTGTTTGAACTTTTTTGTATGTGGTTCATTTTCCTCCTCTGTAAAAATGAGGACGATCCTGCGGCATTGTGTTGTGGTGCGCACGCACATTTGAGTGAAAAGATGTGTATCTATTCCTGTTGTAGTTCATATAATAGGGGAGTTACTGTTTAACTGATGCCCAGGCATTTCAGGGATAAGACAGTTTGCTTGCTGGGAATATTGTATTGCACGTGCAAAGTTTCATGATCAAAATGGTGCGAATTATGAAACAAGGTTTCAGGATCTGAAGCCTACTTCAGCTTCATTTTGAAAATACATGCTTAGCCATGTGTGGCAACAGCGTAAGAGTACGGAATGTGTGTGGGCGCAATCCTAGTTTAAGTTCAGCTAGTCCTAAAATAAACATAGGACCCCCCCCAAAAAATCCGATTTATTCTGGATTGAGTTTAGGATGCTGTACAATATGAATTAAAGTAGAAGACATCTGCTTGCAGTAGTGTGCGTGCACTGCTTCATCTCCTGGCTGTACAGTATCATTTTTTAAATCTGCTGCAGATTAAACTTTATATATTTAGCACACTGTGTTCTGAGATGAAATAGAATAAATGCAAAGAGGAAATCCTTTATGCTTTTTGGCAACAGATAGCCAAGAGGTAATAGCCCAGCCACCACTCGTTACTAGTTTTGAAGACTGCACAGTGATTTCCTCCAGTTTGGCTTTTGTTCTGAGCCTCAGAGCCCAGGACAGGTGTGGGTGGTTTTGTTTCTGGTTTTGATGCTGTTGAACTTTCTTTTGTAACAGGTGATGTCATTGTAGACATAAATGGAAGCTGTGTCCTTGGCCATACCCATGCAGATGTTGTCCAGATGTTTCAGCTAGTTCCTGTCAATCAGTATGTGAACATGACTCTGTGTCGTGGCTATCCTCTTCCTGATGACAATGAAGACCCTGTGGTAGATATAGTGACAGCTACACCTATTATCAATGGACCGCCTGTGACCAAAGGAGATGTTTGTGTGACCAGCCAAGATTTAATAGCAGGAACAGTTGTGTTGGACCAGAATGGAAAAATGGGCCCTATGTTGGTCAATGGTCGTCTGAATGGCCCTTCCATGGATACAACTGAGCAGAGGATCTCTCTTGCATCTTCAGGAGGCTCTCAGCCAGAGCTGGTCACCATTCCTCTAGTCAAAGGTCCTAAAGGCTTTGGGTTTGCCATTGCAGACAGTCCTACAGGACAGAAGGTGAAAATTATTTTGGACAGCCAGTGGTGCCAAGGCCTTCAGAAAGGGGACGTAATCAAGGAGATTTGCCATCAGAACGTACAGAGCTTGACCCATCTGCAGGTGGTGGAGGTACTGAAGCAGTTTCCAGTAGGAGCAGAGGTGCCGCTGCTTATCTTAAGAGGAGGTACATACATAAATTTACAGTTGTCATATATGGTTATATGCTTTTTAAAAGTCCCTTTGTAGTGTGATGTCTAAATCGTGTCCAGTCTCGATGGTTTAGTAGCAGCTTACTATGTCTCTGAGCCATTATCTTCTAAGTTTAATTTGTACCCCTGAGTATTTAGGGTGAGAGCAAGTTGCTAGGGTTTTTTTTTTTTTCAAAAATTTTATTATGATATGTTTATGCACTATCTCTTCCAAGTGTCTGGGAAGTGCTAAAGCAAAAATGCGATCTCTAGCATAACACAAAGTGTACGACAGATAGAGTTTTTTGAGGCTCTCCAAAAGTATTCCAGTAACTGTAGCTGTAATGGACAGGTGATTGCAGGAGACGGGAAGAAGCATCAGCAGTGAGGTGGAGCTGATCACTGGAAATACCAGAAAAATTCTAATTTTCAGATTTGCATATTTATACCTCTTCATTGACTGTCAGTCACAGACCAGAACGTGTCTTCTCCCCAAAAGCGGACTAGTAGATAGTGTGTGTTTGCCAGAAGGAACTGAATGAATTATGAAGCAACGCGTGGCTTAGTGTCCTGTTAAGCTTTTATTGTAGCCATGAGAGTGTCACTTCAGTCATCAACATTTGCAAAAATCTCCAGGTCTTTTTCTGTATAAATGCTACTATTCCTTAAGCAGCTGAGGAAATAATAAGATTTCTTTGGCAGCAAGTGAAATTTCTCTAGACAAATTCACAAAGTCTCCATGTCCAATGAACTGATGTGTGATTTGGTTGACCAGTGTATAGCAAAAAGAGAAATAGGTGTTTTTCATTGGTGTACAGCTGGCAATTCTAATTTGAAACTTCTCTGAAGTGATGTTTTTGGTGAACTGAACAGTCACATTGCCATTTAAAAGAAGAGTGAACAAGCAGTTATTATTTTCAACCCAGGAGGAGCTGATTATATTGCTGTAATGCTGTTTAAATTTTTGGTGACCTAGTATTGAAATTGCTTTCTACATTGTATTTTCTTCAGGTCCACCCTCACCTACTAAAACTGCCAAAGGGGTGAGTATTAGTGATGTATTTAAATTTTGTTTCTGATGGAGAATATCGAGGGGGTTTTGGTTGCAAAACAGACTTGAAAATATGGGCTACTCAACACAAAAGATTCCTTTGAGTTGTTTAATGGAGGTGATGGATGTGTCTCATCTTACTACCGAAGAATCAAGAACGCAGCAAAGATCTTGTATGATGATGGGTGTAGTATTGTTGATTTGTCATGATGTTAAATATGACATTGCCACATAAGTTCTATTATTTCCTTTTTTTGACCTATACTTGAAATTGCTATCTGTGTGCACACTTTGACCTGCTTTTGTAATCTCCTCTCCTCTGGGTTGTAGTTCCTGTGATAATCTGCAAGATGATTTAGCAAAACCATGTCTACTTGGCTGGCATAAATTTATTGTCTTAAGTAACCGCTGTCCGAATACCCATTAAAAGGGAAACAAAATACAGTATCTTTTTTTTTATTGCCAATTACCTGTATTAAAGTGAAATGGGATTTCTAAAGGAAGTTTATGATACTTCGATATTTCTCAATCCTCGCATAGAATTAATGGACTGGTTAGTACTCCCTTCTTAAAATGCTTGCTGATCTTTGAATCCATATTTTCAGGAAGTCTCTATGTAGCAGTACATTTCTAGTTTGATACTCCTTATTCTTGGAGATTCGATCTGTTGGGGTATCTTTAATATATATTAGCTCAGTAAAGAATCCTTGGGCTTAGTAAAATACCCTCCAACTTGATAATGCTGATAATAATGCATATTTTTGTCATGAGCACTTCTTTTATGAATTAGGCTAGTCGGTGAACAGAGCAACGTTCTTTAAAAATGTTTCCTGTACAGAACAAATTATTTCATTTTGGGAAAACCCCCTTACCAAGATGTAGATGTAGCTTCTTTTTCTGTCTTTGTCCTGCTCTTTGAGTATTGAAGTCGTATCCCAGCAGTGGGATAATGTGAGCACACAAGTTCAGTGTGCTTGAAACAGACTGCGCTCAATAAGATTTGCAGATTCAGTTCCTTGCAATCATACAGCTGCCTGCACTAAATAAATCAGTGCAAATCTCTGCAGTTGGAGGACGCAAGCTTTGTCAGCGTGGCTCCCATGTCAGTGCACTCTGTGCAGGCGTGCTAAAAATACTATGGACTCGGGGACTGGCGTTCTAGCACATGTGCAGTAGCAACTTCACATGGAGCGCTCGATGTTCAGTGGCATTAAGCAGCATGGCAAAATAATTCCGTTAAAAAGGGCAAGTTCTTGTGTTTATAAACATGCAAGAAGTGACAAACTGCAAAATCGCTTGGGGGGGTTTCTTCCACTCTTTGTAAAAGGGGGTATCTAAGTCTGTTCTGCTTGTGCTTTTGTTTAACTTGCACAGACGCATGCAGACTACCATGTTCCAGTTTTCCAGGTTGGGTTTCAGCCCAGAATAAGTATTTAGAGTTACTTCAGTGCATAATCGATTGGAAATTAGAGTGAGAGACCACAAGGATGCTTGGTGTCCTTTCCTCATGAAATACTAATAGGAGTGTTGCAGAGCTATCAGACCATACAAGAAAAATGCAAATACTGAGTTACTAATGCCTCACACTACCCAAGCATATTCCTCCTGTTCGGTATTTATAATGCCGTTGGGATACCTGCAGCAAACAACCTGATGTTGGGCACACCTCAAGTGCTCTTGTTTGGACACGGTTTGGCAGCGGGCAGGAGGCAGTGCCCACGGAGCAGCTCCCGCCCGTGGTGGTGGACTGCGGTCCAGAGCCTGGTCGAGAGCTCTTCTCTGAACATGACCGGTCCTGTACGCCCTGCTTCATCCTGGGTGTTGGTAACCACCAGGAGCTGGCTAGCTTTACTCATCTGTGAGCACGAGTCACTTCAAACCCCCTTTCTAAGCCCAGTCTTCAGTACAAATCCGTGGCCTGTGAGGAAGACTTCAATAATCCAGTCGGACACGTACACTGGAAAAGCTATGTTGAGTTGTAATATTATTCCCCTGTTCCCGTGTTTTGTCCTGCATTTCACCTCTGCATGACGTTTATTGCCTTTGCGCACACACGTGCACAAATTCAGTTATGCTTTTGATTTAATATGGATTTTGTGGGGTGGGGTCTTTCAGAAAGACAAGCAGGACAGTTCAGGCAGTTTGGAAGCTGTTGGCGATCCCATCCCGCAGCCGATGCCATTTCCACCCACTGCTGTACAACCAGGCTCTCCTAAACTAGACCCTTCGGAAGTCTACCTGAAATCTAAGACTATATATGAGGACAAACGTGAGTATATCAACTTCAACTTGGAAATATTCAATTGTGAAGGAATTTTTTCTTTGTCATATGAGTTGTAAAACTACTGTGACTTTCGTATTGAGTTTGTTAACATCCTGTAGATAAAACATTTCAAGAAATGCATAATTCATACAGAAATTCAAAAACTGTGGAACTCCTTTTTTTAAAAAAAAGACACAATATGCTTCAACTGTATTTATGATAAAACAGTTAATCATAGAAATGGTCTCAGGGATGATCTAGTTCTAAAGTAAACTGAAGTAGACCTGACCATTGCAGAGTTTATAGAAGGTAGCTCTGAGCCGTAGTACAGACCGGATTTTATCCCGGCCCACCATACAAATGCAGCTGTGATCTCTCCTTTAGCGTTCGTCAGTCTATCCTTTCCTTTTTCAGCCTTTTCTTGAAAATTTATTTTTCCATTTTGGAAAGAGAATGTCACTGAAGATTTGACTGTTTGAATTATTTACTGTATTTCTGGTTACTGTGCTCTGTCGATAAGAAGAATCAGAACACACCACAAAAGCATAATCTTTCAATAATCAGATAGCTCCTTACATGTTTTCAAATGTTGCTTTGTCTTAGCTCCAAACACAAGAGATTTGGATGTTTTCCTGCGAAAACAAGAGTCAGGCTTTGGTTTCCGGGTGCTTGGAGGGGATGGACCAGATCAGCCTGTAAGTGAAACAATTTACAGTTGCCTACGTATTATCTTACAGTATTACTGTTAGAGTGACTCCTCTGTCATCTTCATTTCCCTCTCATTCTGAACAGTTCAGTGACGGCAAAATCGATCAATTCAGTAACTGCCTTTTAAAGATCAAGAATTGATTCAAATTACCTTTCTTTTTTTTCTGTCTTCACGTCTGACTTTAATCTGCAAGGCTCCCGTGCCCTTTCTGCTATCTATAGTCTGTCTTTGGCAGCAGTTTTCTCTGTCAGGCCGATAAAATACCAATGGTGTTTCTGTAGTTGTTGCTGTGTCTCAGGAGCACTCGAAAGGGCAACGCTGGCGCTCAGCCTTTGCCCGTTTCCACCTGGTCCTGGTGGTGGTCTTGCCACAAAACGCGCCCTGGTAATGCTCAGTGTTGCTGTGCATGTCAGCGCATCCCGGGGAGCAGATGAGCGGGAGGAAGCTGCTGCTCACCCTGCAAAAACTCCATCAGGCCATTCTTTTGAATGCAGCCTAGTGAAACGAGGCAAGATTTGGGATTGTGTGGCACCCCTTTTCCCCCACCGCTCCCACCAAATTTTCAAAGAGGCATTTTGTTCTGTCAGTCAGTGTGGTTTCTGGTGGATTTGTCTCAAGGAGACAAGCACGGCCTTTCCAGTGCACTCTTTCAGGCTTTTATTTGTCTTGTGTTTTTCCCTCTCATCTCAGAAAATACAAAATGTGGTACTTGAGGATTTTTGTGAAAGCCTTGAGGCAGAACCTATTAAGACTGGCTTCCTTCTGCAAATGGATGTTGGTGGTGTTTTGCATTGTAACTGGCATCAAAGTGTAGCTCTGATGTTTGCACAGGAGGAGGAATGCACAGGTTAGAGCCTGGTTTGCTTTAACCTGGTCAGGGACTAGAGTTCAGTTATGATTTTAAGTCGGCCATGTAGTCGTGTTTCCTGGCCTCAGCCTGCAGAGCTGTTGCAGTTGGACTTCGATGACTCTCTGCTTGAGAGGTAATTGCCAAGGAGTGGCGAGTTGGAGGCAGAGGGGCAAGAGCCAGGGTGGAATCCTCTGACAGCAGGCTTTAGGAGACTTCCCTCTATTTCCAAAAAGGCAAAAATTTTTCTCTGGGAAGGAGTGCTAAGACTTGTGCTGTATGTCAGGGACTGTTCCTTCAGCTGCCAAGTTAAGAGGAAAAGCTTTTGGAGTAGGTACTCATAGATTGCTTTTTGATCACAGTTAAGGAATACATTTTTTTTTCCGTTCACAGCTGTGATCCAGTGCTAGCTGGTTTTTGGGTTTTGTTTTTTTCTAACATGCATTTAAAGAAAAGGAAGAGCAAAACAAAACCATCTTACTTCTGTTGCACTTTATAGCATTTGAGCATTTGTGGTGGTTTGTTTCCATAACATCCATAGCTGTTGGTAAGTGTCAAGCTAATGTCATGAATGCCTTATGCAGATGATCTGCCCCCCACTGCTTAACCTTCAACAACTACTGGCCATAATTATTCTTTATCTTTCATTTAACCTGAATGTGATTCTAGCATATGAAATAGCGTGTGGTGCTCTTATCTGTGTTATGTTTAGTAGCACTTTATGAGGTGAGGGTAGACAAAATTGATAAGGGGTATGCAGCTGTTTGAATTCATTATCTAATCACCAAGAGCTGTGCACTGAAAAACCTGCAAGCATGGAACTGTCTACTTTTCAGCAGCAAATTTGAGTTCTTTTGAAAGCTTTTACTTCTTCCCCAGTCACTCTGGCCTAGTCTTGGTAAAAAAAAATAAAGTGGAATAAATGACAGAGGCTTTCATTTCAATAATGTCTGAGAAATCACATATATGTAATAAGTACACAGTGTATACTTATGTCAAAAGTTGGGCTTTTTAACAAACTGACAGATATGCTCAGGAGATAGTGATGCTTCCAGAATTCATGGAAATAAGAATTAAAAATCCCCCCAAACTTTGTGTATTTACTGAATGTTTTGAGCCCCCAAATTGTATCTACTGAGTCAGCTTGTGCAAAGTGCACTCGCTGGCTGTGTTTCTGCTAGAGTTGGACAATCAGATAATCTTTAAAAATATCTTCCCAAAAGCCCTCATCTGTCTGGATTCACCTGGATTCCAACCATTACGTGTTCTGATGAGTTCATGTTCAGCTGTTCAAACTCTGCTCTGCTGACAGATTTATATTGGAGCCATAATCCCGTTGGGAGCAGCAGAAAAAGACGGCAGGCTTCGAGCTGCGGATGAGCTGATGTGTATCGATGGAGTCCCTGTTAAAGGGAAGTCGCACAAACAAGTTTTGGACTTAATGACCAGTGCTGCACGGAATGGTCAGGTGCTGCTCACAGTCCGGAGGAAGATCTTCTTTGGTGGTATGTGTCTCTCTGTCCGGAGAGGGAACTGCAGGACACAGATCTGGCTAAAGGAACACTTACGTTTTTGTAATCAAATCGACTAAAGCTGCTCTGAAACTTCCCAGTTATTGCACTAGAGCCGAGCAGCCTGAGATTCAGGAGGTCAGCTATAATTCTGAGTAAGTGGAGAAAAGCAGAATTTAATAAGCTGATGCTTTGGTGCTTGCCAGTTTGCACTGCTCGCACAGGTAAGGCTCTGAAAATTATGATGGCAGTGGTGGTTTCTTCAACCGATAGCAGATATTTTTGCAGATACTAGTTAGAACAGCCACTAATGCTATGCAAATTGAGTAGTAACACAATCTTTTCTGTACCACATGCTGTATTCTCAAGTCTTTTGGCATCTCTGTGTAGCAAGAATAAGTGCATTCAAACTAGAGATGATTCAGGGCAGCACCTGGTGATTCTGCAGTCTTAGACCAGTGTCCAGATTGGCAGTGTACAGAAGATTATTGTCCTTGACTCGATGATGGTCATCATGTGAATGATGGAGCTGGGATGGGGTTCAGGAGAATTGGTAACAGTCCCCTGTTCTGATTAGCAACCAGTATTGCTTTTCCATTGCATTACTCAACCATTAATTCTGAGTATATACATGTACAAGGAAAAAGTATTTTTAAGATAAATTCTCAGTTTCTTTAAGGTGTCTTCCAATAGGTAGACTACCAGGACCAAAATTTTGTAGGTTTCCTAAAAGAAAGCCTGGCTTCAGTCTTCAAACTGCCTTTTAAAAAACGTTTCCATTGTTCCGAGGAAACAGTTGTTCCTCGCTTAAGATAGCAATAGTTGTAGTTTGTAGCTGGATCTCTGCTGTAGATCTTGTACTTGTAGCATGCAGAAAAGCCACGATGGTTTTCTTTACTTTAAAAAGGCATCGGACCGCTCTGACAAAGTCTGTGTACACCCTGCCAAGTCTGTTCGGCTGTGTGCAACCAGTGTGCAGCAGGCTTTCCTTGTATAACTGTGCACACCTGGGTAGGACTCTGGGCCTTTGAATGCTTTATCCTGCATCTGATTTCTGTTTGATCCAAATCGTATTGTTAATAAACTCACCCCTTACTTTCCCAGGCAGACAGTGTTTCCTCATGCTGGCACTGATTCTGAGATGTACAGTTTTGCTGTAGTTGCTTGGTAAAACAGCAGTATATTGTTTTTTCCTTATTCATTGTTTGTCTGTTACCTGCAAGGGGAAAAGCAACCGGAGGACGAGGAGTTGCAGCCAGTCTTGACGCAAAACAGCTCTCCCCGACTGAATCGGGTAGAGTTTGCAAACCAGCAGTCCCCAGAGGTCTATGATGTCCGTCTGCAGCGGAAGGAGAACGAAGGATTTGGCTTCGTCATCCTCACCTCAAAGAACAAACCTCCTCCTGGTGGTAAGTGCCGTGTTCTGGCAACGTTGTCACTGCCCGGCCTCACTGCGTGGTGCTTGTACCAAAGCTGCTGCTGGCATTAGCAGGCGTGAGCAGGCTGCAGCTTCATCAGGGATTTCTCTTTCTTTGATGTGCCGGTGTTACCTACACAGCACTCTGTGTTGATAGTCGTCTTTCACAGCCCAACCCAAGGCAGCTTGGTCTGTCTTGCTTCATGTTTATGCTCTTTTTCACCCAACTGTGACATAAGTGGGGAGCAGGGGGGAAGTACATCACACGCAACCAGCCCGTACACAGGAGTGTGCACTTGTCACAGGGCAGTCTTCAGGACGTGGGTGGTTGTCAGGCTGCGGTGGTGATGTAGATTCTCACACTGCATTAATTCATAGGCATTTTAATGGAAGTACAGTTTCAACCTTGGCTTTACATTACCTAATCAGGAAGAATTTCTTATTTTGAGGATCTGAGAAAGCAGAGACTGCAGTACTTGGAAGAAAGCAAAGAAGTTGTTACTGTCAGACAGGTAGGGTGTTTGTCTAGAAAGATCATCAAAACGAAAAAGTAGCACGCTCGGGTATTACAGTTCTGACATACGGACATGGCTTCACGCATAGTTGTAAAGATAAACAGCAAAATAACCAAGGTTAAAAGCAAAAATAAAAAGAAATATTGTGCATGGAAGTGAATGAGAGAAGCTGCTTGCAGGAAGCCCTGGAGTCCAGCTCCATTAGTGGAAAGATCCATGACCCCTGCACAGGAGCCGATCTGCTCAGTGTAATCAAGTGCCTTTGTATTCGTCGTGCTGATGGCTGCTACTTACCTAGCAGTGACAGGTAGAGGCTATTGAATATTTTTTGCATGAGGTGGCAAGTAGGATCATCTTTGAGATTTGTTCCTTTTGGCCATCAAGTTTGGCTTATCTGTGTCAGCCCTTGAAATATAAGCCAGCTCAGTGTGTTCACCCATAAACGAACCCAATTCATTGACATTAAGGTACAGATAACTCCTGAAATCCTTACTTGGTTCCTTTAGTTCCTTAGTGTAAATCATCCTTCTGAAACTTCCTCAGCTGGTTCCAGGCAGACATCATGATGGCTTGAAAGTGTGTCTCTCTTATTGAGCCTCAGACACTTTCTTCTGTTTCTCCACTTCATTCTACTGCACCATAAAAAACCAGCAGGAGCACAGAAAAAATCTGTTTCTAAATAACATTGTGCTGAAGTCATATGATAGATATTTCGAGTGTGATGCGGTCTTGGCTCAGACAGTACCTTTTCAAGAATGTTAAAGCCAGCCATTCTGGAAGCGCCTGGCGCGGTGGGTCGGCGCAGCGGTGGGTTGGCGCAGCGGCAGTGGTCCACGCGCAGAGCTGCCCACTGCTGTTGGGTTCCCGTGGCA